>NW_026126511.1:31906250-32537500 GCF_943737965.1 Phodopus roborovskii | reverse complement strand
GAGGAAAGCACAGCCAGCTGCATCTGGATGAGAGCAGATTAAACCAGGCCAGTGGACTGAGTCAGGACATGGGAGGAAAGAAAAGGTGGGAAGGGCTACAAAGGAGGAGGAGGAGCAAAGAGAGCACATGGGAAACAAGAGACCATGGGAGCAGGTAGCCAACCTGGCTGGTTTATGCAGGAATCCAGAGAATCTGGGGAAAAGGTAGTCAAATTTAGCACCTGGAGAAGTTGAAGGCATGAAGGTATGGGAAGCCTAATCTTCTATAATAAAGGCTTGTAAATAGGTGCTGAGGGAGGCTAGCGATTAGCATAGAATGTGATACCCTAACAAGTACCACAGGGTGATGGAAAAGCCATATGTCCCTTTCGCCACAGTACAGGGAGTGACTCCTTTAAACAAGTAGGAAGTATCTTCAGTCTCCAAGGGATGTGGCTTTTTCTAAATGCCAGACTTTGGGAAAGAGACTTGGTGGTGGTGGTGGGATTAACACATTCGAAGTATGTTTCAAGGTACAAACAATATTTAGAATAAAGAAGATAGCTTTTATATATTTTAATTCATAAATGAACAACAGCCTAGCAGATTAACAGTTGGTAGGGAATGTGAGTCTCCCCATGCAGTCATCTAATATTTTGGCAAGTGTGTTTCTTGTAGAGACACATCTTCAGTGTAAAGAAAAAATCACTAATAACAACACAAGTCCGTTTGCAGAGATTTTAGCCTTCAGGTGGTGGCAAGAGGCAATTCCCTTCCTGCTTTCTCTACCCTACAGGAAACCTCCAGGATTCAAACTTATTCAAATTCATCTCAGCAGCTCCTCTCAGTCACACTCCAGGGTATTACTTTAACAGGATCTAAATCTCCACACTTTAATGACAGCTCAAGCAATTAACATCTCCTAAAGGGAATCTAAATGCAAACAGCTTATGCAAACCAATATCCCTGAAGGAGAATTTAAGCACCTAACCCCTAAGGAACGACTTATGCAAACAAGTATCAGAAGTTTACCCTTAATAAACATTTATTCAAATCCATCCTGTAAAGCATACTCTGAAGTCTTACACTTTTACACACACACACAAACACACACACACACACACACACACACACAGAGCCAAACACACTGTACAGAACAATCCTGATGCCCCCATGAGAACATCACTTTTATCAGTAAGTATACTTGAATTAATTAAATTCAATAAAAGGTGTGGCAAATTATGATAGATAAAACAAATTACCAAATACCTAATGGGGTTTTCCTTACTTATATAATGCTATAATAAAATTCTTGGGACTAGAAAATCTATAAAGGGAATTAATTGTTCACTTTGGTCAAAGCTCTGGAAGCTGATTTCAGAAGTTGATGAAGACCTTTACTCTTCAAATGAGAAATTTTCTCTAGAATGAGATAGATAAAATGAGAAGACACTGTCTGTTTATAAAAACTTACTCCCACTGGCCCTAATCCAGACCTAGAACAATGAAAACTCATGTATTACTATGAGAGGTGATCCAGTTCTACAGTTGATGAAGCCACTCACCTTAACAGTTTTTATTCAACTATTCGTTTGATAATTTATACTGATTTTGCTTATAATGGTAGAAAATAAAATCAGAATTTATTGTACAAATTTTTAAATATTTTTGCTTTGTTTTTCAAAACAGAAGTGAAAAGAATCTAAAACCTTCTTGATGTGGTGGCAAAGGCAGGTAGGTATACATGAGTTCAAAGCCAGCCTGGTCTACAAAGCAAGTACTAGGCTACCCAGAAAAACTGTCTTAGAAACCACCCTTCCCCCCAAAATTAACACAAAATTTAAGTGCAAAGATATGAACTAATGAGTCAAAAATTATATAGTTCATATAACATATAACATATATTACCTGTTAAACATTTTATAAAATTAAAATTTATACGTATTAAAATATGTCTGCAATTTTATTTCTGGACATGAAATTGAAGCATGCTGAGAATTTCATTATTTACTATTTAGAACTAATTTCAGAAAATAAAAATCAATCCTTATAGAATAATCATGTTTGCACAGAATCTGATTCTGGCTTCTACCTGTTTCATGGCTTCACTTGTATTCAGGGAATAATCACAGATGTGCCTACCTTGCATAAAATTCTCAAAACATGTTGCTAGTGCTGTCCTTTCTATGACCATTAGTTCTAGTAAGCATGGATTTGACCCACTAAAGCTGATTTGAGAGGTGTGTATCATACAGGTTTTTCATGTTAGAAACCATGGCTCCAATGGTACAATGTGCCTTGCATCTCCTGAGGGACCTATTCATCCCCTCAGGCTGGGGAGTGTGCAGGCCACTTCAGTTTCTCTGTATGTCTCCTTCAAAGTACAGGAAACAAGGAAATTTGGCAGGACAATTGGTCTTAGATGTTAATCCTGAGGATCTTGTACTGTTCTATAAATGTCATTAGAACGTGGCAATTTCCATTATATCCTGTTTCTGGTAAAGGCATAAAATGTCGATGATATCAACAAAATTGTCAAGCTTAAGTTTTGTTGAGCATTCTCCATCCCTCCTGATTTTACTCCTTCAGGCACATATCAGGTGCTTTCACAGTATTGTCACTTTCATAAAACCTTAAACCATTCATTGTGGTGAGAAATGAGTAGAAAGAAATAATTCAATTTAATATTGTTTGCATTTCTGGAAGCCATAATTTTGAGATAATCAGAAGCTAATTCTGCCAAATGTTGGATTAATCAACGATAATATTTTGAAATGCAGAAATGTCTTTTCTCAAGATCAGGGACTCAAGATCCAGTGTCTCATATGTACAGACAGTGTGTTTTTAGTTTACATACTGACAATCAGTTCCTTTTCCTACCTCAAATCTATAGCTCACTTCCTAAAATCAATTCTGATTAGTTCTGGAGACAAGAGGAAAGAACCTAATAATAGCAAATTCCTGGAAATATTCAAAATTGCTCCTTCATATAATGGTAGAAAACACTTGACATACATTTGATCAAGTATATCAGATCCACAAAGTTCTTTCTACTTTTTCTCTTCACAGTTTAGCATCATTCATTCTATCACTTAATGTCTTCATAAGCATGCATTATACATGGATGTGCAGTCTTTGAATGCCTTATAATTTAGGTGTAAGTAGGGTTTCTTCTTGTCCTGCAAAGTCACTATATAGTCAGCTTATCTGTCTAATGACCTTTTAGGAAGGAACCTGCCTGTTTCCAATCCCTAACATTTCACTGCTGAAATTAAATATGGGCACACTGTGATTTCTGACTATGTATATTCAGGTCTCACAACTGTGAGACTGCTGTTCTGACAGAACCATCTCCCTAGCGATGCAACCTCTCTTCTCGTTCACAATATCTTAACACAGAGAGTCTGTGGATAATACATCTCCATGGGCTCTTCATCAATCAGATGAACACTTGACTCTCTGGTCAGCTATAAATCATAGGCAATACTCTCAACTGTGTTTTATATAATGCTTTTAGGTAGTTTCATAAGGTGATAGAAAATAGTCCTTTCTTCTCTCCTGTTTCTTAGAACAAAGAAATTATTTCATTAGACTGTTGACTGGTTTTTAGAAAAAAGGAAAAGAAGAGGACCCAAATGACTAGCCAATGCATTTCTTAAAGAACTTTTTAGAGCAGAATGAAATGAAGTAAGAAATTTTCTATTTTTTTTTATGACAAGTCCCCATGGGTGAGAGATCTAGAATTCATAAATGACACCTTTTTAAATGAGTTATATACAGGTATATTCTATGATTGAAATAAAACAGAAAGCTTTCAGTATTATAAAAGATTTATTTTGTTCTTTGTACTTTGACTCTGTTTCAATTCATTTCCAACTATCTTTTCCTGGAGTTATATACTTATTGATTTGGACTGAGTGTTCTGTTGGCAGGATACACTCTTATAGGAAAGAGATTTCAAATATTGCACCAGAATTTGGCACAATCTTTTTTTTTCTTTGTATTACTAACAAGCTATAACATTGGACCAAAAGTTGGCTCCTAATAGAATTAAGATAACTTTAATTTAGGACTACTTATCAGATACAATGATACAACCATCCGACTACATTATTTTGCTGTTTTCAAAATAACAAAAAAAAATAGCACTCATTTTGTCCCTTATGCTTTATTTAATTTTTGATTCTAACTTTTCTTATTTCATAGCATCTCTATTTACCCATGCGTACTTTTAATGATCATCTCATTAAATCACTGATTTATTTAAAAACTTCTCATTTTCCTTTTACCTATTTCATTCTGTCCCCTAAACTTTCAATTTCAGTTATAGAATTTTAATTTGCTGATATTCATGCTTTACACTAACCTTTAAGAAAATAGATGACAAAGCATGTGGAGTAGTATTGGACATTAAGGAGGACAGGTGTATTTACTAGAGTTCTCAAGACTAGATTACTCACAGATTTTATGATAGTATGCATAAGTGACCCCAAAATATTCCATCAGTAGATCTGACAGGTTATTTGAACTAGGGTCTAGGGCTTCTCTCCTGTACCTAGGTTAAGGCAGTTATCCATCCATGGGGGATGTGTTCCCAAGGTCCTTTTATGCACACCAGGGATACATCCTAGTTCCACTGTCTGAGGTCCCTTAGACTGCTCAGTCCTTCTGGCTGAGACCCATATTCAGGGGGCCCTGAGTCAGTCCCATGCTGGCTTCCCAGCTATCAGTCTGGGGGCCCTGTTAGCTCCTGTTTGTTCAGGTCAGCTGTTTCTATGTGTTTCTGCAGTCTGGTCTTGTCCTCTCCATCTGCATCTGGGTTCTAGTTTGACTCAGTGTTAATGTATGGGTGTTTGCTTCTGTTTCCAACAGGTATTAGATGAGACCCCAACTGGATGGCATTACACTACATATGGAATTGGGGTGGAGGGATGGGAGGGGAGGGTGGTTAGGGTATATGTGAGAGGGCAGAGAGGGTAAAAGGGAGAGAGGGAGAAGGAGAGGGATAGAGAGGGAACTGGGATTGACATGTAAAATAATAAATTAAATTAAAAAATATTCCATCAGGCAAGACCTATAGCTGGTGATAATCTCCAAGAATTGGTTGAATAAAATATTAGCTCAAAAAAGTCAGTGGCCTTCATATATAAAACTGATTCAATGGTTGAGAAAGAAATCAGGGAAATAATGCCCTTCACAATAGCCACGGGTATTTAGGAGACTCTAACCAAACCTGTTAAAGATCCATATGACAAGAACTTCAAGTCTCTGAAGAAACAAACTTAAGTAGATATTAGGAGACTGAAAGCACTCCCATGTTCATGAATCAGTAGGATAAAGTGAGTAAAATTGGCCCTCTACCAAAAGTAGTCTACAGATTCAATGACATCCCCACTCAAATTTCAACACAATTATTTACAGACCTTGAAAGAACAATATTCACCAGTGTATGGTGGTAGGAAGATAATAACCAGTAATAAGGGAATATCTGGAGGTATCAACCTCCCTCATTTCAAGCTCCATTACATAGCTATAATTATTAACAACAAAATTGTATTCCCATAATAACAGACAGGTGAACCAATGAAATTAAATCAGACATTTTTTAAAACCTACATGTCTATGGGCACCTGATATTTTTTTTTTTTTACAGTGGATCCAAAATTATACAATGAAAAAAGAATCTTCAACAAATGCTGCTGGAATAACTGGAAGTCAGCATGAAGAAGATTGCAAATACACCCCTATGTATTGCCCTACAAAAACCTCAAGTAAGTGGATCAAAGACCTCAGCATAAATCTAGTTACACTAAACCTGATAGAAGAGAAAGTGGGAAAGAGACTTGAATATAGTGACAAAGTAGATAATTTCATAAATAGAACACTGCAAGCACAGACACTGAGGTTAACAATTAATAAATTGAACTTCACGAAACCAGAAAGCTTCTGTAAGTCAAAGGGTACTGCAATAAGACAATATGGCAGCCTAAAGAACAGGAAAAGATCTTCTCCAACTCTATATCTGACAGCAGACATATCTCCAAAGTATATAAAGTACTCAAGGGTTGGAGAGTTTGCTCAGGGGTTAAGAGCACTAGCTGCTCTTCCAGAAACTCTGAGTTCAATTCCCAGCAACCATATGATGGCTCACAACCATCTATAATGTGATCTGGTGTCCTCTTCTAGAGTGTAGGCAGGACAATGTATACATAAGAAATAAATCTTCAAAAGAAAAAAAGAACTAAAGACCTATAGAAACTACAAATCTTAAGAAAACAAGCAACCACATATAATACAATTAAAAGTGGGGCACAGATCTAAAGAGAGAATTCACAACAGAAGAGTCTTAAGTGGCTCAGAGACACAAAAAGAATTGTTCAGCATCCTTAGCCATTAGGGAAATGCAAATCAATGACTCAGATTTCATCTTACAGCTGTCAGATTGGCTAAGATCAAAAGCACTAATGACAGCTAATGACAGCTGATGCTGGAGAGGTGTCATGGAACTGGAACACTACACCTCAGCTGGTTGGAGTGCAAACTTGTATATAGCCACTTCGGAAATCAATATGGAGGTTTCCCAAAAAATTGAGAGTCAATCTTCAAGACCCAACTGTATCACTCTTGAACATATACCCACAGGATGCCCAATAATACCACAAGGACACTTGCTTAGCTATGTTCATAGCAGGATTATTTGTAATAGCTAGAACATGGAAATATCCTTGATGCCCTTCAACCAAAGAATGATTGAAGAAAATGTGTTACATTTACACAATAGAATATTACTCAGCTTTTAAAAAGAGTGACCAGAAATTAAAAGGCAATTGGATGGAACTAGAAAAAAAAATGTCTGAGTGAGGTAACCCCAAGAGACAAAATTGGTATGTACCCACTCATAAGTACAGATCCAGGGAGCCTAGGTAACAAGGAGGGTCTAAAGGAGAATTGAGAACATATGGATCTCCCTGGGAAGAGATCTGAGTAGACTCATGGTGGGCAGCGAGGATGAGAATATGAGCAATTGAGTTTGATTGAGTTGAACAATGTAGCTAGTCTTTCTTTGTCCACCAGACAGCTCACAAGTTGCAACACCGAAATTTCTTATTCATTATGAAGGCTCAGTTGATAGCTCAGGCTTATTTTTAACTAGTTCTCACAATTTAAATTAACCTATACTTTGGTTAGTCTATAGTCTACCAAGTGGCTTTTACTCCCATCCAGTTTTGCTTGTCTGACTCATCCCGTATCTGCCTGGCTTCTCCACCCTTCTTCCTAGTGTCCCCTGTGCCTCCAAATCCTGCCTATCTATTGTCCATTCGGCTTTTTTAAATGTGCTTTTTTTGTTTATTTATTTATTTTTAAAATTATCTTACTTTACATACCAATCCCAGTACCCTCTCCCTCCTGTCCTCCTGCTCCCTTCAACTTCTTTCCACTCCAACCACAGAGAGGGTGAAAGTATCCCATGGGGAATCAAGGAAGTCTGTCATATCACTGAAGCCCCCCTCCCTGATGTAACTTGGATGAGCAATGTATCGTTCTATAGGGAATGGGCTCCAAAAAAATAGTTCATGCACTAGGGATAAATATTGGTTCCACTGATAGTGTCCCCAGAAACTGCTCAAGGCACCCAACTGTCACCCATATAAACCAAATCCAGCAACATATCTTCACACAGTGCCAAAGAATATTCTACAATAGATGGATGGGGAGAGTAATGAAAGACACTACTTCATGGGAGGTGTGCATTTTTGGGGTCAGGTAGAAGCATGATGCAAGAGAAACTGCCGAGGATTACTCCAGTTAAGACCCCTGGCAATAGTGGATAGGTAGCCTGAGCAATCAATCTCCTGTAATCAGATAGCAAACTTCCCCAATTGTCATGAGTCAGCTTTCATCCAGTGATAGATGGAAACAGATGCAGAGAACCACAACTAAGCACTGGACATAGCTTGAGGAGTCCAGCTGAAGATAGGGAGGAAGGATTGTTCGTTCAAGCTGGGTTGGGTTGGGGGAGTCATGGTCATCACAAGGGAACCCTAAAAAACAACTAGCCTAGAGTCATAGGCGCTTACAGACTTTGGTAAGACAGCTGGGATATCTGCAAGGGACAGCCCTAAGCCCTTTACATATGTATAATCTTTGTGTAGCTTGATCTACTTTGTAACTCCTAGTAGTGGAAACAGGATTTCTTCCTAATGTTTTCCTTGGCTCCCAGGAAAGTATTCTTCCTAATGGAATTCCTTGACCAGGCTTAGTATAGGAATGGGAGCTTGGTCCTACCTCAACTTGATATGCCATTCTTTGTTGACACCCATGTGAGGCCTGCTGCTGTCTCATAGAAAGCTGGCTGTTTTGCTTCTCTGATCTTTCACCTTTCCCCACTCCAATTTCTTTCCCTGTCTCAATCTTCCTGATCCCTCATGCCCACCTCTCCCCTCCTCTTCTCTGAGGTTTTACTACTAAGATCTACTAGAACTTGTGAAACAGTCTACTTACATGAAGATTACTCAATTTCATTAGGATTAAAGTTGGAGCTATTTGATTTGTGAATGATCCTCTTTTCTGTTTACTGGTAGAATAATATAGTGCCCCTCCTTTTTGGCTACTAATAAAGTTGGAAAGTTTTGGAGATTTCTATGGCTTAGACTTCTCTTCTTGTGGGAAAAAGTACTTTTTATATATTCAAGAAGAATATAAATACCACTGGGCATTGGTGGCACACTGCTTATATCCCAGCCATTGGGAGGCAGATCTCTGTGAGTTTGAAACAAGCCTGGTCTACATGAGCTAGTTCCAGGGCAGCCTCCAAAACTACACAGGGGAAACCTGTCTCGAGACCACCCCACAAAGAAATCAACTTTTTGATAGATGATGTATTGGGAAAAGTATGAGAAAAATATGAAGAAAACACTATAATTATGATAAAACTGTCAGGGCAAAGAGTTCAGCACAGTATTCTCTTTAGGGAAATGATAGACACTGGGAGTAAGAAAATGATATGTTTAATTTTAAACTCAATTTTTATTACTTCCATTCACATAGTGTTTTTATAAATAACATAGTGTTTTTGTAGCCCATTACTTCTCAAAAATGAAGCATTTAGCATTTGTGTTTGAAGAGTTTGGCCTTGAACAAAAATAAAAACTATGTGTAATACTTCTACTACTGTAAGTTCAAGTTTAAGTCAGTTTAAAGTTTACTCAGTACCAAATACTTCATTATATTCATTTTAAACTAAATGTAAGTTCAAGCAAGATGAAAGAAACTACTAGGAGTTAGGGGTTAGCAGAATCTCCACTGAGGAAGGAAAGAAGTTGTCCCATCAGTAGGGGAGACATTATCTTTTCCTTTTCCTTTCTTTTCTCCATTCCAGTAGCAATGAAGCAAGTGACTTCAGTAGGCTCTTGTAGCTTCTTGGATTTCTTAGCAAATGACTCAACAAGAATAGGTTAAAATATTATAAATTAACCTGATAGGGTGTTGATAGAGAAAAAAGATACATCCCTGGAGATTTCTCCTTTAGGAGAGTCTCTTCTCCCTAGTACTTATCACTGCTTCTATAACAAGGATATTTGGGTATCTAAACGTCCTTAGTCTTGCAAGTTCCATTTCCTTCATCAGCACTATGGATTATACTCTCTCCTCTAAAATGAACTATTTCAATTCTGAGGTGATAGCTATAGTACAGGTGTAAGACCAGCACTCTGTTCTTCATAATGTTCAGTTACAGAAGCATTAGTTTCTAGACAAGCTTAAATATGATTTCTATTTCAGGTGATTTTACAGGTATAAGAAAATTCCCATGATCTACTTTAAATTATTTTCTAAGAATTAAGTAAAATTACAAGAAAGGCAACAATAGACCTGACAAAGTGGATTGTGGAATCGCCAGGGGCCCTTCAAACTATACAATGCCCCATCAGGAGAGAGGCAGAGTCAGCTTTCACAAATCTATGCCATCAGGGCCTGCTCCTCCATGCAAGGGGTCAGCATGCTTGGTGTCAGCTATCTCATGGGTAGGGGAACAGGGCAATCTCTCCTTCTGCAGTGTCTAGTGAGAGGAAGAACCAACTATCCCAGAGTCAAGAGAGACAGGGTTTCTATGATTCCCTGTGGTCACACAAGCCATAGGCATCAGCCCAGACCTTGACTATGACAAGATCATGGACCCAGTCATGATTCCTAGCAGCATCCCAGACCCATATGTTATCATGACCCCAGGTGGCAGCACATGCCAGTCAAATCAGTATGCCCCCTATGGCAGTGTCGACTTGCATGGCAGCATGGACCTCAGACACCAACATGGTCATGGGATCCAGACTAGATGGCAGGCATCTCCTTAGCTTTTGGTGGCAGCACAAACCAGATACATCATAGACCCCAACTGTGATAGTACCATGGACCCAGACATAATCCCAAGCAACAGCCCAGGCTTGTATGCTACCGTGGCCCCAAGTGACAACACAGGGTGACTGCAGCTTGAGTAACCTGGCCATAGTTTCTCCTACAAATGTAGAGATGTCCAGGGCATGCATACATGGAGCCTTCACCCCACTTTGGTGTGGGAAGGTACTCTGCATGCTACAAAAAAGAGGTATGTAGGCAACATCTTAGTAAAAAACCTTTGACCTACTATCTATCCTGCCTGGAATAAACATGAGGGTAATGCTGGCAAAGAACTTGGAATAGCCAGCCAAAGTCTGATATGACTTAAGGCCTACTGCATTGGACAGAATCCATACCCAACACTGTGAGGGGGACTAGTGACTAGGAAATATCTAGCCAAGAAACCTAGGGTAAGTCCAAAAACTACTGGTCTAAAAAGAGAGAAAAAATAATGAAGGTGACTCCTAATGATATTCTGTTATTCCAACAGATCAGTGCCTTAGACAGTCATCATCAGGAAAACTTCATCTGGCAGCAGGTGGGAACAGATGCTGAGAACAACAGCCAGACATTAGCTGGAGAAGACATCTAAATGAGATGTCTCCATCAAATCCTTCCCTTCAGAGTCAGAAAGAATGTAAGAGCAAGAGGGGATTGAGGATACCAGAACAACTGAATCAACTAAGCAAGGTTTTCTTCACGGTGACTGAAGAAATAATCACAGGGCCTACATGGTCTGTACTAGATCCCATGAATACATATTATAGCTATTAGCTTAGTATATGTATGGGACTCATGAGTGTGAGAACAAGTGGGTCTCTGATTTTTGTGTCTGCTCTTGGGATATGTTTCATACTATTGGGTTGTCTTGTGCAAATTCAATATGATGGTTTTTGTTTTATCTTACTATATTCCATTTTTTGTGCTTTGTTGTTATGTTTTAGAAGACTATTCTTTTCAAATGATAGAAATGGAGTGGATCTGGGAGAGAGGTGTGCTGAGGAGAAATGTACCGTAGTAAAGGGAGTGGAAATTATAATTAGGATATATTGTATGCCAAAATAATCTATTTCCAATAATAGTAAAATAAATTTCTCATACTCCAAATATTGAAAGCATTTTGAATTTCAAATAATTCTACCAAAGGAACATTATAAATGATAAATTTTGAAATATTGAGGTAGCTACTAGTAAATAGAATTGCTTTGTGTGTTCAATCTTATTATGCATTAAGTAATACATTTTTGGCATGTATTTTATAAAACAGGTCTGATGGTGGTTTGGATGTATTTCAAGATTTGTATATCTGTTATGGATAAAAGACTGCATATATTGAATTTTTTACGTCAATATTGCTTAAATACAAATTGTAGACAATCCTATGAATATACAGATAAGTAACATTTTAACTAAATTGAAAGTCATCTCTATGTTTACTGATAGTAGCTATGATACAGTAGCTATAATGCTAAAACTAATACCTGAGGTCATCTCTTTGAACAACAGCACTTTGTTCATTGAGTTCCAGTCAACTGTTTCTTTTACATATATCTCTCACTCACCAACTAATACTTTGCTACATATCTTTCTTTTACATTTCATGTTCTATTTAAAAGGATACTTGTGGAATATTACTTTAACTATTTAAAGGTGTGTTACATTTGTTTATGCTTCGTTTGTTCAATTATGTAAAGGTGTGTTGCTTTTGTTTACAGTGTATTTGTTTAATTAGGTAAAGATTTGTTGCTGTTTCACCTTGCCTAACTAAGGCATCTGATTAGTAAAAAGCTGAATTGCCAGTAGCTAGATAGGAGACAGATAGATGGGGCTGTGGTCAGAGAGAATAAATAGGAGGACTCTAGGCTCAGGAGAAGAGGGATTAGAGAATGAGGAAGAAAGGGAGACTTCTCAGGCCAGCAAGCCAGAGCCAGTCAGTCACCAGCCAGATAGACATAGAGTAGAACATACAGAATGACAGAAAGATAGAAAGCCCCAAGGCAAAGCATAGATGAAGAGAAACAGGTCAAATTAATTTGTAAGAGCTAGTGAGACAAACATAAGGCTGAGCATTCATAACTAATAATAAGTCACTATGTCCTGATTTAGGAGCTGGTTGGTGGCCCAAGAAAAGCCTGATACATTTGGAATTACAACACGGGGCCCAAATTTTCACACATAGGTCCTCAGATTGGAAAAAACAAAACAAACAAACAACCCATCCAAAAACAAAAACAGGTATAATCTTTTAAGAGCCAGCATTTTAAGTAGAAACAAAAAGCGAAGTAGAAAAGTTTGCCACAGTGCATCCCCCCAGCTTTCAAACACTAGGGTGGTTAAATGGGCTCACAGTTAAATATTTAACTGGGCTTAAGGCTTAATTCTCATTAACCTGATGCGGGGGCGGGGGGGAGGGCAGAGCCCACTAACAGAGGCTGCAGGCATTATGTTGGACTCACCAAGACAGCATAAACAATGGAAAATTTTCTTTGAATTTGTGAAATACAAATGGATTGAATATTGTAAATATAATTCTTACTTGATAATGTTCTAATATATAGTCTCACTATTTTAAAGCTAAACCTTTCCTTTTTTATTTAGACAAAAGGGGGAAATGTGGAATATTTCTTTTACTAGGTAAAGGTGTGTTACATTTGTTTACGCTGCATTTGTTTAAGGATGTAAAGCTGGTTTGCTATCTCTCTTTGCCTTGCCAAGGCAGCTGATTGGTTCAGTACAAAGCTGAACACCCAATAGAGAGGCAGTGCTGAGAAGGGTGGAGGTGGTGGGCAGAAGGAATAATGAGGAAGACTCTGGGCTCAGGAGAAGGGAGAAAAGAGTGAGGAAGAGAGAATGGGAGACTTCGGGGGCCAAGTCATGGAGTAGGACATACAGAATGAAACAAAGCTCTGAGGTTAAATGTAAATGAGGAGAAACGAGTAAGATTAAATTTTAAGAGCTAGTGGGGTAAGCATAAGATAAGGCTGAACATTCCCAGCTAATATTAAGTCTCCCTGTCATGTTTGAGGAGGAGCTGGATTGTGGCCCAAAAGAAAGTGTGCTAGAGATACTTTTTGATGCTCATTCAGACATGCCCTGATTACACAAGTGTTACAGTGACACAAGTTACCACTGAATACTATTTCCTTTAAGTGAAATGCTTTGCTCATTAATAGGTCTTTATGTGATAGTTTCTCTGAATATACAATAGATTAAATCTATTTTAAATCAGCATATTAGAATAAAATATAATTTTCTTATAAATTAACACATATACATTTTCTATGAAAAAGTTGATACTGCATTAGAAAATAAAGTATTTTCAAATATGTGTTTATAAAAAGTGTGTTCATTTGCTCTATATATAACAATGGAATCAAATTTAAACATGTAGCTGAAGTATTATTGTAGCACAAGGGGAAAAAAAATCTCATAAGCTAACATAAAGCAAATAATAACATAAACGGAATGTGGTAATCATAGAAATGAATAAGCTTGCTGACTAGGTATGAATGCTTTCATTTAGTATTCTCTATTATACATTATCACAATCTAAAAGTGAGATTTCTAAGTAGGTAATTTTGATCAAAAATTACATTTAATAATATTAAAACATTATCTGAAAAGACTTTAGACTTCACAGCTTTTTGTTCTCCTCTTGCTGTCAATAGATTCTACTGTAACACATTTTATAATGAGGTAGCACCCCCAGGACCTAAATGTGCCTTCAGATATGCAGATTCATGTCACCAGAAAGCGCAATAATTGCTTTCCTCTAAGAATGTAGAAATCAAAATAATTTCTTAATGCCAGTATTACTAGAGAATGAAAATTGAAATCTCTTTATCATGGCAGAATAACAGTAGCCTTGGTAGGCAGCATATTTTTGTGGCAGGAACAAAAGAAAATATGATGCCTAAAGTAAGACATTGTTCTGTAGTGTTGCCCAGACATGCTCATAATAGAAAGTAACATTACTTTAGTCATCAATGTTCTTGCCTTCAACTCTAAGTTGTAAATGCTGAGTGTTTTAGCTATCTTAAGCATCATGGAGATCACAAACAGAGTTATATCAACAAAATGTTAAATTTCTTACTGAATAAAGTACATTAAATAATTATAAATGCATTTAGCATGAAATAAGAACAATAAATGAAAATCTTTCCATATTCTTATTTTTGGTTATTTACCTGTCTCAAGTTACTATTTTAAAAGATATATCATATTTTTATTTATATTGTATGTCTATGACAATTTATAGGCACATGTACAGATTCCCCCTAAAATTGAAAAGAGTGTTACAACTTCTTGAAGACAAAGTTACAGACAGTGGTAAACCACACAACATGGGTTTTGGAAACTGAACTATGGTTATCTAGAAAAGTAGCAAGCTCTCTTAACTACTTAGACAGCTTTGCAGTCCAGTAGTTTACTTTTTGAATCTTCAGAGTCCATGATTGGCATATGTATGCATTTACAAACACAGAAAGCATTTATTTACAACACACTCATTAGAAGTGCTGAATATGTCTGATCAGAAATAATTTGTGAACTCAGACACAAGTTGCAGAACAGATTCAGTCTCAAAATATAGTTCCACTGAAACACACACACACGCACACACTCTCTCTCTCTCTTTCTCTCTCTCTCTCTCTCTCTCTCTCTCTCTCTCTCTCTCTCACACACACACACACACACACAAAATATCAGAGAGAGAGAATAAAACATAGAGGGAGAAAGAGGAGAGATAGTTTAAGATATAGTTATACAAGTGGCAATCACATATTAAACATTGTGTGTATACAAATAAATTGTGATTGTTTCACAAATTGCTGAAACACTACTACTATCTTAACATCTTACAGTTGAATTGCTCCTCCCAATGCTAATTTTGTTCACACAGATAAATGATTCATAAAATATCAAGTGATAAATGAAATTTATTTTACAAATCCAATGTGTAATCTTATATCTTCTATTTTATTACATAGAATTCCATTAATATTTGAGAAAGAGTTCAAAGTTCTGAGTAGAATGTTTCTATTCACAACAGGCAGTAAAATTGTATTTGTACCAAGAAAGTAATGCAATTAATACATTTTCCTTTTCATTATAATTACTGTTTTTTTTGAAGTGGGGGTTTCGTTTATCAACTGTCGAATAAAATATACATACATTTGGGACAATTATACATACATAACACACACACACACACACACATATATATATATATATATATACTTGCTATTATGTATTATGTCCATATAAATTAAGACATGATTACAATAAATCAAATTAATAGACCCACTATGTCAATCAATATCTATGTATGTGATTGTGTATATATGTGAATGGTTCAAACAATATCTACCTTCCCAGCATATTTAAATTCTGTGTAATATTATTTACCACTATCTTGCCAGCATAAGTTCTTTTTTTATCATTAAAAATAAATTATTTTCCTATACAACATATTCTCATCAAATTCCCTCCCCCTTTTCTACTCCCAGTTCCTTCCTATTTCCATTCTCCTCCAGATTCACTCCTTTATTGTCTCTCATTAGAAGAGAATAGCCTTCTAAGAGTCGACACCTAAGATGACAAAATAAAACATCATATAATGAAGAAAAATATATCATATTAATGTTGGACACAACAACCAAGCAGGCAGAAAATTGTCCTGTGACCAAGTACAAGAGTCTGTGATTCACCTGGTTTCAGACAAGAGTCCCCTGAAAATAGTAAGCTAATGGTTACAATATAAAAATAGAGGACAAGGTGGCTTGTAGGACCCTGTTATTTGTGATTGGAAGCCATTATAAACAACTAGCACCTTATAGAGAGTAAGTTATTCTGTACTGATCATATTTTGTTTGTATTTTTAAGATGCTAGCACAACGTGATGATTATTTTTGATGTATTTTTAGATTCTGTTTACAAGCATTTTATTGAGTATTTTCTGGTTTGTAATTCTCTTTTGGTACAGAAGACCCTGTTATTTTCTTTTCATTTATTTTCTGTATCATAAACCACATATAGTTTCCAGTTCTAGGGGACTGGGGGTTTTGGGGACATGAAGAAACATTTCTTCCACACTTTCCTTGTATTTTCTTGATATTTTTCTAGCTTCTGCTGATAATTGCAATTTCATATTAACAAGTCAAACAAATTTCACTATCTTCCTTTACCCCCTAGTTGTGAATAAGTGATTTTTGACTTGTCCTGAGCTGCATAAATGTTTCTGAGCTAGATTGCATAATTATAAGATATGGCAGATGTTTAAGGAATTTTGTATTTGAAATCATAGAGGGCCTTTACACCAGAAGAAATTATCTCTATTATATTACAGAAACATTCAAAGTCCTAATTCAGAAAATATTAATCCAGTAATATTAAATTATCCTATTATAATAGTGGAGCAGTATGCTATCAGTTCAGATGAACAATATGGGAAAGAAAAGATTTTATTTTTGGTAGAAAATCTTGATATAGGCAGCCAGCAAAAGTCCATAATCATTCAACATGTGGTAGACTGGGGACATTAATGCATAATAAAATATTGGAAGATGAGCTATTATTTTCAAGTAAGTTGGTTAAATTGGTTTGGACTCTTATGATTATTGGATAAGTTTCTTATTTTTAATATTTTTATTTAAATTTGGAACACATTTGTTTTACATGTCAATCCCAGTTCCCTCACCCTCCCATCCTCCCCTTCTCCCCCCCACCCAACCAACACCCACCCTATCCCCTTTCTGCTCCCCAGGGAGGGTGAGACCTTCCATGAGGGATATTCAAAGTCTGTCATATCATTTGGAGCAGAGCCTTGGGTCTCCCCTATGTTCAAAGAGAAATATTTATCAAGTAGTTCTTTGAAAATAATGAGTGGGCGAAGGATTTATTGCGTGAATTTCCCTAAGTGCTTTGTTATTCAAGAGAAGAAGCATAGGAAAGAAATATATTCAAATGCAATTTTTTCTTTCATATTTCCTTTTGATTAAAGTCATTTTTAAATTGAAGCTGTTAACAAGATACACAGTCTAGATGGGTACTTACCATTTTAAATTTGTTGGGTTATATTCAGTTATGACTGGAAATGAATAAGCTATGATGAGGTATTATTTCAATATTCTCAGCCAAACCTCATACATCCTGATTCTTTTCATGATCAATGACTGTGATGGTATATTCACTGGCATATGGTATACACTGTATAGATTTAATAGCATTGATAGTATTATAATGCTTTTCTTCATAACATTTTCTTATACTACAAAATTACTCAACTATAAAAGGCAATAATTTTATAATGTAAGTGTCAGAGAATGTGGCTAAGAGCAGGGAAAGTAATCATTAGCATGGCTTGGAGTAGCAAAACAACATCTGGTGAGGCTTATCGCTTTCTAAGATAGTTCATTACAATGTAAAATGATTAAAAAGCATTTTCCCAGGTCTTGGATTGTAGCTATGTTACAGAGTGTCTATGTAACATGCATGAAGTCCTTTGGACAACCCTTAAATATCCACATTCAAATGCACAGGTAATAAAAACAACAATAAATAATTTTATTATTTTCCAGTTTAATAAGTAAGAGAACATATAGCTGAGAGAAGAAAAATTGATATTTAAAATGAAAGAAAGGACTGACTTTCTAAGGTTAAAATTAGTTCCCTAATAGCAATCAGTATGTGTATATGATAAGAATTGTTTGACTTTCCAGTAAGAAACAATAAAGAATAATAACTTAACCTTCCTTCATACACTTCTTTCTTATATTAAGAGTACCAGATATTTTTCACTGCAAATCTAATACCACAGTTCATCAGGCAAAACAAATACTCTATCCATAACTCACAATCCTTAGTATAATGATCTCATCAGGATTGGTTATATTTTTCTTAGATTAACAGAAAAAAATCAAGAAGGCAGGAGAGCAAAATATACACCAACGAATTCTCTGTCACCTTTCTGAAGATTGTATCTGAAATTCCCATGTAAATCTTTATGCTTTTAGCTCATTGGTGAAGTTTGATTCCCATAGCCATTATAAAAAAAAGATTTGGAAACATTTTCTAATGGATATTTATTATCTTAACACAATAAATTTAAATTAAAGTGACAAAATTATTTTCAATAGACATTTAGTAGTCATTTACCATGAATGAATTTGGAGATTGGATTTGGACCAGAGGCAGGAGAAGTTAAGATACAAAGTTAAGCTATCTGAAATGTTACAGTTTTGTGTGTAACTCATGATGTATTGCAAAAGTTTACATCAGTATCATTGCAAAACACTGAATAATCAACCCCCTATGACACTATAACAGCTGTGACATCAGTAGCTTCTCAGAGGTTTTCTGTTTCATAATGGTATTCAGGAATTTCTGATATGTCCTCAATCTATTTAAACAGCAATGTATAGCACATGACTGTATTGGAATGAGCCATTTTATATCTACAACTAACAAAGTTATAACAATGGTCATGCTAATGTCTGAAAACCCATTGATTCATGTAGAATGAGTTACAACCATGTCTCACTGATAAGACAAACATAAAACTTTTTGGAGAATATGAAATATCACCAGATATAATGTCAAGAACACAGGACACACACACACAATCATTGATTTTTCTTAAAAATTGGGGAAAATGTGGCAAGATTAGGCCATGGAGCTCTCTCTCTCTCCCTCCCTCCCTCCCATCCTCCCCAGACTCCCCTCCCTTCCCATTCCCTCCTCCTACTCCTATTCCAGGAGGGATCAACAAAATCTGTCAAGTCATTTGGAGTAGGGACTAGGACCTCCCTCCTGCCTCTAGGCTAAGGGAATATCCCTCCATGGGGATGAGTATCCAAAGTCCTTTTGCTCATTAGGGATACATCATGATTCCACTGTCAGAGGTCCCTTAGAGTGCCCAGGCCTTCTAACTGAGACCCATGTTCAGGGGCTCTGAGTCCATCCAATGCTGGTTTCCTAGCTATCAGTCTGGGAGTCCATTAGCTCCCTCTTTATCAGGTCAGGTGTCTCTGTGGGTTTCTGTAGCCCCCATTTTCTTATCACCCTGAGGCTTCAGCTGCCCGATCTTTGGACACGATTACTGGGCCTCTCCCTTTCTTTTTAATTCCTGAATTTTTCAACTTTTACTTGATTTTAATATTTTCCAGATGTCTATTTTTAGTACAGTATGCTTTTTCTTTAAAATAATTTTTCATGAAATCATATTCATATACAAACTCTAAGTTACAACAGACTCCATCGTAAAATTACATGAGAAGCAAAATTTAAAATCAAAAACGAGAGATAAAATAAGACATTCCATTATAAAACTGTTGTTGTTATTGGTTCTATCCTGTCTCTGAGCCATCCAGCCTCTAGGTCCTGAAAAACCAAAACATGTCATTTGAAGACTGGACCTGGCATTGGTTGTCCACTTCCACACCTCTGTGCTAACTTTACCATAGAATAGCTCATAGGTAGGACAGACTGTAGGTCAAAGGATAGGTCACTGGATGGTGTCCCAGTCACTCCACAGGAAGTCTTGCCTGGTCACAAGAGATGACCAGTTTGTGCTACATATCCATACATTTTAGGAGTCTTAATTGGGGTCATTATAGATTCCTTGGAGTTTCCCTTGTACCTACTGGATCCTAAAATGACTATCCAGCAGCATTTTTAGTGCTTTCTCCCTCGTCCCACCACCACCTAATGTGCCCATCCCCAACTATACCCAATGTATCCACGAAATCTCTTCTACTTCCCCTTCTGAGGGAGATCCAATTAGTAAGCTACATTCCACAGAACAGTGGTTAGGTATAGAGTAAGGAAGTTTATGTATGTGAAGGGGAGTGTTTAGGTCTCTAGAAAGGGAAATAGAAAAGAATTTGTGTACCAAAATGTGAAGGGGGCTGGAGCAGGAATATCAAGCAAGGATAGGGAAGGAAGATGGCAGTGAGAGGAGGTATAAGCTTAAATTAAGGGCCATTTTGAAGGGTGTAGAATCATACTATAGTAGAGGCTTCCTAAAGTATGTACATATATGAAAGCGATATAAAGGAAATTGATAAATAATGAAAAAGACCGAGCCCCAAGTGAACTCTCTTATCACCCAATAAAACTTCCAGTAAAGAAATTGTTTTTTGGACAAAGGGGCTCCATAGGAATCTCCAAGCAAAACACACTGTTGAAAAGACTATAGGTTGCTCTCTGAAAACAATCAGTAAAGCCCTATTCCCGAAGACAACAACTACACAAAAATAAACACGCATAATTACCGTTTGTTCTTACTAGGGGGCCTTTACCTCTATGGGTTAGTGTTCTTTTATCTGAAGGTAATCTGCATACTACTAAGGGAGAAATGCAAACCACAACCCACCTTCAAACTTTTCAATCTACAATTGACTCCAGGCTGCAATGTAACCTGTTTTAATGATAGCACAAAATTTGTGTGATTAATCAACCAATATCTAATTTTACTTAAAGTTACTACATGAGATAGAACCCATATGAGAAACTGCTTGGGTGCCCATGAGTCTAAAACTAGATAGTTCAAGAACCTATTGTAAAACCAAAAATGTTTCACTAAAGAAATAAGCAATAAAATGATTCCCAATAATAATTATAATATACTCAGTATCTTCCTCAACCATCATTAGAGGCGTGTCTTCCTGCTGCAGACGGGGACAAATATAGAGATTCACAGCCAGATAACTGCAGAGAGTGAGAGCGGTGGGAACACTCTCCATCAAATCCTTTGCTGGGAGGTCAAGGAAACCTGAAGAAAGGAAAAGGAAGCAAAGACAGTTAAAGAGCCAGAGGAAGGGAGAAAACAAAGGAAGCATGGCTGAAAGACAACAGGACCCATGCACTTGACTTACAGTGACTGAGCCAGCATGCTCAGGGCTGTCTGCACTAGATGAGGACCTTGACTGGAAAGAAGTGGGCACAAGCTTCATTCTAACCCAGAAACTTCATCCAATTCATAAAGGCTTCCAAATGCAAATTACTCCTAAGTATAGACTGTATTTCCAGCAGTAGATGGCCAAAAAAAAAAAAACAAAACAAACCCAAACCAAACAACAATAACAAAATAATCAATCCTACGTGTCCAGCCTCCTCATCTCAAAGCTTGTCGGAGCTTTTCATTTTTCTCTATTTAAATTTAACGTTTTAATTTTGATTTTTTTTTTACCTTTTCTCTGTTTTTTTTAACTCCCCAGTTTGTTTGTTTTTGCATATGTAATATGGCTTCTGTTTTATTGTTGCTGTTGTGGTTTATTTTATTTGTTTGTTTTTATCAGATTCCTGAGTGTAACAACAAGTGTGTTTCTGATTCTATATCTGTTTCAGTGTCTTTTCTTGCTGTTTGCTTTCTTTGTCCTATCCCAATCGTTTGTTTTGGTTTTATCTAATTTTTTTATTGTCTCTAAAATGCCTGTTTGTTTTCTAATAACAAGCAGAGCGGGATGGATCTAGTTAGGAGGCGATGTGGTGAGAAACTGGGAGGTGTAAAAGGAGGGAAAACTGTAATCAAGATATCTTGCATGAAAAAAAAATCCATTTTTCCAATAAACGAGAAAAACACTTAAAGATATGGCTACTCAGATATTCTAGAGATTATCATTACAATGACTGTATATGGTTTCTATGTATAGTGTTCTAACTTTTCTATTTGTGATAATGTCAAAATGTTCTGTAAGAGGTTGTGATGTAGCTCAGTTATCAAGCATTTGCTCTGTCTTGGGTTTAGTCCAAAACACAGTGCAATATAAAACTAATAAATTGAAAAAGTTCTGTAAAATATTATGTTGCCTTGATCCAGCTGTGTCCTTATTCGCATAACTTTTACCACATGTTGCTAGATTTCATCATAGAAGCATAACTAGCAATTGACCAATACATTAAGGTTTGCATTACCAGGTTGTGATATCCACACACACAACTACTATATAGCCAAAATGTAGTTTCATTGTTAAGAAATCCATTTATGTATTTTATTCATGAAAATTTAGTTTGTTTTTAATGACTTTGAATTTGTCAATATTGCCATAAATTTAAGTGTTATAATGCAAAAGGAGATATCTTCTTTGCATGTGATTGACACTTGGGTATTTTACCTGTGCTATCTCAGATGAATCCACCACAGGTCTGATAAAATTATTGATTTATCTGAACAGTGACTAAGTCATATAGTCATAAGAAAATATTAATGTCTGTTATCTCGCTATTAAGATGATGTTTTATGCCATGGAATCATTGATTAATGTGTTTTTTTTTTTTTAACATGTTTTAGTCACAAGTATTCCTACTGGGCTCTCAAGCTATGAAATTTATTACATTTGAAAATTAAAAAGACAGAAAATGACTTGGGATTCTAGGCTTGCCAGTTTCCTAATCTCCCGAGCAAGGCATTGGGCTTTCTCTCTTTTAATGCTCATGAGACTGAAATGGGTATCTTGCTTTGATGCAGATTTTTTACCTCTTTGTTGATGTTATTTGCATATGACCCATATCTGCACGCAATTGTGCTTTCAAATTGTGTAGAGCACAGTGAGGATAATAATAAGAAAAGGGAAATAAATAACGGCAGGAAAATCTTCCTTAATATGCTAGTTTACTACCACTTGGATATAAATTTGCACACACAGAGTCGAGCCTTGAAATTTTAATGTCCACTGTTCATATTCCAAATCATGAGCACTGAATTTTACTATTTATTCCTGAGACCTGTTGTGAAGGTTAAAGGACTATCATTAATGTGAGATGGAGTTGAATGTTTATTAATGCTGGATTTCAAAAATGTCGCTGATACCATAGTAACCAGCAGGTCTTAAGCAAACCCCACAAACTCACAGTTCTTATTTGCATTCCCATATAGACCATTGGAAAAATCTGGAGCTTTTGGCAAGTCAGCAGGTAGAAAAACAATTTTTTATCATTTCTAGTTTGGTAATAACATTTTAGATATGCAGTCATCCCATAACATTGCAACTAGTGAGAATAATGTAAGTAACACAAACTAACACACATACCATGTAGTCCTTATGTAGATATGCTCCTTATCCCTTAGACAGGATAGAGGAAACATTTGTCTACTTTATCCTTGCTAGTTTGCCATTCATGTGACTGATGGCTTTGGAGCCAAAGCACATGCTTCCTACATGAGACAATGTTCATCACAGCTCTTTTTATCCTCTTTACACTTTCAACTGAACTACATTTGACAAAGAAGAGGCAATACACCGGAATCTATTGATTAGACTAGCAACAGAGTTTAGGTTAGTCCTAATCTTTGCTACAGGCTCATTCTCTATGAAAACTGTGGGGAGTTAATTTTATCCATCAAATCACTCTTAGTAGTGAAGATTTTTATTTAACATATGCACAAAGCTCTGATATGCTGTTGGTGAATGAGAATGATGGTGATGATAATGGCTACTTGAACTTTGTTCTGCCTGCCATTCACTTAATATATGTGCCATAGATGCAGTAGATGGTAGGTATTGTTAACGTTTTCCTCGGAGAAATGAAGCCTTCTCACTAAGAAAACACTTTAAACTACAGTTCATACAGAGTGAAAATCCATTGTCTCTATTCCTTATTACTACTTGGAGGGAATGGGTAAGGAGCTCTTCCTTAGGTATCCATGCATCTGAAAGCACTGACAGCATGTGAAACTACATTAGAGCACACATTTCACACAAGGATATATGTTTGAACATATGCCATCCAAATGTTTGGGTAAAATGAGACGAAGATTGATGCTTATGTCTTTGTCTTTTCTTGTCACAGACAATTTTAGAATAAATGAATTTCACTGACAGAAAATCAAGTATATTATGATAATCTTTAATGATATCTTACTAGAAACAAATACTGTACTCAAAGAGTCAAATATTCAGACACAGTGTTGGTGGCTTAGCTAAGTTTATGAACTTCTGTGAAGCAATATCTCATGTCAATCCTCTCTGCTATCAGATTGTGGTGTAACAATTGTGCCATATTTACACAGCCAGCATACACTTGGTGTGGGGAGCATATTCAAAATGCTTTTAATTTAATATATCCTCAGAATGCAAGGAACTGTGTTCTATCTTTTGGTAGAAACTCCCAACAGAGGAAATATTTCTGCATTTCAAATAAGATCCTACACAAGAACTCTTATTCTTGGTCTTCTTGCAATCCTGTGGTGCCCAAAAGTTATGTAACCATAAGTATATAGGTATACAATCTGTAAGTGTACACAGTAATGGTTAACAAACCTTGTAAGGAGTAAGTTTTTTCCTCCTGCCGCTGGTCTTGTCCCACCGCCGTGCCAGCCCCAATTAATGCACAGAGACTCTGTATTTGATATAATGCTGTTGGCCAGTTACTTGTTCCTTATCAGCTAACTCTGTCTTATTTATTAACCCATCTCTATTTAATCTACGGATTTTCACGTGCTTTCATCTTACCTGGGAATGGGGTCTGCATCTGGTCTCCCCAGTCTCTCCATCTTGACTCCTCCTTACTACTTCCTCGAATCCTCCTTGTCTCCTACTCTCTCCATCTTCCTTTCCTATTGGCCAACGGTGCTTTATTCATTAACTAGTATGAGAAACATATTTACACACTGACATCTCCCATCAAAACCTTAATGAAATTTCTTATAAAGCAAATATTTGGTACACATGTAATTCTATTAATTATTAAAATGAAGGTGAATTTGCATGCTAATGAGTTGAATCTATTTGTTTTTTGTTTGTTTGTTTGTATAAAGAATTAAAACCTGACTGGATATTTTCTTACCAAAATATATAGAAAATTACCATTTGTGTTGTTTCTGGTTTTTGGATTTGATAGCTATTTAGATTTTATAATCATCAATTCTAAGAATGTTATTTTACATAAATATAGTAGAAATCATAAAGACACAGATACAGATAGAATATATATATGTATATATATACATATATAGTACTATTTCAGAAACTATTGAAAATACTTATTATGTTAATATAAACCATTTAATATTTCTTTTTAATGAATTCTAAAGCAATTCAAAAAAATTTCATATCAAACGTCTGCCAAATATAATTTAATGCTAAACTATTTAGTACTTGGACACTTATGTAGTGAAAAAGACAACAGGAAAACACTAAAGTCTTTGATTTCTATAATTAACCAAATATGTTTCTACAAATGCAGACAAACAATACATACAGTTAAAAAATGATAGCATATATTAGCCTACATTTTGAGCAGAGCAGAGCTGTTTGAGGCAGAATTTTGGCTTTTCTTTGTGGCACTATGACACAATTCCAGTGCACTTATGTGTTGTGAACCAAGACGTCAGTGAAATTACGTGATTCTCTATGCATGAGTATTGCACAAGACACCTCAGGTTCAGTTCGAATTTTATTTCCAATTAACATTTAGTTGTTTTGTGTTACAACTCATTTTAAATTTTATTTTCTTTTATTTATTTTATTATTATTATTTTTTATTTTACATCTTGATCCCAGTTCCCTCTCCCTCCCTCCCTCCTTTCTTCCCTCCCTTTTACACATTCTCCCCCCTCACATGCACCCTGACCACCCTCCCCTCCCATCCCCTCACCCCCATTCCACATGAGGGCTATGCCATCCAGGTGGGTCTTATGAGTCGTGTTACAACTCTTAATAGTTGCCAAATATTTAGAAAACCTGCCTTCACTTACAGAAGCCATAGAAGGCAGTGACTTTGTGTTTATGAAGCTGAGATGTGGAATATCAATCAATATTGTGTAATAGGAAGAAACTGGGGTGAGAACAGAAAAGGATCTGATATTCCTTGGTCTTTCATGGCTCCAAATGCACACTGTCTTGACACAATGTATCTCACTCTCATGTTCATGAATTGTGGTGTTAGAAAGCCTCTGTGTAGTGGAAGGATTTGTGTTCTTTCCCACTGAATATGGGTACACAGACCTGTTCAACTGCCTAAAGAATACAATGTGACTAAGTGATGGAATTTGACTAATTGAGTGTGGGAACCTGTCTTTGTGAGCCTACAGTCATCATCAGCCTACTTGCCTGGTTCACACCTGAGAGGGGGAGTGTGGATTGAGAAAGGACAGGTAAAGCTGCAAAGAAAAAGACAGAAACACAGGACAGAGTCAGGAGGGTATTAGCTTGAATACCAAATGCCTCAAGTTTGTTCTTCAACACTGTTAAGTATCCCAACCAAAAAGGGGGACATGGCAGAAGACTTCTATTATCACACATAAGGATCAAACAGACTTTCTTCCCTTAATCCTCCAAGCATTTAGTAACCACACCTGGGCTTAAGGGTCAAGAGTAAAGGTACACTACCAAAGCCGAAACATTCTGCAGTAACCAAGCCTTAGACCTTTATGTCTTTTGACTTATGAAGACTCTCTGACCTTGAGGCAAGGTGAAGCAAACCCATCTTTATGGGCCCCAGCACTTGAAGAAACAGGAAATATTGCTCTTGCGTGCCTTTCTTTCTTCTGTGATACTTGTAAAGAATCCCATGACAGAACAAGAGACCATGAATAATTATTACTCTACTAATGTTCCATGTTCAGACAATGAGCTTTCAGTTGCTACACATGATCGGATTCAGACAAGCCTCCCTGAGGCCTCTGCTTTCTCAGCTCAATTTGTTGCTTCAATCTGCTCAAGTTTTGGAGACACAACTGTCATGAGAAAAAACAATATGCTTGCTTTATGATAATAAATTTGGGATGACATGTTACAGAGCAACGCATAATTAATTCAAATTAACAACACAATAAAATCTGTAAGAACATGTCTTAGGCTACTGAATGTCTTAGTCTCAAGTGATATTTTATGAACTAGTAGGTATTCTTAAGCCAAAGCCTCTGAAAGATAGGAAAATGTTAAGATAATGGCAACTATTTTACATGAAATGAGTATTTAGCTAACAAAATATGGCAAACATTTTAGTATATTTGAGCATGGTGGCATTTGTGAAGATTAAAAAATTTTTCTTCAGAATAATCTTTGCATTTTCTGTAAGATGAATCATTTATATTCATTAAAGGTTGCATGTTGCCAGGCATGGCTCATTGGGTAGGAATACTTGCCTTGAGACCTTAATAACCTGAACTTGGTTACCGGATTCCTGTTTCCGTCCACACACAGTGGTGTGAGTCTGTAACTGCAGCACTCCTGTATGGGAAAGGAGGCAGAAACAGGAGAACCATCTGGAAGCTCCCAGGTGCAATACAGCATCAGAAACAACAAAAATATGGCCTGAAAATTAAAGTGAAAGAACATTAAGTTTTACTCTTACCTCTACAAGGTGACACCTGCATGCCCACTGCAATTGTAGATAAATAAGTAAAACTTTAAAATAAAATTTGTTAACTGCTAATTTTAAACTTTATTGCAAATATTTCATTCAAAAAATAAACATAAAATAAAATTGTTATGCGAGTTACCTTTTGGTTAATATTATCATAGGAAGTTGACATGAAAAACTGGAAAAAAATTTTTAAAACAATGAGATAAAGAAAGAGCAATAATAAAAGGGAGATTCAAGATTTAGATGATAAAAGAGAAGACATGTCCAGTGTTTATTGTATGGAAAAAAATTAAACAAATTAATTAAAATCTATTCAGCCAAATGTTTCCAGTTGTTAGGTGTAATATATTAAACCTTTTTGTTTCATGGTATAGTATATTATATTAAAACAAGTCAGAAATCAATTAAAATAGATGCTTATTTAAAGGCAAATAAAATTCTGACTGATAATTCTTTCCAGAATATACTCATAATTCAAGTCATACAAGTGTAGGTATAGCATGTAACACTAGAATTGTTCTCTGCATATATTTTACTAAAAAGCAACATGGAGTATCTTTTTAAATATATATTTCTTTTTGGAAATTTTTTAAAGACCCACTTAGTATGAAATGTTAGAAAATAGAAAGGACTTATGAAGGCCAATGTAGCGATGGCCTCATAATCCAAATAAGAGTCCATTGCCTATTTTTCTTTGCCAGTCAGTATATTTCATGGATCATAGACAACCATAGGGTGTTATCTAAAATATCCACAACGCATAATGTATCCTATCTGTTTTTAGGTTTTGTATTCCTCCTGGGGAATTTCCCTGTCCATATATTTGATTGCTACCAAAAACTGATACCTAACACAGATACTTTTACCAAAAGTGAATGAAAGCACTATGTACTGTTTTCTGTTGTCTCTGTTACAAGGAAGTAAGGTCAATATTTTACTTTTATTTCTTTCTTGTAATTTGTGATTTTGTAAGTATGTATGTATGCAAGTGTATGCATGTTTGTATGGTGTGTATGTTTGCTTGTGTTCATGTATGTAGATATTTCTGTGTGTACAGATATAAATACAATTGGAGACCACAGGAAAACTTCAGGTATTTTCCTCAAGAAAATTTCCCTTCAGGACCTCTCATGTATTTGAAGATAATCAAATACAGTATGTTTTTTGTGTCTGAGTACCTTATGGTCACCCACATCTCAGCTTCCATAACACCTGGATGATAAGCATGAATGAAATTTAAGTGATAAATGAATACAACTAGGATATTTTATTAGATGTTAAAGATAAATGACCAATAACTGTCAACTATTAACTAGATGCTTATTGAAAAACTATCTGCCTTTTCAGAAAATTTAAAGTAGCTTTACAAAAGTATATTGGAACTATTGATCCTTTTCTTTTAAGGCTAAATCCTTATCCAAGACCTATTTGTTCTATCTGTTTCTGCTGCATGGAGGCTATTGCTGAAATTTCCTTTGGGACCTATATTACAGTTGATGGTCTATTCTGCAATATAAATGGATATAGGAGACTCATGAAGCTAAAAAGTATTAAGGGCAGGAAAAAAATCATGCAGAACTTCTAGACTCTAATGGTTAATATTCATTGTCAACCTAACAATATCCAGAATTCCACAGGATAAAAGCCTCTGTTGATGTTAGTGAGAGAGTTTCCTGAGCTGGTTTTTTCAGTTAAAAACATTATTCTAAAGGTTGGTAGCAGTCTTCCAGTGCTATTGACAAAGCTAGCTGAGCTTTGGTGTTCACCAGTCTCTGGTCCCTAACTCTATATAATGGATGGAATAAATCTTCTCCCATTCATTTCTGATGATGAACCTCTTCACACTTTTCAAATACCTCTTCACAAAATTGGGGAAGTAAACTACTTGCCCCTCTTTTGAGAAATTTGTACTTGCCAGGTGACTGTGGACCTTTGCCCACAGATAAATTTTCTCCAAATTCTTTGCATTGCTTTATGGAGCTTTCTTCAATGGAGACATGCATGTAGACACAGAAACAAGAAGTCTCAATCAGCTCTCTTTCTTTTCATTTCTTTAATTATGAGTTTGCATTTCATTCACAACATTTCTCCCTTCACTTTTCTTCCCACAAAACCTTCCTGTATGCACTTCCTGCTCTCTTTTCAATGCATGACCTCTTATTTTCATCAATTTTTATTGCATGCAAATATGAATATGTATGCATATATAGTCCCAAATATAACCTATTGGACCTGTGTAATATTACCTGTATGTGACCTGTATATATCTTTTCAACTTTGCTGTAAAGTTATGTCTCCTGTTAACCTTTGAGACTACACCCTTACATGCCGAGAAACATAACAGAAACATGAACTAAACAGTCCTTCACTGGCAGTACTCTTCCTTCGTCCTTGGTACACTGCCTCAGAATAATTGCTCTAGTACCTCCTAATGGTGTTCTGCAAGAGGTTCAAGCCTTTTGCTCCTTGGAACTGGCATTGAATTTAATGCTTTGGTCTGTTCCTGTCTCATCTAAGCTGGGACACAGCACTGAGCTCAAGTGTCAAAGAAACCAATTAAAGCAAAAAGTCAAAACTGGAAGAGTTAAGACTTTAATCGCTTCCGGCTATGGTATAAGCTAAAGACTAGAACTAGAAAAGTCCCTGACAACCCCAGAGTTGATTTGTTCTCCAGGGGCCCTGCTCATGGGTCAAGTGGATGAACACAAATGTAAAGGCTGCCTTACTGTTTGCAAACTGGCTGTACAGGATTCTACAGGGGAAGGAAGAGTTCCCATGAGAACAACAGGTAAACACTCAAGGCCTGTTATTGGGACTGAAATATATAGGATTTCTACTAAAAGCTGAGTTTCTCAAAATAGATCCCTATCCCCAAAAATTTAAAATAATTATAAAAGGCCTCACCATCCATGGGGAGTGGATGGGGTCGGTTTGTGCAGGGCATGGGAAGGTGGGAGGTAGAGGCAACTGGGATCAACATGTAAAATAAGAAAAAATATTCAATAAAGAAAAACTATAAAAAAATGAAAAAAGAGAAAAAACACACCCTAATTGAAAATGTTGTTTATACTTTGACTTCTCAAACAGATAAGAACTACTGCATATAGAAAAATATAGACTTGTCAGCTTTTAGGATAATTTATAACATATGACTGTTTCTAGATAAAAGGAAATGAGATATTGTGCACAATTCGTTTTAGTGCTGCTTTAAGAGGTTTTGAGATAGTACTTCCCGGATTATATTACTAAGTATAATCTGTGTCTCTGAGTATATCCAGCCCTGTTCTCTACATTTAACGTGTTACATTCTCACATTAGGCTGTAAAAATTCTCCTAGCACAAAGCAAAGTATCATACCAAATGTGTGTTTTTGACAAATATGTGAAGAAAGATAAAAAATGTGAACAAGTTTATATGTTTTTGTTTGGTTTTTTCAAATAAAACTGTTGTGAGTAAAACTTCTTTAAGGGTAATACAATTGGATTTTCAATATGTTTTCTTTGTTCAACATTGTTTGTTTAGCTTGTTCACTCTGATCCTTGATTTCTAATAACCATTATCCCCTTGTCATTGAATCAATACTTAATGACGTACAATGCAATTGACCATAACATGGTGTGCTTCTGTTTTAGAAGAACTGAGTGGCTCATCATTTGGTGATGAATGAATGTGAGAATTTCTTTTATTTCTCAAATGGAAGTAATCACTTAAATTACTTGGCAAATTTGAAGTTTCATGTTTATTGAGCTATATTTGCATAGCTATAAATGTAGATAGATTTTAGCGGGACACATCTGCACATTAAGCAAGGAAGTCATGATCACAGGAATATTTGTGTATCTAAAAATGTAGACACACATCTTTTAGAAGGACACATCTGTACTTAAGCAAAGAAATTATGATCATGGGAATATTTGCATGTATCTTTTTCTTCCATACTAAATCAAATTCTGCCATATGGTGATCAAGTGCGTTTACTGAAATTATATGGATATAACTAAACATTAGCCATCATGATTATGACCAGATGAAATGCTCTCCATAATTGTATTGAACATGCCCTTGCACCTGTTTCCTATTCCAGTGATTTTCTTCATTCTTGATTTGGCTCTTGTTAGTATTGTTATGATGGGTAAAGCATTTATTAAATGTCTGCAAGATTTGACATTCTTTTCCAGATATGATAATGAAGAAGAAGTCATCTTCATCTGTTAGTTTTTTTTTTTTTAAGACATTCCACTTAAGGAGGAAGTCTCAGTAAATACCATGATTTTAAACTAACAGAAACAATGTGGGAGTATTAAAAATAAATATTATGAATTATACATAAACCCTGTACATTTTCTGCAATCATGTTCATTGCCAATAAAAAGATTATATTCCATGAATTGAAGTATTCTTTCCTGGAGGGAGTAGGGTATTATAAAACCCAGGAGGTTAAGAATATTTATAAGGATTACAAAGCTCAGGAAATTTAGCAGGTTTAAGAAGGTCATGGGAATTACAAGACTCATGGTAACTATAAAATGATAATCCTAGGCTCTCTCTCCCAAGTATATGAAAGTAGCCAACAATTGCTTGGAAGAGGAGATTCTCCAGAGGAATCATTGGCAGGTTGTGCAGAGAGTTCCAAAGTCTCAGCTTCATGAGTCATCACTCATGCTGAGGACATCAGTTATACTTTTGTCTTTGAGTCATCATTACACTTGCAATAAACCTCTCACCAATGCTCCTACAAGCTAACCAGTAAACTTATAGATTCACAAAAAGCATTTGAATATAATTTTTTGTTTGATCTGTCTTCAGTTACATATTTGAGGTGAAATGTAAGTCTATGTCAGCCTAAGCATCAAACAGAGAATACTTCACACAAATAGAGAAGCAGTTAGAACCAAAAACAAGACAGAAGTAGCAGTCACTCAGTGCTTGCAGAGGGTGAAAAGCCTTGAAAACAAGCTAATCTGCTGGATTTGAGAACTGAGTATGCATAATAGGAATGGATACATGAAAAGAGTTTAAAAAATAGGTCAGCATAAAAGATCTTTCCTTTGTATTCAAAATCTTGGCACCAACAGGAAATTTTGGTTGTGGGGGAGGAAATGAAATAAAATCAATAGATAAAAGCTATCAGGTCAGTTCTGTAGACAGAGGAAGGTAAAATCCATGATTTTAGGAAGAATCTTTAATAATTTTTCAGGAACAGAAAATATGACAAGTACATAATTCATTCTATTAAATTGCTTGCATTAGAAAAGGCTTTTACACAATATCCAAACGCTTATGATACCCTGTTCTGTGAGGTTCTCTCTGCTTGAAACAGGTATAACCTGAGACATTAAGAGGGAAATCAGTCCATTTTGAGTAGTTCCTATGAACCACTGGGAGAATTTGGTTATAGTACACATGCATCTCAGCAACTAGATGACAATAGAAGAAAGAGGGAATTATGCTAGGAAGGTGCAGTATTTGATGACCAGTTTACTAAGCCTGGTCACTGTGTTGTTCATAAGAGACTGGGAAATATCATTTTTCCAATACCTTGGAACTCATGTTAAAGTTCATTTTATCTTTGTTTTACTGCTGATGTGAAGTAACTTAGCAAGGTAGCAGATTTCCAGTAGAACCTCATGTCATTGAAGAGTGTACAAATCAATTTATACCATTTTATAGCAGTTAAGAAATAGCAAAAAAAGGATGAACCTGACAAAGCAGTCTGTCTGGGTCACTTGATGCCAATTGTGGCAAGATTCTTTGGGTGAAATAAACAAAACAAAAACAAAATATCAAAAAATCAGAATTAACAACAACCACCACCACCACCAGCACACACACACACACACACACACACACACACACACACACACACACACACAAAAAAAAAAAAAAAAAAAAACTTATAAAGCTAAGTGTTATTTAGAGCTAAGTGTTATTCTAGTAGGTTTTTGGAAATCTTTAAGCCCAAATACCAGTTTGCAGAATTTATAATGTGAGTGAAAATAAAAAGTGTCTGGAGAGTGGGCAAATACACTCCCAGTTAATGCTGTATACATTTCTTCAGTGGAATAAGGCACACTGTGGCTAGAGATTATTTTGTCTGTTCTTGTACTCAGACTTTCTAGTAGCTAAGCATGGTTAATGGAAAGTCAAGGGAGGGGGTGCCCACCTAGCACCCATTAGAATTTGAGTTCCAGCTCAAGTGGCATGCACAGTGTCTAAATTGTAGCGATGCCCTCTCAGGCCTGAATGAGCCTCTTACTGAAAGTTGACTTTAGTGAAATCAATAAGTGTGCTGATATGCAGAGTGAGACAGCAGCACCCCGTGATGAGAATGGCAAATAGATCATCGGAAATTATCCCATTTGGGGACACTGTAGCAGATATTGGTGCCCTACTGAAATTTTATAGCCTTATGGTCCTATGAGGGAAATAAACTATACTAGTGGTGAGACTCTATTGCAATTACATCCAAGCTTTCATAATTAAAATTTATCCCTTAAAATAACCAATCTTGACCTTGAATTATATAGGGTTTATAATCAACACAGGAAAACAAGTAAACAAGTACATAAAGAAACAGACCAAAAAAAAAAAAAAATCCCTGGGTGTGTCTATGACTAGTTATTTAATTTGGCAAAAATCCACCCAAAATATAAATGGCCCATTGTATGAGCTAGTGTCCTAGACGGAATTACAATTGGGGTTGTAGGTGAAATATCTTCACAGGTTATATCACTCGCTGCTATTGCAGAGGAAGTGGTATTTTATTACCTGCCTGTAGGCTCTAACTCAGAGCTACCTGCAACTTTATTTCCAGGGGATCTGACAGTGTCTCCTGGTCTTCAGAGATCAGGTATGCATGTAATAGGCACACATACATGAAAACAAGATATCCATATGTAAGAAATAAAAGACTAAATCTCTCGAATAATCCCATGTGATTAAAAGTGAAGAAACAAGTAAGCTAACACCATCACTTACCTCCTTCTTTTTTGGACAGACACAAAATTATGGGCTGCCTCAAGCACCTGCCACACCATAACTTCCCATTTATGATGGAAATTCAAAAGGAAGTATAACCTTCCTTCCCTAAGTTGTTTATACCACATATATTGTCATAGGAATGAGGAAAGTGGCTAATATAGAAGCTTAATAACAAAAGTTGTGTCATTTCTTTGCTGTGATAAAACTGACACTGGGTTTGAAGGCCTATGATTGCCGAAGGACTATGGAAGATTTTAAAATTTGAGGTTAGGAAAGACCAAGAATGTTGTCAATAGAGATTGACACACTGGTTTAGTAGGAATTTGGCAAAACAGAATGCCAAGGAAAATTAAGATTGTGGAGGCTCAGCTTGTGAGTTAGTTGTCAGGGAAACCAAGGACTCAGACAGAAGCTAAGTTATGGACTATCTATCCTATTGTATTCTGAAAAAGAATCTGGATTTATCCTCTAGGCCCTAGGAATTTGAGTGAGCATGAATTGGAAAGCAATCGTCTATTTAGTGTAGAAGAGAACATTTGAAGGCATGATAACATTCATGGTTTTGGCATGTTTCAAACTTAGTCAGGTCTGCAGTGAGAGGAGAAGAGCAAACGATGAAGCCTATAGATGTGAAAAGGGACAGTTTGGGGAGGAAATGAATGGGAGAGAGATTAAAGCTGCAGACCTTGGCAGTTCAAGAGTGGCTTTAAATGTCAAGGGGAGAAATGCCATTAAAGAACAGTCAGTTGATTTTTACTGAACTCCAGAAAAGGTATCCTAAGGGAACAGCTCTGCTCACTAAAGTCTCCACCTTATGAGAAGTACTTTCATGAGAAAATGCAGAGCCCAAACTTCAATGCTACTGAAGTGATCCCTTTCCCCCCGAAATACTATCTAGGTAAGTTATTTCCACAGACTCAAGCTGGAAGACACATAGAAACCAATAAAATTGTGACTAAACAGGACTAAGCTCCATCTTGTGCTGACAACAGAAATTAATAGGACTATCCTTATGGTACTGATTTTGCATACATGCTAGGTGAAAAGTTGAGGGAATTATGGCATCTGTTGCCGTTGCTCAACTTTGCAGCCCAGGGAACAAATGCCAGCATTTTCTCAGGAAGTTACTTCTCACAAGAAGGAGATTTGCTATGCCCGGTTGTGTTTCCAGTCTTTCTGTGGTTCTGTGGTTTCTTTCTATGTCACATTGCTCTCTCTTGGGATGAAGTATTGTGGATAGACCTTTGGATATTGGAAGTATGTAATTTGTTTTTCATGTGTACAGATTCTCTCATAGTGATGGACTGAGTCTCCAAGGATGCTCTGCATTTCACTTCTGAACAGTGTTGAAAGTGCCAAAGTTGATAAATACTTTTAAAATTTGGTTTGAATTCTTTCTCCCATCATAACATTGTCAGGAGCTTATGGGACAAGCAGCAAAATATTGTGCTTACAAATAACATATTACAGTGCCAAGTAGATAATGGTGGGTAGAGATATGACAGTTAAAATGTTTTTTAAATTATGATTTTTTAAAAAATGAATTATTACTCCTGAATGTATATGCACACATGGACATGTGTAAATGCTATGGTATAACTGTTTGGAGGTAAAATTTGTTAATCTGGATTCCAAGAATCAAACTCAAGTTTTTCATGGTCTTAGAGTAAAAACCTCTACTTCTCAAGACATTTGTTGGACTGTGAGGGTTAAACTTAATTCTGTACCAGATTGGATTTATCATTATCAATGGAAATATTTCTGGGAATAGAGTCACTAGATTGTGTTAACTGTTTTAGGAAGGACCATACTAGTAAGTAGAGACTATACGTTGAGCCAAAATAGACGCTTTCTTCCTTAAGTTGATTTTATAAGGCATTTGTCACAGCAATTAAAAACCAACTGGAAATTATTTAGAGTGGACTATAGTTTTTATAATAAATTTGTAAAATTATCTGAAAGGCCAATAAAATGATTATAGAAGAATTTAAAAGAAGGTATCATCTTCTTTTAATGAGAAAAGCCATTCCTAGGAGCTTAGAATTGCCGTGTGTGAATCTGTATGCCACAATGGGTTACTTAGTAATTACTTACTCTTCAGGAGGCATAATAACAATAAAATGGTAAAGCATATTGGTACCACTATTGACTCACTGCAGGGAACTTATTGTTAAGGTTGAATATATTTCTTAATGTGGAAGACACAGTGCGTTTTATTTAAAAACGTATTTGAAATATCCTTCCTGATGGATGATATGTAGGTTTGTTAGAGAATGATTGCCACTGAGAATCTTGCTCATATATGAATCTTTTGTGCTAAACTACCAACTTGCCAGGCACAAATAACCACCAGTAATGGGTGAACCCAACTGCTTCCCTGATACCCAATTTTATACACATAACGTTTTATTAATGTTTTAATGTTTTGCAACTTAGTCATTTCTAAAATTGTATCAAAGACTGGGTCTTGTTATCCTTCTTTCTTTGAGGAAGGCTAATTTCTAATAATTTCAATTTATGTGTACAAAATGCTCCACAATATAAAAAAATATTTATAACGAGCTTTTTTGTATGCTTTACTTACATTCTTTATATAGAAACTAAAACTTCTTTATAAAGATATATTTAAAACAACATACTAAATGCATGAGCTAACAGTATAGTGCTGCTATTTTATGTGTTGACTAAGGGCATCCTATGCTCAATCTCTGATGGTTTGGATGGAATTTCTCATTGATCTGCCAGGAAGAATTGAAACGTTGGCTCCTATACACAACTTTACAGTAGTTTATTTTGTTAAAGACCAAAAATATAGATAGACATTGGCACATATTCTTGGGAAAAAATTATATCTTGGCTAAGCATCATTTTGTTGTCATTATTTACTTTTTATAGGAATTCATAAATTAAATAAACTTAGTGTACAATTTAATTTATCAGCTTTTATAGCTGCATCATACACAATAATTTCTATTAAATTTATTAAAATAAAATGAATAGTTAAGAGTAAATTTTTTGCTTATTGAACACACACACACACACACACACACACACACACACATATATATATATATATATATAATTATATGTATTTCTGACATACTGGAGAAATATAAGTACAAAATTTTAATTGTCTTTTAAGGTCAAGTCCCATTTTTGCCAAATGCAAACATCTATTTTAAATATTGTGTTTCATGATACATCACATAATTTGAAGTCATATTCCATCTGTAGCAATGCTGTATTTAAATGTCAGGATAAAAATTTCCAATTCATCACATATTTAGATATTTCTGGATATAGAAATAGGAAATTGGCATGGGAAAAAATTACATTAGTTTATTGTCAAACCTATTTGGTCACTTGAATAGCAGAAATTACTAGGCTAGGGCATGATTGCTATATTATTTTCAGTTGCTTCACATCCATCCTGTGGAGACTCAATTGATTGTATGTGATCTATTGCTATTGCAAAGCAAGCAGAATAAATCATACAGCTATTTATACAGTCCTAGAATAAAAGGAATTTTAGATTAGAATTACAGATTAAAGAGAATTTAGAGCAAATATATAGAAAAAGATGATTAAGAGTATAGACAAATAAGATTTTAAAGTAGTAAATTAGAGTGACAGTAAGTTAATAGAAAAGTATAATATTTGAAACAGGGTTCATTCACATTCAGGAATTTCCTTAAACATATTAAATATTAAAATACAATCCATATTCAGCTAATATGCTAGTTTATAAAAATAACTTCTTAATCAACCTTGAGTTGCTTTTTAATTATCATTATAATTTTGAAAATACCTAAAACAGGTGCCTTTTGTCTTTCTACCATGAAATATGTCATAAATCTTTAATGTAATATTTTAAGAAACATTATATTAACAAATATATAAATCAAATTCTGAATCTTTTCTGTTAAAATAAAGATAAAAAATAAAGAAATATGTTCAAAGAATATTCAACTGTGTTTTACTACTCAAAGTTTACCTTGTCATTAAAGTGCTTGATTTTGAGAATTTTCTTAAATTTCGTTAAAACTCCTAAAAGAAAAAAAGAGCTAAAGCAGTATGGCAGTTCCTCAAGGAAATGGGAATCAGTTTACCACAGGACCTGGCAATCCCCCCTTAGGCATATACCCAAATGATCCACATCTATGCAACAAAGACATCTGTTCAACTATGTTCATAGCAGCATTACTTGTAATAGCAAGAACCTGGAAGCAAACTAGATGCCCCTCAGCTGAAAATGAATAAATAATATGTGGCACATCTACATAATGGAATACTCTGTGGAAAAAAACAATGAAATTTGAAATTCGCAGGCAAGTAGATGGAACTTGAAGAAACCATCTCGAACGAGGTAACCCAGTCACAAAAATAGGAACATGGTATGTACTCGGTCATGTATGGATATTAGTCCTAGAGCAAAGGATCATCAGCCTATTGTTCACACTGCCAGAGGAACTGGTATCCAAGGTGGATTATAAGAGTTTCATATGGGGGGGGGTGAGAACAAGTTCTCCAGATCACATGGGGAGTGGGGGGGTAGTGAGTGGAGAGGGAACTAGGATAAAGAGAAGGGGAGGAGAGGAGAGCACATGGGACTAGGAAGATTGAGTCAGGGGAGGAATAGAACACAATGAGAGGAAGAGAGAGAGAGAGAGATACCATAAATGAGGGAGCAATTATAGGTTTGAAGAGAATGCCTCTAGAGATGTCCAGAGACCTACAAGACTGACCCCCAACTAACAATTTGAGCAACAGTGGAAAGGCTACCATAAATGCCCTGATAATGAGATCAACAACTAACTTACTCACCATTATGGAGCCCTCATCTAGTACCTAATGGAAACAGAAGCAAACATCCACAACTAAACACTGAGCCGAACTGGAATCCAGATGCAGAGAGGGAGGACAAGACCAGGCTGCAGAAACACATAGAGACAGCTGACCTAAACTAGGAGGAGCTAATGACCCCAAGATTGATAGCTGGGAATCCAGCATGGGACTGACTTAGACCCCCTGAACATGGGTCTCAGCTAGAAGGCCTGGACAGTCTAAGGGACCTCTGTAAGTGGAACGAGAATATATCCCTGATGCACAAAAGGACTTTGGGAGCACATCCCCCATGGAGGGATAATCCCTTAACCTAGACACAGGAGAGAAGTCCTAGACCCTATTTCAAAGACTTGACAAATTTAGATGACTCCTCCTTGATGGGAGATGTAATTCTGTAAATATGTTTCTCATACTGGTGAATGAATAAAGCACTGTTGGTCAATAGGAAAGCAAAATAGGCGGGACTAGAAGACAAGGAGGATTCAAGGAAGTAGTAGGGAGGAATCAGCATGGAGAAACTGGAGAGGTCCAGGCCCACTCTCTGGTAAGGTGAGACAATGTGGAAATACTTAGAATAATAGAAATGGTTTAATAATTAAGACAGAGCTAGCTGATAAGAAAAAAGTAACTGGCCAACAGTATTATATCTAATACAGCATCTCTGTGTCTATGTTATTTAGGGCTGGCATGGCAGCCAGACTGGCGGTGGGGAAAACTGCTTGTACACCTCCTAGATGGCATCACCCTACATGTGGAGTTGGGGGGGGGGAGATGGGAGAGGAGGGTAGTGGCAGCGCATGAGAGAGGGGAGAGTGGGAAAGTAGTATGGAGGGACGGTGGAAGGGAGGGAGAGGAAATTGAGATTGATATGCAAAATAAAAATAAAAAAATAATACAAACAATACATTAGGAAAAAATCTGATTGTATTTTTAATATATATTTCAAGACTATATTTTGTTAATATTTTCTAAAATATTTCCATAAATACTTTTGATACATATGGGTAATATATTTTCTTTGTTTGCTCATCTAGTTTTCTTATGGACATATTAACTTCACAAAGTTACTTTTCTTCAAAAAATCTAGACAAATATTTGGTTGATATTACTATTTGGGTTCTTATATACAAGAAAGAAATCAATGATAAAAAATGAAGTACTAAGACTTCATATCTATATTTAATACTTCATATTTTTAATACTAAGGATTTGGATTTTTTGAATTTTAGTGATATTTGTGGTCTGCAATATTGTCTGTACCCTCAAATTCACCAGGAATGAAATCATTATTTTATATCTTCATATCCAGGATTTGATGGTGAATACTGTGTTGCTTGTATTGCTGATTCTTCAGGTTTCTAAGTGTGTAAATTTTATTCCAGATTTAGCATTCCTATTTATCTTGAATTTTTTCCCTTTGCAACAATTTTCATATTTTAAGCAAATACATGATATAAAATATATTTCCTATTCTCATGAGAAATGTAAAAATATCACTGTATATGTGACTTAGCTAAGTGCCCACTGAGTGTATACTGTCCATTCAAAGGAAAAGAAAGTTATAAAACTATAAATCCACATAAGATTATCAAACATCTATATCATAAATATATTAGTCAAGACTTAATTTAGAAAAAAACAAGGCAGAAGTGTTTTTTCCCTAAGATATTAGAGTTTTGAGCAAAATTTTTTTGGTTAGCAATTAGATAATATATAAAAAAAAGCCATGAAAACTTGGGGAAAAATAACTGAGCATCCTAAATAGACAGAAACCATTAGGCCTGTATAGCTTTCTTTTCCATGATATATAAACATATTTTTAGAGAATAAAACAGATGTTGAAAAGTGTATGTAACTTTAAAAAGCCATGTTCATTTTTCAATTTCACATTAAGTTAAAGCTGTTTTTAAATTTACACATGGGTAAATATATGCAATCTGATAATGATACAAATACATTGTAATGAAAGTGATTGTAACTACTTTCTACATGTTGTACGAAAAATTGCATTTTATCCCATGACAAATAATATTAGATATGGTTACAACATAAATAGATTAACTTCATATTAAAACATGCACAAACCTACATCCAGTAGTTGATGGAAGCAGATCTAGTGACCCACAGCCAAGCACTGGTCTGAGCTCCTGGAATTCAGTTGAAGAGTGGAGAGGAGGGATCCTATAGGGATCATGATGGTTAAAACCACAGAGAGCAGCTGATCCAAGCTAGTGGGAGCTCACAGACTCTGGGCTGACAACTGTGGACCCTGCTTGGGACCAACTTGGCTCTCTGAATGTTGATGACATTGTGTGGCTTGATCTGTTGGGGGTGGGAGGGCTGGTAGTGGGACCATGACCTATCCTGGGTGCAATATACTGGCTTTAGGATTCCATTCCCTAAGGCAGAATACCTTGTTCAGCTTTGATTCAGAGGAGATGGGATTGGTCCATCAACTAGGTGTGCCAGATGTTGTTGACTCCCCATGGAAGGCCTTACCCACTCTGAGGAGTGGATGGGGGCAGGGGGAGGGGAAGGCAGGGTGCAAATAAGGGGAGAGAGTGAAAACTGGGGTTAGTACATAAAATGAAAAAAATTATTTTAAATTAAAAAAATAATTAAAAATCATACATATACATAAATTGTATACATTAGATATTTTAAATGTATTTTTACAATATTAAGCATAGGAAGATAGATTTATTTGGGGAAAAGTATACAATGAACTATGTTTTATAAAGTGGATGATTATGAATAGCATCATTTCTTGTAATAGAAATGTAATAAGAGCCAGATCCAATTGTCTTCTGGTTCCAAGGAAGAATTTGATACTAACTCTACTTTAATGTAACTTCCTTTGAGTCATCCCTTAAGAGATAAACAACTTCTATCACCTATCAACCAATTAAGGTTACTTTGAAATAATATAATTTTTACATGAGTGTTTAAATACCTACACAATTCTATGTTGTTTCATCAGTACCCATTCGTATAATGTTGCCTCAAGTTCCTGACTTATAGATCATTCATACACCTTTTTAGTTGTCTGAGTTACTTGATGTAACTCAATCAATTACAGCATACATACTGAAGTCTTAGAGAAAGGTACAATTGAAATTCTGTTTCTAACTAGATGTGACCTTGGCTGTGTTCCAAAATGTGAAGCACATTATAGATATCATTTTCAGTTTGTTTCATTGTCCATAGAAATTTATCTAAATTTGAATGTGCTTTATGTGTGTGTTCTAATACTCTAATAAGGCATCAATTTAGAATGCATGGATGAGCTCAAACACTGTTGAATTCCCTTCTGCACCATTTGAAATGTCAGTACACTCAACAGGGCCAGCACTAAGTAACATAAAAACTCAACTATTAAAACCATTTAATTTTAAAGAAGGACTGTGTGAGATGACCTTGGCATAAATCCTTAACTTTTCTATATTCTGACTGACTTCCATAGAAAAATTATAAAATTCCAAGAACTAGTGTAATTGTAACATTTACAAACTTCTCACAATGACACTTTAATGATTTATCAATGCCCAATACATACTAATCATTAGTAATACCACCTCAAAGTCAGGGTACTTATAGTAACATTAATAAAGATTATAGCATCTGATGGGCATAAAAATTCATGCTTAAACATATTTCTCTGAATTTTAAAGGTTTTTTTTTTGCTGTGAAATGAAGGGTTGGAAGGAAAAAATAACTTCAATATGTTGTCTATTGTATGATATATATATATATATATATATATATATCATATATATCGTTCTGACACTGACAAATGATTTAAAAAATTATCTAGTCAACTATGACTTATGCAGTATGGATGTTATAACAAAAATACATTACATTGGAAATTTGCAACACTTTATATAAAGGCATCAATTAGAAATACAAGAATATTGAGCAGTAGCAGAATACTTGCCCTAGATACAAAAGTCCATGTGTCCAGCACTCTGGACTGAAATATGTAAGCATAAGTAGATTTCCTGGTTACTTATCTAAAGGTAAATGTTATTTATGTTACTGAAATATACTTTATTAAATGTCAAAACAAATTTTATTAATAGTTTTGCAGGAGACATCAAAGCAGAATTTATTGATGTAAAGTATAAAGAATAAATATGATAAACATGTTTCTTGTACTCTTATACCTCAAGGCATCACCTTATCTGTTTTATACAAATATGTCAGAAGAAAGTTTTGTTCTGTTTAAGAGAAGTAAATTTATTATTGTTTCTCTATTGACCATTTGTTAAAGGTCAATAATAAAGACCATTTATTATTGAAATGAAATTTTGATTGTTATCAAAGTAATGTTTTTTTTCTGAAACTGTGCAAATTGAAGATTTCTATAGATAATTTAAGATAACTGTAAGGTATTAGTTGGAATTTGCCTTTACCTTTTAATTGTGGTAGCAAATCATTGTATGGCTCAAAATTCACTTTAAATAATTCTTATATACTCATTTTTTTCAAACAAATGTTACATGTATTTACAAAATACTCTATAATTTAAAAATATATATTGAAAAACTACGGTCTACATCTAAAATGTTTCAATTTGATACTTTTAATTTTTTTCATTAAAAAACTAAGAATATTTCAGTATGACACTGAAAAAATTTTAAATTGATTTAAAAATAAAGTCACAAAAGCTTACTTCATGCTTGATATTTTTCGGAAAAATATGAATTTATAATTTATGTCATAAATTTTTTTCATGAAGTATAGATGCTCAAAAACCAAACTACATAGTTTGTATACTAATTAACTAAAGTACATTTTTAAAATAATTTAAATTTAATATTCATTGAAACAATTTTTGACCATTTTAGGAAATCAGATTTTTGAGAAAATAATTTCGTTATATGCATTAATGATTTAATTTTAGAATACTAAATTTTTTGACAACTTTTGAAAGGTTTTGTGTATGACAATTATCCCAGTGAAGAAACTTCATGACCAAAGCAATACTTATCAAAGGAAGCTTGGGGCTCTCTTATAGTTCTTTGAGTTTAGTTCACTATTATCATGGTAGGCAGGCAAGGATAGGACTGGAAAAGTGGCTGAGAGCTCTCTATTCTGACCTGTAGGTACACAGAGAGAGACAAAATTCAGGCAGGGCTACAATGTGTTTTGAAACCTTAAAGCTTACCATCAGCAACATATCCCCTTAGACAGGGACTCACCTTCTAAACTTTCCAAGTAGTTCATCAACTTGGGACTAAGCATGCACATATATGAACCCATAAGAGTCTTTCTCATGGAAACAAACAGAAGGGTCAAGCATATTTTACTTTTAGAAAACTAATATTATATAGTATTTTTATATTATTTTGTGATATCATAAACTATCACATACCTTATTTTTTATTTTTAGGGTAATTATTATTCTACTGAATTTTGTCAATGATTTAATTTATTCTGTCCTAATTTTAGGATATCAATTTTTTTCCAGAATAGACAAATTGTATTTATTTTTCATGAAAATGTAAACATAAAAAATGAAAATAATAGTAACTATTAATTTAAAGTATTCTATGATTTAAAAGTGATCTCCCATTTTTAACTTAAAAAATTAGTTATCTAGACAAAACAATAGTTTTATCTCTATTCTTTTATCAATTACAAACCTTTTTTGGAAGTTTAATACACACATATACATGCAAAAAGTTGGGTGGTAATTTCACTGTCATCTAGACACATTCTATTTCCATTTGGGGAAAGTATCAGAGAGAGAATGTTCATCTCAGGTTTACTTCAGGGCAGGTCTAAGAAATGGGCCATTCCATAACCGGAATCTAGACTATGTAAATTGAAGAGCCCAAACATCTATGCACAACTTATTTTGTCTTGGCTATGGAATTCATGTGAAAAGTTGCTTCCAATTTTCACCACCCTGGTATCCCAGAAAGTACTGAAATTTGAGCCAAATATGCCCTTCTTCCACTAAGATGTTATTTTTAAAGTACTTTTTCAAAACAACAGAAAATTAAACAGACACACAAATATTGCTGTTAGATTTTTATTACATATATGAATTCTTCCTATACTTTGGTAAATATACTGTATCTCTGAAATCTAAAAAGAGAGCTGTCATTTTCCTCCCCTTTCAATCATTATTTTCCGGAAAGAGTTTTGTCTGTTCTGCAGAGATGATGGTCGGTTACTGTAGAACAAACTCATGGTAATAAAAAGCTAAGCATTCTACTAATTTGACTCAATCAGTATTATTATTATCAAGCTTATGAACTTGCTAAAACCTTGTTGAATATTTAAGGAGTAATAATGAAATAAGACAAATACTAAAATGTATACAATAACATTTTAATAGCTTTTAATGTTGTAGATATTGATATTTCCTAGCAATTGAGTTTTGATTTTAATGATCATATCCCACATTAATTCAAAGAAAGATTTGAAAAATTCTTGAGAAATACAAGAACAGTTAGAAAGGAATGAGATGACAACATATGTCCTATTGTTCCTATTTATCTCCTGGTACTCATACAAAATAAGAAGGAGCTATTTAAAAAAAAATAATGATTTGTTTCAGTTTCAATTGAGAAGTTCTTTGAAACTGAATACAAATGAAATTTCTTTTAGTAATACCAATGACTGCTCGTAAAATAGACTAGAATAGGAGCCCTAAGAGCAACAGACAAAACAAAAGGGAATTTCTTAATTTTTACCTTTCTGTATTTGTTGGGCTGGGATGCTCCCCTGAGATATGCAGGAAGGAAGTTCTAAGGATTCCTGAGTTAGTGAACAAATGGAATTTATAGATGATTTATAATACTTTAGAATGCTAATCACATTCCACCAGCCTGCCTCATAATTGTTCCATGCTAGTAGTTTGATTAGGATAGTGACTGCATAGAATATAAAGAAAGCCTGATATCCTGTATGGTGCCAACAATTGAGAAGTAAATGAAAATTTCCATCTTTTTTTTTTTTTTAAGTTAGTTGTAGTTCTTCATAAAGGGCCAAAGCCAAGTCATGAAGAGTAGAAGAAAGGGGTCTCTTGCATGACTGAAAACTTCACCAGACAATTATTCACGTACTAACAGAAAAATCTACCTCAGTTGTGAACACATTTGAAGGGCAATAATAAAAGAAAACTTAATGACTAGAAATATTAAGCTATGCATGATATAGAGTTATAATATCTCAAAGATGCAATGGTTGTTTGGTAGCAATAGGTGGGCACATGGGATGAAACAATAGGAAAATGAGTGACAAGAACAGAGTATTCCTGAGACAAATGGGTTCATAGCAGTTCAATGAAGTACAAGATTTGGAGATAATATACTGAACAGACTAAAGAAGACCATAATGAGTAAGTTATTCAATAAGTCTAGCTTCAAACTCTATTTTTGACATATCTGTGAGAAACAGGCTTATATATGTAATATATTCCAATGTACATCTCTTTAAAATAGCTATGTATCAAGAATATTTTCAACAGTATAGATAAAAGAATTAGTAGCCACATTAGTCTTGCTTTAGAGACAGCTAATATCTACTATAAGAAACAAATGCATTTAAGATAAAATTGTATTTTCTTTGCAGTAAAAGTTTTTCTTAATATTTTGGAGGAAGCAGACAATGGACACTGAATAGCAAGAAATACAAGTACATTCTTTGGCGGCACATTGCTATTACTACTCAACATAAAGGATATTATTTTAGGTAATGAAATAGGATCTTGTGAAAGCTAAAAGTAGTATTTGAGCTCATTTTAGTTGTACAAGATTGATAGTATTTGTTATAATGAAGACCTCTATCTTAGAACAGCTGTTTAATGATAATAGCTATGGAATAATCATCTAGCTCGTTAAGTTGCCATGCCTCTCAAGCCAGTGGGATTACTTTGACCTGAATAAATAAATGTGAGTCTCACTTAGGGAGGAGATTCATAGTATTTTTCTACTTGAATGCCTTTTGATGTTGATGAAATGGTCACTTACGTTCTTCTGGAAGATAGCAGTCTTCAATGCAAATGATACGTTAGTAAATTTGGTAATGGAATTTCTTTAAATGTTTCTGATATTTACATCTTATTTCTCTCATCATTTATATTTTGAGGGACACAGAGACTGTGCACTATTCTTTTAAAGTCACTGTATTATAATTTTATCTTTAAAACATCTTAGAATTTAGGTATATTTATAGTTAAATTACTACAGTTATCATGGAAATCCTCTGTCTTTTTTAATCCATGTTATAATTCAAGTAAAAGATGGAATATTATTAGATATAATAATTTTGATAAAATTGACCAAGATGTGTTCCTGGCTTTGAGTAAAATATTTTCTGATACATTATAACTTTTTAAGTGAGTACCATTTTCTTCAAAACATTGCATTCAATTATGAAGTTTGAAACTAATTACACTCAAACTCATTGGAACTACACAATCTTTTCCTTTCCTCTCTGTCTTAAAGTTCTCAATGCTTTAGTCCTGAGTTTTGTGTATTCTGAAGTCTAGCATCTGGTGCAAATAGAAATTCACATGGAATAAACCCATTGCCTTAGGAAGCCGTGTATAGTATAAATACTACAGTGGTGGCCTCGATTGCACAGGACTAATGTTCATTGTCCATTATGATAGTGTTTTAAAAAGCTAGGTTGGGATGGGAGAGTAGAAGAAAGACAAGCATTTATGAAAAGAAAGAGAGGATAAAGATTACTTTTTTTCCAATTATCAAGACACAGAAGTCAAACAAACAGTGCCATTAAGACTTGGCATGAAAACTAAAGAGTAAAATAAACTTGACATTGAAATGACCCTAATTGTGTTTAAATTTCAGTCCTCAGGAGGGTGAACCTTGAGTCAAGCAAGCAGACCTTATGCACAGAGTGCTCTTGTCTTTCTCATTATAATATTTTTAACTAATATTGTCATTGATTTGACATACTCTTGGTGACAATACCTAATTTATTTTGAAACTCAAGTGACATTAATGGAGAATATAAAACTTTGATGTTTACCAAAATGGATCATAGGTTAAAATAAAGTTGAGACATGCTTGTTTTAACATACATTAGAACTTAATTGTAAATGATTATAGGAACTTAAATTTAGCAATAACAATATCAGTCAGCTTGGTGGCTGAAAAAGAAAAGGATTCTTTTTTTTTATGCAACTGATTAGTTGATGACCTTGAACATGTGGAGTTACAAAATGGTGTGGGGAAAACGGGGTTCCTTCTGAAAATCTCACTGAAATTGTATCATTTTTCTTATATCATTTCTGTCCTAAAATTCAATTTAAGATTTTTTTATTTATTGTTTTTACATAAGACTAGAAAACTATTTGCTACTTGTTGTATAAAAGTAATAGATATTACTCGATTAAAGTATTTATGGTTTGCTCTTTAATCTCCGAAGCTTTTCTAGTTACTTAATTTATTTCTTTATATCCCGACAGCAGTTTCCTTCCATCCCCCTCATTTTCACCCACTCCATCTCCCTACCTACCTACCTCCTCCTCCTTCACCCATCCATTCTTCCTCTGTTTCTGTTCAGAAAGATGCAGGCCTCCCATGGATATTAACAAAACATGGCATACCAAGTTGCAGTACAATTGAATGCTTCCCCTTGTGTTTATGCTATACAAGGCAAGCCAGCATGAGGAATAAGTTCCAAGAGCTATCCAGAGCAGAAAGAACAGCCCCTGATCCCAATGTTTGAAGTTCCATAAATAGGCACAGCTACACAATTGCCATATTTATGTTGAGGACTTAAGGCAGTTCCATGCAGTCTCCCTGGTTTGTTGCTTCAGATTCTGTGAGGTCCTACGAGCCAGGTTAGTGGTTTCTATGGGTTTCCTTGTGACATTCCTGATTCCCTCAGCTCCTATAATCCTTCCTCCCTCTGTTCAGCAGAGTTCCCCAACTTCTGCCTAATGTTTGGCTGTGAGTCTCTGCATCTGTTTCCATCATTTAAAGTATAAAGGGTCTCTGAAGATAATTGGGAAAGCCTGGTCACAGGGAATAGCCAGTTCAAGCTATGGCTAGTAGTCTTAGCTCAAGTCATCCTTGTAGATTTGTGGGAATTTTCCTTGTATCAGATTTCTAACTGAACCCCCCCCCAAAAAAAATTCCCACTTTCCAGTCATCCCTTTCAGTATTCTCCCTTTCTACCCTGCAACACTATCCCTCAAATTCCCAATCAACTTACACCCCTAGTAAACCCATGATGATCTCTTCTATTTTCCTTTCCCAGAGAGATCAATGTGGCAATTAACCTTGACCACTGATTTGGGAATACAGTCCTATGTGCTTGCAGGAGACAAATATAGAAGACTGCTGGACCTTGCCATGTCAGGGTAAGACAGCCATTCTACCTCCCAGCTGTTGTTGTGGTCTGTCAAGTTTTCTTGGCCTTTGCCAAAACTGGGTGTACCAATGTTGCTGTGAGAACTAGGGTGACTGTCCAGGTAGCTTACTGTTTCTGTCCTTGCTGCACCTTTTGGAAGTTGTTCATCCGCACTTCCTGTCTACCCTAGTATCATTATTTTCCTTCTCAGGTCATGATGATGTTGAAGATTAAACTATCACAACTATTATTCTCTCTTACTCGTTAGATATATTAGGTACTAGACTTACGTTTTCCAGCTTAGGACAACTCTATTGTAAACTCCGTTATGCCTTCACCCTAGGACTAGATATGTAGGTCATTTTGTTCTCGATTTTCCTTTTCTTAGAGCACACTTGTTATTCACTGTTTTTTATATAGTTTTGTATCAGGCCTAAATCTTTTCTTTAGACTAAAAGGGAAATTGTAGTGAGATAGTCCTTCTGTGGCACTGACCACGCCCCTCGGGGGTGGAGCCATGGGCTTAAGTGACCTGTGGAAGGAGGTTGGAGGAAGAGCTGGGAAAAGCTCTCTTGCTGGCCGGACTCGGACAGAAGAGCATCCGATGGAATTTGCTGGTGTTCATCTGTCTAGGTTGTAAGTTATTTCTCCCTGAATAAACATCTATTCGGCCTATTTGTTTATCATGATCCTATTTAACAGCAATATCTCCCCTTAGGTACTCCTTGTTTTCTAGCCTCTCTGGGTTTGTGTACTGTAGCATGTATTTACTTTAAAGTAATGTGCTCTTTTGAGTGAGTACATGCTGTGTTTATCTTTCTAGGTCTAGATTATCTCACTCAGGATGACTTTTTCCTAGTTCCATCCATTTGTCTTCCAATTTTCTGATGTCAGTGTTTTTAATAGCTGAGTAATACTCCACTGTATAAATGTACTACACTTTCTTTATCCATTCTTTGGTTGAGGCAAAGCTAGGGTATTTCCAGGTTCTGACTATCACAAATAAACTTGCCATGAATGTTGTTGAGCAAGTGCCCTTGGGGTATGATTGAAAACCCTTTTGTTATATGCCCAAGGGTGGTATGGGTGGGTATTGAGGTAGATTGATTCCCAATTTTCTGAAAAACTGCCATATTGGTTTCCAAAGTGGCTGTACGAGTTTTAACTTTCATCAGTAGTGGAGGAATGTTCTCCTTACTCCACATATTCTCCACCATAAGCTGTCATTGATTCTTTTGATCTTAGTCATTCAGACAGGAGTATGTTTTGCTTTGCATTTTCTTGATGACTAAGGATGTTGAACATTTATTTCATTCTTTTTTCTTATTTTACATATGGATCCCAGTTCCCTCTCCCTCCCATCCTTTCTTATACCCCCAACCCTGAAACTCCCTCTCATCCAGTTCCTCATCCACTCCCCAGGGAGGGCAAGGCCTTCCAGGAGTGATTGGCCTTCCAAGAAGTATCATCAAAATCTGTCAAGTCATTTGGGGTTGGGCCTCGGCCCTCCTTCATGTCTCTAAGCTAAGGCAATATCCCTCCATGGGAAAAGTGCTCCTGAAGTGCTTTCATGCACCAGGGATACACCCTGGTTCCACTGTCAGAGGCCCCATGCCTTCTAACTAAAACCCATGTTCAAGGTGTCTGGGTTGGTCCTATGCTGGTTTCCTAGATATCAGTCTGGGGTCCATGAGAATTTCTATAAGAGTTTGTATATCATTTGATATTCTTTGTTTAAGAATTCTCTTTTATGAATATAACCTATTTTAGATTAAATTATTGGGTTTTTCATGCCTAATTTATTGATCTCTTTCCATATGTTGGGGATTAGTCTTTTATGGAGGTGGGACTAGTGAAGATAATTTCAGATTCTGCTATTTTGTCTTAATGACAGCATCCTTTGCCTTATAGATGCTTTTCAGTTCTATGAGGTATCATTTACTAATTGTCTATCTTAGTATTTGTGCTACTGTTATTCTACTTTGGAAGTTGTCTCCTGTGCCAATGCATTCAATATTGCCCCCCATTTTCTCTTTATCATGTTCAGTTTAACAGGATTAATGTTGTAGTCTCTGATCTATTTACTCTTGAGTTTTGTCCAGGGTGATAGCTTTGTGTATATTTGCATTCTTCTACAAGCTGACATCTAGTTATGCCTGAAATGTTTGTTCAAGATGCATTCTTTACTCCACTGTACAATTTTGGATTATTTGTCTCAAATCAAGTGTGTGGATTTATATCTGTGTCTCTGACTCACAAAAAGTTTTAAGATTAAATAACATACTAAATATCATATATTTGATTTTAATATAGATAATTTGACTTATGTGTATATTTAATCTGAGATATTGAACTTTAACATAAAAATAATACCCTAGATTAACATGGTACAACTATACTCATTTTGGTAGCTTGTATTCACTTACTCCTTTCCAAAAGTTCATTTGCCACTGTGCCAAATCAAAAGGCGAAGCATTGGGTATTTTCTTTTCTTTTCATTCCCTGGTCTGTCTTAACCTTGTAAGGATGTACCCAGTAGTCTTGTGTTCTGTCAGTTTCCAAAATTCTCCCAACTGACAAAAAAAAGAAAAAAGAAAATAGAGTAGATATCAAAAGGTAGCTTGTATCTACTTCCACAACAATAAAATGCACAAGAAAAAGTTAAGAGGTGTGTTTCTTAGATCCCTGATATAAACTAGATAGTTTTCAATGAACTTCTTCATATCTGCGTTACCAATAAATGATTGTACCCATCCATTGGTATATTTTCTTTGTCAGGTCAGTAAGTCCTTCCTAGAAATGCAGAATGTTAGACATCACTTTGATGTGATTTTGCATGTATGAATGTGTGCATGCTGTGTGAGTGTGTATGTATATATGTATGTATGTATACCATAGTGCATGTGGTGATGGCAATAGTTTGGCAATAGTCTGTTGTCTCTTCCCATCATGTACTTCCTGGGATAGAACTCAGATCTTGAGGCTTGGGACAAGCAACTTTATCAGTCAGGCTTTTGAGCCAGATTCCTAATTCCAAGTTGTTTTGCAGCCTAATCAAGTTGAAAATGAAGGGAAACTATTGCACAAGACAAAGCAAATTAAGCTACGACCTAACGAATCAATAAAAAGAAACGACAAAAATGAAGCAAAAACTAAATCTATTTTCATATAAGTTTAGATTCAAAATAGCATATTCATGAAAAAAATTACTTGTGACACTTTAGCTTGTTGACACTATTACAAATAAGATTATAATCATCTTTAGCTCCATCTAGGAATAACATGTTCTACAAAAATCATGACCTATATAATAATTATTACATAAACAAGAGGATGCAATTTTTATAACTTTTTGATGAGTACACTCTCACCTAATTAGGACAGGTCAATCTGAAGAATGTGCGGTAAATAAGGGTCAGGATAAACAAATAGGCCGAATAGATGTTTATTCAGGGAGAAATAACTTACAACCTAGACAGATGAACACCAGGAAATTCAACCCGATCCTCTCCTGTCCGAGTCACGCCAGAATGAGAGCGCCTTCCTGGCCCCCTCCGACCTCCTTCCTCAGGTCACCTCCGCCCATCGCTCCACCCCCCAATGGGCGTGGTCAGTGCTACAGAAGGACTACCTCACTACATATAAGAAAATTTTATTTGGAAAAAATACAAAAATATCTTCAAAGGGAGTATAATTCTTATTAGAAAAGCTAACTAAAATATACAGTTGAAATTAAAAGGATGTTGTCCTTTATTTACCTTAGAATCTTCCAATTATGAAGATTCCTAAAAACTGCATACAATCAAGTGTTTTGTTTTTCCTTTCATGATTTTCACCACATTGGAAGAGTTAGTCTGGAAAAGGCACTTGTCCTCTGTACAGCAATTCATCTACCTAGACTACAATCCATCTTCCTGGCAGCTGCATCTTCACACCACCATATGTCCCAGGTTCACCTTGGCAGAGAGAGAGAAAAGAATGGGAAATCTCTCTCACAAAACTAATTGAAGTGGCCCCGAACTGTCACACAGTGCTTGCACTGAAGTCTTTGGTCAGAGATAAATACAGTCTCCTGCACGGTTAATACTGGCCTGAGAAATACAGTGCCCCATCTCATTCTAGTGAGAGGAAAACTGGCCCTGGATATCAGATTCACATTGGGGTTTTTGTTTGTTTTGTTTTGTTTTGTTTTTGTTTTTGATAAATTTTTAAATTTAAATTTGAAAGAAGCTTGTTTTACTTGTTAATCTCAGTTCCTACACCTTTCTGTCCTCCCCTGTTCCCCCCCCCAAACCCCATCCCAACCCTCCTGCCCCCCCACCCAGGGAGCATACATCCATGGGGAGTCCTCAAAGTCTGTCATATCATTTGGAGCAGGGCCTAGGCCCTCCCCCATGTGTTTAGGCTGAGGGAGTATACTAGAGATAAGTACTGATCCATTACCAGAGGCCCCATAGATTGCTCAGTGTTCCTAACTAACACTCAACTTCAGGGAGTCTGGTTTGATCCTATGTTGATTTCCCAGCTGTCAGACTGAAATCCATGAGCTCCCCCTTGTTCAGGTTGGCAGTTTCTGTGAGTTTCTCCAGCCTGGTCTTGAACCCTTTGCTCATTACTCCTCCCTTTCTGCAATTGTATTCCAGGAGTTTGGCTCATTGTTATCTGTGGGTGTCATCTTCTGCTTCCATCAGTTACTAGCTGAAGGCTCTTTGATGGCATATAAGTTAGTCTTCAATCTCATTGTTGGGGAAGGGTGTTTAAGATATCTTCTCTATTATTGCTTAGATTGTTAGTTGGGGTCATCCTTGTATATCTCTGGACATTTCCTTAGTGCCAGATTTTTCTTAAAACCTGTATTGTCTCTGTTGTTCTTTTGATGCAACTAATGCCTATAAAACACAAACACGAGACTCAGCGCCCACGTGGAATTTATTGAGAGAGGGGAGAGGAAGAGGGAGTAGCTGGTGGCCAACCGAAACCAGGAGAGAGAGAGAGGGAACAGAGAGAGAGCAAAGAGAGAGCAAAGAAGCAGAGAGAGAAGCACTTGGCGCACTTGCTTTAAAAGAGGCTTGTGCATGCATAACTGAGTCCTCTGGCCTCCAGGTAAAGCTGACATAGTGATGACATGGCCATGAGCATCCTGCCCATCGTCGGGGCGGGGGTCAGCTGGCTGCTAGTTCCTAACAGTCTCCCTTTATCATGGTATCTCTTATCTTGCTGTCCTCTATTCTTTCTCTGATTCAATCTTCCTGCTCTGTCATTCTTCCTTCTAACTCCCATTCCCCTCCCCCCATTCTCCTAATTTGTTTGGGAGATCTTGTCCCTTTTCCCTTCTCCACAGCACAAGACAAGGCTGTCTAGTCTATCCATATCTCTTCAATATTGTTCTTGCAGTTCTAGTTAGAATAATAAGAAAACAAAAGGAGATTAAGTGGATACAATTAAAAAGAAAGAAGTCAAACTTTCACTATTTGCAGATGATAGGATAGTTTAAACAAGTGACCTAAAACACTCTACCAGGGACTAACTCAAAAAATCAGTAGCCCTACTATATACAGACGATAAAGGGGCAGAGAAAGAAATCAGAGAAACATCACCTTTTACAATAGCCAAAATATCTTGGGGGTAATGCTAACCAAACAAATGAAAGACCTATATATTAAGAACTTTGAGTCTTTAAAAAAGATATCAGAAAATAGAAGGATCCCCCATCTCTTGGATAGGTAGGATCAACATAGTAAAAATGGCAATCTTGCCAAAAGCAATCTACAGATTCAATGCAATCCCCATTAAACCCTCAGCACAATTCTTCACAGGTATTGAAAAAACAATACTCAATTTCATACAAAAAAACAAAAGACCAAGGATAGGCAAAACAACCCTGTACAATAAAGGAACTTCTGGAATCATCCACATCGCTGACTTCAACTTCTTTTGAAAGACCAAAAAGTGAAGTTAAATGAAGGACGGTCTGACCTGGAAAGCTAACCAATATCTGTTCCTTGGAATTTGCTAGCTTCCTCTCACCAGGCCCTGAGATGACAAGAATTCACACTGCCCCTCCTTTCTGCCCCTCCTTTCCTGTGAGTCAACAGGTGGTAAATAGGGTCCTTAGGAAACAAAGAGATAGCTGTAACTCTGGTTTGCCCAGACAAGATTAATTAGCACACCATGAGGCCCTAAGGTCTGCTGACCCTAATAGCAGACCATCCAGCCTCCAAGGGTCAAGTACTCAATGGACAGAGGATCCCACCCCCTCCCTAAGCTTGTGGGTTTGCCTTTAAAAACATGTGGGCCCAGGGGGAGGGGGCTTCTTTCTAGCCTGTGTGCTGGAGGAGCCCTTTTGCGCAAACGTTCCCTGTTCATTAAGTCTCTTGCGTTTTGCGGCAACTGGATTGGACATTGAGTTCTTGGGGTATCGGCCAAACCTGGAAGACTCCTCATTCTGAGGGTCTTACACTATTATAGAGCTATAGTCCTAAGAACAGCTTGGTATTGGTGCAAAATTAGATGGGAAGATCAATGGAATCAAATTGAAAATCGGTATTAACCCACACACAATGAACACCTGATTTTTGACAAAGAAGCTAAAACTATACAATGGGAAAAAGAAAGCATCTTCAACAAATGGTGGCAGCACAACTGGATGCTGACTTATAGAAGACTGCAGATAGATCCATATCTATCACCATGGTCAAAAGTTACATCTAAAAAATGGATAGAAATACCTGAATATAAATCCAGCTACACAGATTCACATTGTAATCAAGGGTTTTTAACAACAATTTCCAGAGTCACCTGTATGTTTGATTATATGAGAAAAGATCATTGTTTTCCAGAAGTAAAAGAAAATCAGAGCTGTACACTATTTCTATATTGTCTATGTAAAAAGTAATTATTAAGTATATTCTGCCAAGTGAATTTGATCAGATGAAAACTGCCAATATAATTTGAAAAGTTGAGAAAGTACTTAGTATATTTTAAATTAGCCTCAAAAATTGCATAATTAGATACACAACAATTAGAGTTATTTTAAAAGTCAGCAAAAGGTAGGTTACTTAGTTATTTCTACAATCAAAAGTGATTAAATATCTGGGATTTACCAAGGCTAAGCAATTGTGAAATATTAATTTTCATGAATATTGTGGCTTATTTCCAATTCATAAAATGATTATACATCAAAATTACACTTTGTTTGTGACTAGATAAATATTACTTCACAAGGCCTTTATATCTTGTTTACATTTCTAAATGATGTCAGTTGTTACCAACTTATCTTTGTGTAACTTCAGATTTTTTAATTGCTTCAGCTCTGTTAATAACAATTTTTATGGAACTTGAATTCTCTGAAACTAAACTAGTAAATAGAACATAACCTATTATTTGGTATGCTTTCTGTTTCTATGTGTAAAACAAATACATCACTTGTTTCATAGGTAAGTTGTATCAATAAAACAAACATGCTATACTTGTGTTTAAAATACAATTGAAATAAATTACAGACAATACCTCATATTTTTTCAATGAGAATTTCCAATAATACAGACATTAAAAGATGCCCATACCTTTTTTAGAAACCTTAAACAGCATATTCACAATGGCCTCATTTGTTCTGCCTTATCCATTGTTTATCTTTCAAATGACCTTTTTAAAAGGTTAAAATTCAGTAATTGGAGCGTCTCTACAACCTGACTGTTTATGCATTACAAGTATTTACCATGTACAATAAAACAGATAATTTGTCTCTGTTTTTACCCTACAAGTTACAGCAATTATTAGGAGATTCTAATTAATATTTTCATTTATGCAACCTTTAGTATGGACTAACATCAACTATAGAGATTGATTACATGATATAAAAATTTATGATCTTGAGCTATGATAGCAACAAAAACATTCTGAAACAAACTCTATTCAATAATAAGGACCCATGAGAATTTAGAGCCTTAACTGAGATATTAGTATTTGTTCCTTTCATTCAACAAGTAAGATATTTTAATACAACTATGAAAATTCACTTTGTTTTGAAAGTTAAGGAAAAATTAATCATAGATGTGTTTCTAATAGTTTGCCAATTATTTCAATGGAGAAAAAGTCAATAGTAATAATTTGGTATATTTGTTATTTATCTATCATAAGTATTTCATAGTACTACTCAATTTATTTATTCAGCTTAAAATACTAACAAAAATTTTTGCTATTAGGAAAAAAAAAGAAATCTCTCATAAGAAATTTCAGCTTAAAATCAAGCTGTTACTTGGCTGAATTGTTTAGGAAAAATAAATTTATATATTTTTTTTACATAAGTTATTTGAAATCTGTGGTAAAACATATAATTTGAAAAGCTAAAATCATAGAAAATGAAGATTATTTAGGCAATGAAGAATCTCAATACAGGAAAATGCCAGGACCAATTGTGTGCTCAGTTGTGCACAAAGCTGCTGTAACAGAAACACTGGGAAAACAGTGCTTGGACCAACGTTCACATTCATTCCTTAGTTATGAATTAAGTTATACCTCAATTCCAATTGTACGCAGACTGAATTCTGAATGGAGCTGCAGTGGGTACGTCTTTACATATTATGGGACAGTAAAATAAGTGACAGAATAAGAACTATAGCATATTTGTTTCTACAAATATTTGCAGGGGAGATTTACTTATTTAATATTTTAGCAGTAAATAAACTTTCTCATGCTGAAAGGATAATAACTTCAAGAAAATTTAAAATCAAGGCATGAATCATGTGTTCAATCACATTGCTTTAGAAGGCTAAGTTTGCCTAAAGGGAGAATTTCAAAAAAATGATGCTGTGCCAAACCAACTGCAAACTGCCAACATCAAATTGAATGGAGAGAAACTTGAGCCAATTCCTCTAAAATCAGGAACAAGACAAGGCTGCCCTCTCTCTCCATACCTCTTCAATATCATACTTGAAGTTCTAGCTAAAGCTATAAGACAACAAAAGGAGATCAAGGGGATCCAAATTGGAAATGAAGAAGTCGAAATGTCTCTATTTGCAGATGATATGATAGTTTACATAAGCGACACAATAAACTCTACCAGGGAATTCCTACAGCTGATAAATACCTTCAGCAAACTAGCAGGCTCACATCTTTCATCTTAGTGATGAAAAAAAAACTGTCTTCATTTTCAACACTAAGAAGAAATGTTTTCCATGTAAGCCTTTTCTTGGCCAGGCCTGGGCTGCATGACTCTTTAGTCCAGAGAGTGCAATAGCTTTATAATTAATTCTCACTTTGCATGATTTCCAGTTTAAAATCTTATTTAGTGGCTCAGGGTCCTTATCTGTGAGGAGCATCACTGTGGGATTCATCAGTCACTACAACAGGATGCTGAAGATAATTTACCACCCACTAATTGCTGGCTCAAAATTTCATTTAATTCTTATATAAGCAGAGATATTCACTTGGAAAGTCACAAAGTCATGTTCATATTTCATTCCAGTCCATCATGTTATTTTATTTATTTACTTATTATTTTGGCCTTACATTTAATTGTTATAATGGGATTTGAGAATACACATGGTAGAAGATGTATATATTGATCCAGGTTTGGAAAATATTCAATGTTTACTTTTATTTAACAATAATTGGAGTTGATTGAACACATGACCTTGTGCAATGTGGTCCAGTTTTTCTTTCTAATAGTAGGCTGCATTTCACAATTATTATATCAAATTCTACTTTAAAATTTTTTGCACTGTGTTTTAAATTTAACTCAGACTTAACTGCACTGTAGTTGCTGTCTATAACAGTTCCAATATGCTTTCACAGCTTAATACATTTTGTTGAGTCTGTACAATGCCTAAAAAAAAAACAAACACAGGACACCCACATCCACACACAGCCACACCACATTTCACCCACACACAAAGTGACACTCCATTGTAGAAAACTGGTTTTCTCTTTGCTAGTAGGTATTAATTGGGAAATACATTGTTGGTTAAGTGTGGAACCCCATTTCTATTCTCCCCTGTCATTCCACAAACCAAATGTACTTGAATCTGTTCAGATATCTTGCATGTTGTAATAGTTTATTTGCTCTTATACAACTATTAATCCTATTATGTCTGGACAAAGCTGTTTTCTAGGAGTTATCTATCATCTTTGGCTTTTCAGTCTTCATGCCTCCTATTCTGCATAGATCCTTATGCCTTGCGTTTGGGGCTAAGATGAAGATGTTCTGTTTATACCTGCATGCTCAAAAGTCTCTCTCTGCACATTTTCCAGTTGTGCATCTCTGGTTTTATTCCCATTTGCTGCATGTTGATTCTTCTTTGAATACCTGGTAGAATTCTTCACTAAATCCTCTTGACCTTGATATATTGACATGATACACCTTTAGTAATGCTTCTATTTCACTAGGAACAAAAGGTCAGTTAAAACTGTTCATTGTATCTTTATACTGTGATTTCTCTATGAATGCCTTTTGTAGATCTTGACTGTTAGACAGAAATTGTTTATGTCCTGTTATATCATAGAAATTTTTTTCTTCCTCTGACAATTGTGATGAATAGATCTCTGCAATATGGTGATCTGGCAAACATCTTCAGTCTCAGAACTTGTGGAACATCTAATAATCCTTGTGGATTTTTGAGTTTCTAAGAATTGTGCTGTTATAAAGACTTGCCTTTATATATTTCTTGGTCTTTTCTCTTGCAACTTTTAATATCCTTCTTTTGTTCTGTGTGTTTATTGTGTTGCTTCCATTGTGTCACGTGGGATTTATTTTCTTGTCCTATTCTTTGGATGTTCTGTTTGTTTATTAAATAGTGTTTATACATTTTACTTGAGTTTCTCTATACTCACTATTAAAATTTTTGTTATTTTACAAATATTTATGATTTCCTGGATGCTATGTGCCTGGGCTCTATATTATGTATTTATAAAAATAGTCTCCTGTGCATGTGGGTGTTAGAAATCATGATAATATATCATATTCATAGTCACTAAATTGTTAAAATTGTTTCTACTCACCACCAATTATTAAATAGGAACAGAGGGAATATATTTATAAATGGGTAAGTCAGAAGTGTATTTGTTTGCAATATTTAAAGCATTTAATGGATTATTTAAATGATTAATATTAAAGGATTCAATTAAATGGAATCAACATTTATTGAAATAGGGGTTAGGATGGTTAAAGAACTCAAGCAATCCTTTGGGTGTTTGAGATTGAAAACAAGCTGCCAATCTCAAAATGTATATCCACCAAAACTGTTAACCAAAATAAATATGGCATAATGACATTTAGATAAAGTAAACATATAATAATGAATTCATTGTGAATACCTCTATGTATTCAAGACATTTTCAAAGACAATTTCTGGATAAAGAAGAAATTACAATAGAGGAAATAATAGGCACATGGAATATTAAGTTCACATGTGTGAAGAAAAGATTTCTATGAGGTGTTCAATCTCTAGAAAAAGTTACTGTTTTCACAAGATCAACAAATAGTCTTTTGCAGAGTTCATAGAATAGGATATCAATTTACTGTAGAAGAAAAAGAACAGCTGAAGCACACATTTGTAGCCTCACAGCATATGTAGAGTGACATTATTGATGGTCTTACAATTCATTGGAGTCATAGTTTGACACTGGGAATTTTCAGAACAATAAATTTAGGCATGAATGAATACAAAAGTATAGAACTTTAGTAGTTCATTCATAAAAAGTGAACTAAGAGAAGATAAGAAAGCATGAAAACAAAAGCACAAAGACCAACAACAAAAACGTATGTATGAGTAAGATAATTTCAAGTACCATTGATCAATTAATATATTACATGCAACTGTATTAAGGAATAAAAATATTATTTGAAAATGAGGATATTTAAATATGTAGTTGCTACCATATCAGTGGTAAATGATTTCAGTGGAAATGATTTGAGAATACCATAGTATTAATATTACACAATGGCCTTTAACACAAACAGTATTGATAAAGAGCTAAGAATATAATCTTGTATGAAAATGTTTAATTTATTATATGTTATAACTTTAACTATGTACATCAGTGGTAACAAATTTCCAAATGTTATATTCGTACTAAATGCTCATATTTGCTAAAGGAAAATGAAATACTCTTAGAAATATTCTTTGAACTTAAGAATACATGATTCCAAATATAGTAGTGTTTACATTCTTTTTAATTGTACTTTCATAGTTTCTAATTCTATTTCATATATCTTAACTGTTAACTTGTGCCCAGAGGGGAACTGTACTGGTTTGTTGCCTCCTATGTACTTATCTCAATCCATTCTAATACTAAATCTAATACAATGCATTGCTTCTTTCTCTTTAGTGTGCCTCATTATCTGATCATTTTGTTAAATGGTCATGAAGCATCATTGACCCAATTGCAACTTATCTTGTGCCTGATCGAATTGAAAGCTGCTGTTCTCTGAAGCTTCCCTTGCGATTTGGTGCAAGTGAGTGAAATTCATAATTTCAAAAAATCTGTTCTAGTCATTTCTTACTCATTTTGCCTTACTACCTTGTTTATATCTAGTAGTAGGCATGTTTCATTGGCTGTAATTTTCACCACAACATAATACCACATCAGTGACAAACCATTTGGAAAGGTATATTAAAATATAATAGATATCTAAGCATCTTTTTTTTCAATAAGGAAAACATTGAAACTATAAGATATAATTTTCCCAGCAGACTCTTTTACTATTTGAAAAGTAGTACAGTGTTTATATATTATGCAGTATATGGAAGGCTTAGTCATTTGAGTAGTTGTAAACTTTTAAATATAAATCATTGAAATTATTAAATGACACAATGGAATTGTTAAAAATACAATATGTGGATACACTACATAGATTGTTTTGCATGATCTTTATATCCATGGTGCTAACATTTTACATTATCAATTGTAATTCTGAAACAAAACATATAGTAGTTGACTACTTATGTAATTTCTTTATAATTTTTCATGGTTAGAGTAAATTAATTATTGTTATGAATAAAGAATAAAGTGTTGGGATCACAGATGCCAGGTTCCCGATCCTGCACTTGGGACCTCGCCGACCCCTGTACCAGCAGTAGGTGATGGGGAAACAGAGACCTGTAGATGTGACTCATATTGAAAGTTTTACTGAGGACAAAATAAGAAAATAAGGTAAAAGACACAGGGACACAGTAACAGAGAGAGGACAGAAGAGAAGAGGGAGACAGGAAAAGCTCTGTATGCCCCAGGAGAACAGTTGATCATAGAGCAACATGGGAAGGACACCTTTCTTTTCAAGGGTTCTTTGACCTTGCTCATAGACTACATAGACCTGGAACTCTGGGCTAACCAGCGTACTGCCTTAGTTCATTCTGCCATGTCACTGGGGCAGAACAGTATAATGCCTGAATCCTTACAATGATGATATGGGCACTCATTAAATGAGCTTAAAGTAACATTTGGCAATTTAAAATTATTTGGAAATATGCTACTGAAATATATACATATATATATTTTAATAAGTATAATCTAGTATATAGATTAATGATGAAATATTATCATCCTTTTGTTTTAGGAAATTATAAATTGTTATTGCAAATATTTTTAAGTCAAAATTAATGAAAGATCTAGATATCACAATTTTATTATAATGACAAAATGTCTGAATAAACTATTGTTTCTCATCATTGCAGATTACTGTTATTTCTCACTTTACTTGTCATGCACATAAAAAGCAGAGACTAAGAGAAAAAGAACAAATTCAAGTTCCTGAAGGATGCACTGATGAGATGTAAACAGCCTGCCCCTTGAACTACAGATTCAGAAGGGGTCAATAGAATTCTTATTTGGAGTCTGTAATAAAAGTCTATTTGTGCCATTTCTTGCTTTAATTATTCTGCTTAACACATAAAAACATATTCCATTTCAGTAGCATGCCACTGTAACATCCTCATATCACAAAAACACAACTTTAAACAATATCTTGCTTTTCCATATTTCATATTAAATCAGTGTAGCATTGTTCTGGTATTTTGACCCTTGGAAGATTCCCCATAGATAACTGAGAGGATTGAAAAACCAGCTAGGTTTTCAGTAAAAGAGGTTTAATGAATGCTGCAAGAGGGTAATTTACATGGAAATGATATTTTTTGAAGCCTGAAAAATATAACAAAAAGAGAAAATGAAGCAACCTATCTTCATCCAGAAGACAATGTTTGTAATGAGCTTGACAAATAGAAATTTAACCATTTCCTGGTACTTTAATGTGCTTCTGAATTGTATGAGAGCTTTTCAAGTACATATGTATAACAAAGAATATTCTATTGGAAGCTCTTCAATTAAACTGGCAAAAGATAAAAATTGTATTTTGTGTTAAGTCTTAAACTTAGTCACTGCTAAGAATATAAATCTTTGCATAATTCCTCATTTCATTTTCAAGTGGAAACTAGTAAATTTATCACAGATATAGGATATTTTCAGCCTTTCCATTTGCTCAATATACACTTGTACACATGTAAGCATATTCACAGTGATGAATATGTAGAGGAGGTAATTTAATATATAATTTGGAATATTGCAATGGCTTTGGTAGATTACTGAAAGGGAATTTTTAAAAATGAGGTTTATTAAGGGAATATATGTAGTATTTTAGACATTCCTAAAATATAAAACTGTAAGATACAATAACTTTTTTCCAGATGACTACATTATTGCTTGAAAAGTATATGCAGAAAATGAGCATATATAGAGTACTATTAAATGTTCCCTGGGTTATGAAACTTGTGGAGTACTGAATTTTCAAGCAAGAAATATTGATAAAAATTTCCCAAACTTCAAATGCATGTTTTTTAGTTGGATAATATCTCAAACATTATACATTTAAAGGAGTTAAAAAGAATATTTGAGGGATTGTATGGAAATTTACAACAATAGGAGCTTCTAAAATAGTACATATATGAAAAGACACAATACCCCACCACAGCCTAGAAACCATCTAAAAGTGAAAATTGTCACACATAATTTTTAATGCATATTTGCCTACTATTAAAAACCACACTTAAGTTCAAGTTACATTCTTAGCATTAGATCACTAATTAAAAACTTACTTAGTCATATCTTTGGAGCTTTTTCTGTCTAATGATGCTGGGGCTGGACTTTTTTCCCCCTCTAAGGTCTTTTATTTAGTTTGTGATTTTGCATGTTTACGGGATTTCTGTGCATGTGTCTACCTCTGGATGTATTTTTCATGCATTTCTATTGGAACTTTTGCTGTTGTTTGTCCATTTATTGTCCTACCCAGGTTTTAAATTTAATTTTAAATTCCTTTCTTAGTTGTCTGTTTGTTTACTAACAGTAGTAAGCAAGAAACAGTGTTGATTCCAATGGAAAGGTGGGGAGAGCCTGGGAGTAGTTGAGGGTAGAAAAAGTATAATCAGAATATATTATAGGAAAAATCTATTTTAATTAGAAAATAAAATAAGCATTATAAAGTCAATATATGTATGTAAAGTTATTAGATCATATGATTACATTCTTTAAATCATCTTAGCATATTACTAATACCCACACATATAAACATATACCTTGGCACATATTCAATTAGAAAAATGAATGTACTTGCTGTGTGGCAAAGGATGATATTCAATCTCAATTCCCTGAGTCGATTCCCAAATGCTGAGATTATAGATGTGCACTAGCATAGACAGTGTGTTTGTGTGTGTGTTTGTGTGTGTGTGTGTGTGTTGTAACTTGATTTTAAATGAATGTAAATGTACTTTAGATATTCTTGTACTTGAACATCAGCTGGTTTTGTTTAAAGACCTTGAGACCCCTTTGGAACACTAGGCAGAGCTGATGGAAATATGTAACTAAGGTTGAATTTTCAGGTTGGACCACCTTCTTCACCTCTGCCTCTGCCTTCCTCCATGTACTCAATCTACATGCTCTCATGTTATGAAACTACTCTTCATCTGTACTTCCCCACCATAAAGGTCCTGAAACCATTGTCCAAACAAAATTTTCCTTTTCCTTAAGCTGAATATTGTGTAATTTGTCCCACTCTTGGGAAATGTTGCTGACATAGATATCTTATCAGAAAGCCTATATCTGAGATTTAAGGTACTTAAACATCTAAGGTACAAAACATCTAATGAATTGACTACCAAAGAAAGGAATCAGCTAATTTTACATTTTGTCTTCCAGTTAGAGGAGAACACATGGGGACTACCTTATCTGCCATCTAGCAGCTGATTGAGACAGAAGCAGACACCCACAGCTAAACACTAAACCGAACTCCTGGAATCCAGTTGCAGAGAGGGAGGAGTGATGAGAAAATGGGGTCAAGACCAGGCTACAGAAACCCAGAGACACAGCTGACCTGAAAACAAGGGGGAGCTCATAGACACCCAGATCGATAGCTGGAAAACCAGCATTGGACCAATCCGGACCCCCTGAATGTGGGTCTCAGTTAGAAAGCCTGGGCAGTCTAAGGGAACTCTGACAGTGGAACCAGGATGTATCTATCCCTGGTGCAAAAAAGAACTTTGGGAGCACATTCCCCATGGAGGTTTACTGCCTTACCCTAGAGGTAGGAGGGAGGGTCTATTCCCTACTCCAATTGAATTGACAGATTTTGATAATACCTCCTTTGGAATGGGGGGGGGGAGGAGTGTCAGGCACATGGGAGGAAGGGAGAGGGAACTGGAATCAATATGTAAAAATATCAGATATACATACAAACACACACATACAAATATGTAGAACACTTGCAAGGAGTAGTCCTTCAGCATGTCCAAGACACTAATCACAGCATTGCTTTGTTCTTACCCAGTTGATGTCTTGCCAGATAATTGTTCTGTCATCCTCTTAGTGATGTAGATTAAACTACACATCTTAATTGTTTTCAAAAAAAAAAAAAAAAAAAAAAAAAAAAAGAAAGAAAGAAAGAACAGTAGGAATTGACTACCACGGACACATATAAAGAACAATTCCCCCAGTTACCTTTCATCTTCTTTGCCTTTGCTACATAAATCTGGCATTCCTGGATGGCCTTTTTCATTCTACTGGTGTTCCTCATTAAGCAGTTTTATATGATTCATAACTTTCATATAAATTTAGAAGAAAACTCAGAGGACAAATTCCAAGGATATCTTGCTTTCTCAATAAGAAAGAAAGAATCACTTATAATAAAATTAATAGCCCACATACTGGATATCTATGGCAAGCAAGGGAATTTCCTGAAAAGAGGATGAATTGAAAACAATAAATTGATAGCCCTTTGATCTTATATGACAGTTGATTATAGAGTACACTAAACTTACCATGTTACCCTGAAATGTTTTCAACATATTTCCTGGGACTGATTCTTACTCTTTCTCTTTTTTTTCCTATTGATTTTTCTTTTCTTTCCTTTGCATTAGTGCGTGCGTGTGTGTGTGTGTGTGTGTGTGTGTGTGTGTGTGTGTGTGTGTGCATACACATGTGTGCTTTTGTGGTGTGTGTTTGTCCATTCTTTCTTTCTTCACCTCAGTTTCTTTTCTTATTGCCAGAAATATATTGGATGGGTAATTTATTTTAACTTATATTTTGAGTGTGTCCTATCCTGGAGAGGATATCAAGGCAGGAGGTAGGTTCTTGAAACATGTAGGTTCATGTAAACTAGGTCATGAGAAAAGAAGACATCTATCCTTGCTAGTATTCAGTTGTTTGTTTGCCCCCCCCCCATCTTTTACAAACTAAACTCACTTGCTTAGGCAGTGCTCCAGCCCACAACTAACATGAGTCTTCTTGCACCCATTAACCTTTAGGAAAAAAAAGCATGTTTGCAAGGTGATCATAAGAAGGCGGTTACAACAATATGGTCATAACAACATATTGAAACAAAGGCATCATTGCTGTTTCCTGAAACAGGCAGTGCAAAACTATTTGTAGTTAAATTTACAGGAGGGTATAGACCAATCCTTGATGAACAGAGATGTCACCATAAATAATCATCAACTTTGGTTTTATTTATTGTAAGAGGGAATCAGCTGATTTATCAACATGTCACTGATTGGCCTCTTCCCCCTAGTCTCCATTGTGCTTCCAGGAGCCTGCACTATTCCAGTAACCACACATTACACTTTTGCTTCCCCTGCATTGTGTTCAGTCTATCACCCTACATGAATAATTCAAATATGAGACAAAGGTTCAAATTAGCATTAATTGAAAAAGTTAACATTTGTGTGTGTGTGTGTGCTCAAGACACCATGACACCTTTCCAGAATTTTGTAGTAAAGTAGAAAACATTGCTTCCTCACCAACCACAGCTTCCAACTAGGTTTAAAGTAGCAGGTCTGAGTTCCTTTCTAGAAAATGGTATTTAAATCCAAGCACAAAATAATTGGTTACCTCCAGAATAATAATGTAATCATTGCTTAAATGAGTAATATCTTAATAAACAGACCATTATCTTGTGTCACAAGTTACATACATTAGAGGGATCATCCCTACCCCAAATGCCTGAATAGATCCTTTGGGCATTTTTTAAAACTAGCCAGTATGGAAGAAATAGCCAGGATGTGGCCAGCTTCATTTTCCAATTTTCATCAGAAATTGGGTCTTTCAACCCAGTTCTGTTGGACCAAGAGCATTGGTAGTATCCTCTAATATATTCAGTACCCCTGGGATTCCATAATCAGTAGCTAATAGAATGGTATCCCATACCTAATAATGAGAATATTGTTTTTTCTGAATGCAAACATATTTATTTTGTAAAACAGAAACTAAGGTATAGCAACCCTAGTTTTACAAATTAAGAATCTTTCTATATATATTTAACCTTTTTTTTTTTTTAAATTATGAAAGCTTGGCCTTAGCTTAGGCCTAGTTTTTACTAGCTCCTTCTTTTAATTCTTTTTTTTTTACTTAAATTAAAAACAATCTTAGTTTTCATACCAATCTCAATTTCTTCTCCCACCCTTCCACTGTCTCCTCCCATATCCCCATTTCATTCCCCTATACACTCAGTGAGACCTCCCATGGGGATCACCAAAATCTTTCACATTTTTTAGGGCAGGAACAAGGCCCTTCACCATATCTAGAAATATGAAGACAAATGGATGGAACTAGAAGGATCCATTCTGAGTGAGGTAACCCAGACACAGAATGACAAACATGGTATGTGCTCACACTTAAGTGGATATTAGACATAGAGTAAATGATAGCCAGCCTACAATCTACAACCCCAGAGAAGCTCTCCCTCAAAGGGAAAAGGGAGATTTCCTGAGTTAATTAGGAGGGGAGGGGAGGGAGAAGAGGAGTAGGAGAGAGAGAAGATCTGAGAAGGGGATGGGGGAGGAGATCATGAGGGATCAGGAAGGTTGAGTTAGAGGAAGGGCAGAGAAAGAATTAGGAGAGACACATTGATAGAGGGAGTCATTATAGGCTTAATGAGAAATCTGGCACTAGGGAATATTTTTTAATGATGCTAAAGTTAAATATTTCTCAAATGGAAACATTCTCTAATATTAATGCAAGGACCATATAACTTTATACATCAACGTAAATTAGAATTATTGTGAAATAATGTAGAAACTGAAGGAGTTTGGTTTCATCACAGATAGATTTTTTTGAGAGTAGGAATTATTTTAGAGTTGATAATTGTTGACTAATGTATGCACTCTTCACAAGAGCACATTTTAAGTTTTATATTAAAGAGAACCGCTTATGAAGATTTTCCTACGTTTTAAAGAATTACTTCTATAAATATATTTAGTACATAAAAGGAATTGTTTTGAATGTTCTCATACAGGCAAAGGAGTTACATAAAGATACAATGTTGATATTTAAACTGAATTGAGATATATTCTTGTTATAAGTCATGCTCTAGTTGTTGAGTTAAATGGAATGAGAAATGATAACGTATATATTTTTTAGCTTGTCATTATTCACATTCTGGAGGTTCTAAAATACTACATCAAAATGCTTTGCAGGTATATAGGAATTCCAAATATATGGGGAAAGGCCCTATTCTCAAAAGCCTACTACATTGTTTCTGGGTCTGAGTAGACATATTACAATACTATGTTTTTCTTTATTTAGAACATTGCTGAAAGGAATATACATGAGATTATTCTAAATGAATATATTCAAATATATTTATGATGAACCAAGAGTTTGAAAGTCATTATTCATTATTCATCATTAATGTGGAAACTTTTGCAATAACCAAACTACAATAGATTACTTTCTATCTGTTTCTCTCCAATTCTAGCCAAAACCCTTGCAAATAATTCAAGAAGCATTATTGTAGCCTATTGTGAGGAAGTCAAATTAGTTTGGTAATGGAGAATGTAAAAATGTAATGCTTTAATTTAACAGAACAATCTGGATTAGTGATCTTGTAGTCACCCAATCACTAAGCAAAAGTAGTCTGATCAGTTTGCTGATCAGTGTGGCTGACAAAGAGAATATGTGAAATCATTAGTCCTGTTGTAGTTGAATAGCCAGGTAAAATGTTACCTTTGGTTTCAGATACCTTACCTGGATGAAATATAAAGTGGTTACCAGCCACCATTGAAAGAAGAATAATCTACTGTAACAAGTCGTCACTGATTCCCATGAGTCTGAAAAACAGCTGGAACAATCAATGAAAATTCTTCATTCTAATATAATATGAGGGCTGTGAGAGGAATGTGGAAAATTCCACAACAGCACATTCTTAATAATGATAAAACCTTTTAACCTAGTATTCAAGAGATCTCATCCCACCATGGTTTTTATGATGCAAAGGCAGAACCACAATGTCAGATCTTCAAACATGTAAGGGTAGTTACAATTTAGATATCTATAACATTGAAACCATAGAAATATTTACTTACTGTAATGAAATTGTGTAAATGTGAAAAGATTTACAACCTCCTAAAAACACAGCAATAATTGCATTTAAGGAAGTATTTACAGAAATGTTGAACCTCAGATGGAAGACTCACTATGAATATTAGCAGAACCATGCCATGAGTCAAGGTCTTGTACCAAATAATAAAGTATAAAGCAGGCAGAGCATAAGCTTTCAGTAGTTTCTGTCTCCAGATTGTGGGGAAAATGTGAACTAGAGTATGATACTCCTGTTTCTATTCCTCTGTCAAACTGTGATTTTCCATCTTTAAGTTTTTTTGTAAAAGATTTGCCGTAAAATGAAAAAAAAAAAGTAACTAATGCTCATGCTTACTCAGACTCTTACAAATTTTCACATTTGTTTCAGCTAATTCATTTTATTTTTGGTTATTTTTCTTCAAATTCTAACACTTGTTTTCTTTAACCACATATCCTTCCTTAATATTTTGATTCCTGTTTCTATAGTTAAAAGTCCTCATTTAATTACATTAGTCTCACTGAGGTGATAGAGGATAATACAGTCTTATCAAAAGATTTTCATTTATATAAACACTCTGTTGGCATGTTACCACAGTGCATATGGCCTCGTAGGAGGAGACTTGGGCATTTTGAAAGTATGTTATGGCAGATGTAGTAATACATGTATTTTTCTAGAGATTTATATATGTAGGTTAGTGAAATTTTTAGAATTTATATAAATAGCTAACACTTAGTAACATATTTAATATATATATATATATATATATATATATATATATATCAGACAGCATTTTTTTGAAGAAAGCAAATAGTTGAAGGTTTGAAATAAATCATTTCCATTGCCATGTAAATCATTTTAAAATGCATAAAAATCCATTGATCCTAAACATTATACACATATCTTTGGGATAGTGATTTTTGAGAAATTGGTAGTTGCGTAGAACTTACTATATTGTAGCTAAACAAATTTTCAACAAGGTTTATGTTGAGATATTTTTAAATTTAAATTAGAAACAAGCTTGTTTATATGTCAGTCCCAGTACCCTCTCCTTGGCCTCCTCCCCTCTCTACTAACCCCCTATCTGATTCCTTTTCTGCTTCCAAGGCCCTTCATGGGGAATCTTCAAAGTCTGTCATATCATTTGGAGCAGGGCCCAGGTCCTCCCCCATGGGTCTAGGCTGAGAAAGTATCGCTCTATGTGGAATAGGCTCTGAAAGTTCATTCGTAAACTAGGGATAACTACTGATCCACTACCAGAGGCTCAAAAGGATTCCCTTTCCCTGAAATGAGATTGATGACTATGCCACCCTAGAGCCTTCATTCAGTAACTAATGGAAGCAGAAGCAGACACCCACAGCTAAACACTGGCTGAACTTATGTTTTGATTTCTATAAAAATGATATTGCAAATACAGTATAATCTTAGTATTACACAAGAAAAAGAAACACTGTCAGAAAACTCTTTGCTACTAACAGAAATATGATATCTGTTAGTTGTATATTTGATGTATCCCAGGTTTCAAGACAAAACAAAATATATATACATAAAAAAATATAATTCAACACTCAGCCACAAATGGACTGATTCCATCAAATCCCTTCTCTCAGGGTTCAGATAAACCATGCAAAAGGGGAGGCAGAAAGAGCTAGAGGAGATAGAGGATACCAAGGAAACAAACTCCACTAAGTCAACCTGATGAATGGTCATAAGGACTTACAGAGACTCTTGCAGCATGGAGAGGGCCTTCATGAGTCTTAGCCAGGTCCTTTGCTTAGGTATTATGACTTCAAGTTTAGTATATTTGTAGGATCCCAGAGTGTGTAAACAAGATGACCCCCAATTTTGGCTTTTTTCTTGGTCTCTATTCTATCTATTTGGTTTTTCCATCTGTGATGTGTTACTTTTTGTCTTAACTTATTATATTTTATTATTTATTCTTTAGAAGACAGTTTGCTTTCTTTTGACAAAAAGAAAGGAAGTGGATATGTAGAAAGAGGGAGATGGAGAGGAACATGGAGGAAGAGAGGAAAGGGAAACCATGATCAGGATATTATGTGTTTAAAAAAAAAAATCTATTTTCACTAAAAGGTAGAAATTAAATCTAAGATCTGAGGAGTGATATATATATATATATATATATATATATATATATATATATTTGACTTTCTTTTATAAAGTAAAATGTATTTCCTAAAATTTCAGTGGTTAATCTTGTATTTTAGTTTTAAAAAATACAAATTAAAGGTATAAACCAAACTTTCTATATTCCTCTAGATATTCTTCTACATTAAATAATATATTTACTAATAAGTATGACCTTGTAAGTTTAAACATAAGCCATTCTAAACTGTTTTGATATGATTATATATATTATATGTCATATATATTAATTAAATTATTTAGAATATTTTATAATTGGAGAAATATTTCATACATATTGACAAAGTATTTGAATAATACATTGTCATCATCATTAGAAACCTGAAGACTGTTTGAAGTCAATTTAGATTTAAGAATTAATAAACTCAATAATAGTAATACTACTATGACTGCTACTAATAATATATGTATACATATCAAACACAAAAATAAAATTGCTCACTTATTTAATCAAAATCAGAAAGGCCCCTGAATGCTTAATTCTGGAATCAAATGAGTTATAATAATCTGTGCAATAAATAATGAAAAGATCATATGTCTAAGAATAGGAGAATTGAAGTTCAACTGAAAGATACATATCTGATTTCTAATTTTAAAAAGATATACCCTAAAATAGAGAGCAGGGTTAACAGCAATGGAAAAATAATGGAACCAAGAACTTGATCCTAACTGTAAAAATCAAAATCAGGGAGAGTCACAAAGTGACAGATGCAATGCTGTGGTGTCAGCATTGACAAACCATATACAGAGTTATTAATGGCTCTGGAATGTGCTACTTGCTTTGGAGTCTGTGGCCATTTGTTGATAGGTAAGAGAGAGTGGGTGGCTCTGCAGGTTCCTATGCTATGGAGATGCAAATGTGGCTATTTTAAGAACATATAAAATTTTTTTTTCCTCAGAGCTACTGTTCCTACTGTTAATCTTCTAAAGAAATCCAACTGTTATTCTTACCACCAACCTACTAATTATTGTTGTATTGCTCAAAACAATGGTAAGATCTGAGCAAAACAGATGGTTTAGTATTACCGGGGAACTTATGTTTATATCATAAATTTTTATGATATAAAAATATATTTTTGCTGAAAATATGCATGACAAGCTATGTTTTAGTACTTTTGTAGGGCTAAAAATATTTTAACATTATTTTGTATTTCCTGTATGGTTCTTTACCAAATGAATTTTCAATATGTATGAATATACAAATAGTTTTCTAAAAGATAAAAATTATAAGCATTTTATCATAGACTTAGGAAAACGTTTTGGCTTAATGTCCATATTGTGTTTTTAATCATGGACTTAGGAAAATGTTTGGCTTAATGTCCCTATTGTGTTTGCCTGTTTGTTTTGTCTCAAGCTCAATCTGTAAGCAGCAGTGTTTTTATATTAGGTTGAACTTTATGATTTCAGGGTTATTTGGAAATATTATGTGCAACAGCCACACTACTTTCTAACATACTGATTTAAAAAGTCCACTGAACAACTCGGCTTTCCCTCGTAGTCATCTCTGTACAGTGTTAAAATAACAAATACTCAGTTGAGAAGGGACATATTCACTGCTTTATGTTGTTCTTCTAGCTCTCCAACAGTTGCATGGCAAGTATTTCAGACTTGTCTTCAACTGCTTTCCTTCATACTACTCTTTGCTCAGTCTTCTTAGTGCCAGTATCTGAAGCTACCTTTACTGATCTTGGATAAGACCTTCTTCAGGTGAGGTATACACAGTGGGATTGTGGGGATTGTGGTGAAAAGACTAGATGCTCAATAAGAGTAAAATAAATTACTTATCTATGCTGAAAAGTAAATGTTTAAAGATGATACCACTGAGAGTAGAAGAGATTCAGTACTGGCCAATATTCAAATACACATGCTCACATAATCAGTAAACTAATATTCTATATGTATATGTTGTCTATGCAACTCAAGCTTTTCAAAATCTTGTTTTAGTCTTGCATTTTTAATATAATTTTTATGAAAAAAAATATAAAAATCATGCAGTGTTAAGGAGTATGAAATATAATGGAAAACTTATTATCAGTCAACAGTAATAGTTCAACCACTTATAATTTGAAAGAATTTTATACTGTATGTTAACTTACATGTTATTGCCCCTGAACCAAATTTTAAAAGCTACTACCCTTTTCATACTCTCTATTTCATAGGTAATTATTTTTATTCTCACTTGAATTATTGTGTAACTATTTATCACATAGTTGCCCATAAAACCACATTACACAAAATTCTGCTTAGCTATTCTTTCATTTTAATATTCTATATCATTTTATATTACCTTAAATGCTTTTTAAATATTTTGACATACCCTTTAATTTTTCTGACAATTATATTTTTTCCACAATATTCGTAATGAGAATCGAAAGACTGAGGACCTTTTCTTAGTAGTTACAATTCTTTGGCATTTGTAGGCTCCCAGGTTTAATTAAAATATTCATCTGTTTAAAAAATTTTCAGATAATATGCAATCTATCAATTTGCTATCTTTATTATTCTCTAAATAGAATCATATAAATTGGGAATTATATATGTATGGCAAGAGCACAGTTATAAAAAGTAGAATAGATACCTGGGAAAAAAACGACTGAATGAAATCATTTTAAAGAGAAAAATTAATCACATTTTCCTTGTGCTCATTCCACGATTTGTGTATTCTAATACTTAGACCTGAAGTGAAAGAGAACGTTATCATTAAGAGCATTAGAAGAGAAAGTCTGTCTCGCCATATTGCAGTAGAGGAAAGTGGGGAAGCAGAAAATGGGAGAAAAAGAATGGCATGTAGGGGAGGAGACTTAGAACAGGAAAGTTTGAATTACTCTTGTCCTCAGATTGCCCCTGCTTTTCAGTGCTCTATGCATGAAGCAATTCTTTTAAAAGTCTCTGATATTACACCTAATAAATACTGACAATTTTGCCACCTCATGCTTCTTAGAACTCTTTGGAAGAGATCGATCACAAATGACTTCTGCATTCTTTTTGTCACCTGTTCACCCACTCTATGGGGAACCACAACATTATCATCGGTTAGAGACTTGGTTTTATGCCCTACAAGGGTGACATATTGTTCAAAGTCATTCTCCTATCTTCCATACCAAATGATATTTATTTCTATAAGATGTGCATCTCCTTTTTCAATTATCATTGTTAGTAATCCTTCAAATTGTTTGTGTATCTTTGTTGTGTAGAAAATCAAAGATAAGGTAAATATCAAGGGAGCAAAATGAAAAGAAATAATAACTAAAATCTTTAGTAAAACCATACATCATGCCAGAATGATGACTAGAACCCACCTCTTTTATTTTTTATATGCTTTGGTGTTTGCCCTAGATGTATGTGCACGTCCACACAGTGTCCAAATAAGCCAGAAAAAGGCATGAGATCCCCAGACAATGGATTCTATGGAGCTGCAATCATAGATGGTTGTTACTACCACGTGTAGTGGAAATTGAATCTAAGTTTTGGGAGAACAACCAGCTCCAATTATTCAGCTTTCAGTGTGTATTTTATTTCAGTCTCCAAATTTGTAAGCAAAGTGAGTAAAAATATTTGTAAAGTGTATTTTTGGGTGGGAGTACATTCAATAAAACTCCTCTAAAGAAATACAAAATACAAATGATTCTTAAAAATTATTTTGTAGACATATTTGCCTTGTTACATGTTACATTCATGTTAATTCAATTATTGAATAGCATTATATTTTAATATAATCTTTTTCTTATGAGCCATTTTATTAACAATAAAATGGTTTTGTATGTTAAGTGCACAGAAACCCTTGGAGTTCAATCATATGTGTCAATAGACAGAAAAGCAAATGCTGTGATATAAATATTGGACAATGATACAAGAACTAGTGGATGAGAAAGTCTGACCCCTTTTTTCCCTTCCTAGAGGGAGATCACACATAAAGAAATGTTATTTCACTCTAACTGGTGGGTTCTTCAGTATGATGGATGTTTCTAATTCCAAGCAATATTACAGCTGGTAGCTCAAGACCACTCTGCACAGCTATGAAGGCAGTGCAGTGTGTTTGTTTCAGACTTTTGGAGGAGTGGATATTTTTACACTACACTTATAAGTTGATACTATAGTTCCATCAAACACAAAACTTTAAGACAATGAAGAATAAAAATGTTGTCTATGAACCTAATATATGTGTCTATAAGTAGATGCTTAAATCTGATGGTGGGAACTTGAGGGTAGCAACAATTAAAACACCATATGTTTTATTCACATGCTCTATTCCTTTATTCTTTGCAAATATACTTTTCCCATGTTATATTAAGAGAGGAAAAGGAAAGGTATTTGTTTTCTTCAATTAGAAAATGTCATTATACTAAGAAGTCACATACTTTAAATGATCTACTATATAAGGAAGGCATATCTAGCCTATTAAGTACAGGCTCAATTTTTTTATTCACATTACATGAACAATGAATACATTTTAGACTCCTGATAAAATTTTAATGAGACAATTACTTTTTATTTATCTTACATTCAAAACTAGATTTTTCTGGCAATATTAATATGATATGCCCTAATATTCATCCGTATAAATTTTAAGTTTGAAGGAAGTAGGAAGTACTTTATCATTTATGTATGAATACATGACTAACATTTACTTCCATTAAGCTAAGAATGCAAGTTTTTTTTCCCTTTACCTCCTATTATTTCAGTAAAGTCAAACAGTGAACAATGCTCCATAAAGGTCAATTGGCAACTATACCATCTGCTCTGAGTCCCCAGAATAAATCTCCTGCTGGGGCCATGATACACATGAGCACATGTTGTTTGCACAAAGACTTAAGTCTTATATTGTATTCTTGCCTGATCCCTTCTGTGGATGCCAGTTGGACAGCATGCTTAATGGTGTTAGTAGATGAAATCTGGAAATCCATTATCATTATTGCTGCCAATCGCAGGGATAGAGATTCTACTATGTAGTAAAATAGCCATGATATATGAAATTCTGGCATCCATTTGGCCTGGAAAAGTAGGTAAGGTACTTTTTTTTTATGAATCATGTTTATTAGCTGTGAAAATTCACAATACAATTTCTCTCTCTTGAGATTTGCCCTGAGAGGACAGAATTGCCTAGATGCCTGGTATTTCCTATCACCCCCATGAAACTACAGGGAATGAATAATTAAGAGCATATTGTAAACAACTTAGTGATATAATTAATGCATCTTAGAAAAAAAATAACTGTTAACCTCAGGTAGAAAGATAAATTCATTTGATGGTTATTCTATTACTGTGTCTTCACCTGTTGCATTGGATATCATTGTCTTTTGAATTATCATGCATCTTATTTTCCATTTTAAGTTTAGGATAAGATTGATCTCAGTCCTTGGGTATATCAAACCACTACGCAGTCAACAATAAAGAACAATAGGCCACATAATGGTTCACCAACCCCACTTCTGCCTGAGGTTGGTCTCCAAAATATACAGAGAACTCAAGAAACTAGCCACCAAACACAAAATAATCAAATTTTAAAAAATGTAGTACAGAAAACAAAACAAAACAAAAAATATGGGGTACAGATCTATGAACTTTCCTCTTAGCACTTATTTAAAAGTGTTCCATAAGTCTGGGCATGTTGTGCCTTTATTTATTTATTTATTTTGAATTCTAGTAAGTCTTTAATTTCTTTCTTCATTTCTTCCTTGACGAAAGAGTGATACTACTGAGTATTTTTCAATTTCCGTGAGTTTGTAGGGTTTCTGTAATTTGTGTTTTTGAATTCTTCCTTTAACCCATGGTGATTTGATAAGATACAGGGAGCTATTCCATATTTTTTCTTTTTCTTTTTGTATCTGTTGAGGTTTGCTTTGCTGCCAAGTATGTGGTCAGTTTTACAGAAGGTCCCATATGGTGCTGAGAAGAAAGTATATTCTTTTTTGTTTTCATGGAAAATTATATAGATGTCTTTAAAACCCAATTGGATCTACTATTAGTTCATTTGTTTCTTTGTTAAGTTTCTGTCTGCTAGTCCTATCTAGTGGTGAGAGAGGGATTTTGAAATCTCTCTTTATAGTGTGTGTGGGGTTTTATGTGTGATTTTAGTTTTAGTAATGTGTCTTGTATGAATGTGGGTGACTTTGTCTTTGGGGCATAGATATTCAGAATTGAGACTTCATATTGATAGATATTTTTCCTATGTTGAATATGAAATGACATTTAAATCTCTTTTGATTAGTTTTGGCTTGAATTCTACTAAGTTAAATATTAGGAATGCTAACCAGATTGTTTCTTATGTCCATTTGGTTGTAAGGAAAATCTTTTCACAACCTTTTACTCTGAAGTAATATCTGTCTTTGAAGGTGAGGTGTGTTTGTGTATTCAGCAGAAGGATGGATTCTGGCTTTGTATCCTTTCTGTTATCCTATGTCTTTTTATACTTATAAGACCATTGCTACTGAGGCATTTTAATGACCATTGATTGTTGATTATTGTTTGTTTTGGATTTGTTTTTGGTGATGGTATTGTGTGAATTTTTCCCCCTTTTCTGGCTTTTGGTAAAGTAGGATTACCTATTGCTTTTGGTTTTGTGAGTGTAGTTAACTTCCTTGAGTTGGAGTTTTCCTTCTAGTACTTTCTATAGGGCTGGATTTGTGTATTATGTATATCTGGTTTTGTCATGATATATATAATATGTATATATATTATATATATATATTTTTTTTTTCCATCTATAGTGATTGAAAGAATTGCTGGGTATAGTAGCTTGAGCCAACATCAGTGGTCTCTTTGTAGAACATTTATCCAGGACCTTTTGGCTTTCAGTGTTTCCAATGAGAATTCAGGTGTAATTTTGATAGCTCTGCCTTTATATTTTACTTTGCCATTTCCCCTTGCAGCTCTTAATATTGTTTCTTTATTCTGTATGTTTGTTGTTTTTAGTATACTTTTTTGTGTTCCACTCTACTTGATTTTCTGTAAGTTTCTTGTACTTTCATAGGCATGTAGTTTTTTGTGTTGATAAAGTTTTCATCTATGATTTTGTTGAATATGCTTTCTGTTCCTTTGCGCTGTGCTTCTATGCCTTCTTCTGTATTTCTTCTTAGGTTTGGTCTATTTATGTTGGCTCCTAATTCCTGGATATTTTGTGTTAAAGATTTGTTGGACTTAACAATTTCTTTGGTTAATGAATCTATTATCCTAGTGTATCAGAAACACCCCAGATTCTCTTTTCCGTCTAATCTATTCAGTTGGTTATGCTTGCATCTGTAGTTCCTGATCATTTACCAAGCTTTTCTATTTCCAATAATCACTCAGTTTCTGTTTTCTCTATTACCTCTATTTAATTTAAATGTCTTGAACTGTTTGAGTTCCTTTACCTGTTTGATAGTTTTTTCTTTTCTTTATTTTAGAATTTTGTTGATTTCTTACATCTTTGGGGTTGCCTTTCCCTCCATTTCTTTAATTTCTTTTGTTTGTCTTTTTCTTCCGTTTATATAAGAGATTTTTCTACTTTCCTCTTTAAGGGCTTCTATTATCTTTGTAAAATTGTTTTTAAGGTCAGTGTCTTCTACTTCATCTGTGTTGTGATGTTCAGGTGTTGCAGGTGCAGAGTCTCTAGACTTTGGAGGTGTTTTATTACTCTTGAGGTTGTTGAATGTGTTCTTATAGTGCTCTCTTTCTATCTATTCTGTCAGTCGGTTCAGGTGTAGCCTCTTCCGGTAGGTGCAGGGCCATGGTTTCAATGGCAGCAGATGATGAATATTTGTGGGATTTGATGGCTGAGATGGGACAATGTGCCACATTCAAGTCCATCCAACTGGGGTGGGGGGAGGCAGAAGAAGGCCTGGATCTCACTTCTCCCCTTGGCTGTGTAGCCAAAGCATTATTTCATAATAATTTATACTCTCTAATTTAAGAAGATAAATTCAGCCATGACTAGTTCATTATATATTAGAAGTATCTCTTGTTTGGTGAAATAATATTGTTCTAATTAACAAATATAAGATACTGAAAAAATAAAGTTTATTTTAAAGATATTTTTATGCCACAACAAAATTTGTCTTTAGGATGATCCATCAGGAAACAATATGATGGTTTACGATATTTCCCCTATAGGACTGCATAATTTTCAACTTGATCCCCAGTATGGTAGGTTATGGAATGTTCAGGAATTGGAGCTTTGCTGTAAGTATGTCACTGAGACACACCTGTAATATTGTGTGGAATTGTTCTCTTCCAATTTGCTCATCCTTTCCTCTGTAGATGTTTGAGATATGATTTCTCTGCTTCCTGATTTAGCTACCTATTGCTCATTTTATTCACAATTATAGGAACTATAGGCCTTTCCTTATATAAGATATCTTTACTCATGATGTTTTATTTTAATGATTATTTGTTCCTGTTTTTTTATATTAATTGAGAGATCACTGTAGAATAAAGGGGCAGAAAGAATGCTAGAAAAAGTGTTTGCTGTGATATTGTGTCTCCTAGTAATGGCAAAATCTGCATTCATGAAGTCAACTTGGTTATGGTATATTTATGGCATCAACAGAAAATAGAAACTAATACAGAGTCTCTGATGTCTGTTTTTTTTTTTTTTTTTTTTTTTTTTTGTAAATTTTGTAGTTTTGTAACAAAGCCATTCTAAAAGGTATGCATATTATCATCTGTAGTTCATGACATTTTAATAGGGAAAAAACAATTTGTGAATGAGACTGTAACTTGCTATTTTATTACTTTCTTCTAAAAATGCTGGAAACTAAATTAAGCAGTAACAATTGTTATTTTTATCCACTTTATTGAAGGAACCAACCATTGCTGTAAGAATGATGCAATTTTTTTTTTGTAAAATAAAAACAGAAAGAAAATAACTAAAAAACACAATAAGGTATCCAGTATTATTAAATAACACATTCATTTTGGTATACACAGTTACATTCCAAATTGTACCCCAACACACATGTTGAGGTGTTCACATTTTGTGTGATGAATCAGGTAAATGTATATAGATACATGAGGCCAGATGTTAGCCTTGAGTGTAGTCACATCAGCTCAAGAAATGTACCATTTTTCTTGAACCAGCAATATTGGATGACCTGGAGCTTCTTTCGAGGCAAGGTTAGGGTTGTCTGAAACTCTCAGCAGCTATAATAAGTGTGGTAATATTTAAGGTGTTCTTGCTATATTTATCAAGACCTCAGAGTTGTGCGGTAAACACTATTGAAAGGGCTACATTTCCTGCTCTATTGGGTGAGTTTTAATTCCATTTGTTTCCAGAAAGGCTGGAACCCTTGGAAAAACAGAACAATTCCCTTGTGCTGGGGTAGGTGATTATAATGTAGTGATAACAAACACAGCTGTCATTTTTTTTTAAAATTACATTGTAACAGACTTCTTTTGAGCTAATGGAACTCAATCTTTACAGCTTAAAATGTTTTGTAAAATCATTTCATCCAGTTACAACCAACTGCTAAATGCTAATTATTGGCCCACCGTTAGAATATATATATAATAAATATCCATCATATAGAGTTGAATGTGAAAAATTAAATAGAATCTTGATGATTCAAATGCCAACTCCTCCTAAGAGATGCATATCCCTAAGAAACCTTTGGTCATGAATGATAGTTAGTGGTATCTGAAACATACACTAGCCTTTCTAACTATCCAGTTATCCTTAGATGGACATTATTTGTTGGACTGATTCTTGACCAACAGTTTTCTCGTTATGTTTCTCTTTAGCAATATATATATATATATATAATGTTTTTAATCTTTACTATGCTAGCCAACTGTGTTGTCATTATTAGTAATGTTGACTGGGTTTTAAAAATATGGGAAATCCTATCCTTAATGAAGATATCTGTGAAAATAGCATGCATTTAAATTGTTTGCTTTCAACATCTGTCATAATAGAAAAGAGTAAATCATACATTTTACCTTATGCACACTGCACAAAACATCACCCATTGCAAGCCTCCTATTTAGTTCATACCACAGCATTACACTCCAAAGAAGATTTATGCTCCACTTGGGACTTGCATTACTGGGTAGTCAGGATGCATTCCATGGAAAAGGGAACATGTATCTAAGTCATGACAGAGTTCTGACAGATTTTCTTCTAGAAAGAATAGAAAGATTGAGAGTAACCTTAAATCCCCTTAAGACTCTTTTGATGGGAGCCAGTGAAGCAAGTTTAAGGTAATGTCATATTCTGCTGCTTGCTCGGTGCTATTGAAGACAAATTCCACCTTGTAAGGAGCAATATATCAGTATTTTACTGACATTGCAACAAATTGTGCCAAGCAGAAACTTGTTCAAATTGCTTCCACAAAACTAATTGTTTTTTTCTGATAGTTTGGGAGACAGATTAGCTGTGAATTCTCTCAGTGTAATTTATATATGCTAGAAACAAGGAATGCCGGTTTTGCTGGCTTTGAACATATGTATATGCTTATATGCCCATATATTGTTTTGGAAAATGTCTAAGCTGTTTAAATATTAACTATTGCGTGGGATGGGGGCTTGCTGTGTAATTAATGTAACAGGAGTAATATCGTTAAAAACAACAAAGAAAAACCCATACACCTGATGCTTCTTCTTCTCTCAGATATAAAACTATCAGATATTAATAGTTCTCAGCTAGTGGTAGACATTTGTGCTCATCATGCCCTGGCTATGCTCAGAGGATTTGGGAAAAGGAAGGTGAATGTGTTCAAACAATATTGCATGAAAGTATATATGTATTACAAATATACGTTTGTGCTTTATTTTAAAAAATGGAGAAACAGACAAAGCTTGTGTTTGGAATGCATTCATCATATCTGGACACATTCTCCTGAGGCACAAAGATAACTAGGAAAACATAATGCATTTCCAGACTTCATTCATCTCCTGGGTATCATTATTAGTCATTTCATAAATGTGAAATTGCAACAAATACTAGTCAAAGGTTCTAAGATTGTGATGAGTTCTCTACCCCAACAGCTTGCATAGCAAATTATACCACTATGAATGCTTAGTCCCTGCTTAGTTCCAGCTTGATTTCTCTTTGCTGTGTATCCAAAGTGTGGTTTTTCCTCAGCAACACATTTTTACCATCTGGCTCTGGTGGGCAGGAAGAGCTTTGGCAGTAACCTGTATTATTTTAACAGCCACTAGATCTTCCCTGATGAATAGATGATAAGGAAGAATCATAAACACTGAGATTTTTAAGGAAACCCTGTGTCTTTTGGGAGCATTAATTATTTACCTGCTTGCGATACTCTACACCCCATTTAAAATAAACCTATTTTGGGTTTGCGTATAAGGCAGTAGCATCCATAGGGCCTTTATACATATACTTGATTCTCTGTCTCCTCAGCAGTTCTCACACCTATCCCCAGTGGGTAGTTGTGGTCCCTGTGAAGAAAAATACAGTAGATATTTTGCTAAATTTATTTATAGCTAATCAGCTTTCTAAAAATAGTTTTATGACACAGCTGAGGGAACTTTTAAGCATTAGTCAAATAAACTTCTTTATTGTATGCAACTTTTCAAAACAGAGACTTAAAACTCACCAAAATCCTGTGAAAAAAAGGGATGCTTAGGCCTAAATGAGAATACCATATCATCAACTCTGAGCTAAGGAAAATATTATGGGAAATTAAATGTAAAGAATAAAAGAATGTAAGAGCTAGATGATAACATGAGCACTGTTAAATACTGTGTGGAAATGGCACAGACGTTATCACCACCATGAAAATAAGAGCAGCTGTGGCCATCTACACACAAAGTTTGCACATACCCACACAGACACATATATGAAGACACATACACATGAGAGAGAGACACACAGAAGAGAGATAATGGAGGGGGAATATTATCACAACACACAAGTTAAGAGGTGCCAAGATTAAAATAAAATTATATAATATAATGTTTTGTATTATATTACTTTGTGTGATATTCAAGGAGATGTTATCTTGCCCATGAATACTAAAGTTCTGTCCAAACTAATCTATGCTAACATTCTTTCTCAGTTACTATGATATATGTGGTAATTCTTTATTACTACTAATAACTTGAAATTTAAACTGCCAAATAATATTACTATTTAAAATTTCTGCAATATATAAAATGAAAAAATGATTAAAGAATCATAATATCATATACTTAATCAAATGTTTTCTATAAAAAGAAAGTGTGATCTTACCTCTCTCTTTAAAGAATTAATTGGCAACATTCTACATACAGTATTAACTGTGAGATATCATGTGCTATGATTAAAAACTTTAACAATGATTGATATCCATCTTTTGATTTATATGAAGGATATGGTTCTTATTCCACTATTTTACCACTTGATTTCATGATAAAAACAGCAATTTATGGGGATTCAGAGTATTAATGGCTGAATGTTTTAAATTGTAATGTATTTTACCATGTATCAGGGACACATGGTGTTGATTTTGTTGTTGTTGTTTTGTTTTCATTTGTTATCCTTGAAAAACTTTTTTCATAACTACATACTGATCATGGTTTCCTAGCCACCATATCCTTCCCATCCAATTTCCTGCTATTTCTTTTTGTCTTTAGAAAGTAAACAACATGGAAGGGCATTAAAGGTAATCTCTCCACTTTTGCTCAGATAGTTAGTTGGGTTCATCCTTGTAGATCTCTGGGCATTTCCCTCATGCCAGATTTCTCCTTAAATCTCTAATGTCTCCCTCTATTGTGGTATCTCTTTTCTTGTTCTCTATTTTTTCCCTGACTCAATCTTCCTGTTTTCTCAAGCCCACCTCTCCCCTCCTCTTCTCCTCTTTTCTTTCTCTTAACTCTCTCTCTCTCTCTCTCTCTCTGCTCCCAATTTGCTCTGGAGATCTTGTCTATTTCCCTTTCTTGGGGGCCATGTATGTCTCTATTAGGGTATTCTTTGTTTCCTAGATATTCTGGCAGTATGACTTGTAAGCAGAAAATTCTTTGCTTTATGTCTAAAATCCATATATGAGTGAGAATATACCACGTGTTTGTTTTTTCTGGTTTTGTTTTTGTTTTATTTTGTGACTGGGTTACCTCACTCAGGATGGCTTCTTTTACTTACATCCATTTCCCTTCAAATTTAGGATTCCATTGTGTTTTTTGTACTGAGTAGTACTCCATTGTGTTAGTGTACCACATTTTCTCCAACCATTCTTCAGTTGAGGGGCATCTAGGTTGCTTCCAGGTTCTGCTATTACAAATAATGCTGCTATGAACATAGTTGAACAGATGTCCTTGTGGTATGAATTTGCATCTTTTGGGGATATGCCTATGAGTGCAATTTTGGATCATGAGGTAGACTAATTTACATTTTCCTGAGGAACCAACATACTGATTTAAAAAGTGGCTATACGAGCTTGTACTCCCACCAGTAGTGGAGGAGTGTTCCCCATTCTCCACAACCTTTCCAGAATAAACAATCATTGGTGTTTTTTATTTTAGTCAAACTGATAGGAGTAAGATGGTTTTTCAGAGTTGTTTTGATTGGTATTTTCCTGATGGCTAAGGATATTGAACACTTTTTAAAGTATCTTTTAGCCATTTTACTTTCTCCATTGAAAATTTTCTATTTAGTTCTGTACCCCACTATTTAATTGTATTATTTGGTTTTTTGATAACTAGCTTCATGAGTTCTTTGTATAATTTGGAAATCATTCCTCTATCAGAAGAGGGGCTGGTGAATATCTTTTCCCATTCTGTGGTCTGCCATTTGGTCTTGTCAACTGTGTTCTTTGCCTTACAGAAGCTTGTCATTTTCGAGAGGTCCCATTTATTAATTTTTTATCTCGGTGTTATGTTCTGGAAGTAGCCTCCTGTACCAATTCTTCAAGGGTGCCTCACACTTTCTCTTCTAAATGGTTCAATGTTGAGGTTTTTGATACACTTGGACTTAAGTTTTCTGCATGGAGATAGATCTGATCTATTTGCAATATTCTACACACTACTATTCAGTAATACCAGCAGCACCATTTGTTGAAGATACTATCTTTTTTCCATTGTTTCAATTTAGCTTTGTCAAAAATCAGTTTATATTAGGTATGTGGATTAATATAAGGGTTTTCAATTTGATTCCATTGGTCTACCTGTCTATTTTTGTGCTAATACCAAGTTGTTTTCAGGACTATATCTCTACGATAATGAGATTGATGACTATATTATATGCCATCCTAAAGCCTTCATTTAGTAGCTGATGGAAGCAGAAGCAAACACCTACAGTTAAACATTAGTCAACCCCTTGAAATCCAGTCACAGAGAGTGGGGGGAGTGATGAATAGAGGGGATCAAGATCAGGCTGAAGAAACCCACAGAATCAGCTGACCTGAACAAGGGGAGCTCATGCACCCCAGTATGATAGCTGGAAAACCAGCATAGTTCTGACCCTGACCCCCTGAATGTGAATGTAAGTTAGGAGGACTGGGCAGTCTATACAGCCTCTAGTAATGGATCAGTATTTATTCCTAGTATATGAATGGACTTTGGGAGCCTATCCCACATAGAGAGATACTTTCTCAGCCTAGACACATGGGGGAAGGCCTAGGCCCTTCCCCAAATGATATGACAGACTTGAAGTCTTTCCAAGGAAAGCTCTCCCTGGGGAGCAGAAAGGGGATGGGCTGTGGTCTGGTGGGGTGATAGGGAGGGTGAGGGAACTGGGATTGACATGTAAATCAACCTTGAATCAGATGTAAATAAAAAAGAAAGTAAAAAAACATAATTAAAAGCTACAAAGAAAAAAACCACAAATACACACTCACACACCAGACAAATCCCATTTAAAACAAAACAAAACAAAAACCTCCACAAAATTGCAAAATGTGTAGTATACAAGCAAAAGAGCACTAGTGCAATAAAATGTCCCAGCAATACAATATGAGAAAAAAGGTCAGTAAAAGTTTTGGGTTCTTTTATTTCAATGAGACTCTGTTGGAGAACCCACATTATCTCAGAGTTCATATGTGTTTCAGTCCTGTTCTGTCGGTACTGTTAAGATCTTTCCTCCTTAAGATGTAAAGTAGCTGCTCAGTCAGGTATGAGGACATAAAGACAGAAGTTGTTTCTATTAAGTAACAATGATATGGCCATCTGAATATAGACATACTAGCATACCCACAACCTCACACACATGCACGTGGCACAGGACTTTCTGTAATACACTGGATCTGATTTTAGAATATTGGTTTTATTGTCTCAATTATGTATGAAAAGTATCATCTCAACTTTTTCTTTTACAGTGAAATCTATAATTTCTTCATTTCTTTTGGCCATTTTCACCACTTCTCCATACCATTTTTTAAAAGAATAATGAAATAAAATTTGTCTGTGAATTATGTGGATTTGCATTTAGTGTATAGTGCTTTGGATTATTGCAGTTGTTTTAAAAGAGGAAAATATGCAAAATAAATATTTAAAGTAATCACAACAAGTGCTTCTGTTTGGAGATAGACTGAATGTGGTTGACCTATTTAGGCATATTGTCATAGTTAATGTAGTCCAAGATGTATAAATATGCATGTGTATTTTCATAATAATTATGGAATGCATTCAGAATTGAGGCATGCTTTAATAAAAAATACCTCTCAACAACAAAGTACATCATCAGCTGTTCACACTGAATGATGTAGATAATTAATCTAATTTTCCTTCTGCTTCATTTTGTGTTCTATTAGTTTTCTTATTCAAACTTTCAAGTCACAAATCTAATTTAAAACCTCTTAACTAGTCTAACGCATAATGTGTTCTCTCTGAATTCAGTGTCTAGCAGTCAGTGCAGAAGCTGGAATACTAATTTGTTCAGAGAGGGCAAAACACTCGATAATCAAATAATAAAATCCTGGATCCAGAATTTCTTAATGACATGACCAAATGAGTATAATGCCTAGGAGTGAAATCAAAAGTTAAAAAATAAAACAAGAACAAATAAAAATATATAAATATGGAAGGAAGAATCAAGCTACTGTGAACAATATGTCAAATAGCATGGCTATGTATTCAAAATAAATTGTAATCAGGATGTAAGACTTTGAAATTACATTGATATAATTTGATTTCCTACTTATACAAAATAGAGTATAATGAAGAAATAGGGAATTTCAATGATTTTTATAATATCTACTGATTTTGATGTTTAAATATACTGCAATTTGTTTTCTCTTTCTGTCTCTACTGGCTATGTGTATTCCCAGGGAGGGTATGCACACACACACACACACACACACACACACACACACACACACACACAAACACACATACATATGCAATTTTTATTTAATATTTTGAAGTTTTTAAAGCTGGCATGCATATTTTTGTAAGGTTTTTATATGTACACTTTTTTTTTTTTTTTTTTTTTTTTTTTTTAGTAAAAATAATGTTTGCTTCAGTTGATCCACTGGATTTTACAAAGTTAAAAGAATAGAATATGGCATAGTGGAGAAATGGAGTACTGAATGATTAAACTATTTTGTCATTTCAATTTTGTTTAAATGTAATGCAATTTGCCGAACCATAAAGAAATCCTTAGATGAAATGGCTATTTTCCAGGCAATTGTACAGTGCTGCTGACTGCAATATATTTTGATATCTATGACAGTTTTATAATTCTTCTATTTGGTGCTCTGAAGTGTCCCTTCTTTGCTGAAGGCTTTCTCCTGAGAAAATTCTTGGACTAAAAGAGGTAATCAGTTTAATAGGAAAACAATACCATCATACAATGCAATCTTGTTGCTAATTTTTATGGTAATATGGGAGACTATTTCAAAAAAGCCCTACATGTAGATTTAAAAGATATAATGCTACAAGCATGAATACTTTGCATGGAAAATAGGACAGAAAAGAAGCTTGAACACAAACTGACTATATCCTTGATAGATTTTACTATCCTATGTTAAACCTGTAAGTATAAATTAGTACTATGACTTTGCATAAGGGAATGTAATAAATTTTTCTCTGGTTAAATACAAATAATGTTTGGAGAGATGTTCACTGCAAATATACTACAAAGTTTTGCAATAAGTACCATAGTCTTTCAAAGAATGTTAACTAATAAATTCTAAATCACTTTAAGAATATTTGCATTTCCAAATGATAACTATAGTGATTTTTTAATGCCAGTAACAAGAAAATAAATTCAAAACTTACATATATCCTATAATGAATAATAAATTTCCATGCACTAAGTATTGAAATGTATATAATTTCCAAAGGGCAGATTTTCAGAAAGTAAGTACAATGCTATCAAGTTGAGAGCTTCAAACACATGTACACATACCCTGTGTACCTTTATATATGATGAAGAAATGAATTTTCATATTTCTTGAATTAATATACAGTTAAAATAATATCATTTATAGACTAGGTTTCTTTTATGTTAGTACCTATTAATAGATATTTATCTCAATGAACTGCATGTTCATAATTATTTATTGAATATTTTCTCTTATAATAAAGACAAAAATGAAAAACTGTAAATTCAAGCATTGCAACACTGTGTTAGTAGAATTTTTATTATAGAATTGTGAATTTATGATAAAAACATTTTTATTGAGATACCCCACTCTCCTCTCAGAGGCAGAGAGTAGAATAAGGCATAATTTAAATAATCATTAATTTCTTTAGTGAGTACTAATTTTCAAAATAAATATTTACTGCTCTACTTCCGTGAAACAGATTTTTTTTCCTTTTTGGTTTTTTGAGACAGGATTTTTCTGTATTGTTTTGGAACCTGTCCTGGAACTAGCTCTGTAGACCAGGCTGGCCTCAAACTCAGAGAGATTCGCCTGCCTCTGCCTCCTGAGTACTGGGCATGCACCACCAATACCCAGCTAACAGATTATTTTTATAAATAAAGCCTGTTTATCACTTAGTAATGTAGCTTTCTTTCTTCTGAACAACACATTTTAAAGGAAAATGAGACAATTCAAATTAATACTTTAATGCATAAATGCAGTGGATAATATTTGTATTTAAATTTTTTAAATCATATACTTTTTCTTAAACTTTTATTAATTTTAACTGCCTTGTGATTTTGGAGGTAAAATAATACTTTTTTATTAGTTCATGCTTTTCCTCTTTATATATGTTTCAGAAATCAAAACAAGGGTTTAGTTTAACAGTAAATAAGTGCTTTTGTTCCGTTATTTTGATTATAAAAGAGGCAATTAATCGGAAATTAGTTTCTTTTAAGTGGTTAGTTTTTAGGTCTAAAAATATGGAGTCACTTTATAGGTATAAGCTTGGGGTTACATTGTAAATTGTTATGTACTAAAACAATTTGTTTAAAATTATATTTCATATATGTATTTCAGAGGTTTGTTTTGCAGATTTCCAATTATATATTTGCAAAATAAATATATATTTATTTTACTCAATATCGATCTGTTACCTATAATTCTATATTTTCTATATAAATTTTCATTAGACATAGTGAATAATATATTTATATAAAATTCCTGTATACATGTGATTTGAGGAAAGACAAAATGCATTTAATGAAGTAGAAAATTGGTAATATCTAAGACATGTCATCCCGAAGACTGGAGTCATTAACTTTAACAATTGTTGGGAGTGTATTAAATTAAAAAAATTATTTACATCTCCATTACATATACAAAATATGAACGTTTTAGTAAATTGAAAAAAGACAGTCAAAACAGGAGAATTGTATTCTATGTGAAATACAATTTAGTAAAGAAGAATTTATAAAAATACATGTATAAACAACAATAATCTACGAACATTTGATTTAGAGTTACTGTTCCAGGAATTAAGGAACTACTTTGGAATAGAGCATTCCTTGTAATCACATGTAAGAGAGTTCAAGTCAATTTTCAAATTCAATCATCACCTGTGAATATACATTAACTAATCAACAAAGTAAGGATAGGGGTAATGTCCTGCTTGTCAATTAATAATTTCCAGGTAAGAAATATTCTGAGGTACTAGACTCTTTAGATTGCTTGATAACCAATGAATGGGTTAAATGATTTTCTACTACTGCCACTGTCAACTAATAAAGCCAATGATGAGATAATTTTCAAAATAGACAAATATTGTACATTATAACTCACTTTAAATTTTATGCTAAATAGTAACAAAGTTAAAGCACAGACTTAGCTTAATCTTGTGGTTGGCTTGATCTTGGCAGAGTTACTAATGACTCATATTTAATCTCTAAGATTTAGCATATCAAATCATGTCAGATTCCTTATGGGTTAATATCACAATTATTTTGTGATTAATTCATATAATTTTTAAGAAATTTACATCTTACATTTTACAGAATTGATTTTTCTTAAAAAAAAAGTTATATCTTCTTTTCAAAGACTGAAAATAGACAAGTCTACAAAATACAAGAAAAAAGCCCAAAAGCACACCAGGGAGAATATAAAACAGAGGCTATTAAAATTAGAAATTGCTGCAGTCATTAACATTTGAATAAAGTTTAAAAAGTCATTAAAGTCTTCTATGTAAATTGCATAGGTTTACGTTTTCATTTTCTTAAGCTACCCTACTTTCCTATAAAAATCATCACTGTGACCCACCTTTCATCATTAACTGACACCTAAATTCATCTGCTAGTGCTATATTAAATTGCTTAGGGAAAGGCTCCCAATTTTATGGGGAACTCTCTTAACTCTCTTATCTATAACTATTTTTTATTACATGTTTATTACATGTTGATTTATTACATGTTTATTACATGTTTTATTACATGTTTATTACATGATGGAAAATAAAGACCAAAGACCACTTAGTTATATAAACCACGTTGTGTGAGAACATAAGTGGCTAAACATGTGCATGGAGTCTGGAAGAAAGATCATGACAGTTTACAACTACACAGGAATTGGAAGCATCTTCCAGGAATACAAGACTCTAAAGAGAAAACTGAAGGCCCTTTCAACTGATTTAGTTATGCTTGTCACAAATGACCTCTATCTCCCATAATTAAATGCCAAAAAAAATATTGCCCTGACTCAATGCTTCTCATTTTCTTGATAGACAATTTCATAATCTGATTAATTTAAGAATTTAATTATATCTAAGTCCTTTCCTTTGTGTTTTTGTATACTGTTATCACAGAAATGACACTCATAAGGCCTCAAAATTCAAACTGAAGAAAAAAGATATTTTCAAATTAGATGAAACTCTGTAATTTCATTTCAGTATCCTATCTACAAAGGATAAAAACATAGTTCAGTGTTAAGAAGTACAAATGAAGTCATCTTTATTAGTAGCCTAAAGATGACAAACATTAGATTTGATCTTCAGTTAGTATTTTGTACAGGAAAATATCTATCCTTAAGAGATAATATTCTTTGTTAACCTGGGCATGAAATATATTGAGGATCTGTGATTGAAACATTTTAAGCAAGATCATGAAAGGTTTTACTCTATTGAGGTAAAGGAAAAGTGTGAAACTTGAAACACATTTCTGTGATTATACGCCATCATTAGAAGTAAACATCCATACATATTTTTATGATAATATTAATTTACAGACTATATATTTGGTAAGTTACACTGAAAACCTATAGACAAATATACATATATATGAGAAAAACAACACAAGTCTAACAATATGTATAAAGTTTTGATAAAATAAAACTAAATTATGGGTCAAAATATAATATATGCAAATGTGGCAACAATTTACATAAAATATTACTTATAATTTAATAATATTCAATGTAGAGAAGAAAAATATAAGTGGAATATCATCAAAAAATTAAACTAAACCAAAGAGATAGGATCATTACATGTGTACTGGCAGGACACATGGAAGTGTTGAACTGACAAAGAATGCGAGATAACAACTGGTAATTTGTATTGATTGTGATATTTATTAAAACAATGTGTGATGTATTTTATTACTGTAAAGTATATGTATGGTCAGCATTAGCTTACTAGGACTATGCTCCACACCAGTGTATTTCTTTGCTATGTGACTCTTTTCAGGAGAAGGATTTTTAGATTATATTGAATTGCCTATATGGTTATAGGTACCTAAAGCAAAAGAAGAGAAACTGATATGTTCTTAGGTTATTGTTTACATTTGTAAATTATTTCCTGTAACCTGCCTACAGAATAAAAACTACAAAATACAAACACTTCTCAGTTGGTTTATGACTAATAACTTTGGTGGCTACATCATTTCTCTAAATATCTTCCTTGATTTAGCAACTGCTCATATATAAAGTAGATTTGAATTCTGTTTAATAAATTAGATACTTTCCACCAAAGCTATTTGCAGCCATGACAGTAAAGTAAAAGTTGAAACTTGGTGCAGCTGACAAGGATCCAGGAGTCAAGATGCAGATACATAGCCATCACATTTTTCTGGAGGAAGATATGAATTTGTATCATCTGGTGTATTCTTCCAAGAGAGACCATAAAGACAATTAAAGAGGTTTATTGCATGAAAAGTAGGAAATTTCATTGTTTTTGTTTTCCTATTAGACTTAGGCTACTAAGAGAATGGAGGTAATACACATAGATTGAAAACTACATAAGAACATGTACACTGGGCAATTGTTCTCCAGTACAGTGCAAATTACACAGTCACCAGATTATCACATTAGCTCTTCATCTTACATAATAATTTCTGCTTTTGATGTAATACCTCTAAATCCTAAAAGGTTACAGTAATTAGAAATATTAAATAAAATATTTTCCTAGACATTTTTATTTTTTCTGTTATGAAAACTGGTTTTCCATATATATGTATATACATGTATATTTTACATATGAATTGTTTATAGTTCATATATATATATATATATATATATATATATATATGATGAATTTGCCAATCATGAAAACATATGTTAAATCTTTTAAGCTAGCTATGACTCAAATATGACTATATGAACTTGTCAGCTTGCTAGAATGTGTTTTAAAATGAACACTTTTCAGATCATTATAGAAGAGATTTCAGGTTGATGGCACAATATTTTATCTTCAAATGGAGAAAATTCCCAAGAGTAAGCAATTTTCAAAATATATAACCAAACAAAGATAGGAAGATATGAAAGGATTGTTACACTAAAGTATGATGAATAGTTACTAGTTTTTCTGATTAATGGACTTCTCAAAAAGATGCACATCTGGGTGCATTGAGTTTAAAATTAAATTCAAGGAATTCCTGATTTCTAATTTTACATTTATAAAGAGTATACTCTATAATTTATGCAAGCTTTGATGGATTTTTAAAAGCAGCATTTAAGATGAGCTGTATCAATTTTACATACACATAAAAATAAAATAGTGAATTTAGTGAATTTTCTACCCTCATTAGACCATAGATACAACTGAAGAGGGCAAATGATGTTGACATATTTGGCATTTCAGAAATACATCATTTAAAATATTTATATAATTCTTTCCCAGTTTAAGTGTTTCTCTTATATAAGCAATATGTATATAACCTAAGATAATCACAAAAATCTCATCACAGAATCTTATGTGGTTGATTATATTTTGTCATTTATTAATTGAATGGGATATTGCAATTCATTTTAAAGAAGTAGCTTAGCTAGCCTTGTTGGTACACAATTGTCTTTCTATTTACTCTGAGCTCCTTGGGATTCTAAGAAAGGAGGGCTGTAAAGACTGGGTATTATAAATAATCCAGGTAGTATAGTGAGAACCCATATCAAAAATAACCTTTAAATCAAATGATTATGCAGTATTTGACATGCACATGCATATAATCACACAATGGAAATGGTCAATGCTCTTTATTAGATTAATGATTTGTAGCCTTTAAAGGTATCTAAACATTAGAATAGAAACATATATAGGAATATAAAGCATCAAGACAATTAAAAAACAGAGGAATTATTATTTAGTATATTAACCTTTTAGGAATTAAAACAATATGTAATGAAAACCAAATTCTTTAGAATATTAAAACATATTTAAGAAGTATGGATGTAAGGAACAGTGGGAAGAAGGAGTTCAAAATCTTCCTGGATGACTCTATTGTCTTGGACCAGGTGTTAGGGACCATATGGCTTTCTGTCATGAAGTATGGTGTTAAAAGAGGAATTAAGACATTTAAGACTATCAACTTTTAGAATATATATATTAAAAAAAAGGATTTATATATTTTAAGGCAGTACTTGGGCTTGAATAGAAAACAGATTTTTTTTTAGTTTTATAAAAATATATAAGAATGGTAGGGTATAACTAGAGATTTGTATAAAATAAATGGGGAAACTTGAAGTAGTTTGGAAGACTAAAGTAGATAGATCATTCTAGTTAGAAATGCCTAAATATCAAGGAACTGATAGGAGTCAAGGCACAGATATACACTGGTTCCTAAAATATACATACTATATTTCCCTATTAAAGGCATATACCAAAAGTAGACTTTATTTCCATAGAACAAGATACAACAGAAAATGCTACATAACAAAACAGACTTCATCTTGATGGATTTATCCTGATATGAATATGAAATTACCTTCTTCATCTTTTTAAATTGATTTTATTTGCAGTCTAATTTGCTACATATTAGGATTGCTACACCCTCTTGTTTCTTGGGTCCATTTGATTGGATAATCTTTACCCAATCCTTCCTTAACTCTGAGGTAACATATGTCTTTGAAGTCGAGGTGAGTTTCTTGTATGAAGTCGAAGGATGTATTCTGTCTTTGTATCCATTCTGTTAGCCTGTGTCTTTTTTAAAGGCGTGTTAAAACCATTGATTTTGAGGAATATTAAGGACCATCCACTGATAATTCTTGTTTGTTTTGGATATGTTGTTGTTGTTTGTATTATGTGTGGATTTCCCCTTATTTATTTATTTTTTTTTTTTTTGGATGTTGGTAAAGTGGGATTATCTATTGCCTATGTTTTTGTGGGTGTAGGTGACTTCCTTGGGATGGAGTTTTCATTCCAGATCTTTCTGTACAGCTGGATTAGTTGATAAGTATTGTTTAAATCTGGTTTTACCATGGAATATCTTGCTTTCAAAGTTTCCATGGAGAAGTCAGGTATAATTCTGATAGGTTTGCCTTTGTACATTACTGAGCCTTTTTCCTTTGCTGCTCTTAATATTATTTCTTTATTCTGTATGGTTGATATTTTGATTATTATGTGGCAAGGGAACATTTTTTTGTATTCACTCTATTTAGTGTCCTATATGCTTCTTGTACTTTCATTGACATGTCTTTATTTAGGTTGGGAAAGTTTTCTTCTATGATTTTGTTGAGTATATTTTCTGCACCTTTGAGTTGGATTTTTTTCACCTTCTATATCTATTATTCTTAGGTTTGGCCTTTTCACAATGTCCCTTATTTCCTGTACATTTTCTGTTAGAGATTTGTTAAACTCAAGATTTTCTTTGGTCGGTGAATCTGTTTCTCCTAGTGTATCTTCAATGCCTGATTTTCTCTCTTCCATCTCTTGTATTCTGTTGGTTATGCTTTTATTTGTAGTTCCTGATCATTTACCCAGCTTTTATATTTCTAGCATTCTCTCAGTTTGTGTTTTCTATATTGACTCTATTTCAGTTTTCAGGTCAAGGACTGTTTGAATTTTTTCCTTCATCTGTTTGATTGTTTTTTCTTAGCTTTCCATAGGAGATTTGTTGATTTCTTGCATTTTTTATTTACTTTTACTTCCATTTCTTTAAAGGATTTTTTTTTTTCATTTCCTCTTTTAGGGACTCTATCATCTTTATGAAGTTGCTTTTAGGGTCATTCACTTTTGCTTCATCTGTGTTGGGATGTTCAAGTCTTGCTGTTATATAGTCCCTAGACTCTGGGAATGTCATATCGATCTTTCTGTTGTTGACTGTGTTCTTATATTGTCATCTACCCATCCTTTCTTCCAGTGTGGACCCATGGGGTCTCTCCTTCTGGTGATGACTGGACCAAGGTTCTCTTCTGGTGGATGCAAGCAGATTCAATGTTCCTATGGCTCTCCTTGTCCAGTGAGTGGAGATGGGTCTACATCACTGGCAGACTGCAGATGGCCTGGTCTGTTGGGATGGGTTAACCTGTGCACAGTACCAATTCCTCAGGAAGCTTCCAGGGGGGCACGAGAAGGCCAGCTCATTCCATAAGTAGAGGCTGAACCAGGATGCTGGCAGACTGTGGATAGGCTGCTCTGCCAGAACGGGCTCCCTTGTGCTTGTGCAGGTCTCAGGCCTCAGGAGGGTCCAATTATGGCCCAGGAAGATAGGCCAGAAACAGCCCCGAGCTATGATCCCACACTTTTAATCCCAGCTCTAGAGAGGTATATAAGGTAGGAGCAGGGCATTGAGTATGCAGTCTCAGAGATTTTTCTCCTGCCACAGGAACAGGACAGCCCTTTCTTCCTGAGGTAGAGGTAAGAGCTAGAGGCTGGCTGCTTTGGGTTTTCCATGTCAGCTTGTACATCGTTATCTGTCTCTGATATTTTATTCTTCATGTTTCAAAGAGATAGGGAGATTTTTAGAGATGAGTAAAACATGACATTTGCTATTTGGGTAACTCTGTCTAAAGCACTTAAATGGTGTAGACTAACTGATGGTGGGCTTATTTATGATCTTAGCTATTTTAATGACTTTTGTTTGGTTTTTCCTCCCTCTACTGTGCATCTTGTTCATTAATCACCAAAAAGGCTAAATATAAATGTTCTATTTTAGAGGCTTATGGATTTTGTTCCTTATAAGTCATAAAATGTTTATCTTGAATTCTCTTTTCTGTAGAGACAACACAAGGTCTCCCTAGTATCACTGTCTCGCTAGCTAGTTTTGGTGGCAGCCAAGAACAATGAAACTGCCTGCATTATTTTGGGGTCTTTCAGGCTTTTGAAGTTTTGATGCAGGAATAAAATTTGTGTATTTATTAGAGATTTCTAAAAGCCTGGTTTGAAAAGAGCAGGATTTTTATAGAATCATTTGTCTGAGTAAATTTACCATCCACATTTTTAGACATTTCTAGAAGAGAAAGAAACAGTAGGAAATGAATTAGTTTGAAACAACTTCTCCAATATCATAAGGACAGAATGAAAAATTTGCAGTTGAGAGGAGACCAAAGAACTGCATCCCCACCATAATCTAGTGTTATTAAAAACAAAAAGATTCTCTGGTACCATATGCATTAGGAAACTGTGGAGACTGTGGAGGAAATGCCCTGGAGAGTCTCCATGGGAAGAGGAGGAAGACATGTGCTAGAAATATATTTGAATGAGGAAGTTAAATAGTATCTGACTTCCAGGAACCTCATGTATCATTGTCTTCTGAAACCAGCTTCCTCAAGAGATTTAGGCTTAAGGATGTTTTGATAATCAATTTGCTGTAAAAACCAGAGTATCCAATGAGATGTGAATATTAGTTTCTATATATGGATTGGGGAAAAATATAGTTCATAATTGAGACTGGAAATGGCCAAAGCTAAAAATTGCACCAGTATTGTTTGTACAAATGATTTACTTACCTTTTCTTATTGATAAGTGTTTACCCTGTCTTCCTCATCCCAGGATATAGAAGAATTGTATGGGAAACTGAGCTATGTAGGGGAAGGATTTATACAAGACTGGCAGCAGGTTCCCAAAAGTCCTTTCCCTGATAGTTGCATAAATGTCAGTCCAACTGGGATCTGTTATTTTCCTTGTAGAAGTGTTTGTTCCTTATCTGGCTCTTTTAAGTTATTTGTTGATGAAGCCCTATGCCAGATGTTTCTGAGTAGTTATGGTATTTCTCCATCCCGTTAGAACTCAAATAACATGGACTTAGAACAAGACAAAAACCTGTTCTGATTGTAAATCTTGTTGCCCTGCCCTTTACTTACTAATGCTGTGATGAAATACAGTATGAATGAATTACAAAACAGTAGTTTTCTCCCGTAAGTACTATTGCTATATCATATCTGAAATTTACTTCTCATATTGTAACATGAGTACTCCAATCTAATAATATTATCCCCAGAGAACTGTCTGCATAAAAACAAAAAAATGAATTTACTTGTAAGTACAACTGCCCTCATTAATGGTCAAGTAAAAAATATGAAATTAGAGTAAATTAATAAAGTAAAAAATTCCTTGTTGAGAATCAAAGGTCCAAACATTTGTTTTAGTTAATTGACTATATATTTGTTTTTTTTCAAGCTGTATAGAACTAAATTTTTCTCAGTGTACTAAAACAAATTATGCCAATTAAATTGACTTATCATAAGAATAACATTCAGTATATAGTGGTTTGTTTTAACTATCAACTTAATACAATCTAGAATCACCTAGGATCTTCAAATAAATAATCTTATTGGTTAGATTGGCCTCTGGGCAGGTATGTGGATAATTGAGAATTGAGTTAGTAATACCCGTCCTGAATGTGGTTGGCAGTATTTGATGAACTGTTCCTGGAACTATTTAGGAAGAAATCTTTAGGAAACTTTTGACTATCTGGGGACAGAAGTGTTTTCTTTTGAAAGCTATGAATGCTTTTTCAGATTCTATCAGTAACAGTGTTGCAATATGGAAAGCTATACAAAATGGAAGTAACTTTGTTAGGATGGACATTTAGAAAACTAATCCTCTAGTTAATGAGTATTTGAAGTCTTTCCATCTTCTAGAATCATTTTGTACAGTTTCTTCTTTTGGTGTTTTACATTTTCACTGTAATACAAGTTTTACTTCCTTTATATATCCCCAGATACTTTATTTTTGATGTTATTATGAATGACATGGTTTGCTGATATCTTTCTTAAAATAATTGTCATTTGATCATGGAAAAATTCTGTATGTTGCTTGCTAATTTTGTAACCTGCTGCTTTGCTTAATGTGGTTATCAGTCCAAAAATTTCTGATCCATTTCTTCTGCATAGAATCACATGCATATAATTTATTAATTCTATCCTTATGTATTTATAGACAACATATCATATGCCAATAAACTTACTTCACTACTTCCTTTCCTATTTGTTTCTCCTTTAGTTATTTCACTGAATTAAGACACTATGTTTACAAGAATGGGAAGGAAGGAAATCAATGTATTGTTTGAGAAGTATTATTGAAGTTTTTCTCTATTTGGGATGGTGTTAGCTATAGGGTAGAAAATGAACCAACTTTAATATACAATACTAATTAATAACTACCAATTCTTACTGAGAAAAACTAATTCTAAATTACTTAAGGAGTTCAACTTAAGATGTGATATATAACCTAATCGATGAGAAAAGAAAGAGTAAACTGGAATTTGAGGAGACAAAGAAAGAATTTTCTGAATAGGGTACCTGTAGGAAAGACAGTAAGATGAACAATTGATAGATGATATCACATGAAGCTAAAAAGCAAAGGACACCATCATTCAAGTGAAGAGAAAGATGACGGAATGGATGCACACTTAACAGTTATATACCCAACAGAGGGTTAGAATTTAGAATATACCAAAAAGTCAAAAACTAAGCATGAAGAAAGCAAGCCAATAAAAAAAAAAAATGGATCTGTGAACCAAAAGAAATTCTCAAAAGGGGAAATGCAAATATACATGAAACATAGTTTAAATATTTAACATATTTAGTCAACAAAAAGAAATAAACTATTTTATGACTTCATCTTGTATATGACAGAAAGAACAACATCTTCATAAATTTACATATATGGGACAACTGCTCATGGGATGCCAGGGAAAGAGGGTCAATTATTCACTGACGTTGAGAGTACAAACTGGTTTAGCTACTGTGAAACTCTATGTGGAGTTTCTTGAAAAAATATAAATATATTTGCCACACAATTTATCTATACTACTGTTGGGCACAAACTTCAAAGTGTCTATATTCTACAACAAATGTAACTGCTCATCCATGATCACAGTTGTTCCTTTCAGTATGACTAGACAATGGAAACAGACTACTTAGTATCAGTGTACTGAAAATAAAAAAGTGGGATCTTTTTGTTATTTTGTGTGACATTCTTATTTACTTAATTTAGAAACAATTTTATTTTATATATCAATCCCAGTTCCTCTCCTTTCCATCTTCCTATGCCCCCCCCAAGCAACTCCTCTTGTTACAGTGAAATATTATTCAGCTCTTAAGTAAAAAGAAATTATGAATCTCAGAGAACAATCTATTATTATTCTGACTGAGGAAACAACCCAGACTCAGAAAGACAAGCTTCATAGGTGTCCTTTTATTTGCAGAAGGTAACATTGAAATTTTACATGTGTATGTCTCACTTAAGAAAAATAGTAGTGGGCCATATAGGGAGGGCTTTCAAGGCAGGAAGATGGAAACAGCAATATCAAGAATGAAAGGAAAATAATGGAATGGTTATGTTTAAATCCAGAAAAAGTTTACGTAAAGTATAAAATATAGGCAAACATTAATAACACTAATTACTTTTTGAAAATTTCATGTAGACAAAAATGTTACTCTAGAAATGTCTTAAATATAAAATACACATAAGTAACAAAGGCTAAAATAAAGTTATCCCTGGGCAACAGTGTTGATACAGGATAGTACAGTCTACAAATAGTAATACAGTTGCTGGATGTGTTTCTTTTATTGATGTTATTAGCCAGTAAGCCTCACTGAATCCCTCCAATTTAGAACCTGACAGTAAAAGTCTATTGCTGAACACCTCACACATTTGGATCACAGAACAGAAGGAAAATAACTGGGAATTGATATGGAAGATTCAACGTTATTGGTTGACTACATAGTGTTAAAAATACTATACTTACTACAGGAGGAGATACATAATCATCACTCTTATCCAGGTGTGAACACTGGTAACCACAATAACAACCTCAGTGGCAAGATATGCTCACTGGTGCAATAGGAACATGAACATCATGGGAGTAACAATATACGTTTGATTCAATTGAATCACTCCACCAGAAGAAATCTGTAAGTAGCAGTTATCAAGCTCAAGAACCTATGGCTAGCCAGCTCATAGAAACGAGACAAGTACCTACTATTACCATGATAATGTGGCATAGTATCAAAGCAACTCCTACAAATTTCTTGTTACTCCCAGAGATTACTGTATCTCAAAAAACTCATCAGAGAAATTTCTTTTTAGAGTAGATGGCAATTAACACACATAACTTCAAATGGTAAAGAGAGAGAGAGAGAGAGAGAGAGAGAGAGAGGGAGAGAGAGAGAGAGAGAAAGAGAGAGAGAAAGAGAGAGAGAGGGAGGGAGTGAGAGAGAGAATAAGCTATTGAGAAATGTTCAGATCTAAGTTTGGCATTATATCACATACCTCTTAAGGTTCAGAAAGAATTGTGAGATGAATAGGAGGAAGGAGTGTAAGGATCAAAGGTAGTGGGTAACTACAGAAAACATTGTTTCTGGAAATAAAAAGAGAGTTGAACATATGCACAAATAATCATGTGAAAATCTTCAGGTGACCCATGAAATTTTAACCCTGATTTCCCATCAGGCATGGATTAAATAGCCAAATATGCGTACCCTTAGCTGAGGAAATATTGAATATGAATAGCTTCTTGGAAGGAGGGAATTAGCCTTAGTAAAGCTGTGACTTCTGGTTAATATTATATGTTCCAGTGTATGGTGATTCTTTTGAGAACATAAAGGCAGCATTAATGGAGGTCAGTTAGTTAACAAATAATGGGTACACAAGTGTGGAATGCTATGGTTTGAGGTATGGCATGTATGCAGATAGGGGCAGAGATGAATATGACTAAGTTGCAACACAATAAACTCTCAAAGAATTAATAAAATTATTTTAATACCAAAAATCCATCCAGGAGATGACAATTTATTACAGGTAAGAGAATCCAGAAAAGCTCAAAGGATGGATATATTAGAACACAGACCAGTGTAAAACAGATACTGTGCCTTAAATAAAAGTGGACAATGTCAACTTGTACCTAGAGTTATTATCTGAACACCAAATAATGTGGTTTTATACATTTCATATATGCACAGATACTCTCATAAGTGTACAACACACACACATACAAACACATATACGCAATACTCATACATACATATATACTCAAACACTCAAGATAGTTTTATACTTAAAATATACAAATCATCTATTTCTCCTTCCCAGGGAAATCTATATTACCTTCTTTGGGCCCTCCTTGTTAACTAGCCTCTATGGGCTATGGATTATTGCCTGGTTTTCCTTTACTTTATAACTAATATCCACTTATGAGTGAGTACATAATTTGTTTGTCTTTCTAGTTCTGGGTTACCTCACTGAGAATGATTTTCTTCTAGTTCCAATCATTTTCTTGAAAATTGCATGATGCCGCTTTTTTTCCCCTACAGCTGAGTAATAATATGCAGAGATCCACAGTCAAGCCCTGGATAGAGCTCTAGGAGTCCTGATAAAGAGAAGGAAGAAGGATTGTGCAAATCAGTGGTGTCAAGGTCACGATGGAGGAACCCACAGAGACTGCTGACCTAGGCTCAATGACTCTGGATCAACAACTAGGTAGCCTGTATGGGACCGACCTAGGTCCTCTGCATGTGGGTGACAATTGAATATCTTGATCTGTTTGTGGGGCTTCCGGCAGTGGAACCAAGACTGTCTGAAGCTTAAACTGGCTTTTGGTATTTCTCACGCTGTGTTGCCTTATTCAGCCTTGATGCAAGGGAAGGAGCTTGGTCCTGCCTCAACTTGATGTGCCATGTTTTGTTGACACTGAAGAGAGAAAAAGGAGGAATAAATTGGGTTGGGGTGGAGACAGAAAGGAACTACAGGAGGGTACAGGAGGAGAGAGAGAGAGAGAGAGGTTAATAAACTCAGGATGGAAAATAAATAAAAACTTTTAATGATTAAAAAATATACAAATCATGTTTAATGAATGCTTTTGTCTGTTTCAAAAGCTCTTTCTTGGCCTAGTATGACTGAAATAGAATTTGCTTTATTATGTATTATATTCTAACACTAGTAGAAAATATATTCAAATTCAATATTTTCTTTTATGACTATTTAATATCATATAATCTTAAATGAACTTTTTTCATAAATATTTCACATACAGAGTTACACATATTTGTTCATTAAATGTCTATATTATATTTTCCTTAGAACCAATGTAATCATGATTATATTAACATCGTTATAATTTCTTATGAATAAAACACTATGTGTATATCAATTGAGTTTTGTAAATATGAAATTTATGAATATTTCCTTGAAAATAGTATGTGTTTAAGTCAGTTTTACAAAAGTGTATTGCAACTTTGGGTTAGGAAGGATAAGATTGCTCAGTGGGGAAGGGCATTTGCCATTAAACCTGAATCATGAGAGTGATTCTTCTGAGTCCCACAATAGAAGGAGAGAACTGATTCTGAATATTATCTTCTGACCACAACCAAGTGTCCTTCTACAGCACACATTTTGAGCTTTGTTGTACCTGAGCCCAAAAAGAGATGAGTATCACATGACATTAACTTAAATTTTGTTCCATTTATTAAAGGCAAAATTAAGAAAAAAAACTGAGTTTCCTAAAGAAAAATTGTCTGAATTACAGGTAAATTGAAGACTTCCAAATAACTTTGTACTTAATTACCTATAACATAATAGCCATTATAAGAAGATATAGGACTTTCATATATTTTTGAAAATTAAGTAGCCTATTGTATAGTTCTTAAATATGCTTATAGAAATAAAGTTGTTTTTTTTTTTGGCTTTTTTGTTTATTTATTTTATATAACCAAGTCCATTTAAATGAAAACAAACATTTATAGATAATATTTGGGAATTTGGGCATTGTTCTTTCCAAACTACTTCCTGCTGGTAAGGGGCGCTGTCATGGGGGGATTCGAAGAAGATTCAGAAATCCTGGCTGTAGTCTGTAAGGCTGCTTATTCCAGCTGTTTTGAATGTAGGATCACCTAGTACTCTGTTTCAGGTGGTCTGGCTTGATCAAACCACATTAGTCTGGAAGGAATCCACATCTTTTCCTTTTCTGTGGAAACAAACATAGAAATCCTTTTCCCCAGTAACTTGTCCTTCAACTTAAATTTTGGAGTCAAAGCATTTTTTTTAATTTAATTTATTATTTTACATGTCTATCCCAGTTCATCCTCCCTCCCTCCCTCTCTTCCTCTCTCCCTCCTTCACTCCCTTTTACCTTCTCTGCCCTCTCACATGCACTCTAACCACCCTCCTCTCCCATCCCCCCACACCAATTCCATATGTAGGGGAATGCCATCCAGTTGGGGTCATGTAAGTCTGACAGGTCATTTGAAGTAGGGACTAGATCTTCTCTCCTGTCTCTAGATTAAGGCAGTTATCCCTCCAAGGGGAATGTGTTTGTAAAGTCCTTTTTTTGCACCAGGGATACATCCTGACTTCACTGTCTGAGGTCCCGTTATGATAATTTAAAATAATAGATCATTTTAATTTTTCATGAAAGTTTCTGATTTTTGTGTGTTAATGATTTTAAGTTATTAGGTTCATTTTTTTTATTAAAATATACCTTTATCATTTCCCAGTTTCTTTCTTTTCCTTCATTCCCTCCCATGATTCTCTTCTTTTACTTCTGTGTTTGGTTGAATGAGGAAGGAAGCTGAACAAATCCAGGGGTGCAAGCCAGTAAATAGAATCTCCTTAATCTATGAATAAGCTATTTCCTCCAATTTCCTGCCCTTCTTTACTTCCTGTTGTGACTTCTTTCTGTGAAGGAGTGTCACTTGGATTTGCAAGCCAAGTAAGTCTTTCCTTCCACAAGTTACTTTTTGTAGTAGTATGTTACTTCAGTAACAGAAGCATTAACAACGACTGTTCCTTTTCATTAATATGGCCTCTTTTTAATACATATGTGTAAATGTGTGTTTATGTGTATTCACACACACACACACACACATATATATATATATACATATATATATATATATATTGTGATTTATGTCATATGCATTCATAAGGTTTCAGCCCTGACTGGTTGATATTACATACTGAATTATAGGGCTAGGGCACATGCCTGAGAATTACTAGTTTTGTTCTTATTATTCCTTAGTTGCTTAGAGTTGTTTCCTTATTGATAGGTCACCATAAAGTGTTCCTATTCCATATTACCATTTCTTTTTATGTTTTTTTTCCCAGTGTTGTTTCAAGCACTCATATTGTGGAAGTATTATGGATAAATGTTCCCTGTCATTATTAAGAGAAACAATTTCAAAGAAGCTCTAGGTGTTAAAATTTTGGTGACCCATATGTGATATTCCCTATGTATTATTTTCATTGGTAATGTTAGGAACACAATTAAGACATATATTTCATTATCCATTATCTTATTATTTATTAAAAAATATATATTAAGCTTCTAGCTTTACTGTGTATGAAAATTAGGGCCCAAAAAGTTTCTATGGGAACTATTTTGCACATATTTAATTTTATAGTATGTTCCCAAATATTTGGAGGTAAATAACTTTAAAAAATTATACTTCTTATAGTCTCACCAACATTACTTCTCCATATCCATATTATCTTACCTTACACAAACACAGTAGCATACTCATCCATCATTTGCTCATTATACCATACTTAATAAATATATATCACATGAAGAAAAAAATCTAGATTTCTATTAGATTACTATTTTCTTACTCTCAAGAAGATGACAAAACAGTAAGACAATTTCAAGTACTAAATAAATATACTTAATAACTTTGTGTTGCTAAACACAATTTTCCACTTTGAGATACAGCTTCTATAGCTTTTTAGTGTAAGAAGAAGAAAATGCTTGTGTATAATATAGAAAATAATATTTCACATAAAAGATTACCAGGTAAAAACTAGCCTCTTACTTTTTCCTTGAAGTCTGAAACAGTCCCTAGCATAGTAATTGATTAAAAAAAATAATAAAATAATGAGTCAGGTACTTTAGTTCATGGTTTCATAATGCAGTAACAAGAACTTGTTTCACACTATGCTGTCTAGAAGATAATATGTGAACTGTGTAGAAGGATCTCAAATCATATACAAGAGCAGTGTATTATCATTTTAGAAGTAATGTCTTCCCCAGTTTCCAGCAGGCACAGACATTTATATTGATATTATTTTAATGATGTCTTACATTCTGTTGTTTAAAGGATACATTAAGAATCTAGATATAGGAGAACATTTTATATGTGCTTATACAAAAATGTCACACACCTGTTGTAGTAACACAAAATTCATTTATGTGTATTTTCAAAATCTATACATAAACAGCATTTTGTTAGATTTTATACTAATATTTACTGATATTTATTTATGTATTTTTTTCTTTATAAACCATCCTTCAGTTGATAGCTGAATATGGGTTTCAAACACAAGCTATTTAAAGACTTGGTGGATATACCAGTAGATAGAGCTGTTATTTCACAGATAAGAGGATCCACGTTCAAACAGATTAAAAGAATAAGCATAGCCATCTATAGGCCTTTAATCTAGCACCCATGGGTAGAGACAGGATATTTCTGGGGCTTATTGTTTTCATAATTTCTTTAAAATATTTTACATTCCACAATAGATGTGTCAATATTTATTAGATGTCACTTAAATAGTGAAGAAAAATATCACCCTATTTCATATATGTATTTATTTACTCATTTCTTCATTGTTTCTATACAAATTTGAAATATTTTTCACATATTTTTGGCCTCCAAATGAAATTAGTGAAGTAGTAACTGGATTAAAATGAAACAGAAGGGTGATAGAAACATAGAATTTAGACTGCTGTCTTAGCCAGTACAGCTTTGTGTTTTAAAAAGGTGTTCTGACATAATAAAGTTATCACCTATAAAATTTCATAATCCTGACACATACAGATTTGTATTCCTTCTTTTTATGTTGAATTCATTCAATCATTTTTTTCATTTACTTCTCTCCACTGAAAATGAACCATGTTAAAGAATCTTTCATGGCTTGTTAAAGATAGATTTAGCATATGATTTGTAATGAGTATTTTAAAAGAAGAATCTGAAAATAAGTATTTCATTACATCCATTTTCTCTGTAGCAAATATATTCCTTCATAAAGGTCATTGTTACAGGAAGCATAATAAAAGTCTTGTAGAGAATAGAAGCTGAATAAACCAGATCTCATAGTGTAAGAATGTTAGGGCACCACTGACTCTTTTAATCTTCCATATATAGTATTTGGCAGGTTTCCTCCCCATTGGAGAACAGGCAATGGACTAACCTGGGATTTTCTGCACTTTATTATTATTATTTTCTTTTTAAGTAAGAAATCCTCTCTCAGGATTTCTATCTCAATTTCTCCTCTTACAGTCTGCCAAGCCTCAGTTGATGGCTGAATAACTCAATTAAAATTTTAGTAGCTGTTTCTCTCACACTGCCTAAATATTATGTAAATGGTCCCTATTAAATGTATGAGCAAAGTGAACTGACTTTGCAGGAGATGAACCTTTGATAGCTCGGGATTAACATTTCTGTGTTTGCCCATGGAATGTCCCTTTTGGTTCTTTCTAAGTAGATTCTAATGATATAGAATCTCCATCTATCATATTCAATTAATTAGATATGCTGTACGCCCTAAGAGAAAATGTATAATGAAAAGTATAAAGCCAGATAAAACACCTTTTCCTCATAAGCATGTGATGATCTGTGTTATTCATACAGAAAGTGTACATAATTTACCTTTCCTTGACACTATTTATGCATTGTTACATTTACAAATAGAGATAATTTCACATTCATCAAATTTATCTAATATTCTTAATTTTTCAGACTCTACAAGTATCATTCAGGTTATTAAATGAGGCATAATATGCCAAGCCCAGGAAATATATTTTTTCCTGTTTAGAAAACCTATATAAACACGTACTTAAGAAGTTGAGTTTGAGAGAATATATATCCCAAACATTTTGATCACAGCTAATTAATCTTGCCTTCTCAATAGATAGTTATTCTGAAAGAGCTTTGTTCTTCCCTCTAATATTGTTTCCTTTAATTATTCAATATCTAATATAAGTATTTCAAGAATTTATTACAATTTCATCCACAATTATTTTATTAGAATGTTAACATGCCCTATTGCATGACCTAGGGAAATTATGTTTTATATGTGGCTTTGCCCAGACATACTGTTGGAATGTGAAAATACACTTTTTTTTCCTAAGGTGTATAAGTTATAATATAGAAACTCACTGTTTCTAAGATTATAACACATTTGATTCTGTATATTAAAAAGAAACAAAAAGAAGGCTGAGGGAACAAGGCAAGTCAGAGCTAGAGTAATATATGTTATGCAATTTACAATCCTCACACTATAAATTTAAAACAACCATGGCTAAATATTCAAAGAGCTCTCATAAAAGAGAGGAAAAGGGCTATCCTTAGTGAATGGATGTGAATGTTATTAAAAGTTTCTAAAGACTTTAAAAAAGACAGAGGATAATATGTATTGGAACTATGTAGAGGAACTAATGTATTGATTAAGCTGATTTATGGAATATATAACAATGAAAAGGAAAAGCTTTACATAAGAACACTATAACAGAAATGAAACATAGTTTTATTTTTAGGCTGAATGAAAGAAATCAAAAGTCAATCATCAGATTTATCAATATATAGACAGACATCTGAAATCTGTGATACAGGAAGAACTTAAAGATAAATTAGAATCCAAATTTCTGTACAATGACAAACATGTATATATATGCATATATATACATCATATAATGCAAATTTATAAAAGGAAAACATGCAAGGTATCAGAGAATGACCAAGAACTTTACAGGATTAGTAATCTACAGTAAATCAAATCTAGAAAACGTACAGCCCATCAAACAGGATAAATACCCCACATTTAACATTTAAGAATACTATATTGAAATTTTGGTTAAAAAAATAAAAGCAGAAAAATCTTAAAGATGCCATGATTTATTTTACACATAGAAGAAAACACAAAGAACTTTATCAGAAGCAAATTTATTAAGCATCTAACCTAAAAAGTGAGAGTACATACTAATATATTTTTAATATTTATTTCCATCATTTAGACCATGAGTAAACCTGTGTGATTAAATATCTAAATAGTAATAATTTTATCTTCCACATTATGAAAAAAAATCAACCACAATAAACCCAGAGAGTGGAGAAAGTAATGTTATATACCACTAAAACATATTTAGTTTCCTAAATTCTACTCATTCTTCCATTATATTGAGTAAACTGATGAACACTTCCTTTTATCAAACAACCTTCTCACTCCTGGTTTCTGATGATCATCTTTTTATTCTTTTTCTATGAGATCAACTTTTCCAGATTCTGTACTTAAGTGTGTGGTGATGGAATTAAAAATTAGATTTATTATCAGTTTCTGTAATGTAGTACTCATTGACCTACTGTCAAAGTAACTGAATACAGAATCGCTTTTGATACCCACTTTAGTAGAAACAATGGAAATCATTTCAGAATGATTACTTAAGAGGAAGAACTATGATATCATGGGTTAGTTATGTACACTGACTTTAAAGGACAAAGCTGAGAAGTGGCTGAGTAAAAGCTACAAATGAGGAATGCTATCACAGAAGTGAAGACAATATTTCTGTCCCAATTGATCCCACAACTGTTTAGCCTCAAACAAATACACATAGACGTATTTTTTTTAGACACTGTTTGGCCGATGGCTCAGGCTTCTTCTTGGCTAGCTCACTCTTAATTATTAACCCATTTCTATTAAACTATTTATTGGCATGAGGCTGTGGCTTACCTGTTCTGCTCCAACATGTTACTCTTCGATCAGCTACATGGTGCCTCCCTCCCTCGCAGCCTCTCTCTGTTTCCTCTCTCCCCAGATGTCCCCTATTCTGGTAGCCCTGCCTATACTGGCTACTGTCCTGTCCAATCAGTGTTTTGCTGATTAACCAATAAGAGAAACATATATACAGAAAGACATCACCCATCATGTCCTATTTCTGACTAAATTAAGAAAAAAGGTTTCAACTTTAACATAGTAAAAATTATATATATATATATATATATATATAAAGCAGTTATCAATCAAGAACTATAATTAACAATATTTAGTTCATTAACATTTGCCAAAACTGAAAGAAAATATTCTGTCATCTATCTTATGTTTTTGAGACTGAAGTTTTATATGTAACTCAACTTTTATCATAACTAAGAAAACCATAATCATAATTATCTAACTTTAACTACAACAAAGACCTCAGAAAGAGAATATATATACTCTATAATTGACAGAGACATCTAGCTGCCTGGACAGTCACCCAAAGTTATTGGTAATGTTGGGGCATCCATCTTTAGCCCATAGGCTGAGTGTGTCAGGCAGACTGCTCAGTGAAGCAGCTAATTTGAATCTACCCCACTTGAATTGGCAGTTTTTCAGTCACTTTTCTCTGTCTCCTGCAGAATGTATGGTTCAGTCTTCCATGAAGCAGGAATCCTGAAGGAATATGGCATCTTGTTTTGTCAAATTCAGCAGTTAGTTTCCTGTGGGTCCTGCATGTCCAGTTTATACAGCATACAGTCAAACAAATCAGTCAAAAGCAGTTTCTTGCCAATGTGGTTACTCTTTCCATGTTGAAGACAAACTCCATAACAAGTTTCATCATGCCCATCTTCCTTCCTGGTGTAATTAATATTGCCAGGAGCAGCTGTTTCTCACTGTCATGAAAAACCCTAACCATTTTAAATGCCACATTCTAGAGGTCTTTGAAAGGTTTTGAAGAATACCTATTTATAGAAAACCTACCTAATACAACTATAAGTTTTGACTATTATGGGTGACTATATGCTGTATTTAATTATACATTATTTTTTAATTTATTTTATATAACATGTCCATTTAAATGAAAACAAACATTCATACACAATATTTGGGAATTTGGCCATTGTTCTTTCCAAACTACTTCCTGCTGGTAAGGGGCACTGTCATGGGGGATTCGAAGAAGATTCAGAAATCCTGGCTGTAGTCTGTAAGGTTGCTTTGTCCAGCTGTTTTGAATGTAGGATCATCTGGTACTCTGTTTCAGGTGGTCTGGCTTGATCAAACCACATTAGTCTGGAAGGAATCCATATCTTTTCATTTTCTGTGGAAACAAAAACAGAAATCCTTTTCCCTAGTAACTTGTCCTTCAACTTAAATTTTGGAGTCAAAGCATTTTTTTTTAATTTAATTTATTATTTTACATGTGATCCCAGTTCCATCTCCCTCCCTCCCTCCCCCCCAACTCTCCCTCCCTCCTTCCCTCCCTTTTACCCTCTCTGCCCTCTCACATGCATTCTAATCACCCTCCCCTCCCATGCCCCAACTCTAATTCCATATGTAGGGGAATGCCATCCAGTTGGGGTCATGTAGAGCTGACAGGTCATGTGAAGTAGGGAATAGGGCTTCTCCTCTGTCTCAAGATTAAGGCAGTTATCCCTCCATGGGGGATGTGTTCCAAAAGTCCATTTGTGCACCAGGGATACATCCTGGCTCCACTGTCTGAGGTCCCTTAACTGCTCAGTCCTTTTGCCTGAGACCCATATTCAGGGGGGCCTGAGTCAGTCCCATGCTGGCTTCCCAGCTATCAGTCTAGTGGCCCTTAGCTCCTCCTTGTTTAGGTAAGATGTCTGTATGTGTTTCTACTGCCTGGTCTTGTCCTCTCCATCTGAGTCTGGGTTCTAGTTCGACTCAGTGTTTATGTATGGGTGTTTGATCCTGTTTCCAACAGGCATTAGTTGAGGGCTCCATGGATAAGTTAGTTGTTGATCTCACTCTCAGGGAAGGGCATTTATGATAGCCATTCCATGGAAGCTCAAATTGTTAGTTGGGAGCAATCTTATAGTTCTCTAGACCTTTCTTTGTGTTCAATTTTATCTTCAAACCCTCTTTTAAGTTCTCTGTCTCTGTCTCTCTCTCTCTCTTAATTATCTTCTATTCCTAACCAGTCCCAATCTTCCTGGTCACACATGTTTTCCTTTCCTCCCTCCTTGTTTTCTCCTACTTCTGTCTCTCTATTCATGCCCCCCCACTTCCCCTGAGATCTGGGGGACTTGTCCATTCCCACTTCTGTGACGAACTTTATATGAATCTCTTAGAATACACCTTGTATCCTAGTTCCTCTGGTGGTGTGAATTATAGGCTGGTGATCCTTTATCTAGGACTAAAATCCATATATGAGTGAGTACATACAGTGTTCCTCTTTTTGTGATTGTGTCTCCTATACCAATTTTTTCAAGGGTACCTACTACTTTCTTTTCTAAGAGGTTCAATGTGGCAGGATTGATGTTGAGGTCTTTGATCCATGTGGAATTGAGTTTTGTGCATGGCAACAGACATGGGTCTATCTGCAGTCTTCTACATACCCTCATCCAATTGTGCCAGCACCATTTGTTGAAGATGCTGTCCTCGCCCCATTGTATAATTTTAGCTGTTTTCTTGAAAATCAGGTGTTCATAAGTGCTTGGGTTAATATCAGGATTTTCAATTCGATTCCATTGGTCTACCTGTCTATTTTTATGCCAATACCAGGCTATTTTCAGAACTTTACCGCTGTAGTAGAGCTTAAAGTCAGGAATGGTAATGCCTCCTGAAGTTCTTTTATTGAATAGGGTTGTTTTGGCTATCCTGGGTGTTTTGTTTTTCCATATAATGTTGATTATTATCCTTTCAAGGTCGGTGAAGTATTGTGGTGGGATTTTAATGGGGATTGCATTGAATCTGTAGATTCCTTTTGGCAAGATTGCCAATTTTATTATGTTTATCCCACCTATCCAAGAGCATGGGAGATCTTTCCATTCTCTGGTATCATCTTTAATTTCTTTCTTTAGAGCCACAAAGTTCTTATTGTTTGTTTGCTAAGCGTTACACCAAGATACTATATGTTGCTTGTGGCTATTGTAAAGGGTGATGTTTCTCTGATTTCTTTCTCTGTCTCTTTGTCGTCTGAAAAAAGTAGGGCTACTGATTTTTTTGAGTTTATCTTGTATCCTGCTAGTTTGCTGAAGGTGTTTATCAGCTGTAGGAGTTCCCTGGTAGAGTTTATTGGGTCGCTTATGTAAACTATCATATCATCTGCAAGTAGAGACAGTTTGACTTCTTCCTTTCCAATTTGGATCCCCTTGATGTCCTTTTGTTGTCTTATAGCTTTATCTAGAACTTCTAGTACCATATTGAAGCGATTTGGAGAGAGAGGGCAGCCTTGTCTTCTTCCTGATTTTAGAGGAATTGGCTTAAGTTTCTCTCCATTCAGTTTGATGTTGGAAGTTGGTTTGCTGTATATTGCTCTTATTATGTTTAGGTATGTTCCTGTTATACCTGACCTCTCCAAGACCTTTATCATAAAAGCGTGTTGAATTTTGTTGAAGGCTTTTTCCACATCTAGGGAGATAATCATATGGTTTTTCTTTTTCTGTTTGTTTATATGGTGTATCACGTTGATAGATTTTCATATGTTAAAACATCTCTGCATTCCAGGGATGAAGCCTACTTGGTCATGGTGGATGATTTCTCTCATGTATTCTTGAACTCGGTTTGCCATTATTTTATTGAGTATTTTTGCATCGATGTTCATCAGGGATATTGGTCTGTAGTTTTCTTTCTTATTTGTGCCTTTGTGAGGCTTGGGTACCAAAGTTAGTGTGGCCTCATAAATAGAGTTTGGCAGTGAACCTTCTGTTTCTATCTTGTGGAACAATTTGAGGAGTAGTGGTATTAGTTCTTCCTTGAATCTCTGGTAGAATTCTGTACTGAATCGATCTGGCCCTGGACTTTTTTTGGTTGGAAGGCTTTCGATGACTGCTTCTATTACATTGCGGGTTATAGGTCTATTTAAGTTGTTTGTCTGTTCTTGATTTAATTTTGGTAAGTGATAGTTATTCAGAAATGTGTCCATTTCCTTTGAATTTTCAATGTTTGTGGAATACAGATTTTCAAAGTATGACCTGATAATTGTCTGGATTTCCTCTGTGTGTGTTGTTATGTTCCCCTTTTCGTTTCTGATTTTGTTAATTTGCATGTTCTCTCTGTGCTTTTTCGTTAATTTGGATAAAGGTTTGTCTATCTTGTTGATTTTCTCAAAAAACCAACTCTTCGTTGCATTGATTTTTTTTTTTTTTTGTATTGTCTCCTGGTTTCTATTTTGTTGATTTCAGCCCTCAAGCTGATTATTTCCTGGCATCTACTTCTACGGGTGAATTTGCTTCTCACTGTTCTAAGGCTTTTAGTTGTGCTGTTAATTCTCTTATGTGACTATCCTCTATTTTCTTCATATGGGCCCTTAGTGCAATGAACTTCCCTCGTATCACTGCTTTCAAGGTGTCCCATAAGTTCGGGTGTGTTGTATCCTCATTCTCATTGAATATTAGAAAGTCCTTAATTTCTTTCTTTATTTCTTCTTTGACCCAGGAGTGGGGCAATTGCACATTGTTCAGTTTCCATGAGTTTGCAGGTTTTCTGCTATTTGAGTTGTATCTGTTTTATCTGTTGTATCTGTAAGGTGTACGGTTTTTCTGCCTGTTGCCGCTGGTCTTGTCCTGCCGCCAGCCCCAAATAATACACAGAGACTCTGTATTTGATACAATACTGTTGGCCCGGTTACTTGTTTCTCATCGGCTTGCTCTGCCTTTAATTATTAACCCATTTCTGCTGATCTATGTATTTTCACATGGCCTTCTCTTACTGGGGAAGCGGCTGGTGTCCAGATCTCTCCAGACTCTCCATCATGACTCCTCTAGTACAATAAACACTTCAGTTTGGAATCCACCTGTCTACTTTCAAAGCTCAGGGATGGAATGAGGCAGATACCCACAAAACAAACAGAACCTCCTAATAGGTCCCCTCAAACGAGGACAAAGGATTTTCCAAAAGGTGCCTTAACTGAAAAGGCTAAGACCATACAATGGTGTGTCCAAGACCCTGCTTTTACAGACAGGGGACAAGCTGGTCATTTAACCTCTATGGCTGATCCCATTCTCTAGCAGACAGACAGACAGAGCTACTAGCACTGCTATGTTAATAACTACAGACACACCGCTTGGTCCTTTATGACCTACCTGCCACGAGATTGAAGCCACTAACCCGTGTCTGCCCAGAAAGGCTAAGAATACCGCACCTATGCCAAATGGGAAGCTGCTCACATGCTCGCTCACGCTCACCGCCAAGTCCATGGGTCCCAGGAGTTGCCTGACAACTCTGAATGGATGGACACCACATCCTTTATGTTCTTACATTTTCTCACGTTAACCTCAACACATCTGCACCTGGTTCTGGTTACTCAGTAGTATTCCTTCCGTGCAATTAAACAAGAGCCCAAACCACAGGATAAACACATGTGGTGGGGGTTACAGGGTAGGGAACAGATATAAACCACAAAGGTGCAGATCTCACAGAAACCTCAAGGAGCCCTTCTACATCTAGGGCAGAGAGCGACTTACTACTTTTTTGTCCCTTCTTTCCCAATTGCCCCTATCCTTGAACCCTTGAACCCCAAAGCACACTCAGTGCTTTCCTTTCAATTCAGGGTCTCAAAATGACTGTGCAAATCCATGAACACAACCTGGCTGGAAACAGACGGTGCAACAAACCTACCCTAACTGTCTGACAGTTAAATTCATGTTACAAAAAAACTAACTTGTATCTGTATTCTCTTGTATCTGTTGAGGTTTGTTATGTCACCTCCTATGTGGTCGATTTTAGAGAAGGTTCCATGTGGAGCAGAGAAGAAGGTATATTCTTTTGTCTTTGGATGGAATGTTCTATAGATGTCTGTTAACCCCAGTTGAGACATAACTTCTGTTAATTCTTTTGTTTCTTTGTTGAGTTTCTGATTGGTGGTCCTGTCTAGTGTTGAGAGTGGTGTATTGAAGTCTCCCACTATAAGTGTGTGAGGTTTTATATGAGCTTTGAGTTTTAGTAGTGTTTCTTTTACGAATGTGGGTGACTTTGTATTAGGGGCATAGATGTTCAGAATTGAGACTTTGTGTTGATGGATTTCTCCTGAGATGATTATGAAATGACCGTCTTCATCTCTTTTGACTGATTTTGGTTTGAAGTCTAACTTGTTAGATATTAGGATAGCTACGCCTGCTTGCTTCTTATTTCCATTTGATTGGAAAATCTTTTCCCAACCCTTTATCCTGAGGTAATGTCTATCTTTGAAGCTTAGATGTGTTTCTTGTATGCAGCAGAAGGATGGATTCTGTCTTCGTATCCATTCTGTTAGCCTGTGTCTTTTTATAGGTGAGTTAAGACCATTAATGTTGAGGGTGAGTAAGGACCATTGATTATTAATGCTTGTTTGATTTAGGTTTGTTGTTGGCAGTGGTATTGTGAATACATTAGTTCTGCTTTACCCTTGGTTTCTGGTGTTGGTGGATTATCTGTTGCCTACATTTTTGTGGGTGTAGTTATCTTCCTTGGGTTGGAGTTTTCCTTTCAATACTTTCTGTAGGGCTGGATTTCTAGATACGTATTGGGAAAATCTGGTTTTGTCATTAAATATCTTGTTTTCTCCATCTATAGTAATTGAGAGTTTTGCTGGATATAGTAGCCTAGGCTGGCATCCATGTTCTCTTAATACTTTTAGAACATCTATCCAGGACCTTCTGGCCTTGAATGTTTCCATGGAGAAGTCAGGTGTAATTTTAATAGGTCTGTCTTTATATGTTACCTGTCCCTTTTCCTTCGCTGCTCTTAATATTCTTTTTTTATTCTGTATGGTGTTTTGATTATTATATGTTGAGGGGTCTTTTTTCTTTGGTCCAGCCTATTTGGGGTTCAGTATGCTTCTTGTACTTTCATGGGCATGTCCTTCTTTAGATTTGGAAAGTTTTCCTCGATGGTTTTGTTGAATATGTTCTCAGCACCTTTGAGCTTGGCTTCCTCACCTTCCTCTATGCCTATTATTCTTACGTTTGGTTTTTTCATGGTGTCCCACAATTCCTGGATGTTTTGTGTTAACGATTTACTGGATTTATGATTTTCTTTGGTCGATTAATCTATTTCTTCTAGTTTATCTTCTGTGCCTGACATTCTCTCTTCCATCTCTTTAATACTGTTGGTTATGCTTGTGACTGTAGTTGCTGATTTTTTGTCCAATTTTTCTATTTCCTGCATTCCTTCAGTTTGTGTTGCCTTTATTTTCTCTATTTCAGTTTTCAAGTCTTGAACTGTTACCTTCACCTGCTTAATTGTTTTTTTTTTTTTTTTTTTTTTTTTTTTGGCTTTCTGTACTTTCCTTAAGGAATTTGTTCATTTCTTCAACTTTTTTGTTTGTTTTCCTCCATTTCTTTAAGGGATTTTCTCACATCTTCTTTGAGGGCCTCTATCATTTTTATGATGGTAATTTTTAAGTCGTACCCTTCTGCTTCCTCTGCTTTGTTGTTGTGTTCCGTTCTAGTTGGTGTAGATTCCCTAGATTCTGGTGGTGTCATGCTTGTCTTTCTGTTGTTAGGTGTTTTCTTGTATTGCCTTCTTCCCATAGCTTCTTCTATGGGGTTGGTGGGGTCTCTCCCTCTCTTATGGTACTTCCCCGGTGGGCTTATGTGGGTCTGAGATTCAATATCTGTAGCTCTGTGTGATCCAAGCTCTCTAGGAGGTTTCTATGCAAACAGGGACCCAGGGATGGGGTCAAGGATGAGGATCCAGTAGAAGATGCCTGCAGGAACTCAGAGTGGACCCTCAGAGATAGAAGGATCTCTTGGAGGGGCCCGGGACTCCAGCAGAGGACTGGAGGCAGGGTCAGAGACCAAGCAGGTGGAAATTACAGGTGGTCCCATGTGGATAGGCAGGTCACCTTTGTTCAGAGTTGCTCTGAGAAGTCTCCGAAGTAGGGTGGACTGTTGGCTCCACCCTCTGTCCCAGTGCTCAACCAGAGTAGCAGGACAGTGGATAGGGTAGGGCACAGGGTAGGGGGTGTAGGCTGGCGGTGGGGATGGGTGTGGGTGTATCAGAGCTCCAAGGGTGCTCTCGATGGGGACCAGAGACAAGAGCAGCAGGATCAGGGACCAACCTAGGGAGTTTGGGTGGGGGAGGGGAGGAAAGAGGTTGTAGGGGACAGGCAACCCAGATTGGGCCCATACTCACCTCTGGCCAATAGCTGGTGGAAGAGGACAAAGGCTGAGCTGGGACTTGGGACAGTTTTGCAGGATAGTAGGATCTCACTGGAAACTGGAACTCTCCAGCTGAGGCCTCTTTCTTTAGCAGCCTATACATTAAATTTTTAAATGAGCTTTTATTAGCAAAATGCCTAAATAAGAGAAGAAATATTTCTTATTTCTTCTTTAAGGTCAACAAAATTGACCTTAAATTTGTACTAATTAGCCAAAATCCATACCAATGCAAAATATTCATTTGTATATCATATTCCCTTTTTTGTTTCATTAGAAAGACATTGCCTATTACCATTAGCATTTATAACCCATCCCATTTCAATGAACACATTCCTTTATAAACAATATTTGGGAATTCTGGCATATTTGCTTTTCAAAACTGCTTCCTGCTGTTTTGGGGAACTCTCAGTACCACAGGGATCATGAAAAAACCTAGTATCATGGCCAAATCCTGACTGCAGGGGTCTAGGAGGCTTCATGGTCTCAGGTGTTTTGTATAGTGGATCACCTGGGACACTGCTTTCAGGAGATCTTGCTTGTTTAAACCTTATTAGTTTGGAAGGTGTCCAGAGCTGTAAAAGTATGTATTATCCCAGTTCCACAAAGGAAAACATACAGTGTAGCAGAGTAATGGCCAATAATGGTCTTATTTAATATCAGGTATGCAATAGGATCAACTGCGCCACACTTCTACCAACATCGCTTCTCTACCATGATGGACTATTGTAGGAGAAACTACCAGCCAGCCTACACAAGCCACAGATGCTCAAACCAGTCTGCATGAGTATATGGGGCAGGCACTTCATCCCTGAGCCAAGCCTGCCTCTATGCCCAGAGACTGCTGACAAGGAGACACCTGACTAGAGACAACACTGGGGAAAAGACAATGTAGCACAGTCAGCCACCTGAGCCAATGGGACTTTGGGAGAGTGTATAAAGGCTGGTCTAACTTCCTTAATAAATGAGTCTACAGCATGCTCTGCTACTCACTGACTCCCAGTGCCTGAGTGATTGGTGCAGCATCTTCTCCCTCCCTCTCCCAAGGGGTTTCCAAGTAGGGTAACCCAAAAGTAATGATACTCTCAAAATGTGAGCCAAATGAACTATTGAACTTCTTGACAGATTATATTCTGAAACTGTAAGGTTTTCTTAAATAGATGTAATCGTGTAGCATACACCTAGTAATACACAAAATACATATTTCATATACATATAAAGTAAGATGTTACATTGTCATCTTCAACAACACTCAGTTATTTTAAAAGCTAGAGGTGAAAAATAAAAATCACAGAAATTAAAAATATAAGAACAATAGAGGAAAATCCAAACTATACAAGGGTTATTCTTAGAAAATATTGTTAACTCAGGCATAAGAGCTATTGCTCTGCAATTAGTAGCTTTGGCTGTTCTGCTATACTATTGGGATTGGATTTCCAGCACCCATAGCACACATTCCATTCCCTCGTGATCCCTAGTCTCTGAGGTCATTCCACATACTCATTTATGTAACTCATTAGTTGGAAGGCTGAAGCTAAGGTATTGCCAAGAGTCAAAGGAAAGTGAACCAAACAAATCCAGTTATTCAGAAGATCAAAATAATTAATAGGTAACCATCTAATAGTAGAAGACACTAAGATATTTTCCTTTAAATATATATAACCAATTAAGAAAGGCTGAATGAGAAATATTAGGGCCAAAAGAGAAAACTTATGTTTTTTGTTGTTCATTTGCAATACAATACTTCGTCTAGTCAACATACTTCAATCTAGTCAATGTAATAATATAAAAATTTTCCCAATAGCTTTAATCACTTTCAAATTATATTTGTACTCTGAAAACAGCATGAAGATTCTCATATCTCTGTTTTCCTATTAGGATCTACAAGGTTCTGCAGTCATTTGCTGGTTCTGTGGCTAGAATAGTGTTGTTAGTCACTGTTTCACTGGGGGAATTTTGTTTTAATCAAAATAAATAGGCTGTTCTATACCAAAAGGGATCTTATTGACAGATCCTAAAAATGTTAAATGAGCAACCTATCCAAGAAATGTCTTGTTCTAATTTAAAATCATTACAGCAGTGGAGCCTTGACATGAAGTTATTTGTTACAATTTCTTATTTGTTTAGTGTAAGCTACCTGAGGTATTATTCTTTGATTTTAGCTTTATATAAAATTATTAGCACAATAGTTAAATTCATAGTTATAACTTTATACTGAACAAAACTTTAGCAAAAATGAAATCCATTTCCATTCAATTTGATGTGACACTTAATAAATCGGTACTTAAGTAATTTGGTCTTTAATGGCTATGGGTTTCGTATAATTCCTACAATTTATCACCTTGATTATAAAATGTTTCATATATGTGTATTCATGTCTTTGATTTGTTTTAAATTAAATTTGATTCACTTCCACCCTAAAGTAACACAAACTAATAACTCAAATATTATTTTAAATTTCTCAAGAAGAGTTTGCCTCCACTATATGACTTTCTTTTTTAAGCTGGGAGTTGGAGAACAGCCACTTATAGACCTTATTTACTGTTGAAAGTACATGCTGTATTCTATTTTCAGGAAAGTATGGTGTTATTTTAAAAAACGTAAATTAATTTGGCAACATTTGTAGTTGGGCTTAAAGAATAGTATTATATCTGACCACAGGCTAGAAAATTACTGTGTGTGTATATGTGTCTGTGTGTGTGTTTACTAATCTGCAAAAATTTGATTTTGATAAAAACAAGTCATACTAGGTAGACAAAAACTAACTTTACACAGATTGAAGACGCATAAGCACACAGGATTCTATCTGTCATACATAAAAGCATAATGTTGACATGCCATTAGAATAATATTATTGATATCTCATTTTGTTCAGGTGTCCTATCAGAAACATTTTTCATGTGATTTACTATGTAGGAAGAAGACTAAAAATAAAAGAAATGTAGTACAACAGACAGTCTATTGTGGTTAATGTACTCTAAAATGATATGTACTTATAAATCCAGAACAAGTAAACTATAGTCTAGAAAATGTTCTACAATATGTATAAATTTTATAAAATTTACACATTATCACACAAGGGTTGTGATGCCATTAATTAAAGAAATTTTGATGACTGTTTTGGTCATTTTTATTCTCTTAATTTCAAATATTCTCGTCTTGAGTATTCAGACATCTTTGAAACTTTAAAACTCAAATATATTCTTAAAGTTCTTATATATAAATTTATAACAGAAACACTCAGTAAAAATAAAATGTTAAGTATAAAACACAATGATTTATTTAAAATTTAAAATCAGAATAAATCTGATTTGTTAAAATTAATGTACTGGGCTGAATAAGTACCTCATTAGGAAAAAAAATACAAGAATGAAAACTGGATTTCAGAAGCTCAGAGAAAGTTAAATCTGAATATATAAAATGCATATATTATTCCAGCTCATTACAGAGTGATGGGAGATAGGTACAGGAAGATACATAGATCATGACTCAGCAAGTCTGGCTTATACATCAGTGAACAAGAAATGACTCTTCCTTAGTCAAGCTGAAAGGCAAAGACCAACAATTTAGGTTGTTCTTTGATTTCATACGTAGACAATGTTATATGGATAACAGCACACAGACACAAATATACAAACATGTACATATACCAATACTACATTTCATACACATGCATTTGTTAAAAAGTAAGACACAAGTTGAAACTAATATGAATTAATATTGTTTCACAGAATATTCTGTGTAATTGCTCATCTTTTTGTAACTATAATTGAAATTAATTTATATTACACTCAAGCCTTATTATTATTCACATTTATTATTATAATGAAATACCACAACCAAAACATCTCATGCACAAATATTTTTGTAGTCTTCTGGACATGGGCTGAATACAAAAGGGATAAGGAGATTTGACAGCATCCCGCTCAGAAATCTTTCACTACAAACAATGCAGAGAGTAGAGGAGCTGGGATAGGTGGAGTCTCTCAAAGCCTATCTCCATTTGACTTATTTCCTCTGGCAAGGCTACACTCCCTCCCTCAAAAAGAGGCAAAAACTGGCAACCAAGTGTACAAACACCTGAGACTAAGATATATATATATATATATATATATATATATATATATATATATATATTGCATTCAAACCACACCAGTATGTAAAAAAAAAAAAAAAAAAAAAAAAAAAAATATTTCAATGGTCCAAAACCATGTGCTTATATCGCTGTAGACAGTTTTAAAGCTGGAAGTCAAACATGCTTCAGCACCAAAACTTAATCAAGGATAAATGTACTTTCTGTGGGTATAATCTCTTATCTTTTCCTGTGCTGTGAAATGGACTTAAAAAATCCCTATCTCTATTAAAACCAGCATAGATGATGGGAGATGTCATTCTGTAAATATGTTTCTTGTATTGTAATGAATAAAGCACCGTTGGCCAATAGGAAAGCAAGATAGGCAGGACTAGGAGACAAGGAGGAAAGAGGAAGTAGTAGGGAGGAGTCAGCATGTAGAGACTGGAGAGTGTAGACGCTGGGCCCACTCTCCTTAAGATGATACCACGTGGAAATACTTAGACTAATAGAAATGGGTTAATAATTAAGACAGAGCTAGCTGATAAGAAACTACTACCTCGCCAATAGCATTATATCAAATACAGAGTTTCTGTGTGTAAATTGGGGCTGGCGCTGCAGTGAGTCCAGACCTGCAGGAAAAACCCTACTTGTAACACATAGACTATAGGCAAAAGTACATCCTTTGTTTAAAAGTAGTGCCCGATTATGTTTATATATTTTAAAATTTTATTAAGAACAATTACTTATTTATTTTTGGAATACAATAGACATTTAATTGTATCAAGCAATAATGAATACTTTTATCTAAACAACCATAGTAAATACTTATATAACACATTTACAAAAGTCACATATTCTTCATTTATATTCCCATATTTTTGACTTCGAAAAAATATATAAAATATTTTATAACTGATTATATTCTAGGCAGAGAAAATTTCAGAGATTAATATAATAAGCAAATGTTTCTCTTATGGGTATTAGGGATGACATCAAATGATTGTGAAAGTATTAATTTGAAATATTTTAAAAGAATATTGGAAACAATCAGTTATAAGTCCTTATTATAGATCATTCTGATTGACAAGATTCAGAGGATGTAGAGTGAAAGACTAGAACAGAGGAATATCTTAATAAAACTCCTTTTATTCATGACATAAGAACATCTAAGGAAGTATGACTTTATATCAATGGGAAGAACAAAGGAGAATGATTAAGTTAGGAAGAATTAGACCATAAGGTAAAGCTCTATGAGGGCAGAAATCTGCCTCAATTTATGAATGTTTTTTGAAGAGTAATACATACTGAATTAATACATAGAGCTTCTGACTTTATTTGCCTACCTCATATGAAAATATTCAGAAACATATGCTTTCTGAACAGAGGTTTTGTTAACATCCTGGAAGTACATTTCAATTGTTCACAAACCCGAAGTCTTTATTTCTTCAGGTTTTTTCCACTTTTGTAACTGTGTGTGTATGATTTTAACTTTAATCTTCAGTAGAACCCCCAAAACTTCATGATGCAGCAATTGTAAAGCATCTTCATCATGTCAGTGTAAATGAGAAAAAATAATGATTTCTAACTACAAAATGCAGTTTTAGGAAAACCAAGGATCTTACTTAGGATTCTGTTGTTGTGAAGAAACACCGTGACTACAGCAATTCTTATAAAGGAAAACATTTAATTGGAGCTGGCTTACAGTTCAGATGTTTTGTCCATTGTCATAATGACAGGAAGCATGGTGCACACAGGCAGACATGGTGCTGAAATGGCAGCTGAGAATTGTACATATGGATCCGCAAGCAGCAGAGAAAGAGAGAAAGGGTCTGTGCTTGAATATTTAAAAGCCCAAAACATACCACCAGGGACTCACTTCCTCAAACAAGGCCACACCTCCTAATCCTCTCAAGTAGCAGCACTACTTAATGACCATGCAATCTAATCTATGATCCTCTGGGTGGTAACCTTATTCAAACCACTACACCAAGTATCTAGAATTCATAAAATGAGAAGGGCAACCATCTCCTTGTGTAATGTGCTTGTGCATTACTTCACCTGTGTCAGTGGGCAAGAGCAAAGAGAAGTTTGTCATGCAAAGGAGTAAAGATATATTCATCATGTGACATGATGGATTTTAAACACCATGTTTGTGTCAGTATATTCTAGAGTCACAGCAATCTGTGAACTCTTTCTTACTCATTCCAAATTGCTATGAGAAATATGAAAGACTCTTAATTAAAGACAAGTTATTTTTCATTATGTACAATATCTGAATTTTCCAGCAATATACTATAAAAAATTGGTTAAATTTGTGAATAAATATATCAGTATATTACATGTAGTAAAAACAGTTCAGATTTCTTATTTTTCTCTCATTTAAAAGTAGTTTTTAAGTGTACACCTACATAGTAAAATAAATATTATCAATAATATTCTCTAATTCCCTTTTATCTTTATACAAAAGTCATACAATGTTTTCATTTCACATTTTTAAATGCATTATGACTGTCCAAAATTTAGCTGACATATTGTTACATAGACATCAGGCTCCAATTTACAGAACAAGTTTTATAGTTTAGTTTAATAAGAAATAGAAAATAATTCAAAATGGAAATAAAGTTTTAACAAAAATGGTTTCAAAATTAGAAAAATTACTCATGTCCTTGTTGACTTTTATTTGCAATTTCATTCTCAGTTGAAAAGTAACAACTACAAATCCAGTTATAATTTTACTACAGCAAACTTTTCTTCATATTTTCCTAAGTATTTGTACTTCATGACAGAAATATATTGTTTCAAGTGTTCTTTAAGACAGAATCATTAATTCTTCAAAAGCAACATTTTTCTTCTCAACTGTTATGTTAAAATATTTACATTTGTGGGTTATTTTTCTTTGTTTTTTTTTTTTAATGTGTGTTTGTGTGTGTGTTTTAAAATATTTTTGTTGCAACATAGCCCTCATCCTCACTGATAGGTAAGCATTATATCACTGTGTGTATAAAATTTCACTGCATTTCTGGGTTTTGATTAAGGGGAAATATAGGAAATATAAAAATAGAAATGAAATATTAAAACAGTAAAGGAATATATTAAGGTATATATTATTGGCTTAATTTGCTTTCGATAAGTATTGAATCCCTGGTTATTGGACTCCTCTGCAGATGTAATAAGAAGAATCAGACTAAGTTAATAAATTCAGATTTAATAATCAGAGAAAAGCAAAGTACAGCATCCCCAGGTGAATCTCATAAAAGCAGGAGAGCACCATTCCTTAAATACCCCACAGCTGAGGTTTTTATCAGTTCTGGGAATGGAGCTGACCTTTGGAAGGCTTTCCGATGGCTGGGTCTGGAATGGGAAGAGTGGTGCCACGTTCCCAGCAGAACATCTGGGTGGGGTTCTGAATGGGTGAGAGTGAGGCTGGAGCCGGGGCAGAACTGCCACCTCAGTATCCCAGATATCCTCGGTATCCAGATATCCAGATATCAGTATCCTCGAGTATATAGGTTCCAGTTCAAGTCTGGCTACATGTTGCAGGCATGGACAGACAAGGGATGGGACAGTTTGGGTGTCGGAGCTTTGTGGACTGATGCTCAGTGGGAGGTATGTGTGAAGGCACACTTGATTAGCTGTCATCCTGAAGGTCTCAGGAATGTGATGTGTAGAGGGAGCTAAGGAGGCAGGTTGGTAAGAGAAAAAGTAAATAATTTACCTGGGCCCTATGAATATGGTTGGCCATGGAAGGGAGAAGACTCCCGTAGGGAATGGAGCAGAGAAGTGATCTGGTTATACAAAAAAGACAAGGGTAAATGAGAAAGACATGAGAGTAGATATACCCCTTCAAGATTTTCCATATCATAGGGATGATATGTGCAACAGTTATCTGTTTTTCTGTACTGAATTTCTTTTATTATGTGTTTATTTAAAACGGATTTACATCATTTTCTCACCTCCTTTTCATCCCTCCATCCTGCTTAAACCAGTCCCATTACTTTGATTTCCTTGAAATTCTTTATGTTACACACTTGAAGAGATTGATGAAGAGGGAGTTTCTTTTCTGACTGGTCATGCAGCCGTTTAGCCCCAAATAAACTCATGGATGCTGTATTAATTATTAAGCTGTTTGGTTGATGTCTTAGGCTCCTTACTGGCTAGCTCTCTCTTGATTATTAACCCATTTCTATTAAACTATGTATTGCCATGAGGCTGTGGCTAACCAGTAATCTGGCATGTTTCTCCTTTGGCAGCATGGCCTCTCTCAGTGGCTCCTCTCGGCCTTCTTCTCCCCAACCTTCTCCTAGTTTGGTAGCCCTGACTATGCATCCTGCCTGGCTACCAGCCAATCAATGTTTTATTCATCAACCAATAAGAGAAACATATATACAGAAGGACATCCCCAATTAATGAAGCATTGCTATTTCTAGCTTATTATTATAAAGTGGCTCTTAATTCATAGGCTCTGTATAGAATAAACAATACTTTATTTATTTATTTTAAGTTTTTATAAACTATATTTTGCTCATTGTTTTCTCTTTCCATAACTCTTCCCAGACTTCCAACCGTGCAACTTTATATTCTTTCCCTCTCTTAAAAATATAGTCATAACCAGTATGAAGGTAAAGCAAACAGCAGAGAGAGATAGCGTGAGAGAGAGAGAGTGAGCAATTTAGAAAGAACATACGGTTCGTTTTGTGTTTGCCAATTATTACCTATTAGTAAGAGTGCTGACTCCTTTGAGATTTTTGGTTTGTTTTCTTGTTTGTTTTGTTTCATAGTTTGTTTCCAGTATTAGAATTGTTCCTGTAATCAAAACAACTGAAGGTCCTTAGTGTCTCTGAGGGAATAGAGACTGTAGCTGATAGTGGAAGGGGGAGGGACATGGGGCTTAAAACACAAAATAGAAAGTTTAAAAAACACTCTGAGGAATATTACAGTGATTTAAATATGTGGCATTTAAATTTTTGGTTGTGAGCCTAGCCTTTAATGGATGAGCCGTCTCTCCAACCATTAAGAGAGACATACATGGTCCCCTGGAGAAGCAGAAAGAACAAGATCTCCCAAGCAAATCGGGAACATGGGAGAGGGGAGATGAGAAGGAGTTAGGAGGAAGAAGAGGGGAGAGGCAGATATGGGGGAGCAGAAAGATTGAGTCAGGGAAATAATAGAGGAGAGCAAGAAACATGATATCATACTAGAGGGAGCCATTATAGTTTTAAGAGAAATATAGCACTAGGGAAATGTCCAGATACCTACAAAGATGATCCCAAATAACAATCTAAGCAATAGTGGAGAAACTATCTTAAATGTCCTTCCTCAGTACTGAGATTGATGCCTACCTTATATGCCATCTTAGAGCCTTCATCCAGTAGCGGATGAAGCAGAAGCAGACACTCACAGTTAACACTGAGTCAAACTCCTGGAATCCAGTTGCAGACAGGGAGGAGTGATGAGCAAAGGGGTCAAGACCAGGCTGGAGAAACCCACAGACAGTGCTGACCTGGACAAGTGGGAGATCATGGACTCTAGTATGATAGCTAGGAAAACAGCATAGTACCAACCCAGACTCCCTGACTGAGGGTGTTATTTAGAAGGACAAGCCAGTCTATGGGGCCTCTGGTAGTGAATCTGTTTTTAGTCCTGGTATAGAAATTCATTTTGGGAGCCCATTCCAAGAGGGGGATAATCTCTCAGCCTAGACACATGGATGAGAGCCTACGCTCTGCTCCAAATGATATGACAGACTTTGAAGACTCCCCATGGAAGGCCTCTTCCTCCCTTGATTGCAGAAAGAGGATGGGAGTTGGTGGGAGGAACAAGGGAGGGCAGGAGGGTGCAAAAAATGGGATTAATGGGATTGACATATAAAACAAGCTTGTTTCAAATTTAAATTAAAATATCAAAAAAAAAAAGAGAGAGAGAGAGAGATGGTCCATTTAGTTCAATAATGGCTATGCGACAAGAGAAAGTCAAAGAATTCAATAGTTGTTCAGATCATGAAACTAGATGTCTCCTCTGGTTTTCAGTATACTCACAAACTCTGAAGAAGTAGGCTGTAATGCCAGTGAGAAAATGGACTTGCTATTGAAAGCTAGAGAAAGCAGGAAAAGAAACGTTTGTCTTCCAAATCATTTATATAAGAAATCAAAATTGCTCACTGGTGTGTCCAGATTTTTGGATTTTAGTTAATTACAGATATAGTCAAGTTGACAAGTACAAATAGTATCATGGGTAGTAAGATGACCTTTAATAGAAATGCAGGTCTGTTCTGCTGCAATCTCAGAGTGGTAGAAACCAGAGTAATGTAGTTTGCAAACCACCTTATGAAAATATTCCATATGAGTTATCAGTAAAATCTTCTTTCCTCTCTACCTAAGACTTTTGGATCATTAACCCTTCATTCCAGAAACTCAGAGCAGCTAAAAAGAAGGCTGTGACCTATTCTCTCATGAGCTACTTTCTGAGGAAGAATGTAATGGAGATTAGGGCTAGGATCTGTCACTAAACTCTAAGGCGTATGCCTTAGATACTTAGAGTTGACTTCACTTATCAGGCTTTATGTCAGGCTAAGTCTCTTTGTTGATTTTAGAAGTTTTCAAGGTTGCTTTTAGTATCATAAAAAACTAGTGCTCTGAAAAGTTACTGTAAGAAAAAGAACATTGTCTATATGACAAAATGACAGCCTACAGAGTGGGAAAAGATCTATACTAACACCACATCTGATAGATGATCTCTAAAATAGGAAAAGAACTCAAGAAACTAGACATTAATCCATTTTGCAAATAGGGACATACCTAATCAAAGAATTCTCAAAAGAAGACTCTCAAATGACAGAGAAACACTTAAAGAAATTTTCAACACCCTTAGCCATCAGGGAATGCAAATCAAAATGACTATGAGATTCTATCTTGCATTTGTCAGAATGGCTAAGATTAAAAGCACCAATGTAGCTTATGCTGGAGAGGATGTGGAGCAAGCAGAACAATCCTCTACTCTTGCTAGGAGTGCAAACTTGTACAACTCCTTTGAAATCAATATGAATGTTTCTCAGAAAAGTCAGAAGCAATCTACCTCAAGACCCAGTTATTTCATGTTTGGGCATACACCTAAAGAATGCTCAATCATACCACAAGGAAACTTGCTCAAGTACGTTTATAGTAGCATTGTTTGTAATAGCCCGAACCTGGAACAACCTAGATGCCCTTCAACTGAAGGACGGACAAGGAAAATAGTGTATAAGTTTACACAATGGTGTATTACTCAGCCGATAAAAACATTAGGAATTTGAAGGCAGATAAACGGAACTGGAAAAAAAAAAAAGCATTCTTAGTGAGATAATTCAAACCCAGTAAGATAAAAATGGTATGTAACCACTCACAAGTGAATAGTAGCTGTAAAGTAAAAGATAGCCATACTAAGGTCCACAGACACAGAGAGGCAACCTAATAAGGAGTGCGTAAGTGGGGATGCATGGATTTCCCTGGGAAGAAGAAATGGAAGAGATCTCATGGGTAGAGCAGGGACAGGTGGGCATGGGAGCTTGAGGGATTGTTTTGAGGATATGAAGAGCAAGGAGTGTGCTAAGAGATGACTGGAAAGTGGGGGTGGCATTTGGGGTTCAGGTCTGAAGCAAAAACTCCCAGGAGTCTATAAAGATGGCCCTAGATAAGATTATTGCCAGCAGTGGATATTTACCCTGAACTGATCATCCCCTGTTACTGGATAGGTGACTACACAGGCCATCATCAGAGAGGCTTCATCCAGGCTTCATCCAATGACTTATGGAGACAGATTCAGAGAACCAAGGCCAAACAAACACTGGAACTATCACTGTTGATTAGATGGAAAAGGGATTATAACAGCCACCTGGGGCAGCAACAGCAGAAGAAAAACCTGTTGTAACAACTAGTCTTGCTCATGGCAGCAAACCATGAGCCTGCATGGGACTTACCTAGGTTCTCTGTATGAATGTGACATTTCTGTAGCTTGATCTGTATATGGGATTCCTAACAATGGGGGCAGGGGCTGTCCCAGGTGCCTGAAATGTCTTTTATGACCCATTTTTCATGCTGGATTTCTTTCCTTGCCCAACCTCAAATACAGAAAGAATTGCTTGGTTCTATGGAAGCTTAATTATCATCATTTCGGGTCATGGTGACTTGCAGGCAAACATGGTCTTGCAGATGTAAGATTTCTCTATATGTTACACCCACAAGAGAAAGTTAACTGATAAACCGGGATTTGTCTTCATCTTAAGAGACTGCAAATCATGCTTCCACACTTCCTGCAGCAAGGTCACACACACTTTCACTAGTCCATGCCTTCTAATAGTACCACTCCCTGTGAGTTTATGAGGGCCCATTACATTCAAACTATCACAGAGGGGAAAGATATCCTGGAATTCCACAGCCAAGGAATACCATAAAATCGTATCAACAGAAAGACTCCTATAAGAGATTTATTGGGAAGGAAAACAAAGGAAAGTGACTGCCCCTTTAAAAAGCAGGAAAAGCTGAGCAGGGAGTGGACCTTGTATTTGGTTTCTTTGTGGGTTGGAGATCTCCCTGGAGGCCTGGGATTTAAAGAATTATGTGGTTTATGTGTCCCAAGCTCAGAGATTGGTGGTGTATGTAGCCTGAAATCGAGCTTCTTTTATCTTGATGGTGGGTTCTAGCCATTCTCACATCTCAGGTAGCTGGAAATGGGTGGTGAAGTCGTTAGAGAAGTGAGGGGTGCAAGTGTATCTGCTCATACATGGATGGGCTTACACTTGGGTTTTAAAAGATAACATAGATTTTATTATTTTTCTACTAAACTTAACTCATCCATTTTTACTGTGCAATGTTTCTGGTAAAATCAATTATTTTTGTTTGTTTGCCTATTTTCTCTTCTTTTCTTTTAGAAACTTCCAGAGTGACCCTTTTTGAATAGGTCCTAAGTAAATAGTATTACTAAAATTTTGTTTTGATTTTCAACTTGATTAATTGTGTCTAGTGTTCCCATCATCTGCTCATGATTCTGTTGGGAAAGAAACATTGTTTACTTTAGAAGACCTTCTACCTTGATTAGAGAGTCCTGCTGTGATATTTAAAATGTTATGTTTCTACGATGTTTGTGAAAATGATGACTATTTGCATGTAGTGTCAATGTTAATGAATCTAGGTCATCATTTATAAACAAATATTTAGCCCCATTAGCATAAAAATATTCAGTTGAAATAATTTATTGATTATTCCTTGCCTCAGATACTTTTTAGTATTACCATACTTTGCCATATATATTGTTTCATATATAATAATATTATTTAATGTTTTAGTTTTATTTGTGTGTGTGTATGTATGTGTGTGTGTATGTATGTGTGTGTGTGTGTGTGTGTGTGTTTAGATTAAATGTGTGGGTGTTAAAAGACATTGTCAGATATTTTGGAACTAGAATGACAGTTCATGATGAGCTGCCAAATGCAGTCTTATAATTGAATTTAAATATCTTCACTAAAATAAGTAGATGAACTAAGAGTAAGCTCCTTTACATTATTCACATGATTTATTTTTTATGTTTTTTAAAATTAATTTTTCTTATTTTACATATCAATCCTAGTTCCCTCTCCCTCCCTCCAATGTCCCTGATCCACCTCCCATCATACTCCCCCTCCAAAACAAGGAGGGATAAACAAAATCTGTCAAGTCATTTGGAGTATCGGCCCTCTCTCCTGCCTCTAGGTTAAGGGGGTAAACCTCCATGGGGAATATTCTCCTAAAGTCATTTCATGCAGCATGGATACATCTTGGTTCCCTTGTCAAAGATCCCTTAGGCTTCCCAGGCCTTCTAACTGAGACCCATGTTCAGGGGGTCTGAGTTGGTCCAAAGTTGGTTTCCCTGCTATCAGTCTGGGTGTCCATGAGCTCCCCCTTGTTCAGGTCAGCTATATCTGTGGATGTCTGCAGCCTGGTCTTGCCCCCATTTTCATATCACTCCTCCATCTTTGCATCTGGATTCAAGGTGTTCAGCTCAGTGTTTAGCCGTGGGTGTCTGCTTCTATTTCCATCAGCTACTAGATGAGGGCTCATTTTCAGGAAAGGGCATTTAAGGTAGCCTTTCCACTGTTGTTAGGTGGGGTCATTCTTTTAGGTCCCTGGACTCTGTAGTCAATTTTCTCTTCAAACCAATAACCACTAATGACTCCCTTTCTTATGCTCTCTCTCTCTCTCTACTCTCTCTGTCTCTCTTTCTCTCTCTCTCTCCCTCTCTCTCTTTTTGCCTATTCCTCCCCTGATTCAATCTCCCAAGTCCCACATGCTTTACTCTCTTCTCCTTCTCTCCACTCACTGACACCCTCACCCCCAATATGCTCAGGAGATCTTGATCCTTTCTCCTTCTGTGATGGACCTTACATAAATCTCTTAGGTTCCTCCTTGTATCCTAGTTTCTCTGGTGATGTAAATTATAGGCTGGTGATCTTTTGCTCTATGTCTAAAATCCATTTATAACTGAGTATATACCATGTTCCTCTTTTGGTGACTGGATTACTTCACTCAGGATGGTTTCTTCAAGTGCCATCCATTTGCCTTCAAATTTCAAGATTCCATTTTTTTTTTTTTTTTTCTGCTGAGTAGTATTCCATTGTGTGACACATCTTTATCCATTCTTCAGTTGAGGGGTATACTGGTTGCTTCCAGGTTCTTGCTATTACAAATAATGCTGCTATGAACAGAGCTGAACACATGACTTTGTTGCATGGATGTGGATTATTTGGTTATTTCCCTGATGGCTAAGTATGTTGAGCACTTTATAAGTGTCGTTCAGCCATTTTGGATTCCTCTATTGAGAATCCTCTCTTCAGTACCCCACATTTTAATAGGTTTGTTTGGTGTTTTGTTGACTATTATCTTGAGTTCTTTGTATATTTTGGAGTTCATCCCTCTGTCAGATGTGGGGTTTGTGAAGAACTCTAATATTTCTGATGGTGATTCTGGCCACCTTCCCAAAAGAGGAGAGTCCTTTGATATTTTCTTGTGATGAAAAATCTCTGGTATACTTATGTCTCTTTGTTCATTTTTCTTCTTTGTCTGTTGCTTATGTTTGTTTTCCCTTTCTTAGAGTTGATAATAGAGCCACCCAGTATCTCTGTGAGTGCTGCCTATCACCAGCCTTTAGGTGTTACATCCAGACATCTAAAACTTACATAAAGATTGTATAGCAAACACCTCAGTGGGTGTGCAATTAACATTTTTTATTTTTTATTATAGAGGGGAGATAGCTTTTTAAATTGAGATACTAAGCATAACACTTTTTATTTTCTAATGGGTTTACTAGCATTTCCATTCTAGTTTAGGTTTTCCATAAATTGAAGTTCTTCAGTCAAGAACATGTGCTGTTGCATATTTCATCCAACCAGTAATGGGCTGAGGGTCTCAATACTGCATATATTCCCAGAGCTTTACAATCATTAGCGACCCCAAAGAACCCTGGGTTTATGGCATGTGCCATCACCAGATTCCTAGAATATAACTTTTTACTGGTAGTGCTCAAGATGGTAAAACAAATTGAAAGGAAATTTTACTCCAATACTCATGCACCCCAGCTGCAATTCAATACTACATTTGCTTCAAGGATATGGTTTTGTAACTTGTATTTGTCACAGAAGTTGTGCAATCAATTCAGTCCCAGAAAACACCCCTTCTACCAATGCCTCTGAAATCTTAATGAAATAACAGCCTAAATAGTCCTAATATTGGCTCACAAGTTTTGTCATACTAGATGTTTTGGTTTGATCAAAGACTACCTCTTCTTATTAATTAATTTGCACTGTGAGTCTCTTTGTCAGCCTATAAATTAATTTATCAACTAGAATATGAACCTGGAATCAAAGGACCTGACTTCTCTTTTCAATTTACTATTCAGGGCTCATGTATTAAGTGTTGAGATCCATCTAATTGTTGTACTAAGTGAGTCCATATTATGTAAAACAGTGGCTTGCAGATTTGCCTTGCCATATGCATCTCCATTTAAAAGTAGCATTTGCCTCCATTTGAAGTGTAAACAGAAAGGAAAGATGTTTCTGCATGTATCTGTGAGAGCAGACATTATGATCCCCCATGAAATGCCTCACCTTCCCTGGGGAATGGAAGAAGGGTGGGATGTGGGATCACTGGGGGGGAATGTGAGGATGAGAGGGAGTTGGGACTGGGATTGATATGTACAATTATATTGTTTTCTAATAAACAAAAATGTAAGAGGAGTAACATCCTATGATCTTAAAAAAGCAGGGTAGTGAACAAATGACTGTATGTAGTTTAGCTCAATTTATCCCTTACAGCTCACATATGTTCCATCTGGCTATTGCTTCTTCTATCTTAATCCATCATAATCCTGTAGCCAATGCTTCACTTTCACATACTCCAGGGCCTGCATACCACATAGCTTGACTCAGCCCTGAAGTTCAGATAAATCATGAAACTCTGTAGTCCCTGCAGCCCTATTTGGCTAACAGTTTTTCATCTTGGTTCTTTATTAATCATACAAAACCACTGTAGTGCATTATTTTTTATTTCTGTCAAGTTTTCTGCCTCAAGTGAGGGACACTTTCCACTGATTTTGTCCTTCTTCTTTTTGTAGCCTCTCTGATACATATTAATAAATAAACATTTAGATAGGTAGTTCAATAGATAATACATTTGCTGTATACAATGTAATATATCATCAAAGATCTAATACTAGTAAATAAGGTTGGAATAAATTAATCCATATGCATTCGTGATTAGCTACTTATTACATTGTAGCCTATGAAACCAAGTTAGCTCATATATTTATACACACTCATTGAATTTCAACATTGTGGGAAGATGCAAGGTTGCTCAGGTATCTTTCTAATATAACACACTCCAGCAACCTCCTGCAGAAGGACTAAAGCAGATGTAATCCTGTCACTGTATTTTTTTTCACTAAGAGGATGCACTCTTTTGTTTCCTAGAAAGATATATCTTATTGTCTTCTAAAACTTCCATGAAACTATGGAATTACTTGTAGAGGTAGGCTGAAGTTTCATGCTCTTTCAATCCTGACAGAAACAAATTCATTTAAAATTTTAAAAGAAAGAAATATACTTAACATTTTCTCTAGAAATAAACACCTTATTGGTTTATGAATGAAAATGAATAAAAACATTTTGAATTGTCATATATAGGATTAAATATATAGCAAATATTTACATAGTTTTTCTTCATATATGTTAGAAGGAAAAAGATGGAAGGAACAAGCAGCCTAAATAACACAAAACTGATATAAAAAGAGTATAGTGCTAATGGATGAATCTGATGATAGTCCTGTCTAAAGCAATCCCTGTTTTATACTCTTGCATTATTAATCGTATCATTTACCGTCTGTTTCTTTAAATTTCTGTTTAACCATTTGTTCTCTTGGATAATATAGTTTTGTAAAATTATTTATCTTTCCTTGCTAAATGAATGTTACCTTATATTATTGTAATAAAAAAGGACTAAAACAAACAAACAAAATCAAGATAAACCAACTCAGACCCCCTGAACATGGGTCTCAGATAGAAGGCCTGGACAGTCTAAGGGACCTCTGACAGTGGAAACAGGATGAATCCCTGGTGTGCAAAAGGACTTTGGGAGTACATTCCCCATGGAGGGATACTCCCCTAACCTAGAGGCAGGAGGGAGGCCCTAGTCCCTACTCCAAATGACTTGATAGATTTTGTTGATCTCTCCTGGAAAGCATCACCATCCCTGTGGAGTGGGGGGGGGGGTGATGGGATGGGAGTTGGTCAAGGGGCATGGGGAGGTGGGAGAGATGGAGGGAGGGAGTGAGAGGGAACTGGGATCGATATGTAAAATAAGAAAAAATAAGAAAGAAAAAAAACATAAATATTTAGACACACCGTCTCTTTTCTAGGACATTTAAACATTAATCTGCTTAAAATCATACAAATATTCCATCGTATATTCTTCAGTCACTCTCCTCAGAATTTAGCCTTACTACATAAACCCCCCATCACAGTGGAGAATGGGCCTGCCCTCTGAATATTTGCTATGACTCAAGGTCAAAATATCTGCACCAATACAGCCTGACGAACATTTGTAATCTGTCTTCAGTCCGTAGTATTGGCCCGGTACACATACAAGTCTTTAGCAAAGTATAATATATGACATTCTATTTTTTTTAATTCAATGTATTTGTTTTTATTTATTTATTTATTTTCTTATTTTACATATTGATCCCAATTCACTTCTTTCCCTCCTTCCCACCCATGCCCACTCACCACCCTCCCAGCCCACCCCACTCCCACTCTAAGGGGAGGGTGATGCCTTCCAGGAGGGGTCAACAAAATCTTTCAAGTCATTTGGAGTAGGGACTAGGCCCTTCCTCCTGCCTCTGGGTTGAGGGAGTATCCCTCCATGGGGAATGTGCTCTCAAAGTCCTTTTTTGCACCAGGAATACATCCTGGTTCCACTGTCAGGGGTCCCTTAGACTGCCCAGGCCTTCTGAGACCCATGTTGAGGGGGTTTGAGTTGGCCCAGTGCTTGTTTCCCAGCTATCAGTCTGGGGTCTAGTAGGTCCTCCTTGTTCAAGTCAGCAGTCTCGGTGCTCCTGTCCTCCCTCTCTGCATCTGGATTTCACTTAGGCTCAGTGTGTAGTTGTTGATGGTTGCTTATGTTTCTATCAACTACTAGATGAGAGCTCCATGATGGTCAATAAGTTAGTCATCAATCTTATTATCAGGTAAGAGCATTTATGGTAGGCTTTCCACTGTTGCTCAAATTGCTAGTTGGGGTCAGTTTGCAGGTCTCTGGACATTTCTCTAGAGTCATTCTCTTCAAAACTATAATGGCTCCGTCTTTTATGGTATCTCTCTCTCAATCTTCCTAGTCCCACATGATTTCCTTTCATTCTTAACACATACATGACAATACTGAATTTTCTGCCACTCAAACTTGTTTCATCTTCAGGCCTCCTACAGTAAAACAACAGACACATTTAAGTTTGGATCAGTAATTGCCAAGTTTCCAGAGTCTGCTGTGTTTAGTGTGTGCATACTTGTGACATTTTCATCTTTCAAACCTATCAAGGAACTTCTTGGTGGTACTTCCATTTTTATATTAGCTTTGCATGCTAGGACAAGTAATAATCTATTTTCAGTCTATTATTTAATTTATATACTCTTCAACAATTATTGCTGAAATTGTCTCAGTGTTTTTAGCCATTAAGAGGAAGCAACCAAGTTCTTTCCTCCTGTAACCCAGCCACAAATCCCATTTAATAGTAGGTGTTTTCTTTTCTCCCACTGTTCAATGAGCTGAGGATATTTTACTGTGTGCAAAGTTCTTACATTTTAGCTCAGTTTTCTCTGCCCCAGTCCCAGGATTCTAAATGGATTTATTAGCTGTGCTTCATATCTTATATAATATATTAAGTATCCTTTGTTATACTTTCATTAATTTATTTTCTATATGTAGTAAACACACACACACTGAGACACACACATGAGCATGGTGGCATACACGGCAATCATGGTGCTAGAAGAAAAGTTGAGAACTACATCCTGATCCATAGGCAGCAGGCAGAGAGCCCTAGATACCTTGCCTGATGTGAATTTTGAACCTTTAAAAACCTACTGTCAGTGACACACATTTCCAACAAGACCATACTTTCTCCAACAAGACTACATCCATTGCAACAAGGCGGTACACACTCGAGTTATTGTCTTGAGGGCTCCATTCTTAGTATGCCAGTGTTGTGTGATGAATATCAGGGAATGAGGGACACTTTCCACAGCAGAGGTTAATGTAGTTTTGATGGTACTCTGCTGAGCTCCACAGTGCAGGATAATTGTCCTTAAATGTGGGTGTACCAAGGATGCTTCTAGCTCCCATTCTTGATGAGTGATTGCTTTTACAATAGCATTCTCATTTCAAGGCCTTCTGCCATGTCATGACACTGGCAACAATGTTTTCACAAGGTGTCAAGCAAATGGATGCTTGATCATGAACATTAAAAAAATTGTTTTTGATATTATGTTTACATCATAGTCTAAATTAATTAAAATATTTTGAATATTATATTTTCTAAGTTATTTATTCTTTTCTGAATGCATTAATGTGCTACTTATGTACAAAATTTAAATATGTTTATTAATATAAAATACCATAAAAACAACACAAAGAATAATTTTAAAAACTGGATAAATCGAGTATTATTGTTCTAATAATCTATTGAAGTACTTAGTTGATATTCATTTAGTGTTAATATGATTAAAGGTCTACAGCAAGTATTGAATTAAATAAGTTAATAAAGAATAATCTATAAGTTTAGGATAAGAAATACAAAACAGACTTAGCCCATTATGTAAATATGTAATGACTGAAAGAACATATAATGAAATGAACATAAAGAAAGAAAATTATTTTACATGTGAGTATGACTATGTATGTTCTAATTTGTTGAAATAGTAAGCTTCAAACTGTTATGGAGAATATTCAACAGAATGTAGTATAAAATCTCATTTATAAAAAATGATATGGATTATAAAAGGCTGACAAAATTGTTTCCATTCTGTACAAGGCAACCTATGTAGAAAGTGATTATTTGCAATTATATGGAGGTCTCTTTCAAAGATTCTTTCTTTAAAACTTCTGAGCAAAATAAAAGAAAGAGGTTTCTTTGACAGAAGATAAAATGCTCATTGTGAGAGGCATACATACTTCCTTTGAAGGCTTTTATTTCTTATGCCATGATGATCAGACAAATGTTTTACATAATAGCTTGCAGAAGGATTTACAGAAAGTAATTACTTTTTTGAAAATTATTAAACTCTCTGGCTATTGATATAAAAGGCTATTTTCAATTTTAAATATAGAAATCTTGCAGGTACATGTACTCTAATTACAGGGATTTCTTTCTTTGTTTCTGCTATAGAAAACATACAAATGAAAGACTTTCCCTGAAACTATATCAGGAACAGGAAAACTAATACTCATTTATGAATATTGAATTTTGAATGGAAAAAATGAGGAGAAATGGAATATTATTCAAATTTTAATAAATCTAATCAGTTATTGTTTAGTAATAGTGCTTTAATATTTATCACCTTTTAAGATTTTATTATTAATTTTAAAAACCAACAAATGAAATTAATTGAACATTTATAGGCAAAGATATAAAGCCAAATAAGATTTCTCTTTGGAATTATGAGTACAAATGAGTTGTAAATGGTGTGCAAAGTAGTAACATTATAGAGGGTGGCTTATAGTTTTGTAGGTTCAGTCCATTATCATCATGGTAGAGAATTGTGGCATGCAGGGCAGACATGGTGGCACAGAAGGGATTTAGAGTGTAAAAGGAGATAAACCTTCATCCTGCTGGTGACCTAAAGTAGTATGAGACACTGGGCATGAACTGAACATATATGTGACTTCAAACCCCACCCTCACAATGACACAATTCCTTAAACAAGGGCATCTATAGCCCCTAATAGTGACCTCCCTTTGAGCTTATGGGGCCACTTTTATTCAAACTACCCCATTCTATTCCCTGTCCAGTATCTTGTAACAATATCACAGTGGAAATGCATTTAGTACAATTTCCCATAGTCTACCACATTCTCAGTTCTAAGTTCAAATTCTCTTCTGAGATGCAATCTCTTAACTGTAATCCTTTGTAAAATAATGTATATCATATACTTCCAACATATAATGGCACTGGGTATATATTACCATTGTGAAACACAGGCAAAGAAGAATAGTGAGGAACTGTTGGATCAAAGAAAGACCTAAAACCAGCTGAGAAAACTCCATACTGTGCATCTCCATTATCTGATATCAAACACTCTAAAGCTCCCAACTCCTTTCAGCTCTGTTGACAGCAACACACTCCTTTCTCTTGGGTTGAATTCTCTCCTGCCTAGTAGCTTTCTTGGACAGGTATGACACATCTCTGGCATTTCCAACATCCTGGGGTCTCCAAAGACAATCCAGACTTCAACTTCAGAGCTTAATCCAAGAGCCTCTCTAAATCTCCATTCAGGGACACCCCTAATAAATGTCTTGCCTCAGCAGCTTTCCTTAGTCACAGAGGCAAATCCTGTAGTCCATTTCTTCTATCCTTGAATCCAGAATTACTTGGCCAAAGCTGCCAAGTTCTTAAGTTTATTAGGGCTGGAACATGGCTCCCTTGCATAATTACATTTTTACCAATATTTTTTAATGGTTTCCTTCTCTGCCTATGCTTGGCTGTCCTGAGGCTGTAGACCAGGCTGGCCTCAGATTCTGAGATCTTCCAGCCTCTGTCTTCTGTGTGCTGGGATTAAAGTCATGCATTAATACAACCCGCTTTATTTTTTTTTTTTTTTTAATTCCTTTTCAGAAGTTGGAAATTTAGCCCTAAGGTCATCTCTTCCCTTTTGCCATTTTTTAATCTCTTTATATCCTTAAAAATGGGGCATAGATTTATTCCACATTTTGTGCTTCTTTTTTTTCCTCAAATATTTTTCCTTGATCAACTTTCTCCTTTTTATTATATATCTTCTTTAGAGTTAACATTCATAAGCACACAACAGAGTACCTTCTAGGCTGTTTTGATATTTCCTCTGCCAATGGAATTAATCCAAATCTCTTTAGCTTCAGGCAGACTTTTCAGAAAAGGGTATACATCAGTCATACTCCCCACCAAGATAACACAAGAACTAGCTCTAGGTCACATATTATTACTCTTCTCCTCTGAAAATACATCCCTACAGTTCATCAAATAATGCTCATCACCATTATTTACCATGATTCTACTGGTATAGCCTATCCAGAATTACTTGACCAAAGCACCCAAGTTCTTAAGTTTACTGGGGCTGGAACATGGCTCCCTTGCTTAATTACATTTTTACCATTTTTTTGTTTGTTTGTTTTGCTTGTTTTTTTTTTTTTAAATGGTTTCCTTCTCTGCCTAAGCTTGGCTGTCTTGAGGCTATATTCCAGGTTGACCTCAGATTCTGAAATGTATCTGGACATTTCTTTAGGTTCCATTCTTTCTTCAAACCTATAATGACTCTCTTTTTTTATAGTCTCTCTCTCTCCTCTCTTATATTCCTCCCCTGACTCAATCTTCCTGTCACAGATGCTTTCCTCTCCTCTCCTTCTCTTTCTCCTAGTCCCCTCTCCACTCACGCCCCCACCACTCCCCATATGCTCTGGAGATCTTGTCACTTTCCCATTCTATGAAAGACCTTATATGAATCTCTTAAAATCCTCCTTGTATTATAGTTTCTCTGGCATGTGAATTATAGGCTAGTGATACTTTGCTCTATGTTTAAAGTCCATATGAGTGAGTACATACCATATCCCTCTTTTTGTGACTGGTTATCTCATTCAGGATGGTTTCCTCAAATTCCATTCACTTGCCTGTGAATTTCAAGATTCCATTTTTTTATTGTTTGTTTGTTTGTTTGTTGTTGTTGTTTTGTTTCCACAGAGTAGTATTCCATTATATAAATGTGCCGCATTTTCTTTGTCCATTCTTCAGTTGAGGGGCATCTAGGTTGCTTCCAGGTTATTGCTATTACAAATAATGCTGCTATGAACATAGTTAATCACATGTCTTTGTTGCATGGATGTGGATAATTTAAGTATATGCCTAAGAGGAGGATTTCTGGGTTCTGTTTTAGACTGATTCCCATTTTGCAGAGGAATCACCATACTGATCTCCAAAATGGCTGTACAAGTTTGCATGACCACCAGCAATGGGAGAGAGTCCCACTTTCTCCACATCCTCTCTAGCATAACTTGGTCATTGGTGTTTCTAATTTTAGGCATTTTAGCCAGAGTAAGATGATATCTCAAAGATGTTTTCATTTGCATTTCGCTGATAACTAAGGATGTTGAACACAATATTACGTGTCTTTTAGCCTTTTTGATTTCCTCTATTGAGAGTTCTCTATTCAGTTCTATACTCCATTTTATAATATGGTTGTTTGGTGTCTTGTTGACTAGTTTCTTGAGTTCTTTGTATATTTTGGAGATCAGCCCTCTGTCAGATATAGGATTAGTGAAGAAATTTTTCCAGTATGTGGGGTGCTGTTTGTTCTTGTCAACCATGTTCTTTGCCTTACAGAAGCTTCTAAGTTTGAGGAGACCATTTATTAATTGTTGGTCTCAGTGTCTGTGGTACTGTAGTTTTGTTCAGGAAGCAGTCTCCTTTACCAATTTGTTCAAGGGCACCTCCCAATTTAACTTCTAAGAGGTTCAGTGTGACTGGATTTATGTTGAGGTCTTTGATCCATTTGGACTTGAATTTTGTACATGGCAATAGACATGGTGCTATCTGAAATCTTCTACACACCATCATCCAGTTGTGCCAGCACCATTTGTTGATGATGCTTTCCTCCTCCCATTGTATACTTTTAGCTTTTTTTCAACAATCAGGTATTCATAGGTGTGGGTCAATAGCATGATTTTAAGTTCAATTCCATTGGTCTACCTGTCTAGTTTTGTGTCAATACCAGGCTGTTTTCAGGATTATATCTCTGTAGTAAAGCTTAAAGTAGGGGATGGTGATTCCTCCTGAAGTTCCTTTATTGTACAGGGTTGATTTTGTTATCCTGGGTCTTTTGTTTTTTCCATATAAAATTGATTATTATCCTTTCAATGTCAGTGAAGAATTATTCTGGGGTTTTAATGGAAATTGCATTGAATCTGTAAAGTGCTTTTGGCAAGATTTTCATTTTTACTGTTTATCCTACATTTCCAAGAGCATGGGAGATCTTTCTATTATCTCGTATCTTCTTTAATTTACTTCTTTAAAGACATGAAGTTATTATATTTGTCTTTCACTTGATTGGTAAGCATTACCCCAAGATACCTTATGTTGTTGGTGGCTATTATAAAGAGTGATATTTCTCTCATTTCTTTCTCAGCCCCTGTGTCTTCTGAATAAAGTAGGGCTACTGATTTTTTTGAGTTTATCTTGTATCCTGCTAGTTTGCTGAAGGTGTTTGTCAGCTGTAAGAGTTCCCTGGTAGAGGTTTTTGTTTTTTTTTTTGGTTGCTTATGTAAGCTATCATTTCATATGCAAATAGAGAAAGTTTGACTTCTTCCTATCCAATTTTTATCCCCTTGATGTCCTTGTTGTCTTATTGTTTTAGCTAGAACTTCAAGTACAATATTGAAGAAATATGGAGAGAGAGGGCAACCTTGACTTGTTCCTGATTTTAGAGGAATTACCTTAAGCTTCTCTCCATGCAGTTTGATGTTGACTGCTGGTATACTGTATATTGTTTTTATTACATTTAATGATGTTCCTGATATCCCTGATCTCTATAAGCTGCTTATCATGAAAGGGTGTTGAATTATGTCAAAGGCTTTTTTAGAATTTAGGGAGAGATCATGTGTTTTTTCTTGTTCAGTTTGTTTATATGGTTGAACACTTTGTTAGATTTTTGTATGTTAAAGCATCCCTGCAACACAGGGGTGATCCCTAATTTGTCATGGTGGATGATTTCTCTGATGTATTTTTGAATTCGGTTTGCCAGTATTTTATTGAGTATTTTTAAATCAATGTTCATGAGGGATATTGGTCTGTAGTTTTCTTGGTTAGTTGTGTCTCTGTGTGACTTGGGTACCAAGGTGAATGTGGCCTTGTAAAAAGAGTTTGGTGATGTGGAACAATTTGAGGAGTACTGGTATTGACTCTTCCTTGAATTTCTTATAGAATTCTGCACTGAAGCCATCTGGCCCTGAGTTTTTGATTGGAAGACTCCTGATGACTGCTTCTATTTCATTAGAGGTTATAGTTCAATTTAAGTTGTTTGTCTGCTGTAGAGTTAATTTTGGTAAGTGATTTTGTCCATATTCTTTGAACTTTCAAATTTTGTGGAGTACTGGTTTTCAAAGTATGACCTGATAATTGTGTAGATTTCCTCTCTGTTCTTTGTTATGTCCCCCTTTTCATGTCTGATTTTGTGAATTTGCATGTTCTCTCTCTTCTTTTGGTTAGTTGGATAAAGGTTTATCTATCTTGCTGATTTTCTCGAAAATCGAGTCTTTGTTGCTTGAATTTTTGTATTGTTTCCTGGTTTCTACTTTATGATTTCAGCACTCAAATTCATTATTTCCTTGCATCTTCACCTCCTGGGTGAGTTTGCTTCTTTTTGTTCTAAGGCTTTCAGTTGTGCTGTTATTTCTCTCATTTGACTATCCTCTGTTTTCTTCATATGGGCACTTATTGCAATGGACTTCCCTCATAGCACTGCTTTCGAGGATTCCCATAAGTTTGGATATGTTGTATCCTTATTCTCTTTGAATTTTAGGAAGTCCTTAATTTCTTATTCATTGACCCAAGTATAGTGCAATTCAGCATTGTTCAGTTTCCATGAGTTTGTAGGGTTTCTGCTATTTGTGTTGTTGAATTCCAATTTTAAAGTGTGGTATTCTGATAAGATACAAGGTACTATTCCTTTTTTTTTTTTTTTTTGCACCTGTTGAGGTTTGTTTTGTTGTCTATTATGGGGTCAATTTTAGAAAAGGTTCCATGTGGAGCAGAGAAGAAGGTATATTCTTTTGTGCTTGGATAGAATATTCTATAGATGCCTATTAATCTCAATTGAGACATAACTTTTATTAGTTCTTTTGTTTCTTTGTTAAGTTTTTGATTGGTAGTCCTGTCTGGCAGTGACAGTGTGGTATTGAAATCTCCCACTATTAGTCTGTGAGGTTTTTTGTGAGCTTTGTGTTTTAGTAGCATTTCTTTTACGAATGTGTTTGCCTTTGTATTTGGTGTATAGATGTTCAGAATTGGGACTTTGAGCTGATATATTTCTCCTGTGATGAATACGAATATCCATCTTCATCTTTTTTGATTGATTTTGGTTTCAAGTCTGCTTCTTGGGTCCATTTGATTGAAAGATAATTTCCCAGCCCTTTACCTTTAAGTAATGTCTGTCTTTGAAGCTTAGATATGTTTCGTGTATGCATCAGAAGGGTGGATTCTGTATTCATATTCTTTCTGTTAGCCTGTCTCTTTTTATAGGTGAGTTAAGACAATTAATATTGAGGGAGTATAAGGACCATTGATGTTAATGCTTGTTTGTTTTATATTTGTTGTTGGCGGTGCTATTGTGACTATATTTGTCCTGCTTTACCCCTGTGTTCTGGTGTAGTGGGATTATCTGTTGCCTATGTCTTTGTGAGTGTAGTTAATATCCTGGTTTTGGAGTTTTCCTTCCAGATCTTTCTGTAGGGCTGGATTTGTAGATATGTATTGTGAAAATCTAGCTTTTTCATCTATAGTGATTGAGAACTTTGCTGAGTATTGTAGCCTGGCCTAGCATCCATGGACTCTTAGTACTTGTAGAACATCTATCCAAGACCTTCTGGCCTTGAGAGATTCCATGGAGAAGTCAGATGTAATTTTGATAGGTCTGCCTTTATATGTTACCTGGCCTTTTCCCTTTGCTGTTCTTAAAATTCTTTCTTTATTCTGTATGTTAGGTGTTTTGATTATTATGTGTTGCGGGTTCTTTTTTCTTTTGTCCAGTCTATTTGGTGTTTTGTATGCCTCTTGTACTTTCATGGGCATGTCCATCAGATTAGGGAAGGTTTTTTCAAATATTTTGTTGTGTTTTCTGCACCTTTGAGCTGGGCTTCTTTGCCTTCCTCTATGCCTATTATTCCTAGGTTTGGTCTTTATATGACATCTCACATTTCCTGGATTTTTTGTGTTAAGGTTTTGTTGGATTTAAGAATTTCTTTGGTCCGGGAACTATTTTCTCTAGTTTATCTTCAGTGCCTGAGATTCTCTCTTCATATTCTGTTGTTTATTCTTGTGACTGTAGTCCCTGATCATTTGCCCAGTTTTTCTATTTCAAGCATTCCTGCAGTTTGTGTCTTCTTTATTTCTGTATTTCAGGTTTTAAGTCTTGAGAAGTGTCCTTCACCTGTTTATTATTTATTTATTTATTTATTTATTTATTTTGCCTTTCCATGCTTTCTTTAATAGATTTGCACATTTCTTCCAATTTTTTGTTTGTTTTTTTTTTCTTCCATTTCTTTAACGGATTTTCTCACATTGTTCTTGAGGCCTCTATAACTTTTATGATGATAATTTTTTAGTCATTCTTTTCTGCTTCATCTGCTTTGTGGTGTTAAGCTCTAGTTTCAGGTGGTGTCATGCTTGTTTTTCTATTGTTAGTTTTCTTGTATTTGCTGTCTTCCCATGGCTTCCTCCAGTACATGCAAGGGAAGTGTCTCTGTCTCTATGGTGCTCCCCTGGTGGGCTTAAGTGGGTCAGAAGTTCGATGTCTGTAGCTCTGGGTAGACCAAGCTCTCTAGGAGGTGTCTCCTCAAGCCGGAGCCCTCTAGCAGAGGCCTGGCGATGGGGGTCAAAGATTGGTCAGGCAGGGAGTCAGGATGTTCCCATCTCTGGGAGGGGCCTGGAACTCCAATAGAGGACCGGGGAGGGGGTCAAATATCAGGCAGGTGGGGATTCAGGGTGTTCCCATGTGGATAGGCAGGTCTAGTGTGCTTAGACCAGCTCCAGGAAGTTTCCTAAAGGTGGTACGTTCAGCAATTCTACTCTTAAGTATATACCAAAATGGTGCATTTTCATACAACAATGACATTTGTTCAACTGTGTTCATAGCAGTAATATTTGTAATAGCCAAAACCTAGAAGCAACCCAGATGCCCCTAAATTGTAGAATGGATAAAGAAAATGTGGTACATTTACACAATTGAGTAGTACTCGGCAGAAAAAAACAAAGTAATCTTGATATTCACAGCCAAATGGATGGAACTAGAAGAAACCATCCTGAGTAAGTTAACACAGTCATATAAAAACAAGCATGGTATGTACTCACACATATATGGATATTACTCTTTGAGCAAAGAATTTCTAGCCTACAGTCCAGACCACCAGAAAAGCTAGTAAACAATGGGACCCTCAGAGAGACATATACTGTCCCCTGGAGAAAGGAAAAGTGATAAGAGCTCCTGAGCAAGTTGGGAGCACTGGATAGAAATGGCAGGGGGAGTTGAATATGAGGATTGAGAAGACTGAGTCAGGAGATGTGTAGAAAAAATATTTTAAAATTTTAAATTAATTTAATCACCTTATTAAATAAAGTCTGTTTAATTTTTTTTTAAAAAAAATATATTGTGAGTCTAGCTAGAAGGACTATGCAGTCTAAGGGACCTCAGACAGTGGAACCAGGATGTATTCTTGGTGCACTAAAGGACCTTGAGGACACTTCCCCCATGTAAGGATACTCCCTTAACCTAGAGACAGGAGAGAAGTCCTAGTCCCTACTCCAAATGACCCCACTTGGATGGCATTGACATACATGTGGAATTGGGGTAGGGTATGGGAGGGTAGGGTGGTAAGGATGCATGTGAGGTAAGGGGAGAGTGTAAGAGGAAGAGAGGGAGGGAGGGAAGGAGTACTGGGATCGACATGTAAAATAAAAGAATAAAAATAAGTACAAAAAAAGTATATTGTATTGAATGGTTTACCAGAATGTTCTCTCCTTATAAATGAATTAATATATTTAAGATATTTAGCAATCGCAATGGAATATTCAGCATTGATTACTAATATGAAGTGCAACAGTTCTTCACTGAGCTCCTGATGTAGCTGGAGAAAGTTACACATTTGTTGTTAATGATTTCCACATATTTTAATTACTACAAAAATCTCAAGTAATCTCTCAACTGTGTTCAGATAACCTGCTTCCCTTCGTTTATTTGTCTAACTCCCTGACTATCTTCATCTATTTGGCAGCTTATTTACTTCACTCAGACTCTCAATACATTTTAAGTGTTTCCCATACTTAGTGAAAAATATTGTCATATTTCATTTGTAATATATCAAGAAGACAGCTATTTATACAAATACTGATTGCAGATGTATCAGTAAGATTCTATCAATTTTGAGACCTGAATGTATCAGGTTATTTACATAGCTTTTTCACTAATTCCTCATGTATCCCTTAATTCACCCATTGCATGCTTACATAGATTTCTCAAGAAATATTTTTATAAAGTTATACTGGTAGAAAAAATAAACAGAGCTCTTGAATGAAGATAGGAGATGGGCAGAAATATTTTTGTGTTTCTTTTCTTTTTTTTTTTTTTTTTTTTTTTTTTTTTTTGGTGAGTAGCCATGTAGCAACTGCCTTCTTCTTTTTGATCTTCTTGCTCTGGTACAGGAACACACATTCAAATGTCCTCAATTATATTTTAAACTTTTCCTAGACCTCTGCCCTAGCATTGACTATTTAGTTATTGAACAATAGAATGACTGAGAAAATGTGAGCTTAATCCACTTCTGATTATGCTTTCTGGTGTCACAGTCCTGTTGTTCCAAGTTTTCCTATCCAGGTTTTCTAAAGACAAATCACTAATTAAAGACAAAAGGGTTCTTTGTGATGTTTTCCATTTAATTAATTTCAGAATCTGAAATTAATTAATGTATTAAACTGGCTAACTAGTGAATTTAAGAGCAGAAAGTAATTATAAATATTATCAAAATATGCACATTGATACAATAAGAGTAACAAACAGTTATATTACATTGAGAAAACGGAAGTAATTAAAACCAATTTCTCAGAAGAGATTGAAACTCTTAATGAAAAGAGTGTGTTTCCATTCTTCTCAAGTTTCCAATTAATTCTACCAGGCATTACTGGCTAAAATTTCCAGAAAATAAATGAATGAATTTTGTTGGGTATTATTTTTTATATGTATTGATTTTGCGTTTTTATTTTGTGAAGTGACACTTAATATTTAAAGTACTTATGGGCTACAATGCAATGTTTGGATTAATGTATTCTTTGTATATCATTTAATTGTTACTAATTGGCACATCCATAAAGTAATACATTTATCATTGTTATTCCAGGTAGGCTGAAAATCTAGTCTTCTGATATATAATATATGACTTCTATCAGCCATAAAGAAAGCCTTGATTATTTTTAATTATTGATAGGAAAGTGAGAAAGTGGGACCAATTTTACTATTTAAAATATAAAAGGACTTTACATTTCCTTTATGTGTGAATATAATTTAATAAAGACTAGATTATTTGAGCTTCTGAAAAACAAATGGATATAAATTATTGTTATTAAATACTCTAAAAATATGGAAATGCAATGTGAAAATTGCTTAAGATTCTGAGTAGTTAATAAACTCATAAAATATGATTTCATATTTTCCTTATAACTGAATTAAAATGGATGCAGATAAGGGACCTCATTTAACTTTTTACTTTTAACTCTTCATCATCCAGTCATATTTTTTAAATTTATGATCCATATTTTACAGAAAGTAGTTACTAGTTGAATGTTCCTCCTAAATATTTAATCCAACTTAAACTATTTCAGTGAAAATTATTGACTTATTCCAGGCAACAATTTTCAAATTGTTTCATAATTACATACATGTGGATAGTGACTCTTTCACCCTTCACTGGCTTGACCTATTTTTTACATAGTTGTAAAAATGCAAGGGAATTTTTTGACATAGGGTAACACTCTGTTGCAGTGCAAACTTGTTTAGAACTTGCTGTATAACCATACTGGCCTCAAAATCACTAAGTGTCTTTCATAACCTTTCCAAGAGCTGAGCTTGTAAGTATGAGCCACCATGTGTATGAGGAAGCTTTATATTCCTAGGACTTCTAATGTTGGTGATCACTATAATAAAACACAATAAATATATCAACCTTTATTTTTATATATGCATCATTAAACACAACTATAATCTTGTCTGAAGATAATGTTTTTACTCTAGGATGTACAATTCCAGAAATAGTTCTACTAAATGAATATAAATGCTGGAGAGTTTCATATGTATCAAGGAGTAGGTAGATATTTTAGGTTATTATTGCTGTAATGAAACACTATGACCAAAGGCAACTTGGGGTGGTAAGACTTTATTTCATTTACAGTTCCATGTAACAGTTAATTTTCCAAAGCAACAAAGGCAGGAACCCAAGCAGGACAGGGACCTGGAGGTGGGAGTTGAAGCAGCGGCATGGATGGGTGCTGCTGAATGGTTTGTATCAGACAGCTTTCTCAGCACCAAACAAAATGAACTGAACCTTCTCCCATCAATCATCACTTAACACAATTTCCTACAGCTGGGTCTTAAGAAGACATTTTCCCAGTTGAGGTTCCCTCCTTTCTGAGAAGGGTAGCTTGTTTCATGTTCGTATAAAACTAGCCAGGATAGTGGCAACATTGTGTATGTACTGTGTTTTCAGCCTTCATGAGCTGTTACTTTTGGTGAAGTGGACATTGGAGATGCAACTGTCTTTTTTCACTTTTGCTGCTCTATTTAGCCCTGTACCTATATCCTGTAAGTAATTCCAATAAAACTCTTTGGTTCATCAGCAGGACTTTGATGCTATTGTACATTGGTTTCTAGTTAGCTCCATATCTGGGATTGAGGAGCGATTTGTTCATATCTTTTCAGGAATTATGTTATACAACAACTGCTGTTGGAACCCATAGCAGCAGTTTAATTGCATAATGCTTTCATTTTTGTTACAGCTCTCTCAGAAGCAAATTTGAACCCTCCTTTTCTAAATAAAAGCTAAGTCATGGAATGAGTAAACATTTTTGATCATCATAAAATCACTGATAAACTCAACCCACTCTGTTATGAAATTGTATTCATGAAACCCAAATATCACTGTGAATGAAGATTATCTTTCATTTTGCCAAATTATCCTATTTCACTAACTTTTGAACCAATTTCTTCTACCCCATGGAATACTTACTTTGTTTTGTCCCCCACATTTTTATATTGCATTTATTTATGTACTCATTTGGAGAATGAAGTGTGTATTCCATGACACATGTTGATCTCCAATAATACATCGTGAAAGGTAGTTTCTCTTTCCATCATGTGGATGACAGTAACTAAACCTACATGGGAAGTCTAGTTTGGCAGAAAGCACTCAGCTGTCCATTCAGCTGAGCCTACACTCTTTTCATTGTTAATGAACTTAGCAAAATATTTACCCACATAGTATACTTTCTAAGTCAATATTCAAATAACTTCTCTGAATTCTCAAATAACCTTACTATATTTTTGTGACTTAGACATAGGCAGTAATATAATATACATAGATGTTAGTATAATGAGAAAAGAATAAATAAAAAGAAACAGTAAAATGTTACAAAATCAGAAAGCAGAGCAATAAAGTAAATTATAACAAGGAATAAAATTGAGGAAGTTTCTTTGTTGAAACAGACAGAATTTTGAAAAAGGTCTAACACCACCAGAAATGTAAAGATGAAATTTTTAATACAAGAGAATATTCTCTATTGGTTCATATCATGTGTTAATTCACATATCCCCATTAATTAGTGTTGCTATTACTGGAATGTTATTTTTATTTACTTAGTTTCTGTTTATGAATCTTCACAATAAAAGCATTGCACAATATTACTTGGCATTCTTTAGTACTTGTTTTGCAAAGCCTTCTCTCTTATTGTACCTGACCATGATCTATAAAATAATATTTTCATATAACAGAGTTTAAATTAATACTTAAAATAATTTTCTATATATTCTAGCCATGGCTGACTGTGTTTGATTTTCTTTTAAAACTAATTCTTGTAAATGTTTCTCTCTTGCCAGGTCGGTGCTCTTTGTGTTATATATGAGAGAGACAATTCTACTTGTCAGTTTAGATGTTTGTCCAAATAAAAATTGTTCCTAGCCTACAAGCTGAAAGAAAATTTATCTTCAATTTGTTCATTTTTAAGGTTTTATAACTTAGAATATATTCTGTTACCTATCTTCTGCACTTTTATAACAAATTGCTTGGAAATATATGAGTGTATTATCAGAGAAAACTTATAGAACCATTCAAAGTCATTTGACTTTCATACACCTTCTAAGTAGTTCAAAAACATTCACTATTAAAATTTACTGCATAATAACACATATATTGCCTAAGGCCAGAATTTATATACCTCCTAAAATTATGTTATTTTCTTCTAAATAAAGGAAAGTTTCTTAGTTGAATGTACACCATGGGCATTGGAAACTGATTCTGCTACAAACATATGAAAAAAACAATACAGGTTTTATTGTTATATGTTCTATGACTCAAGAATGTGCAGCAAAAAGTGACTATTTAAATCCTATGAAGAAAAAAGTAAAGCTCCACATTGAGGTGTCCTGACCAGATCCCAGTCATTCCTGTGGTTCTCAGTGTCAACCCATGTGTATCAGCTCATATGCTGACTGCTACAGACCCATTCATGGCCATCTGCACAAGCCCTGGATAGAACAACACCATGGTCCCAGGTGACAGCACAGTCCACTCACATCAGAATATCCCTGGTGGTAGCATGGCCATCAAATGCTGTCATAGCCACAGGTTGTGGCACAGATCCCAGGCACCTTATGTAGTCCTTAGCAGCATCATGGGCCATGAACATCAGTACAGAACCTCACTGTGTTAGGACCATGGACTTTGATATGGTCCTAGGCAGTTTCAAAAGCCTAGATGTCACCGCAGTCCATGATGGCGGCTTAGACCACCTGGAAAAGCATGACTCCTGCAGCAGTATGGTCCTTCCACACCAATATAGTGTTCAACATGGTCCCAGCTCTCAGGAAAATCCTTTAGAATGCCAGAATTTTAAACATTGTTTGTTTTAATTCATTTAGAATTTCACATAATACATCCAAAAATTACTCACTCATTTTATACTCATACCACATCTGCAAAATAAATAAAAAATAAATAAATAAAATAAAAATGCAAATAATATTACTAAAAAAACAAAAACAAAAAATCACAAGAACAAAACCACCCTTCACTGCTCAGTCATTTTGGCCTCACCATCCCCTCTTCGTAGCTGAGTTGGTCAGTCTGGGCTACCAGGATCAACCCCCACTCAGGTGATGGGTGGAGACAGCTCCCCAGTGAACCTGTTGAGGATCCAGCTTTCTCAAGTGTGGGGTCTGCTCTCCTATTAGTGGTGGGACCAGCTGCCCTGTGCCAGTGTCATTCTTGTCTGTTTTCCCAGGGGTGGAAACAGATGGTATCACCTCTCTAATGTGTTTGGAGGCAGCTCTTCTCGGGTATGTGAGTTGCAAGGCGGCTTAGCAAGGTTCTCTTACTTCAACATGTTTCAACACATAGTTTGCATGAGCCCCTATAATAACATAAACAAAGACATGAACACAGATCTCATCTGCGGCAGAACCACAGACCCAGACATGAACTTCAACACTGACCCTGGATACAGGAGGTTCATGAAACAAGACAGGGTCCCTGGCCACAATTTGGGCCAGTACATCTACCAGGCCCTAGATGGCAGCACAAGCCACCCTAATACACACAGCCCTGGTAGCAGAATGACACTCAGGTACTAATATGGCCCCAGGCTGCAGCCCAGGCACAGGGCATTCACCCAGCCTTTGGTGGTAACAGGAACCACTGACACCAGTGCAAATTGCTCCTACAATAGGGCCATAGACTCAGACATGGCCCTTGGTAGCTGTTTAGATAGATCAATACCAATGCCACTGATGGTAGTACCAGCCACTGAGATCAGTGTGGCCACAGAAATGACTCTCAATATAGACTGGTGGCTGCACAGATCCCAGAGATTCTTGTGGCTTTGGGTGGTGACATGAACTATGGATATCAACAGAGACCCTAGCTGTGGTAGGACCATGGACCCAGACTTGGTCCTTGGCAGTAGTGTGGCCCTGATATCATCATGATCAAGCTGACAGCACAGGTTAGCATCACCCTGGCTTCAGAGTAGCTTTCAGACACCAATATGACACCAGGTGGCAACTCAGACCCCAGCACCCACAGAGCCCTGGTGATAATGGATGACATAGTCATAGATATGAGCACAGCATCTGGTGTAGGAGACATGACCCTCATCTGTGCTCAAAGATGTCTCCATAGGACCAGGTAGCATGCAGGTCACTCAGATTGGAATTACCCCTGCAATGGCATGGACTGCTTACACCAATTTGGCCACATGTAGTAGTGTAGACCCTGGACATCCTTGTGGACTTTGGTGATAAAAGAATCTATGAACATCAACACAAACACAGACATAGACTTTGGCAACAACCCAGGCCTGGAAATGACCATGGCACAGTTGGCCAATAGGCCTACCACTTTAGCCCATTCATCAGTGCCTTTGCCTCTTCAGATCTGTAGTTCTCCACAAGATATGACTCTGCCCTCCCCATACCCCACCATGTATTAGCTCACCATAATGACACTGGATTGCTTGGTACCTAGTGACTCCAGACATGCCCCCAGTTTCTTCTTCAACACTAGGTCAAGCACACTAGGCAGGTTTGAGTGTCCTTCTCTGCCTGTTTGGCCCTAACCGTTCTGGGCAGATGCTCAGTTTCTTAGAATGCCATTTTAAAGAAATACTTCACATTACAGCTTCAGGATTATTTACTTATTGTACCTACGTGACTTCCCACACTGACTTTTGGCAAACATGATAGGATATGACTACCCAGAAAAAAATCAAACTATTCATGGTACTCATTCTTACTATTTATGTTTTATTTTAATTGACAAGTAGAGGTTGTAAATTGTTATTTAAAAGAATTTTTGATACATAATATCCATTTCCTTGTCATATTCAGGGAGTGAAGAAATGGACAATAAATCTCTAAAACTGAAACATAAGAAAATTGCAGATGCATCTACTTTTAAATACAGTAGTGAAGAACTTTAAAAGACAATATGCCAATCATTACTCTATACTTTTATAAGAAATACTGAGTATATAGGAAAAAAAGAAAATATAATGAATTAAAATTAAGGCTTGCAGTTTCAGTATTTTTTATTCTTATTTCTTCTTTTTCCTCTTCTTCCTCTTCTTCTTTCTTCTTTTTTTTTTTTTTTTTTTTTTTTTTTTGAGACAGGGTTTCTCGGTATTGTTTTGGAGTCTGTTCTGGAACAAGATCTGTAGACCAGGCTGGCCTTGAACTTAGAGAGATGTGCCTGCCTCTGCCTCATCAGTGCTGGGATTAAAGGCATGTGCCAACAATGCCCAACCAGTTTTAGTATTTTTTTTAATTTTTTATATATTTTTTTAATTTTTTTATTTAATTTTATATAACAAAGTCCAATTAAATGAAAACAAACATTTATACACAATATTTGGGAATTTGGGCGTCGTTCTTTACAAACTACTTCCTGCTGGTAAGGGACGCTGTCTTGGGGGATTCGAAGAAGATTCAGATATCCTAGATGTAGTCTGTACTGCTGTTTTGTACAGCTGTTTGGAATGTAGGATCAGCTTGTACTCTGTTTCAGGCGGTCTGGTGTGATCAAAGCACATTAGTCTGGAAGGAATCCACATCTTTTCATTTTCTGTGGAAACAAACATAGAAATCCTTTTCCCCAGTAACTTGTTCTTCAACTTAAATTTTGGAGTCAAAGCGTTTTTTTTTTTTTTTTTAAATTTATTATTTTACATGTCGATCCCAGTTCCCTCTCCCTCCCTCCCTCCCTCCCCTCCAGCCTTTCCTCCCTCCTTCCCTCCCTTTTGCCCTCTCTGCCCTCTCACATGCAATCTAAACACCCTTTCCTCCCAACCCCCCACCACAATACCATATGTAGGGGAATGCCATCCAGTTGGGGTCATGTAGATCTGACAGGTCCTGTGAAGTAGGGACTAGGGCTTCTCTCCTATCTCTAGAATAAGGCAGTTATCCCTCCATGGGGCATATGTTTGCAAAGTCCTTTTGTGCACCAGGGATACATCCTGACTCCACTGTCTGAGGTCTCTTAGACTGCTCAGACCTTCTGGCTGAGACCCATATTCAGGGAGGTCCGAGTCAGTCCCCTGTTGGCTTCCCAGCTATCAGTCTAGTGGCACTTAGCTCCTCCTTGTTCAGGTAAGCTGTCTCTATGTACTTCTACCGCATGGTCTTGTTCTCTCCATCTGCTTCTGGGTTCTAGTTCGACTCAGTGTTTATGTATGGGTGTTTGCTTCTATTTTCAACAGGCATTAGTTGAGGACTCCCTGGAGAAGTTAGTTGTTGATCTCACTCTCCGGGAAGGGCATTTATGATAGCCTTTCCACGGGAGCTGAGATTGTTAGTTGGGAGCAGTCTCGTAGTTCCCTCGACCTTTCTTTGTGTTCAACTTTATCTTCAAACCAATATTGGCTCCCTCTTTTATGTTCTCTCTCTCTGTCTCTGTCTCTCTCTCTTGTTCTCTCTCTCTCTTTCTATCTCTCTCTCTTTCCTATTTTCCATTCCTAACCAGGCTCAATCCTCCTGGTCGCACATGCCTTCCTCTCCTCCCCCTCATTTTCTCCTACTTCTCTCTCCATTAGCTGTCCTCCCCCACTTTACCTGAGGTCTGGGGGACTCGTCCCTTCCCAGTTCTGTGAGGGACTTTATATGAATCTCTTAGAATACAACTTGTATCCTAGTTCCTCTGGTGATGTGAATTATAGGCTGGTGATCATTTGATCTAGTTCTAAAATCCATATATGAGTGAGTACATACTGTGTTTCTCTTTTTGTGACTGGGTTACCTCATTCAGGATGGTTTCTTCAAATGCCATCCACTTGCCTGCGAATTTCAAGATACCATTATTTTTTTCTGCAGAGTAGTATTCCATTGTGTAGATGTGACATCTTCATTAACCATTCTTCAACTGAGGGGCATCTAGGTTGCTTCCAGGTTCTTGCTATTACAAATAGTGCTGCTATGAACATAGTTGAACAGATGTCTTTGTTGCATTGATGTGAATCCTTTGGGTATATGCCTAAGAGGGGGATTGCCGGGTCCTGTGGTAAACTAATTCCCATTTTCCTGAGGAACCGCCATACTGATCTCCAAAATGGCTACGTGAGTTTGCACTCCCACCAGCAGTGGAGGAGTGTTCCACTTTCTCCACATCCTCTCCAACATAAGTCAACACTGGTGTTTCTAATTTTAGCCATTCTGGCAGGGGTAAGATGGTATCTCAAAGTTGTTTTGATTTGCATTTCCCTGATAGCTAAGGATCTGGAGCATTTTCTTAAGTGTCTTTCAGCCTTTTTGTTTTCCTCCATTGAGAATTCTTTCTTCAGTTCTGTACCTCATTTTTTAATAGGGTTATTTGGTGTTTTGTTGACTAGTTTCTTGAGTTCTTTGTATATTTTGGAGATCAGCCCTTTGTCGGATATAGGATTAGTGAAAATCTTTTCCCAGTCAGTGGGCTGCCGTTTGGTCTTGTCAACTGTGTCCTTTGCCTTACAGAAGCTTCTAAGTTTGAAGAGGTCCCATTTATTAATTGTTTCTTTCAGTGTCTGTGCCCCTGGAGTTATGTTCAAGAAGTGGTCTCCTATACCAATTTGTTCAAGGGTACCTCCTACTTTCTCTTCTAAGAGGTTCAATGTGGCTGGATTGATGTTGAGGTCTTTGATCCATTTGGACTTGAGTTTTGTGCATGGAGACAGACATGGGTCTATCTGCAGTCTTCTACACACCCTCATCCAATTGTGCCAGCACCATTTGTTGAAGATGCTGTCTTTGCCCCATTGTATAATTTTAGCTGTTTTGTCGAAAATCAGGTGTTCATAGGTGCATGGATTAATATCAGGATTTTCAATTCGATTCCATTGGTCTACCTGTCTATTTTTATGCCAATACCAGGCTGTTTTCAGAACTATAGCTCTGTAGTAGAGCTTAAAGTCAGGAATGGTGATACCTCCTGATGTTCTTTCATTGTATAGGGTTGTTTTGGCTATCCTGGGTCTTTTGTTTTTCCATATAAAGTTGATTATTATCCTTTCAAGGTCGGTGAAGAATTGTGGTGGGATTTTAATGGGGATTGCATTGAATCTGTAGATTGCTTTTGGTAAGATTGCCATTTTTACTATGTTTATCCTACCTATCCAAGAGCATGGGAGGTCTTTCCATTTTCTGGTATCTTCTTTAATTTCTTTCTTTAGAGTCACAAAGTTCTTATTATATAGATCTTTTACTTGTTTGGTAAGCGTTACACCAAGATACTTTATGTTGCTTGTGGCTATTGTAAAGGGTGATGTTTCTCTGATTTCTTTCTCTGCCTCTTTGTCGTCTGAAAAAAATAGGGCTACTGATTTTTTTGAGTTTATCTTGTATCCTGCTAGTTTGCTGAAGGTGTTCATCAGCTGTAGGAATTCCCTGGTAGAGTTTATTGGGTCGCAAATAGAGACAGTTTGACTTCTTCCTTTCCAATTTGGATGCCCTTGATCTCCTTTTGTTGTCTTATAGCATTAGCTAGAACTTCTAGTACGATATTGAAGAGGTATGGAGAGAGAGGACAGCCTTGTCTTGTTCCTGATTTTAGAGGAATTGGCTTAAGTTTCTCTCCATTCAGTTTGATGTTGGCAGTTGGTTTGCTGTATATTGCTCTTATTATGTATAGGTATGTTCCTGTTATCCCTGACCTCTCTAATACCTTTACCATGAAAGGGTGTTGAATTTTATCGAAGGCTTTTTCCGCATCTAGGGAGATAATCATATGGTTTTTCTTTTTCAGTTTGTTTATATGGTGGATCACGTTGATAGATTTTCATATGTTAAACCATCCCTGCAATCCAGGTATGAAGCCTACTTGATCATGGTGGATGATTTCTCTGATGTATTTTTGAATTCGGTTTGCCATTATTTTATTGAGTATTTTTGCATAGATGTTCATCAGGGATATTGGTCTGTAGTTTTCTTTCTTAGTTGTGTCTTTGTGAGGTTTGGGTACCAAAGTTATTGTGGCTTCATAAAAAGAGTTTGGCAATAAACCTTCTGTTTCTATCTTGTGGAAGAATTTCAGGAGTAGTGGTATTAGTTCTTCCTTGAATGTCTGGTAGAATTCTGCACTGAATCCATCTGGCACTGGACTTTTTTTCATTGGAAGGCTTTCAATGACTGCTTCTATTTCATTGCAGGTTATAGGTCTATTTAAGTTGTTTGTCTGTTCTTGATTTAATTTTGGTAAGTGATAGTTATCCAGAAACTTGTCCATTTCCTTTGAATTTTCAATTTTTGTAGAATACAGATTTTCAAAGTTTGACCTGAAAATTGACTGGATTTCCTCTGTGTCTGTTGTTATGTTCCCCATTTCGTTTCTGATTTTGTTAATTTGCATGTTCTGTCTCTGCTTTTTCGTTAATTTGGATAAAGGTTTGTCTATCTTGTTGATTTTCTCAAAAAACAAACTCTTTGTTGCATTGATTTTTTGTATTGTTTTCCTGGTTTCTATTTTGTTGATTTCAGCCCTCAAGTTGATTATTTCCTGGCGTCTACTCCTGCGGGGTGAATTCGCTTCTCTCTGTTCTAATGTTTTCAGTTGGGCTGTTAATTCTTTTATGTGACTATCCTCTGTTTTCTTCATATGGGCACTTAGTGCAATGAACTTCCCTCGTAGCACTGCTTTCAAGGTGTCCCATAAGTTCGGGTATGTTGTATCCTCATTCTCGTTGAATATTAGAAAATTTTTAATTTCTTTCTTTATTTCTTCTTTGACCCAGGAGTGGTGCAATTGCACATTGTTAAGTTTCCATGAGTTTGCAGGTTTTCTGCTATTTGTGTTGTTATTGAATTCCAATTTTAAAGCATGGTGCTCCGATAAGATACAGGGGACTATTCCTATTCTCTTGTATCTGTTGAGGTTTGTTATGTCTCCTAGTATGTGGTCGATTTTAGAGAAGGTTCCATGTGGAGCAGAGAAGAAGGTATATTCTTTTGTCTTTGGATGGAATGTTCTATAGATGTCTGTTAGCCCCAGTTGAGACATAACTTCTGTTAATTCTTTTGTTTCTTTGTTGAGTTTCTGATTGGTGGTCCTGTCTAGTGTTGAGAGTGGTGTATTGAAGTCTCCCACTATAAGTGTGTGAGGTTTTGTATGAGCTTTGAGTTTTAGTAGTGTTTCTTTTACGAATGTGGGTGACTTTGTATTAGGGGCATAGATGTTCAGAATTGAGACTTTGTGTTGATGGATTTCTCCTGAGATGATTATGAAATGACCGTCTTCATCTCTTTTGACTGATTTTGGTTTGAAGTCTAACTTGTTAGATATTAGGATAGCTACGCCTGCTTGCTTCTTATTTCCATTTGATTGGAAAAATCTTTTCCCAACCCTTTACCCTGAGGTAATGTCTATCTTTGGAGCTAAGATGTGTTTCTTGTATGCAGCAGAAGGATGGATTCTGTCTTCATATCCATTCTCTTAGCCTGTGCCTTTTTATAGGTGAGTTAAGACCATTAATGTTGAGGGTGAGTAAGGTCCATTGATTGTTGATGCTTGTTTGTTTTAGGTTTGTTGTTGGCAGTGGTATTGTGAATATATTTGTTCTGCTTCACCCTAGGTTTCTGGTGTAGTTGGATTATCTGTTGCCTACATTTTTGTGGGCATAGTTACCTTCCTTGGGTTGGAATTTTCCTTCCAATACTTTCTGTAGGGCTGGATTTGTAGATACATATTGGGAAAATCTGGTTTTGTCATTGAATATCTTGTTCTCTCCATCTATATTGACTGAGAGTTTTGCTGGATATAGTAGCCTAGGCTGGCATCCGTGTTCTCTTAATACTTTTAGAACATCTATCCAGGACCTTCTGGCCTTGAGGGTTTCCATGGAGAAGTCAGGTGTAATTTTGATAGGTCTGCCTTTATATGTTACCTGTCCTTTTTCCTTCGCTGCTCTTAATATTCTTTCTTTATTCTGTATGCTAGGTGTTTTGATTATTATATGTCGAGGGGTCTTTTTTCTTTGGTCCAGCCTATTTGGGGTTCGGTATGCTTCTTGTACTTTCATGGGCATGTCCTTCTTCAGATTTGGAAAGTTTTCCTCGATGATTTTGTTGAATATGTTTTCAGCACCTTTGAGCTGGGCTTCCTCACCTTCCTCTATGCCTATTATTCTTAGGTTTGGCCTTTTCATGGTGTCCCACATTTCCTGGATGTTTTGTGTTAAGGATTTGTTGGATTTATGGTTTTCTTTGGTCGATGAATCTATTTCTTCTAGTTTATCTTCTGCGCCTGAGATTCTCTCTTCCATCTTGAATTCTATTGGTTATGCTTGTGTCCGTGGTTTCCGATTTTTTGCCCAGCTTTTCAATTTCCAGCTTTCCTTCCATTTGTGTTGCCTTTATTTTCTCAATTTCGGTTTTCAAGTCTTGAACCGTTTCCTTCACCTGGTTAATTGTTTTTTCTTGGCTTTCTGTACTTTCCTTAAGGAATTTGTTCATTTCTTCCACTTTTTTGTTTGTTTTTTCCTCCATTTCTTAAAGGAATTTTCTCTTTGAGGGCCTCTATCATTTATATGATGGTGATTTTTAAGTCGTACCCTTCTGCTTCCTCTGCTTTGTTGTTGTGTTCCATTCTAGTTGGTGTAGATTCCCTAGATTCTGGTGGTGTCATGTTTGTCTTTCTGTTGTTAGGTGTTCTCTTGTATTGCCTTCTTCCCATAGTTTCTTCCAGTAGGTGTTGGTGTTGTCTCTTCCCTCTCTCTATGGTCCTTCCCCGATGGGCTTTTGTGGATCAAAGATGCAATATCTGTAGCTCTGTGTGGTCCAAGCTCTCTAGGAGGTTTCTCTGCAGACAGGGATCCAGGGATGGGGTCAAGGATGAGGATCCAGAAGAAGATGCCAGCAGGTACTCACAGTGGTCCTCTGGCCAATAGCTCTGGCCAATAGCTCTGGCCAATGACTGGCAGAAGAGGAGGAGGGCTGAGCTTGAACTTGAGAAGGTTTTGCAGGGTAGTGGAATCTCACTGGAAACTGGCGCTCTCCAGCTGAGACCTCGTTCTTTGGCAGGGGCCCGGATTTGGGGGTCAAGGATCTTGCCCGCAGGAACTCTGAGTCTCAGTATTTTTTTTTATGGAGGATTTATTTTGGCTTATATTTCAAGACAAAATAAACTATAACAATGGCGAAATCCATTGGGGCAGGATTGAGACATCTTTTCCTACATCTATCTGCTGTGTAAAACAAAGAGATTAGTACATAGGCTATGTCAATAAAATTTCAATGTCAGCCTGTATTTCACTCTTTTATGAAGAAAGAGTTTAACTCCTAAAGATTCAACAAAAAATATAACCGGCTCTGGACTAAGTGTTCATACTCATGATTCAAAACTCATCTCATGAGATAAACTATATCAGTTCCAGTTTCAAAGGTCCCATAATATTAACAGATATATTAGCCAGTCATGGTTCTCTGTAGTAACATAATTTATAAAATATATCTCTCTCACTATATAGGGGGTTTGTTTGAATGACTTACAGACTGTGAGACAGTTAATCCAAAAATGGCTGCTTATATAGAAGGGTCTACACATTTAGTAATTATTAAGTACATGAGGCAAGTTATATCAGCCAGTCTTCAATATATTCCAGAATCCAAAAGAAGCAATCTAATGTGAATTACTGAATGAACTGCTAGTTAGAGTGAGAGTAAGATAACAAAAAGGAAAAGTTTTCCATGTCTTTATTTGGTTTTAAGAAGATTTCAAGGTGCATATTAGATATGGGAATTCCCACTTCAAATACCTTGATTAGAAGTGAATTGTCCCATTTCAAATAAAGTAAATGCCCCCCATAGGGATACAACTTCATTTTTGGGTTTCAGTTAATTCCAGATTTAGTGAAGTTGACATCCAAGAATAGCCATTACAAACCCCAGTCCTTTTTCCTCTTTCCTCTTTTCCTTCTTTTATTCTCTACATGATAATATTTTCTCATACAATATGTCCTGATTATATTTTCCCTACCTCTGCTCCTGCTCCCGCCTGTTCCTCCCAGGCTTATGTGCCCTTCCAATCCATTCCCCTTTTGTCTCTCATTAGTAAAGAACCCGCCTATCCCCTCGGAGATACTCTCAGTCCCTGAAGCTAGATCCTTGATCCCCATCACTGAACCTCCACTTAAGAGGCTCCAGCTAGATCTTTCTATCCACTCAGAAACATCCTGAATCTCATCCTAGTCTCTGACCCCCATCGTCTTTGACCCCCATCACCAGGCCTCTGCTAGAGGAGTTCCAGGCCCCTCCCAGAGATCTGCCTATCCCCTCAGGGCCATCCTGAGCCCCTGTGGACTGGATCCTTGACCCTCATCACCAGGCTTCTGCTAAAGAGGCTTCAGCTGGAAAGTGCCATCCCAGGTTAGATCCACCAACCAGCATGCGGACCACACAGAGCTACAGACATCGAACCTCTGACCCACATAAGCCCACCTGGGGCGTACCATAGAGATAAGAGAGAGACCCCCATCTACACATGCTGGAAGAAGCATTGAGAACACAATACAAGAAAACACCTAACAATAGAAAGAAAAAGCATATCACCACCAGAATCTAGGGACTCTACACCAACTAGACCTGAACACCCCAAAGCAGATGAAGCAGAAGAAAACTACTTAAAAAATATTGTCTTAAAAATGATAGAGGCCCTCAAAGACAATGTGAGAAAAGCCCTTAAAGAAATGGAAGTAAAAACAAACAAAAAATTGGAAGAAATGAAACATGTCTTAAAGAAAGTATAGAAAAAACAATTAAACAGTGAAGAAAATGGTTCAAGATTTCAAAACTGAAATAGAGACAATAAAGAAAACAAACTGAAGGGATGCTGGAAATAGAAAGATGACAAACAATTTGAAACTATAGATACAAGCATAATTAACAGAATACAAGAGATGGAATAGAGAATATCAGGTGCTGAAGATAAACTAGAGGAAATAGATCCATTGACCAAGGAAATCATAAATCCAACAAATACTTAACAAAAACATACACAAATTGCAGAAACCCTACAAACTCATGGAAACTGACCAATGTGTAATTCCACCATACCTGGGTCAAAGAAGTAATAAAGGAATTAAGGACTTCCAAAAATTCAACAAGAATGAGGACACAATATACCTGAACTTATGGGATACATCAAAAGCAGTGTTACGAGGGAAGTTCATTTCAATAAGTGCCCATATGATGAAAACAGAGGATAGTCACATTAGAGTATTAACAGCACAAGTGAAAGCCTTAGAACAAAAAAGAAGCATACTCTCCCCATAGGAGTAGATGCCAGGAAATAATCAATTTGAGGGCTGAAATAAATAAAATAGAATCCAGATAAACAATAAACACAATCAAGGCAACAAAGAGTTGGTTTTTCGAGAAAATCAACAAGATAGACAAACCTTTATCCAAACTAACAAAACAGCAGAGAGAGAACATGCAAATTAACAAAATCAGAAAAAAAAGAGAGACATAACAACAGACACAGAGGAAATCCATACAATTTTCAGATCTTATTCTGCAAACCTGTACTCAACAAAATTTGAAAATTCAAATGAAATTGACAAATTTCTGGATAACTATCACTTACCAAAATTAAATCAAGAACAGACAAACAATTTAAATAGACCTATAACTTCTAACTAAATAGAAGCAGTCATCCAACTAAAAAAATCCCAGGGCCAGATGGCTTCAGTGCAGAATCCTACCAGAAATTCAAGGAAAGCTAATGCCAATATTCTTCAAATTGTTACACACAATAGAAACAAAAGGTTCATTACCAAACTCTTTTTACAAGTCCACAATCACCTTGGTACCCAAACCACACAAAGACACAACTAACAAAGAAAACTACAGACCAATATCCCTCATGAATATTGATTCAAAAATACTCAATAAAATACTGGCAAAACAAATCCAAGAATACATCACAGAAATCATCCACCATGACCAAGTAGGCTTCATCCCTGTGTTGCAGGGATGGTTTAATATATGAAAATCTATCAACGTGATCCACTATATAAACAAACTGAAAAAGAAAAAACACATGCTGAACCCTAGATGCTGAAAAAGCCTTCGACAAAATTCAACACCCTTTTATGATAAAGGTCTTGTAGAGACCAATAATAACAGGAATATACCTAAACATAATATGAGCAATATACAGTAAACCAACAGCCAACATCAAACTGCATGTAAAGAAGCTTAAGCCGATTCCTCTAAAATCAGGATCAAGACAAGTATCCCCTCCCTCTCCATATCTCTTCAATATTGTACTTGAAGTTCTAGCTAAAGAAATAAGACAACAAAAGGAAATCAAGGGGATCCCATTTGGAACGAAAGAAGGCAAACTGTCACTATTTGCAGATGATATGATAGTTTACATAAGTGATACAAAATAACTCTACCAGGGAACTCCTATAGCGGAACAACACCTTCAGCAAAGTAGCAGGATACAAGATAAACTCAAAAAAAAAAAAAAAAAAAATCAGTAGCCCTACTTTATTCTGATGACAATGGGGCTGAGAAAGAAAACAGAGAAACATTGCCCTTTACAATAGCCATCAACAATATAAAGTATCTTGGGGTAATGCTTATCAAATAAGTGAAAGACCTATATAGAAAGAACTTTGGGTCTTGAAAGAAATTAAAGAAGATACCAGAAAATGGAGAGATCTCCCAGGCTCTTGGATATGTAGGATAAACATAGTAAAAATGGCAATCTTGTCTAAAGCAATTTACAGATTCAATGCAATCCCCATTAAAATCCCAGCACAATTCGTAACTGACACTGAAAGGATAATAGTCAACTTTATATGGAAAAACAAAAGACCCAGGATAGCCAAAACAACCCTGCTCAATAAAAGAAATTTGGGAGTAATCATCATTCCTGACTTTAAGCTCTACTACAGAGCTATAATCCAGCAAACAGCCTGGTATTGGCACAAAAATAGACAAGTAGATCAATGAACTCGAATCGAAAATCCTGATATTAACCCACAAACCTACAAACACCTGGTTTTTGACAAAACAGCTAAAAGTATACACAGGGGGGGAGGGAGGAAAGCATCTTCAACAAATGGTGCTGGCACAATTGGATGATGGTGTGTAGAAGACTGCAGATAGACCCATGTCTGTTGCCATGGACTAAACTCAAGTCCAAATGGATCAAAGACCTCAACATAAATCCAGCCATACTGAACCTCTTAGAAGAGAAAGTGGAAGGTACCCTTGAACAAATTGGTATAGGATACTGCTTCATGAACATAATTCCAGTAGCACAGTCACTGAGATCGACAATTAATGAGATCTCCACAAACTTAGAAGTTTCTGAAAGGCAGAAGACACAGTTGAAAAGACCAAACAGCAGCCCACAGACCTGGAAAATATATTCACAAATCCTACATTTGACAGAGAGCTCATTTCCAAAATATACAAAGAACTCAAGAACCTAGTCAACAAAACACCAAATAACCCTATTAAAAATGGGGTATAGAACTGAATAGAGAATTCTCAATAGAGGAAAGCAAAAAGGCTGAAAGACACTTAAGAAAGTGCTCAACATCTTTAGCTATCAGGGAAATGCAAATCAAAACAACTTTGAGATACCATCTTACTCCTGCCAGAATGGCTATAAATAGAAACACCACTGACTGCTTATGTTGGAGAGGATTTGGAAAAAATGGAACACTCCTCTACTGCTGGTAGGAGTACAAACTCATACAGCCACTTTGGAGATCAGTATGGCAGTTCCTTAGGAAAATGAGAATCAGTCTACCACAGGACCCAGCAATCCCTCTCTTAGGTATATACCCAAATGATACACATCCATGCAACAAAGACGTGCTCAACTATGTTCATAGCAGCACTTTGTAATAGCAAGAGACTGGAAGCAACCTAGTACATGTTGGAAACAGAAACAGAGCAACCACCCACAACTAAACACTGAGTTGAACTAGAATCCAGAGGCAGAGAGGGAGGACAAGACCAGGTTTCAGAAACATATAGAGACACTGGACCTGAACAAGGAGGAGCTAATGGGCTCCCAGACTGATAGCTTGGAATACAGCATGGGACTGACTCAGACCCCCTGAACGTTGGTCTCAGCTAGATGGCCTGAGCAGTCTAAGGGACATCAGACAATGGAACCAGGGTGTATTCCTGGTGCACAAAAGGACCTTGTGGGCACATCCTCCATGGAGGGATACTCCCTTAATATAGAGATGGGAAAGAATCCTATCCCTACTTCATTCACTTCAAATGACTTGACATATTTTGATGACTCCTCCTGGATAGTATCACCCTACATGTGGAGTGGGTGGGGGTGGGAAAGGAGGTTGGGAAGGGTGCACGTGAGGATGGGAGTGAGGGAAAGAGGGAGGGAGTGAGAAAGGAAGGAAGGGAGTGTGGGAGGGAGAAGAGATTGGGTTCAATATGTAAAAATATAAATAAAAAATAAAATGTATAAATAAATAAAATGTAGTAGTTTAGGGCATGATGTCCAGGAGGTGAAGAAAGAAGATATTTTCACTAAGGCCTTCTGTAGGAAGGTCTTTAAATGGGAAATAACTCTCAAAAGCCTCAGGACATCCCTGGGGGAAAAAAAAAGTGATAAATCAAAAACAGTGACAATGCATTAGCCTTGAAAAAATAATTAGATTTAATGAGTAATACTTTTTTATTCAGTTTATATGAATCGTAATTTGTAAGGCTCTGAAATAACTGTATATTATTCCATTTCTTGCAAAAAAAAATGCTTAACTTAATAAAATCAGAAATCACAGTTAAGTTTGCCACATACAAGTCCTTTGTTTTCACGAAGTATTCTTCTACATCTTAACTTGAATTTAAAAAGAAGGACACTGTAGGGCTGACTTGTGGCTCAAACAAGAGTGAGCCAAAAATCTTCAGGTAATTTATGGATCTAGAGCAGGTGATAATTTTCCCTGATTAAGTACTCATTACTTCTGGTTCCGGGGTGAATAAGTCACTATATTCAGTTGTTTGCACCCTGAATTCCCACTTGGCCCTATAGAATATATAAATTCAAATAAAACAACAAAAACAGCAATAACAAAATGATAACATGAATGAATGAAAGGGAATTTAAGGCAATTAAGGTGGTTACGTTTTGGGATAATGTGAGTGTGAGGGAGATTATTGACCTTAGGTGTTATGGTAATCAGAAATCACTTCATATATGTATAAAAAAGTCAAGAAAAACTAACATAAACTTATAAAATATTTGAAACATGGACCTTAATATTTTTGTAGTACTTACTGCTTTTTGTTCATTACAGTATATACCCTAGAAATAGCCCATGTTATTTGGAAAATCCACAAGCATGTAAACATATTTAAAATTCTACTATAAATAAATATTGCTAGCATTTTGTAAAGGTCACAGTATTCCTTACATTCTCTAAATTTTGTTGCCTCCACACATTTAAGTGTATACTACCTGTTTAGCTTCTATAACTACCAAACAAAATTTCAAATCATAACTACTGTCATTATGTATGAAAAATACCCATGCATATCTGTAAAGTGAAGACATACAGTAATTTTTAAAAGTAGTGCATATCATATAATTTGCATGTAAAATATAATTTATGAATATATGATAACTAGCAAGGAATAGAATCTTCTATCCTTATCTTCTATTTTTCCAGTTTTGAAATTAAGAAACATCTTTTGTTTATAAACTGAGACAATGTGTATTTGGTCCTTCTATTGGATATTTTCCCCTTTTAGAAAACTGGCATTGTAATGCAGATGTCATTTTTTGTTAATATGCATCAGTAGCTAACTTTCCAGGAAAAATTTCTTTCTATGAATATTGAAAGCTGAGTAGATTTATTTTAAGCAGCTGACAATATTTTATAGCACCAAAAGACTTTTTTAGAAGTCATTTTATTACGTATAATATATGGATATTTTGTTTGCATATTTGCAAGTGACCATGTATATAAAGTGCCCACAAGAGGCCTGAAAAGGAGGAATAGGGCCTCCTGAACTACTTTCAGTGGGTAGGACACTGTTATGTGCATGCTGGGAGTCAAACCAGTCAAATAATCTCAAAAAGTAGTCAGTACTCGAGCTAAATGAGACATTTCTCCATCCACTTAATCTAAAGATTTTCTGCTAAAGCCAAAAGGTTAACTTACTGATTTTTTTTTTTGCATCTTAAAAAACATAAGAAAGTAATATATTTATTCTAATTGGGGATTAGCAGTCCAAATTCTATAGCTTATAAAAGCTTCATAATGTTATAAATATAAAACTTATGTATAGGAGGAAAAAATTCTGATATTCTGCAGGCAATAGCATAACTATTTTTTATTGCTGCAATATTTTACTCATTTGGGGGATCTGCCACCCAACTCCCAAATAACTACACAATGAGGCTTATTTCTTTTCATGAATGTCCAGCCTTAGCTGGCAAAAAGTCTACTTTTTGCCTCTGGGCCTTTCCTGTTGTCTTCTGTAAATCTTACTATTACTCCATGGATTGTGGGTTGCTAGGTAGTTGGATGGCTGGATGGCTGGCCACTATTGTCCTCCTTTTTATTTTCTTGCTGAACTTTGCTCCTAGTTTCTTCTTATGTTTATGCTCTCTGCCTGCCAGTCCAGCCTATCCTTGCTCCAGACTCATGATTAGACTTTTGAGCTCTTTGTTAGGACCACCAGGTGTTTTAGGTAGGCACAGTAACACAGCTTCACAGAGTTAAACAAATGCAGCATAAAAGGTCTCACACTTGAAAATACTGTTGTACCTCAATAATTGATAATTACTAATTATATAAGTTAAAACATTGAGTAGAAAATAATTGTGAATGTTCTCATAAAAATGACAAATATTTAAGGGACTGGATGAAATAATTACTCTATTTTGATTACCGTGCTTTATATAAATGGATTTACATGTCACTTATTACCCGACATATACATGTAAAGTTATTTATATGTTCCCCCAATTTCATATGAACGTCAATTCTCCTGACTTTATAATAGAAATCTCTGGCGTGAACAGCCAGTAATTACAGGTTTAACAAGCCTCATATGTGACTGTAATATATAAATCAGCTTGAAAAGAATGGCATTTGCATTGTGTTAAGTAAAATAAAACTTGTATATAACTTTTGACATGTTTCATATTGCATTATCAAAATTAAAATGCTGAGGCCCATTCTTCAATTAAGGGTAAAAATATTTCAATTATTACAACTAAATTAAAGTGTTTAGAAAATTCTATGGTCAGAGTAGTAATATGTAGCTGGTTTTATTTTTGATAAATATTAAGTCTTAGTAAGGCTCTATTATTTCTGTGAATAGACATCATGATCACGGCAACTCATAAATGAAATATTTATTGAGGGGTTCTCTTACATTTCAAAAGGTTTAGTCTATTATTAGCATGGTAGATTTCATGGCTTATGTAGACAAATGTGGTGCTGGAGCTGAGAGTCATTCCTACATTTTGACTCAGAGACAACAGGGAATCGACTCCCAGTCATACTGAGGGAAACTTGAGCAAAAGCGTCCTCAAAGCCTGCCCTGGCAGTGACACATTCCCTCAAGCAAAGCCTTACTTCCTAATTGTGCCTGTCCCTTTGGAGGGCCATTTTTTTTTTAAACCATCACACATTAACAGCCTCTTAATGACATTAAATAAAAAGGAAATAGAGAATAATATATAAAATAGGATTGCCTATCTGGAAGTTTTTAATGCAGATATCAATCGACAGAATGAATATTTTGTTAATGAACATTTAAGTATACTGCAAAAGCTTACCATTTTTATATAGCATAATTAAAAATAATGTGCAGCACAATACACTTAGAGTGTTTTTTAGATAGAAATAAGAATAAACAGTAGTTAGGTACAATGATAAGTAATAGAAATTTCTACCTTTCTGTGATTCCTTTCTAGACTGAAGCATTTTTGAAAATACCATCTCTGAATATCTAGTAGTCTTAGTATATGGAAGTCTAAGATCTATGATGGGTTCTCCAGTAAGCATTTTTGCACTTTAAACCAAGATATTTTATGTGTGCTCATTTTTATTTTGTATAAAGTTTGTGACTATGCATTATCAGAGTGTACAGGTGTGGCTATGTATCCTCATTTCAAAAAGATCTTATAAAGTTTGCAAGTAATATGGTAATTAAACTTTGCTTTAAGTAATAAAAAGTCTCGAAATTGTAAAACTCAGAACTTACATTAATTATCTCTATTTTTTATGACCAATAAATATTACAACTTCTTGCTATAGTGGCAAAAAACTGAATGTGTATTATAACCCATCAGCTTCCTTACCCAGTATTCTAACATTATATCTCTAAACAGTTAGTGCAGGGTTTCTACAAGTTTAACAATATTATTCTCTAATCAACACAATCATTGCAGTTCAGGAACATAAGCTATTGTTTTGTTCTAAACAACTGCAGATATTTTGTCTTTTCCTATTCTATTCCATTCTATTTGACCTTAGAACAATTCTATAAAATATTGAAGTATATTCCTTTGAAGTCATTTAAATTAATACTCCATAGACTAATATTAAATATGAAAATAAAATAGATCATATTTCTAATGTCCTCCAATATTTATAATCATTTATATAATATTCGGTGTCATAAAAAGGATGCTGAAAACAATGAAATTTTAAATAGTTAGACAAAATTGTCAAAAAATCCTACCTTTGAGACATGCCTAAAAATAACATACATTAATAAACAGGTTAAAGTTTTTGTCCTCCTAGAGTATAAGCTTGATTTCACTTTGTATGCTAAAGTCATAAAGGATGGTATATCTAGGGATTCCTGTAACCATGACTTTGACTGATCTTAGGAAAGTTTAATTACTAATTGGTGATTAATATATTCTAGGACTGAAAACAGAGGAAACAAATACCTATACCAATGTGCCAACATTGTTAATGAAAAGTGGACAAATGGACATGCTTTATGTAGATTCATTTGCTGTTTTCTTGTTGCTTCCTAATGCCACTAGCATAACAACTAAGAGTGGGCTCTTTGTCAAAGGGTGGATTGATGCCCTCTGAGATTTCTCTGAAACACTCCAGACCTTAAATGTTTCCTGTGCCATGGTGATTTGTTAACCCCAAGAAGAAGCAACTGAAAAAGATGACAACAGCTTCACTGGGAATTGGACCACTATTAATATTTGTCTGAGCTTCATTTTTCACGCTATTCTATATCTTTAAAATTTTGTTCCTTGGTTGAGGATTCAATATGGATTACCTTGAGTTCTCATTAGGCAACCTGTAGGATGACTACAAAGCAGCAATCTCATTTTTGTTTGAGTCCTACAAGATACTTAAAGAGAACAGAAATATAGCTGAAGTATTTGTTGCTTTTCACTAGTAAAATGTGATGACAGCTTCCTTCTGCATCTTAGCAGTGGACTAGATAACACAAACAAAATGCTTCACGCTTCAGATGGAGAAATGCTTTAGTGTCTTTAGGAAGAAACTCATCAGTATGATGAAAGCAGGCTCCATTGCCAACACCTTGCCACACCTGTAACATACCAGCAACTAAAGCACAACTTGGAAATATAACTTATTGTCCCAAAACAAAAGAAACCAGCCACTTCTCAAAATCAACACATATGGGAAAGTGATAGGCCATGTATCACATAACACACAGTTAACAAAAATGGTAAAGCAACTAGAAAACACGTTGAATGTCTAATACAAGCTATGGAATTTCTCATCCCATGGTGAAGAAGTATAATGCTCTATACCCATTGCAGATCTCAAACTTCTGATTATCGTGTATCACAATATAAATAGCTGGGTTTAAAAATATATGCTATACATTTATCTATACTTCATAGTGTAAATGAAGTATTCTGTCAAGACTTCTGTGTTGACTAATTTGCTTCAAGTCACAATTTTACCTCAGTAGAAAGGACTGAGTAAGTATACAAAATTTCCAGTTTCTTGATTCATGTATGTATGTGTGTGTGTGTGTGTGTGTGTGTGTGTGTGTGTGTGTATTCACATTTTATAATTATATTGCATATATTATTACATAATCAGGTAAAATACAAATTTATGATGCGGTATAACAATGAGTAAACAAATCATAGATTTGGATCAAATTCAGGGACTAGATTTTGTTGTCATGAAGAGGGGCTTATATTGGAGCTAATGACTGAGGTGCACAGAAACAATCAGAGGAAAGACCAAAGCAAGTGAAATAATTTAGATGATCTGGGTAATACCTAACCAGCAATGGGAAGGAAATTGTATTTTTTCCTTAAATGACATTTAAAAATATTAGTCACTTTTAGTGAATGAAGCAATAATGAGATAAATGTATGCCTATTGTTTTACTTCGTCTTTGTCAATCTTATGATGTGTGTGTGTGTGCACAAATGCTTAAGAAGAACTATTAATTCAGAAAATCTGAACTGTTTACCATGGGATTCATGGAGACTTGGGCAGACCTAAATGCCAAAGTTCTAGAATACAATTTAAAGTTAAAAGAGGTCAATCATGATCATCTGGTAAAATATAAACAACAAAATTACTGGATACTTTCTTCAAAGTATAAAATGTGGACCTCTGCCATTATGATCCATGATGGAAATATGTGAAATTCTGAATATTATGTTCATAACATGAGGCAGTAAGAAATGACTAACCTAAAATGGGTGTGAGCATTTTTATGAAAATGAATCTTGCAAAGAACATTTATATTTTCCAGAATCAAACAGACTATGTCCAATCTTCATGCAGTAATGAGCTCCAAAGTAGATGACACAACATTTCTAAACTGTCTCAGTTGTCTGTGAGAGTCCTTAGCACTCATTATTATGAATAAATTTGGTTAGGGTTTCTATTCTAGTGCTTGTTGTTAGTGAGATGCTTAAGAACACCTCATTCTCTAACATAAGCTTGCTAGATGAGCATGGTTTCAGTGGTAATAGTCTGTTCTGACACCGTTGGAGCATCCATCACATTTAAAAAAAAAAAATGGTAACCTGTTTTTGGAACTGAGCAGTTCTTCTATGGCTGAAAGTATCAGAATATCATCTCAATACATTAATTTTCATATACCACAATAACCTCAGTGATATAAAAAACAAAAAGCTTTTTACAGCTGCAGTGTGATCTACTATATTTCTCAGAGCATATATTCTTCATCATACATCCCCTAACTTTGTCTATAGATCTTCAGAAATCCACTGCTCTGAAATACTCTAGGGGAAAGGGCTTCCTTTACATTTTCCCTCAAGCAAGGAATTGATAAGAGGATGTAAAGAAGATAAGCTAGTTTTACATTTCAATCCCAGTCCCTTCTCCCCTGTCCCCCAACTAACCTCCTTCCCACTCCCTTTCTACTACCCTGGGAGGGTGAGACTTTCCATGGGAAGTCTTCAAAGTCTTCAACACCCTTTGGAGCAGAGCCCAGGCCCTTAGGCTGAGGGAGTATTTATGTATGTGCAATGGGCTTTCACCTTCTCCAGAGGACCATGTATTTCTCTTTGTGCTCCTTGTTTCCAAGCTTTTCTGTTGGTGTGGATTATTGGCTGGTGATCCTTTGTTCTTTTTCTAAAAGCCACATATGAATGAGTATATACCATGTTTGTCTTTTTGTGACTGGGTTACCTCACTCAGGATGGTTTCTATCCATTTGCCAGTGAATTTCAAGCTTAAAAGTACTGAACACATTTGTGACTTTTTTTTTTTTTAGGAATCAATCAAAACTAAGAAAATATAACTCAAATATAGATACATACATATTTATATTTCACTTGTGAGCATGGTTTTGTTTGCATACCACAGAACCAAAATCCTATCTTTTAGCAATTATGTTGAATTCAGTAGATTTTATGAAAAGCCATTGATTTAAAAGTAATTGAAGCTTTCTTCTAATGCGTTATTACTGATTCATTGAATAAAAGATATTATAAAGATAACAAATGTATATTTTAAATGAAAATGCTATTTTGAAGGAAAAATCAACAATATAAATATTATGTCCATGGGACTTTTTGTTTTGTTTTTCAAGACTAGGTTTCCCTGTGTAGCTTTGGAGCCTGACCTGGAATTAGCTCTTGTATACCAGGCAGGTCTTGACCTCATAGAGATCTGCTTAATTTTGCCTCCAAAGTGCTGTGACTAAAGGCATGTACCACCACCACCCCAGCCAAAGGACTCATTTTTTAAAACTTTGTGAAACATTTGCTCCTTCTGTAAATATTTACTGAAATAAAAAGTTTGTTTTTGCTTTGTTCTGTAAGAAATTCAAGTGATAGACAAAGGCAAGATCAAATTGCATTAAATGTTTTCAACTAGTTCCAATATAATCTAACATTAGATATGGCATTGATAGTTTTTAAATATTTTGTTGCCTGCAAGAAAACAGCCATTGGCTATGTTTATTTTGTAGTTCCTCTATATAAAATGAGGTAGACATTTTTAAAGCCTTTATAGTATATAAAAAGCAATGCAGCTGTATTAGAATGAAGGTTACTGAAAAGGAATGCTATAAATATTGAACTACTGTACCAGGGAAACTCAAATAGGAGAGCCCTCATTTGGTTCCATTCACTGAATTTAATCAAGCACTGTCAGATCTCAATGTTTTATGCCTTAATGATGGCTTACACAGATTCCACAGTTCTGCAGAGGTTTTATACTTTAAAGGTCAATCCAGTTAAGATTAGATTGATTTAATTTTCCTGAACTTCATGTACAGAACCCAGTTCATGTTTTATAAGAATCTTTCAATGATAAAAAAGGTAAGGTCATCGCTGGTTTGTGTTCCTTTCCATTTCCTCCTTTTAAGGATGGGTTCTTCTATAGCCTTCAGTAGAAAGGTAAATGTTGCACAGAAGGCAAGGCTTTCTTGCTCTCGGCCTTGATTTAATATCCTTCCCATGTCTCACTCTCTGATTGACTCTGCGTTTAGTGGTCTCTATAGAGTAAGTTTAGAGCATCTTTCTTCAAAGATTGTATGTGCAAACTGTCTGAAGACCCCAGGGTTTATTGCTCTGACAATTTAGGTCAGCTCCTTACAGCTCTTCCTGCTCACTGTCTGTGCTACCAGTATTCTACACCTGTTATCAACATCACAAGAGTAAGTCCTAATATCCTAATATCTAGGTGTCTAGTTCAATGCAAAACTTTCTTCTTTGTCCTACAACTCAGGAGGAATATTAGGTTGTTGACTTTTTGTTTTGGTTTGGTTTGGTTGTTGTTGTTGTTTTCTTTTTTTCTCCATTGCCTGGAGAAACTCAGAGAAAAGCAATAGGGATTCTGCCTAAACAAAATTTCTCTAACAAGTTGAGTTCTTCCTTAGAAAACTATAACCATAACTATTTGTCATTAACTCCATCAAAGACCACAGAAGGATAATATATAAACTCTAGAAATGACAGAGACATCTTGCCTTGTCAGTCACCTGAAGTTCTTCTGTAATCTTCCATCTTCAGTCCATAGGCCATAGTGCATCTGGCAGACTCTTCAGCAAAGCAGGAAACTTTACTTTAAACTGTCTTCTTGTATTGGCAGTTTGTCAGTCACTTTTCTCTGTGTCCTGCAGACTGTCTGGCAGACTCTTCCATGAAGCAGGAACTCTGTAGCAATGTCCATCTTGAATCAGCAGTCACTTTTCTGTGGGTCCTGCATGTCCAGTTTATACAGTATTAACTCAAACAGTCCAGACAAGAGCAGTATCTTGTCCAAATGGCTAGTCTTGCCATATTGGAAGTAAACTTCATAACGCGTTTCTTCAATATTCATCTTCTTTTCTGGTGCAGGTGGTGTTGCCAGGAGCAGTTATATCTCACTGTCAAGAAAAACCCTAAACCATTTTAAATGCCATATTCTGTAGGTCTTTGAAGGGTTTAAAGAATTCCTATCTATCTCACATACATGTCTGTATATCTAGAAATCTTAACTAACTTAACTATAAGATTTGACTATCATAGGCACTATCTATAATCTGTACTACATTATACATTACATTTCTAAATGAGCTAAGCAAACACAATACCTAAACAAAAGAAGAAATATACATATCACAATATTGACCTTTAATTGTATCAATAAATGAAAATCCATTCCAAATAAATTATTCATATCTATATCATAATCCCCTTTTTACCTTTAAAAAGAATTGGCTGTGATCATTTACCAACCCCATTTAAATGAAAAAAATATTTATAAACAATATTTGGGAATTTTGGTGTCGTTCTTTCCAAACTACTTCCTGCTGATAAGGGACACTGTCATGGGGATCCTAAGAAGAAGTAGAAATCCTGGCTGTAGTCTGCAAGGCTGCCTTGTTCAAGCTGTTTTGAATGTTGGATCACCAGGAACTCTGTTTCAGGTGGTCTGGCTTGATCAAACCACATTAGTCTGGAAGGAATCCACATCTTTTCATTTTCTTTGGAAACAAAAATAGAAATCCTTTTCCCCAGTAACTTGTCCTTAGACTTAAATTTTGGAGTCAAAGCATTTTTTAAATATATAGATTGGATTGATTCTGCAGCATTTGTTTTAACAGTTGTTGTTATTTCCTCAGCAGTCAAAAGATACAAAGATAATATAACATCATACAGTAACCAGTAACCAGACTCTCTCTGAGCTTCTGAGCTTTTCATCTTTACGTGGCTTTATTATTACTTTGATTTTTTTTTTTTTTTTTTTTTTTTTTTTTTTTTTATTTTTTTTTGAGACGGGGGTTTCTCTGTGTAACTCTTATCTGTCCTGGAATTCACTCTGCATACCAGGTTTACTTTGCAAATCACAGAGATCTGCTTGCCTCTGTCTCCCGAGTCTTGGGATTAAAGGCATGTGCCACCAACTGAGCTCTTTCCTGTATTTTTAAAACCATTTTATTTCTTTTCTCTCCCAAGCCTACATATATTTTAGATCACACTGTAAAACTTTAGAGGTTTTCTTAATGTGAATCTGTCTTTACTGTAAATCTTTATTTTTTTCTGGCCACAAGTCTTTATCTGGTAAACAACAACATTGCTAAAATGAAAACCAGGGTTGTTTCTGCTGCGGTTTATCAAAGATGGCGGTGGCTATTTTACCACCAGCACTGAGAACTGAGCTCACTGCCTTGGTCTGCATGCTGCCATCTTGGAGATGTGGTCACTGCCATTGCAAGCTCTCATACACAACAATAAATTGTTAGCAGTGCTTCTTAAAAGCCATGTGTATTTTTTGCCGCTTATGCTGAGTCAGGAACCTTCCCTTAAAGGAGCCATGGAAATATCTGCTTGTCTCTCACAAATCAGAGTCCAACGGATAAAAATTCTGCTACCAAGAAAACTTGCTTGTCTCTGTTCTTTTGCTTCTAACCCCCCCCCTTTTTTTTTTTAAAAAAAAAAAAAAAGCTTTTGTTGAATTTTAAATTGAAGTTCTTACTAGCCACGTGGGCGCCATATGTAAGGAGTAATGTTTTTCCTTCTGCCACTGGTCTTGTCCTGCCGCTGCACCAGCCCCAAATAACACACAGAGACTCTGTATTTGATATAATGCTGTTGGCCAGGTACTAGTTTCTTATTGGCTAGCTCTGTCTTAAATATTAACCAATTTGTGTTAATCTATGTATTTCCACATGGTCTTCTTACTGGGAGCTGGCTGCCATACTATATTCAAAGATTTCTGCTTTTATTTGAAGCCATATACCCTATGTTGGACATTTTGCTGATATTTCATATGGAAGTAAGTTATTGTACTTGTTTTGTAGATGAAAAATATTTTACTTTTAAAAGTTAGACTTGTTTTTATATAATAGTAGAAACAAAGTAGATGAAAAATATTTTGCTTTTAAAGTTAGACTTGTTTTTATATAATAGTAGAAACAAAGCTTTGAATAATTACTGATAATTGACAGAGATTATAGACTATATAAAATCCTCATCATCAATAATCTCAAATGAATTGATAATTTACATTACAATTATCAGCTCATCTCCAATTAAAAGTGCTTAGATAAACTACATTAGAGACTTCCATGTCTGGAAGTGAAAATTAATAACTTTTCACATTAGTTATTGTTACAATAATATTATAAATCCTGGCTATTGATTTCTACATTCCTTTAGGCTACCAGCATCTTCCAGGAAGTATGACTCAGAATGGAAACAAGCCGAAAAATATATCTCACATTTTTATCAAAATGAAAAATTATGTTATGGTGAGACTGGATTCATGAACAATCCTAATAAAATTATAGTACAGTGGCCTTAGATTAGTTAATAGTTCTGTGGGATTTATGACATAGGAGTAAGTATATCCTACATAAGGGATTCCTCTGTATTTTAAGAAAAAATACATAAGATGACTGTAGAGGTTGATTTTCTACTCACATGGTAAGCCATCTTGTTTAGTTTCTAAATTTGATTTTGATTATTTTACTATATGCAGCAATTTCAGAATCAGTCACAATACATTTACAAGTCAATTTACTTTATAGGCATAAATACCAGTTTTCTAATTAATGTGACAATGAGTAGCATTTTAGACCTCATTACTTTGGTAATCTGTTAATTATACCTTTGAAATTGATGACATTTCCTGTAAAATTCATACTATTATGCTTACAATTTTATTTAAATACTTTTTACTTTGGATCAAGATTTTAAAGAAATTACTAACTTCATTAATTATAAAATTATGTAAACATTTTTCAAGGAAATTATATAATTAAATTTTAAAACTTTTTGAACATAATGCCTTAACCATCTTATTAAATGGTGCTAATATTTATATGATATTCAATTATACAAACATTATCAACATTTCTTCACTAACCAAAAAAAAGGAAGCAAACTTATACTTCGGAAAGGCATGAATACCAGTAGCTAAGAAAGAGAGAATATTATCAACCACATATTAAGGGAAAGTCTGTATTTTTGTTACAATAAGAAATTATAACATGTCTGAGCATAATTGATAATATGTATAATCTGCTCATATATATGAATACATATATATATATGGAGGTGTGAATATATATTTAAGATGATATATATTTTTTCTTAAATATTACTTCTTAAAGTAATAGCCAATGAATTTAGGCTATTTTACCTTTTGCAAGTGATAAATTAAGAAAAACTAAAACCCCTTTGCTCATCACTCCTCCCTGTCTGCAACTGGATTCCAAGAGTTCAGCTCATTGTTTAGCTGTGGACACCTGCTTCTGCTTCCATCAGCTACTAGACAAAGCAGTTCCAGTCTGATAGCTGGGAAACCAGCATAGGACTGACCCAGATTCACTGAAAGTGGTGTTTCTGATAGGGTTGGGTGTCTATGGGGCCTCTGGTAGTGGATCATTATTTATCTCTAGTATAGGAATATAGTTTGGGAGCCCATTCCACATAGAGTGATACTCCATTAGCCTAGACACATGGAGTAGGGCCTTGCACCCTGCACCAAAAGATGTGACAGACTTTGAAGACTCACCATGGAAGGCCTCACCCTACCTGGGGAGCAGAATGGGGATTGGAGGAGGATGGTGTGGGGAACAGGGGAGGACTGGAGATTGGAGAACTGGGATTGATATGTAAAGCAAACTTGTTTCTAATTTAAATAAAATTATATATATATATATATATATATATATATATATAACAGCAAGAAAATAAAAATACAAAATAATATACTAAATGTGTTTTGGTTAACTAATGAAAAGTTTTGAATGGTTTTCATCCTTTTATATTGATCTACATTGTTCATTTTAAAGTGCTGATATGAATCAGCACTTTAATGATTATTCATGATTATTATATTATTATTAAAATAAATGAATATTTTAAAGTAACATAAATATTTGTAGGCATAACATTATATAACAGCTCATTTATGACTTTTAAAAGTAAATTTTACTAATTTTTCATTATGAAAAATTGTTGTGTAAACATCTAGATTTTATGTATAAGTAGACATAGAATACTGAGGTGAATTTGTTTTGATCAATGACTATGGTTTGGCCTCATTTCACATTCTTTTACACTTATTAGAAAGTATACCATGATTAAATCTAAAATATTTATTGAATCAATGGCCCATTTCATTGAATCAATGTTTTGTAATTTAATGCAGTGTTTCTTAATGAAATGTGCAGTCATGATTCCTATATTTGTAATTTTGTTGTATCTTAACTTTCTATTATTGTTTCCTTTGCTCTGCAATGATGATGAAATGAAAGTGTTTGTCAACTGTAATTTAATTATTTATTTTTAAATGAAAGAATCTTTCTTATTAAGAATATTCTAGGGTCATTTCAATTTTAATCATTGATGATGGTGAGAATCAACGACATTATCTTTATAAGAGCATGGTGTTCATGTCCTTGTTTTAGAACTTTTATGGATAAATTTAGCCTTTATTACAGGCCTCAAGTTTAGATAATTTAACTTTATATATTTCTATAGTTAATTCTAAGTGGAAATAAATGAAAACAAATACTATCTTTCAATTCAAGCCTCCCCTATCTCTAGGTTATGCTACTGGAAATGCTGTTGGTTGTCTAGATATCACAGAAAATAGGGACTATCTTTATTAGAAGTAAGTGGTCAAATATAGATCTTGCACATATTTCAGAAAGAAGTATGAATGAAAGCTGAGTGGAGAATAGATTCCTAACTTATTTTGATACAAAAGCCATAAAAGCAAATTGACCACTGTGTAGAGGTTGGGTTTTTTCTTCTCTTCTTTGATAACTGTTTTATTTTTCATTAATTTAATTATTTTATTTAAATGTTTAAGTGCTTTAGCTACAAGTATTTTTGTGTGAATCACATGCATGTCTGGTGCTCACTAAAGCCAGAAAAAGACATAAGATCCCCTAGAAATTAGGTAAAGATGGCTTGGAGCACAACATGGGTGCTGAAACCCAAACTTGTGTATTCGGTAAAACACCCTGTTAATTATTTTCACATTTTAATTTACATACTAAATATTTTAGTTTTGGAGGCTCAACATACTATCTCTCTCTTTTTTCACATGTTATAATTTATTTTCTTAAATTTTTTTTCTGTAAACACGATTGAAGAAATTGAGTGCCTGAACATTAGCAGTTTGAAGACATATGACATACTTTACTAAAATACACTAATATAGAAAATTTCAAGGCAGGTAAACATATTTTAGAAATCTCTTACTCATTTCCATTCAAAGCAGATGCTACTACCAAATATTAAAGCATCATTGAAGGCATATTTTATGTATATAGCAAACACTGAAAATATGATTTAGTGGAACTTTTGCTCTAATCTGAGATTGCTCCTAAAATCCTATGAAACCAATTCACATTCGTGACAGATTTATTATGGCCAAGTTATTTTAAATACTTAGAAGTTAAATTTTACATTAACACTATAAATTAAATGTGTGCACAGATGAGCACAGCCTTAGCAAACAGTAATCATGTACTGCTTAATTTCCCTATATGGAGAGACTCATTAGAAGTCTCCCTATAGTTATAGGAATTTTCCTTCTCTAAAATCTGGGTTTTTTTCTCTCATATTTGATCTCACTAATCAGAAGGGAAATCATAAAAGAAAGGACTTCTTCTGTCGCATATTTATATTGTAACATTTGTATTTGCCCTTCACCATAATGACATATTTGAGAAGAAAAGTCACTTTAAAAATTGAGTATAACTAAGGTAAAACTCATTAATTTCTTGAATGGGAATAGATCTATGTGTGATTGCATATTTTGTTCATTTAGGTGTAATTTCCAAATAAGGTTTTATATATGAAATATATTTAATATTATTTGTTATTCTTTCAAATTTGTCATTCTGATATCCATTTAATGTAAGTATATTTTCACAGAATATACTATTGAGATTGAGACTTTCCAGTTTTGTTTTTCTTAGTTCATTGTGGTCTACATTCAATATCAATTAATGACCTGCAATTTCCTTCCAATAAGTAGTTAATTAAGTTTTCAACTAATAGATAGGCACTGTGATTTCACTTAAGACTATGCAACTGCACAATACCAAAAGGAAATCATGCAAAACCAAAATTATACTTCATAGTTCCCATGAATTATAATTTTATTCCCAAGAAGAGTGGCCTCAGGACTGTGTGATGTTAACTCTGGCTACATACACATGAGTGTATGATCAACAAATTTCTGGAACATCATTTCTAGGATATCCAATGGCCTTTTGTAGCTTCTGAGGATAGCAAGCATCCACATACATACATGTAGACAAAACACTCAAACACATAAAATAAAAATAAACATAGGCTTTAAAATAATAGCAGTATTAAAATACATATGTACTACTATCATATTGCTGTATATTTGAAAGAAAAATACTGGTAAATATAAGGAAATAGAACTCAATTAAAAACTAATATAATATATATTAGATTAGTATTTCTGATATCAAACTCACTTAGATATATTTATAATTATTTTCAATTAAAAACAGTTGAAGAACTGGCACAAGTTACTGGTTGTTATGAGTAGGTTTTTTCCTGCCAGTCTGGTCACAACGCCATGCCAGCCCCAAATAACACACAAAGACACTGATTTAGATATAAAGCTGTAGGCCAGTTACTATTTCTTATCGGCTAGCTCTGTCTTAAATATTAACCCATTTCTATTAATCTAAGTATTTCCACATGGTCTTATCTTACCGGAGAGAATCCAGCATTCTTTTCTCTCAGTCCTCCATCTTTTTTTTTTTTTAAATAAAAAAAAATTATTTTCTTACTTTTCTTTCTGAGCCTCAATTAATTTGAGTTGAATTACATCCTCAAACCTTTCTTTTATGATTTTAAAATTAAAATATTTAAAACTCCTTCAAACATCCAGTAACTAATTACACATTTAAAAAAATCAGTACTACATCTTGAATCTCCCCCTATTACTTCATTTCTCCTCCTTGTCTCCTAGTCCCGCCTATATTGCTTTTCTACTGGCCAACAGTGCTTTATTCATAAACCAATATGAAAAACATATTTACAGAATGACACCTCCTATCAATTGGTGATTGAAAACAATTAACTATGCAGTGACAATTCTGAAGTGTGACATGTGTCTGTATAATGTACATCTTTTCTCTCAATAATCTCTGCACCATTTCCATGCTTACCAATATATGCTACTCAGTTCAAACTAAAAAGTGACTACTCTTCTTTTTTCCCCACAAAAATTGTTTTTGTAATGATTTACATCTTAAAGAAATGCAGTTTTGCAGATTGTTTAGAAAAGCCATATTTAGATTTTTTTCTATTAAAAGTTTTTTGTTTAGTAAACATATCATGTTTCTTATTTATTTTCAAAGTACTACAGCATAAAATTCCAGTGCAATAATTTACTGTAGTAAAATATTTATTTAGATAATATTTCAATATTTTAGACATTGACAATATGTTGATTATATTTTAATAAGTGAACAAATCTAAGAAGTTCAAAAATTTTAAATATAAATACTCTTATGGGAAGTTTCCTGCCAGCCTGGACTCAGACCTGCGTCAGTCCCAAAATAACACAAAGAGACACTATTATAAAGCTATTGGCCAATGGCTACAGCTTCATGTGACTAGCTTTGTCTTAAATATTAAACAATTTCTATGCATCTAAGTGTTTCCATGTAGTCTTACCTTACTGGAGAAAGGGTCTGGACAACTTCTCTCATGTCCTACATTTTGACTCCTCTCTACTACATCTCCCAACATCCTCCTTGTCTCCTAGTCCTGCCTATCTTGCTTTCCTATTGGCCAATAGGACTTTAGTCATTAACCGCTAAGAGAAACATACTTACCAAACAGCATTGCCCATCAGACTACTACTATCTGAAATAGGTATATAAATTCCACTCTCTTTGTTTCCATGAATATGTTGATTCATAGGTATTAGAAAGCAATTCCTTTTAAGTAGTATATAAAGAAAGCACAGCATGACAGAGACAGATCACAGTGGTACATAGCAGACAATATATTCATTGTGAAAATCGCATTGAATCCCTTGAAAAACCACCAAACATGTACAATTGCTAGAAATATATCCTAAATACATACAAAGAAGGAGAAAGTGGGAGAGAAAGAGAGAGATGAACTACTCACATGAGAACGATGAAATTTCATTTTCAAATATTTGGTAACATCAATATTATTATCTTTTAAGGTATAAGTTATCGCGGTTAAATAAGGATCAGGATAAACAAATAGGCTGAATAGATGTTTATTCAGGGGGAAATAACTTACAACCTAGACAGATGAACACCAGGAAATTCCACCCAATGCTCTCCTGTCCAAGTCCTGCCAGCAAGAAAGCTTTTCCCGGCTCTCTCTCCTACCTCCTTCCACAGGTCACTTCCGCCCATGGCTCCACCCCCCATGGGTGTGGTCAGTGCCACAGAAGGACTATCTCACTACAATAAGTCATTGTCAAAAATTAAACATAAAACACATTTCAGAGTTTATACATGAAACACATTTCAAAGTACTGTTTTCTGTATAAAGGCATTCTGCTTAAAGCAATTCTGATGCCCGCTGGCTTCCATAGACATAGCTGGTGATATAGGAGCACCGAAAGTGATCATATGAATATATGTATTAGAAAAATGAAGTGAATGAACTCTATAAAATAGAAAATTTCAATTACATATTAAGTAAATAGACTAAATTCTAATAAACCTCCCGGATATATTCTCCTTGAAAATAAGTGTGTGTGTGTGTGTGTGTGTTTGTGTGTGTGTGTTTGTGTGTGTGTGTTTGTGTGTGTGTGTTTGTGTGTGTGTGTGTGTTTGTGTGTGTGTGTTTGTGTGTGTGTGTTTGTGTGTGTGTGTTTGTGTGTGTGTGTGTTTGTGTGTGTGTTTGTGTGTGTGTGTTTGTGTGTGTGTGTTTGTGTGTGTGTGTTTGTGTGTGTGTGTTTGTGTGTGTGTGTTTGTGTGTGTGTGTGTTTGTGTGTGTGTGTGAGAGAGAGAGAGAGAGTTTCTTCTTTTGATATTATTAGAATTATAAAGACACTCAATAACAAAACAGGAGGTGCATGATAGGAAACAGTGTAGGAAACACTTTAATAACTTAACAAACCGTGAGAGTACTAACAGCCTGCTGTTTAAGAAAGTTTGTCCTGGGGATAGTTAAACCACAAGACCTTGCAGAAAGCAAAGGTGTCTAAGGAAATGTGTTGTTACTCCCTAGGTAACTATGCACTCTGCCTGGGTGAACTGATGTGTGTAAATTAGCATGTGGTCCCAAACGAAGACAAAATAAATCCAATATGAGGGAAAGATATCAAACTGAGAGGATGAGAGAATATTGAAGGAGAACCCCTGTCTCTTTTTCCAATTGCTTTCCTACTAACTTTCAAAGGATTGTGTTTGGGTGAGAAAGAGTTTGATTTTCAGAGCCACGGATAATTTTTTTGTATATATAAGAAACAGTGGGAGGTAGAAGAAAACACTGCCTTGGGATAGGCTGTGCAAGTTCATAATATCTAGAAAGATTCAGTGATTTGAACAAAAATTTTTATTCTAAAACATCAATATACTTCAGCAAATTAAATGTGTCTGAAGGAATATCTCAGTCTGGTTTAGAAAACATTTGTGGATATGAAATATTAATTGTACTTAAATCATACAAAAGTGTAAGACTAAAAAGTTCAAATTTATTTATCATGTTAGAGACTGCACATATTTAGTAATTTACTAAAACACATTTCTTATTTAAAAAGTCCATAACTTTGTAAATTTCAAAAAACTGACTTACCCAACATGCCATCGCCTTTGTACATATTTTTTTTCCTTTTTCCTTTTTCCAAGTCTTCCATGTGAAAAGTGAAAAAGATTGAGGATCAGACATTAGTTATGTGTCAGATGTCATAACCAGTGCGAATGTGTCCCTGTGGTTGACCTCCAGCTCTTGAACGTGAAGTGGCAAATATTGAAGAAAGTTAGTAGTGTGAATTGATATAGAAAGGGTCTACAACAAACCATGTGACAAGGAAAGGTGCACTCTTACTCCTTCCTTTTTATTTGCCAATGTACATAGAGTCTACATAGTTTACATATGATACAATTAATTTATTCATATTGAGGTGGTAACAATATAAATTAATGAGATATGTTTGAAAATATATTTCAAAATTATATATATGTATATAATATATGTATACACTTTAAAGATTTTAAATATGTGTGTGTTAGCATTATCAAAGAAAGAAATGTATATTTCTTTTGTATAATTTTCTATCTCTGCAAGAGCCTGGCCATCTCATGACCATGCCAGATTTAGTATTAGTTTTCATTTTTGGGCCTTGAGTTTTCCATTGGTGTTAACTGTTATTTCTAAAGATAATTGAATAGCTCATCCCCTACACCTCTTTGTCTTATCCACACTACTCATTAAATGTAGTATACAGGTGTTGTGGTGTTTTGAAAGAAAATGTCCCCCAAAGGGACTGGCATTATTAGGAGTTGAGTCATTGTTGTTTGTCACTGTGAGACTGGGATTTGAGGTCTCTTATGCTCAAGCTTCCCTCAGTTTGACTTTCAGTTGACTTCCTCTTATCTGAAAGATAGAGGACTCTCAGCTCATCCAGTACCAAGTCTTGCTGTACACCACCATGCTCCCTGTCATGATGATAATGGCTGAACCTCTGAAAGTGTAGGTTAGCCAAGGCAATTACGTGTTTTCTTTATAGGAGTTGTCATGTTCAAGGCATTTCTTCATAGCAATAAAAACTTTAATTACCACAATAGATATCACTTTCATGACATTTATGAGACACTTTCATGATGTCGATATAGGTAATAACCAGTATATACTCATAGATCAGTGCTTTGCTCACGCATATGTAGCAGATGAGAGGAAAAACAGAAATTTGAAGCCATAAAATATGCATAATTTGAGAGATCTTGGAATGTGTAGCTATTAATGGGATAAAATTCCTCCTATGATATCTCAGGGAAACATGCAGAAGAGGAGGCAGAAAAAGAGTAAGAGCCAGAGAGATGGAGAACACCTAGAAAACAAGGCCTTCAAATCACTACGATCAAAGCACAAGTGAATCATTGTTTCCTGTGCTTTCTCTTGGATTGTTTTTCTTCTCTTGTTTACTTCTATCAAATTCTGATGTATTAGGTTTATTTTATCTTGTTTTTAATTTTAATATTTCCATAAAGCTTGTTTGTATACGAGAGAGTAAAAGATTTAGAGAATATGGGAGGTTGGTGAGGTTGGGGAGAGAAGTAGTGGGAGGGGAAACTGTAATCAAGGTATATTAAGTAAGAAAAACTGTTTCCAATTAAAGGAAAAAGTAAAAGAAGGAAAAATAAAAATATTATTAAAAAGTTAAATTACTTAAAATATTTAAAATTCTTATACGACTCATATTGCTAAATAAATACAATGAATGTGTATATTATAACTGAAAATCATCCACTAAATGTGCCTAAAAATTATAAAATTGATGCCACTTGCTATGATTCACTCCCTCTCATGCTCTATTTTTAACATGTTAAGAGCATAGAAAGTACATGAATATTGAATGGGTGAGGATCCTTCTCTACTGAACAAGAAAACAGGTGGAATGTGGTCAAATAGATATACAATCCTTGCACTTGTGAGGTAAAAATATGCAGGTGAAGAGGTTAATTCCATCATTTCCTACACAGTGAGTTCAAGAACTGCCTGCTATTGGACAGCCAGTTTAAGAAAACTAAAACAGGTAAAAATACATCTAGCAGTTCAAACAGAACATGGTGACTTAAAGATGTGAGATTATTCCCTACCATTTTCATCTGTATGATAGAGGCTCCTCTCAGAGAATCACATATCCAGAAGTGAACCCAACTGTACCTTTCTCCAACTAGCTGAGGTGCCTCAGGTGTTCTCTCTCTTGGTGTGAAGCACCAAGCTCGACAAAAAGCAACCTAGAAGAGGATAAAGGGTTTGTTCTTACACTTTCTTGTTAAAAATCAACCTGAGCAGACATCAAAGCACATCACAAGTAAGTCTCGTTACATTCGTATTGTAAGACACTGAGAAAATGCACCACCCCCCAAAATAATCTAGGAAATTGACAGTGACATATTTAAATTTTAAAATAAAAAAGTAGGCAATATTTATTTGATACAAAATTCCAGTGTGAAACAGAAATAAGGCAATTATTTCTCCTTTAATTTCTAGGACATCATATGGTACAGATACAGGCAGGCCTTGTCTATGATGCCACTGTTTGTGAGTCCCTATGTGTACCAACTCTGTTTCAGATAAAAAACATTGATGTCTTGCTGTCCTTAATACCTTCTATTCCTTTTCCAAAGAGTTCCCTGAGACCTGCAGGGAGGGATTTGATGAAAGATATCCCATTTAGCCTGAGTATTTCAAGATCTTAGTCTCTGCACATTATTTCGCTATGGGCCTCTGTATTTGGTGTTTTCTGCTGCAGGAAAACACTTCTCCAATGAAGTCCAAGGAAGAAACTGATCTATGAGAATAACAGAATCCCATTAGGAGTCATTTTCATGCTACGCTCCTTTAATAGAACAGTAGCACTTGGTTTTAGACATGGACTCTGGCTTATTTAATCTCAGTTTATTTGCCATTGAGCAGATTCTGGTGCAGAACCATCTCATGTAGTAAAACTAACTCAAATCAAGTATGGATTGGTTACTTAATACCTAACTTAGAAGTCTTCTAAAACTGACAAACACACACAAATGAAAAATAAATTAATTTTCTTTAAAGGACTTTTCCGTGGGGGGGGGGGGGGGAAATACTATTAAGCGTAGTCCTAGTGTCCTATATTACTTAGCCAACAAAAAGCATACACAGTGGCACTTTGGAAGTTTTTTTGTCTCCAAATAGTTAATCAGGGAATTACCTTTTTCTCTTTCTTTCTTCCTTTCGTTCTTTCTTCCTTTCTTCCTTCCTTCCTTCCCTCCTTCCTTTCTTCCTTTCTTTCGTTTTTTCTTCCTTTCTTTCTCTATCTATTTTAAAATTACAAACACTTTTTGTGCATATTCTGATTTCCATTTTTGCCCTTTTACGAGTTTCCTCTCTTTGTCTCTCCCTCCCCCTACCTCTCTCTCTCTGTGTATGTGTGTGAGTGTGTGTGTGTGTGTGTGTGTAACTATACATCTACACTTTTTTTCCTGTGTTTTTTCTTTTTTCCCTATTAAAAATTTTGATTGAGTTGTCCTATTCTGATTTGGTTTTGGTTTTCCTTATTTTATTTTTATTTCATTAGTGTTCCTTATATGCTTATTTACTTTCTAATGATAGACAAAGAGAGTATAAATGCAGACAGGAAAGGAGTTAGGAAGAAACTGGGAAGAGGATGCTCAGAAAAAAACATAATCAGTATATTCTGTATGAAAAACATCTATTTTCAATTAAAAAGTTAAAATAAAGATTAAGTTTTATGTAGAAGTCAAGCTTTATTTCTAAATATATTAGCTCTAAGTGGTCTAGATGTAAATAAAATATTGCTCTGAATTTATAAATTTTGAATGGATTTGATAATCCAAATGAAATCAAAATTGATCGAAGTATGCCTTTAAATCTGCAATCAGGAAACAAAGAAAAACAAAAACCAAACTTACTCTAAATTAAGCACATTAAAAAATAGAAGTTATAATGGAAATAAGGAGAATATAATCATGAAAATAAGAATGGAGACAAGAAGATCAACCAAAGAGTCATTTAGGTAGAATGACAAATGTATGTGGCAGAATCAAGTTAACAACAAGGAGGAATTTTCTCTTTTCCAGTATTGAGGATCTATATGGGAAGAGTTGGCAGAAGGAAAAGAATATCTTCAACATATATATATATATATATATATATATATATGTGTGTGTGTGTGTGTGTGTGTGTGTGTGTGTGTGTGTGTGTACATACGTATGTATAAAAAATGAAAAATATTTTATAAACAGGGTTTAAATTATCCTCCTATTTCATCTAGAAAGAGAAAAAGCTAATTTTCTTGGGGTTATTATGAGGAAGAAACCTGTCTTCTGAAAGTCAGACAGTATACACAGCATCGAAAAGATTGAGAGCTGGGTCCGGAGCAGAAAAGAGTGGGATTCAGTGACTGCTTTTTGCATACTGTTCACACTAGTATGAAATTTTATTTAACCATGGCTTGTTTCTAAATTTTTCCAAAATTATATCTTCAGGATATTGCTGTTGACTGTGGGTGAATACATGGACCAAAAGTGAAACATAAATGACTTTCTGCAAGCATGACAAGGAAAGAATTGTATCATTTAGTCACTTATGTGTTATCTCCAAATAAATATTCTCAAGTCACTCCTTTGGTAACTGAATATGTAAGCTTTTACTAGCATCAATTAATCATAGAATCTTGACAGCCTAGAATACTATTATTTAGCATTGAAAATCAAATAGTGTAATGTAAGTGCAGAATTAAAAATTTCAACACACATAAACACAAAAATAAAAGGCGATTGTCTCTGTAGACTGTAACAGCATTGAAACAAAATCCCATATGCTTTTTATAATAAACAGTCTCTTATGCCTGGGGTATGTAATATAATAATATTAAATAATAACACTCATGCACATATAAGTAATATTTTCAAGTGGCTGTAATTTACTTTTAATTGGGAAGAGATCTTTTTAAGAAAAAAATTAGTTTATGATCAATTATTTTTTCACAAGAATGACTAGACACTAATAAAAAATCAGAACAGTCCTTTCTGTGAATATTTCTGAGAAAACCAAATTTGTTTTACAAATTACAAAATTGGAACTTTTGCTGTTATCACATACAAAAACTAACAAAATATCATAAACCCAAATAAAAGACGTGAAAATATGAAATTCTCAGATAAAAGTGTAGATATCTTATTGAATTGCTTATAGGCAACAAGTTCTTAGATAATAAAACAAGAGACAACAAAGTAAAGAAAAATACATAAATCAAACTTTATTAATATAAAAATAAGTTAACTAAAATATAATTATTGAAATTAGAACCATAGTATGAATATTTTATATTGTATCTATAATAAAGAATGTGAATAAGAGAAAAATAACTGCAAAACAAAGAGTTCTCACTTTAAAAAGAAGAAAAAGATGAAACATATCTGAAAAGACAATCGCCAAAATGAATACAACAATTTTCAATAGAACACCTAAAAGACATTTGATGAATTATTTATTAAGAACACACAACTCAAAACCATAATCAGATACTACTTCTTGGTCATTGATATGAGCAAAGAAAAAAAAATAAAAGAAGAAGACAGATGGTGTTGAGGCTTGGCAAAGATGGTGAAAAATTGAAACTCTTATAAGTTACATGTGGTAATGGAAAATGGTAGAAACATTTTAAACGTTTGGCAGTTCTTCAAAAATATAAAGCTGCCATATGATCCAGCAATTTTTCTCCTCTGTATACATCCAAGAGTAATAAAAACATATGTCTACACTAAAATTTGTATAACCATGTTTACAGTTGATTTAGTCATTTCCAAAAATTAGAGTAACCAAATGACTACAAACTGATGGTTTAATAAATGACATGGCACTTTCACACAAATGGATTTTACTAATACTTGCCACAATTGGATGAACTTTGGAAAATACGGTGCTACCATCACAAAACAAAACATATTGTGTCATTTTATTTATATGAAATGTTCATTATCATAAATGTAGACAAAATATAATATTATTTGTATATGAGTAGAGAGAGTTTAGAAGTGAAATGCAGTTCATTGATGAAATTTTATAAAGCTTAAGGTGTTTGCATTCATGCAACGCTATGACATATTAAGATTATTTAATGTCCTGCTTTAAATAAGTTTACTTGTATGTCATGGTGTTGTATCAATATTGATTTTTAAGTAAATGCAAAAAAATATTAACCAGATTAATGTTTCATCTTTTTATCATGGTTTAAAGGTCTATTGTATCAAACTTTGTTTTATGCTTCCTATTTTTGTACATATATCACTCACAAGAACAATGGCACTATAGGTTCAATGTGATTGCTGCTATAAAGAGCACATGTTTTCATTTTTATAATATTTCTGCATTTAGTGTCAAAGTGATACAAGTAAAATTTTAAAATAATGAGAAACATAGATCAAACATGATAAATTGGCCTCAAAGAAAGAATGCTATAATAACCAGAAAATTAAATCACTATGAAAATACAATGCACAGTCAAACATAAATAAAACCCACTATCAACATAGTTCAATTTTAATATTATTATTATTAGTCACACACTTTAAGGCAATGATCATACACTGTTTGAATGTACATAAGTCTGTAATTTAATATATAAAGTAACACATTGGAAAAATTTGAAACAAGTAGTAAAACACTCTATTTTCAACCAAAATTTTAAAAATTTCTCAAAGGCATAATTTCATTTAAATTATATAGTAACACCAAAAAGAATTAAACATTGTTGTCATAGTAGCTAAAAAAGTAAGTGGGATGGAGTGGAAAGCATAAACAATAAAAGCTTTCAGGGTAGATAATTTACAAAAAATTAATAAAATATGTTGTTATTTTCAATCAGCAATATGTTACATTCTTAATATGTCAACAAAATATCAATGAACAGATATTTTAAAGTACTAAATGGATAAATTTTTATAAATATAAATAAATACATTTGGATGTAAACAAGTATACTTCCTGAATTTGTAAACTATATTGTCTTTTTTTTATATTTCTTCAGAGACATGTGTTATTATTAATTTTTCTTCCTTCTATCTCACTGAAATTATGTACTATTCAAAGCATTGTTCTGATGTAGCCCTTAAATCTTTTATCAAACATAATACAAAACACTTATTTCTTAATTTAGTTGCATGTATTTCTTCCATATCTTTGATCACTCTACATGTTATTATATGTCATTTTAAAACAACAAATTTGACATTATTGTCCTCCTCAATAAATATGTCATCTATTATTTATCTTCGACCTACATTTACTAGCCAATGACTATCTATTGATAAAGAACGTTAATAAGTAACAAGACATAGCTCAAGAATATTTTATATTATTTTTTGTATTTGTGCTTACATATTTAAGTCAAGTTCTCACTATAAATCCTAAGGTCATCTCAAACACATAATCCTCTCATTCAAATCTCTAGAACACTACTTGAAAAAACTTGTCTAACTCTATGGTATATATTTTCTAAAACCAGTACCCATAACAGAACTACAAGAGTTTGTAAATACACCTACAAAATGCTTTGTAGTTGTATTTCAGTAATTAATTTAATCAATGAATAAGAATAAAACCATAAAGATACTGTTTTGTGAAACAAGATAAATTTTCTTTCCATATTTTTATGTTCAAGTGGCAATTAGAAGGTCAGGTGTGAATTATCCACAAATTTAAGAGTCTGTTATGTGTTATGTGTTAGGAATAAATATGATCAACTACATAATTATGTGAATAGCATATACATCCCATCACATGCAATAAACTTTAACAAACAAATACAATATTTTATGAAGGGACATACATGCAGATTGCATTCAAATGCCGCATAATAAATGATTGTTTCATATGGTTGAAGAGTTTCACTCACCTTGGGAGATGTATTTTATGGTAAATGACTTCTGTTTACAGTATTCCAGTGATGATGGTTTGAACAACTGTCTCATTATTCTGAGACAGACAATAACAAATATAGTAGCAATTTATCTCACATGTATTTGAACAACCATAAGAATATAGTCACACATACATATTTAACATTTGTTCATAACTGCTTCCAACTATTATCCTATGATCAATAAAATATACTTTATTTTTTCTTTTTTAATTTAAATTAAAAATAATCTTATTTTGTATGTTATTCCCAGTTATCTCCTTTCTTCCTTCCCATACCCCCACTAGCCCCCATTCCCTCCCCCATCCCCTCCGAGGGAGGGTGAGTACTTCCATGGGGGTGTCATCAAAGTCTGTCACATCATTTACAATAGGGCCTAGGCCCTCCCTCATGTAACTAGGCTGAGAGAGTAACCATCCATAGGGAATGGGCTCCCAAAGTCCTTGTAGTACGGGTAAGTACTGGTTCCACTGTCAGAAGTCCCATAGAATGCTTTGACCTCCCAAGTAACACCTATGCTCAGGGGGACTGGGTTGGACCTATGCTGGTTCCCCAGCTGTCAGACTGGGGTCCATGTGCTCCTAATTTGTTCAGGTCAACATTTTATATGGGTTCCTCAGGATGGTCTTGATCCCTTTGTTCCTCCCTCTCTGTACTCCTCCCTCTCTGTACGAATGTTCACCAGACTAGCACAGCATGAGTCATCACATTTGACAAAGGTAAACCCATCTTCGTACTTAGGACTAGAGAGATGAGGAGGTAAAGGTCAGGATACACATTGTCTTAGGTGGTGTAATCCAAAGTTTGAATGTGTGGCTTAACTTACATGTGGCGTTATCCTGTGCTAATGTTGTATCATGAACCTTACTGAAGCTTGGCATTTGAAGTAAAATATATACTCTTTTATGTTGATTTATAATTAAATTATGGAAAATGAAAAAATGTTTAAATACAAATATTTCAAGGGCTTTTTGATAAAATGTATGTGATAAACATCTCAAGCTGGTAAAACATAAGCTTGTCTTCTCTGAGGAAATATCTCTTATATACTGAAGGATTAAAAATACAGATCTTTCCTCTTAATTCTCCAGTGGAGCTCTCAGAAGGGTAAGGCTAAAAGTAGATTTTCTTCTATCTAATGGCCACAGTTCATCACAATGTTGGGTGGAGCTTACAAAAGGCTCTTAGCAAATTGTATGATCATTCTGATCCTCCAAGGGAGGCCTTCACATGAATAAATCACCCAGCTACTACACATGTAACAGTGGTAATCTTCTGTCTCAAAATTACTTTAATATCTATTTTTTGAAAACTAAAGACAACTAAACAAGTTTAATAATAGCCTAATTTTGTTAACAATGCAAAACACTATTTTTCAGACTTCCTCCAATGTAACCATTTATGTAATTTTTCATAATATGAATTAAGATGAGAAATATGATAACCTAAATACTTTACTAATTATTAAAATAATAAAATTGGTACAATACCTTGATCTGTAGTATATATTTTCTGATGATTTGTTTTCTATTAATATAAATCCTTTCTATTGGGATCTTTACTAAGAATGAAGTAAGAGTCTGAATGAATGGTATCTGCAGTCTTTCATAAATGATAACTCTGGAATAATAATAGTTTATAAAATATTGTTCTATGAGAGTACTATTTCATAGAACAGATTCATAATTGCCAAAGCAAATGCTTAATGAAATTTGAAATAGGAAGCAGAGTACATTATATCTCATAAATGCTTGTGAAGTTATTTTTATTTAACATAATTGTCACATCAATTAATTTTTCAATGACTCATATTATCCTCTAGGGAACATGATGAGTGTCATGTCTCATGCTAAATTAATTCAGCCAGGAAAATATATAGAAAAAAAACGTAATCTGTTTTCTTTCAAACAGTCCTAATCAGTAGAGTACACACCCTGAGCCAATCAGGATATTGGTTATACATATTCATAGTTTTACTCACATTATTTTGCATTCATCTTTTTACTGTCAGCATAAAAACTATAATACATATTTTGAAATGTATTTTGTCACAAGTGGTTTGGTCATTGGTTTGAAAGTTTATAAATATTTACTTAGTCACATATTAATTTCAACTATACCTCCAATTATATGAGGTTTGAGTCAGTCCTTATAATTTGCAAAGCATCTGTTACTACTTTCTTAAAGCAATTAAGCAATTAAATAATCTCTCCAAAACTTTTTTTTTCTTTTGAGACAGGTGAAACATAGTTTCTCAGCAGAGCAATGGAGCGTGTCCTGGAACTAGCTCTGTACATCCGGTTGACATTGAACTCTCAGAGATCTGCCTGTCACTGCCACCTGAGTGCTGCGATTAAAAGTGTGCTCTAATACCATCTGGCTAGAAAACGTTTTTTTAAAATGTAAAACTTAGCTAGTGATATCAAATCATCATGAAAACAATAATTTCTGAATACTTATAGATACTAAAGTTAAATACTTCATTTTAGAAACTTAAGTATTTATAACAACAAATAAGTTTTGTATTTGTATATTATAATTTAAATGGTATATTTATTTAAAACTAGGTACTCAATAACTTTAGTTTTTTTAAATAAAAAATAACTAACAGGTTATTCACTTAAGAAATGCACAAATTTTCATAATTGTCAAAAAATGAAGACATGAGTATGATAGAAAAGATATCATATTGCCTATTATTCAGCTCGGTCTTTCCTCTGTCACTAGAAAAAAACTTCCAAGATGTATTTATAGGACCTTCTTGTTTTAGAGTTTCTATAGAGAAGCTGTATGTATCACTGGCCTTTCCCATTGCTTCCTTTAATACTCTGTATTTGTTCTTTATATTTAGTGTTTTAGTTGCTTTGTGACAGAGGGCCCACCTATCACTTGTTTTGTAATCGTCTTGTACCTTTATAGATATGTGCTTTAGCTTAGGAAAATTTTCTATGATTTTCTTAAATAAATTTTCTGGGATTTTTGATCTGATATTCTTCTTCTTCTATTCCTATTATTTTTGCTTTTGGTCTTTTCATAGTGTACCAGATTCCTGGATAATTGCTATTGGGAGGTTTTTAGATTTAAAATTCTCTTTGATTGATGAATTTATTTCTTCTACCACACCTACAATGCCTGAGATTCTCTCTTTCATTCATATATTCTGTTGGTGATGCTAGAATCAGTAGTTTCTGTTTGTTTACTTAGTTATCTATATCCAGAATTTGCTTTGTATTTTCTTTATTGCTTCTATTTTGATTTTCAGTTTTTGAACAGTTTATTTTACCTGTTTAGCTCTCTCCTCTTCCCCCACACCTCTTGGCTCTCTTGGCATTATTTAAAGGATTTGTTGATTTCCTCCAACTTTTTGGGTTGTCATTTTCTCATTTTCTTTAAGAGACATATATATATTTTTAAATTGCCATTTAAGGACTCCTGTGACTTTCATGATGGTGGTTTTAAGGTCATTTTCTTGTGTTTCATCTGTGTTGAAATATTTGTGTCTTGCAATCATTGATTGCTTGGTGCCTGGCAGTTTCATACTGTTGTTGATTCTGTTCTTATACTGGTGTTTAGGAATCTGGGTTTGGAGTAATGATAAGTCTAGATTTCATATTTTATCTTTTTTTGGATGACTCTTTTTTCTTTTGTTTGATTCTTCTTTAGCCTTTGGTCTTTGTGGCCTGGAATTCTTATGGCTACAATGACCTCTGATCCAATAGAGAGTCTTAAACTAATTTGGAGGCTGGTTTCTGGTGGCTAGCTATGCCTTTGCTCCATTACTTTGACTGATGTGGCCTGTAAGAAACACTGAGACTAATAGAAATGGGATAATATTTAAGACAGAGCTAGCCAATAACAAATGCTAGTAACAGGCCAACAGCATTATATCTAATTCAGAGTCTCTCTGTTTTATGTGGGACTCATCTGGCTTTGGGACCAGGCCAAACTGCTCATAACAGGCAAGCTAAGAGTTGATCAGTAAAGTGATGGGGCATGAGTGAGATTTGTCTTTGGGAACCAAATCTAGGGAGTGGAGCAGTTCAGTTAGAAAGTGTTTGAATTGACATGGCCAAAGTGAAAGAAAGCGTATTAGTTATATAATTCATTACAAAATCAATTGCCTATAGTAGAGGCATGCAAAGTGGGTTTGTTGAGCATAATAAAGTGCTAATGTTTACCTAATAATGTAAAATTCATGCAACAAATTGTGAATGCATTCAAATAACAGTAAGAACATTACATATCACACACAGAGACACTGAGATTTGAGAGAAATGTCTTTCAATTCTGTCGTTATCACTTATCATTAGAATAATGTCATTTAGTCTTAAGAATTAATGTGAGATAAGCCTGTTCTGTACTTTTAAAACTGAGCAGGGGAAGACCCTCGAACCTACCCAAGGCAGTCTTCCCTGGGATGCTAGAGAAAAAGTGGGATTATTATGTTGAACAAATATATGTTGTGGTATGGAGGAGAGATGGATAGAATGATTCATGTCCTGTTGTGGAAGCCAGATATGAAAAGAGGTGCTGAGGAGCAGGCTGAGGGGGGTGCCTTACTTGGTATGGTGATGTCCATACCTGGGCTGATGGTAAGGGCCCTATCTGAGCATGTGACCCTTAAGAAGCCATTGTCTATGTTGTTGTCTATGGCTCCTGTTACCATGTGTGGTAGTTTGAATGTAACTGGCTTCCATAATCTCATAGAAAATAGTGCTATTAGGAGGTACAGGTTTGTTGGAGTGGGAAGGGACTTGTTGGAGGAAGTATTTCACTGTTGGAGTGAGCTTTGAGATTTCCTGTGCTTAGGACACAACCCAACATCTCAGTCAACTTCCTGTTGCCTGCAAGATTTAAGATACTTGGCTATTCCTCCAACACCACGTATGTTTCCTGACATAATAGAGTGAACATCTGAAATACAACCAAGTCCCCTCAACTATACTTTTTATTATAAGCAATGCTGTGTTCATGGTGTCTCTTCATAGCAATGAAATCCCTAACTAAGAGACCATGGACTGAAAGGATAGGGCTGCAGGAAGTGCACACACACACACACACACACACACACACACACACACACACACACACACACACACACACACACGCTCGCGCTCAATGGCTCTGCTCCTCATCAGTTGCAACACTCTAAAGATTTGGTGTTACATGCTCCCTTGGCAGCACATGGCTGCCCCTGTTGGTAGGGGAATCCCAGAACCAATTGCCCTCTTATCGGTGAGTCTGCAAAAAGGGCAAGAGCATGGGAGAGGTGGCTCCACTACTGACTACTGTTCCTCTATCATGTGGAGGCGTTAAGGGGAGAGGTGCCTCCCTCTAGACCCCCTACCCTCACTGCCTGGGGCAGGTGGAAGAGCTGGCCCTGCTTCTTACCAGCTGTATAACTCAAGAGTTGTCCTTGGCAACACAATAGAGATGGCTCTGGTGCTGTAGGTGTGGGGGAGCTGGCCTTGAGATAGCTGGCCCTGCCCTGTCCTACTTAAAGCATAGGATAACCTAGCAGGGGCAGTGCTGGATAGCTCACCCTGGTGGAGAGAATGAGGGGAAATAGTAGGCTAACCAATGCAGGAACCATTCAGTTTCAATCCATCCTGTCTATAATCTGCTGGAACATGTGAAGGGGCTGGTCCTGCAGGCCCAAAGATACAGGATAGCCATGACACAGGACAATAGGAAATCCAAGAGGAGTCCCAGTGAGGGAAAAGTGTCATTGGTGTAGCAGAAACCAGAGTCTTTGAACCAGACAAATGCTTCGTTGTGATGAACAGTTGCAAGTAAAGATGTATGGACTGAAGGGTATACTGTATGAGTCAGTGTCATGCTACAGCTTTCTTAATGAGATTCTCCTTTTTTGCTTGTATTTTATTTTATTTTAAATTTATTTTATTTTATCTCACAGGGCAAAGAGCAGATATGAAAGTATCGTGAGATGAATGGGGTTGAGATGCTTGATTTGAAACCCACAAATAATTAAAAAAAAAAAAAAAAAAAAAAGGTAAATTTGGTACATTGAGGTCCATAGAGACAATGTCAGGGCAAGCGCGAGCCATACAGGCACTGGGAGACTATGTGCCTTGCAGATGAAAATCAACTAAATATGGGCAAAGGAGATCCTAAAAAGCGGAGAGGCAAAATGTCCTCATATGCATTCTTTGTGCAAACTTGCTGAGGGGAACATAAGAAGCACCCGGATGCTTCTGTCAACTTCACAGAGTACTCCAAGAAATGCTCAGAGAGGTGGAAGACCATGTCTGCTGAAGAAAAGGGGAAATTTGAAGACATGGCAAAGGCTGATAAGGCTCGTTTTGAAAGAGAATTGGAAACCTACATACCCACCCCCCAAAGGGGAAACCAAAAAGAATTTCAATAACCGCAACGTCTTTCTGTTCTGAGTATCGCCCAAAAATCAAAGGGGAACACCCAGGCTTGTCCATTGGTGATGTTGCAAAGAACCTGGGAGAGATGGGGAACAACACTGCTGTAGATGACAAGCAGCTCTATGAAAAGAAGGCTGCCAAGCTGAAGAAGTACGAAAAGGATATTGTTATTTACAGGGCTAAAGAGAAACACAGTGCAGCGAAAAAGAGCTTGGTCAAGGCAGAAACGAACAAGAAAAAGAAGGAAGAGGAAGATGAGGAGGAGGATGAAGAGGATGAGGAAGAGGGGGAAGAAGAGGGAGACAAAGATGAAGATGAATATGATGACTAAGTTGGTTCTAGCGCAGTTTTTGTTTTTTTTTTTTGTTTTTGTTTTTGTTTTGTCTATAAAGCATTTGCCCTCCACCCCCCCCCCACCCCAGTACACAACTCACTCCTTTTAAAGAAAAAAAAAAAATTGAAATGCAAGGCTCTGAAAACTTGATTGTTTAAAAAGCATTTTTAAATAGTTGAGCCAGCTTTCATTAAAATTATGTCATATTTAAAATTAAAGTAAGGGTATATTTTCCTATATTGAGACGTGTCCCTTTATAAATCAGATACAAGGAAAGATGATAACTTTTTCATAGTAGTACCAGTTGTCTGATCCATTTAGTTTTACATTATAAAACCCAAAGTCATTCATTCATTAGTCATGTTTAATCTGCTTAGAAGTTTAGGGAACAATTTGGCAATTCTGTGGGTTTTTTGGGTTTACAATTCTCTTAAAGTGCCAGTGTTTTAAAAATATCATTCTTGTAATTTTGCGTGTTTTTGTGATGGAGTGCTCTTTGTTACATAATTTTGACTTGAATTTTTTACATCTGCATTTGTTTATGTAATTTGAGGCGGAATAGTGAACATGAGTCCTGGATGATACTAATAAACTAATAATTGCCGAAGTTCAAAAAAAAAAAAAAGTAAATTAGAGAAAAAAGAAAAGAAGGGGATAAACCATAATAATATTCTTAAGAATTCATAATTAGTATTTATGTTACATGAATATTATATTTATGATACTAAGACCTCATTTAATCATGTGTGGAATTTTAGAGACCATTTCTTGCCTATCAGAAGAGCCTGCTTCTTCTTCTTCTGAACAAATAATTCAGAATATTTCTATTATATACTTGTTGAATAGAAAATACAGGCATAACAAATTAATTTTGATTTTTGGGATAAGGGTAATGGGCCTGAAAGATTTTAGGGGTGAAATAGAGAGAAAAAGTACCAATTCTAAATTACAAACAAAATTCTATCTGACAAAATACAAATTTCTCTTAAATATAAAGTAAACCCTATTTTTGTCAAGGTGGAGTTATGGAACCATGGTGTCTTTCATTCACATGGCATTTTAACTGATTCTATAGCTGAATGCTGAAACGTAGGTGATGATTTAGGAAAGTAATTGTGCATATTGAAAAGCCTGGATTGTTCTCAATATCAAAGTATTTTTTATTAATTTCCCTGGCCCGCAGGGTCAGTCGACAGGGACCGTGAGGGAGGGAGTAAGAATGAGAGGACAAGAGACACGAGAAAAGGAGACAAGACAGTATTCTGATCAAGTGATCAAGTGTTATTTAATGACTATAACCACAGGGTTTAAGTAGTGGATAAATGAGGAAATGGGGCAAAGGAAGGATATGGGAGAGGCAGAATGTCCTTACAAGCAGATGAAAGTGTTCTGCTGTAAGTTGCTATACAATAAGACTGCAGCTGGGACTCATTCAGGGTCAGTCAGCATCATATGTTTAACAAGAGAACAGTCATAGGAGAATGGAAAATTACCAATAAATTAGTATCTAAGAGAGTAGTGGGAAAGATGGCTGTTAAGATGCTAACTTGCTCTGGGTTTCCCCAATATGAATAGGTATTATATAATCTGGTTGTCATAATTTTGACTATCATATGTTAGTTAGACATATTAATGGGGTTTTATTATGGAATTTCAACATCTGTACTTTCTCTTATGAAAACTGGCCTGTATCCAAGTACTTTCTCCAAAACTAGAAATCACTATACTATACCTAGTCGATATTAATTTTAATAAGTTTCTATATTTGTGACTGAAAGTTTGGTATTTGTCTTTCTATGACTGGCTGAATTCACTTAATATAATCATCAGTTAATCATTTGTAGAATGTGTGTATTTTGTCAGCCACTACCAATATCTCCCAATCAAGAATAAACTAATAAAGTAACAGAATATAAGTTTTCTTGTTCCTTGGATACCATGTTGACTGTTCCTAGTGATATAGTACACATATTTGTTGAGCATTGTCCTATGACTATTTACTTTTGCCTTGCTATATATTCAAATGTGGTATAGCTGGAGAAAAAAACTATTTTTTTATGTTTTTCTATGTGAATGCATTATGATCATTGAGAGGAGCATCAGGAAAATGACAAGAACTAAAATTATAAATGAAAAACATTAAGTTGTAGATTTATTAAAGAAATAGCTTTCAAACGTAGCTATATCATCAAGAATGCAGAGTTTGTCTCCGAATTGCCTTTCCAATTGTCATGGCTATCAAAGTAGACAATAAACATTAACCTCATGCTATGTAGGCAGAAGATGTGGCAGCAGAATTGCAATTCAAATGTAAAGAAATTTAAGGAAAACAATCTAAGGTCCAGAAATTTGATAGTTTAAATAACCCCTTCATTCAAAATTGTTGACACTGACTTACAAAGAAAAGCCACTTAAGTGAGATATCTTCTAAACCATAAATACAGAAATCTAACCTTTGCAGGAAGGTTCACTGCTGTAGAAAAATAAATCCATATGTGCAATCATTCATAACTAGCTACTTAAAAAATATTTTCTGAAATTCTAATATAATTACAATGTTTGTTCTTAAACATCTACAAACAAATTGAGCAATAATTAGATGATGTAAAGATTATTTGAAGTCATTTAGTTTTGTTTATTCCTTTGGAAAACCCCAATTACACCTCACACTGTTAAAGCTGCCAATTTCATTATAAAGATGTTAATTTTTCTAAGATGGAAACACGGCTCACTTCTCCTTCATACATTGCCACTTACCATTAGTTTTTGTTTATGGTCTGTTAGTCAGTTTCAGTCCCCAAAGCAGTGCTCATATCCAAGCCTCAGGAATTACTACCTCAGGAAGATATTTGAGACCTGGTGTCACATGATTTATTAAACTCAGCTTACATTATATCAAATGAATTAATTCAACTCACTAACTATATCAGATTTAGCAATGTATTTTTTTCTGACATCTCTATTTCTCTTTGCTTGTCCCCATATTGAATTTCATCAGTTAGCATGCCACGACTATTTTCTTATTTCCAAGGTATAAAGCTCCTTCAACGGGCTGCTGGAATAGGCTTGCTCAACAATTTTATCATTTCTTTCTACTAAAAAGTTTTTCTAATTTGTTCAATTATGTGTCTCCTATTATATTGGATTCAGGAATGCAGAATTCAGTTCTTCTGCTTGAACACTGACTGTCACATGGATGGTATCATTCATCTTTCCTGTGCTGCCATTCTTAAATTAAAACAATTAACATTAGTTTTTTTCATATTCTATTGCTTATTGATTTTATACCCATGATTATATTTTTAATTTTTATTTTACATAACGATCCCAATTAGCTCTCCCTCCCTCCTTCTTTCCCACACTTGCATGCACCCTGACCACCTTCCCCGCCCACTCCTCCAGGAGGGGTCATCTAAATCTGTCAAGTCATTTGGAGTAGGGACTAGGCATTCTCTCCTATCTCTAGGTTAAGGCAGTTATCCCTCCATGGGGAATGTGCCCACAAAGTCCTTTTGTGCACAAGGAATATGTCCTGGTTCCACTGTATGAGGTTCCTTAGACTGCTCAGGCCTTCTAGCTGAGACCCTTGTTCAGGGTGTCTGAGTCAGTCCTATGCTGGATTCCCAGCTCTCAGTCTGGGGATCATTAACTCCTACTTGTTCAGGTCAGATGTCTCTATGTGTTTATGCAGCCTGGTCTTGTCCTTCCTTTCTGCATATGGATTCCAGTTCCGCTCAGTGTTTAGTTCTGGGTGTTTGCTTCTGTTTCCATTCAGCTATGAGATGAGGGCTCCATGATGGTGGGAAAGTTAGTTGTTGATCAGGGAATAACATTTATGGTAGCTATTGCACTATTGCTCAAATTGTTAGTTGGGGTTAGTCTTGTAGGTCTCTGGACATTTCTCTACATTCAGTTTTCTCTTCAAACTTTTATGGCTTCCTCTTCTTTTATGCTCTCTCTCTCTCTCTCTCTCTCTCTCTCTCTCTCTCTCTCTCTCTCTCTCTCTCTCTCTTGTCTATTCTTCCCCTGACTCAATCTTCCTAGTCCAAGGTGCTTTTCTCTCCTCCCCTTCTCTTTCTCTTAGTTCCCTCTCCACTCACTGCCCCCTCCATTCCACATATGGTCACGAGATCTTGTCCCTTTTCCCTTCAGTAAGAGCTCTTATATAAATCTGTTAGAATCCTCCTTATATCCTAGTATCTTTTGTGGTGTGAATTATAGGCTGGTGATCCTTTGCTCTATGTCTAAAGTCCCTATCTGAGTAAGCACATACCATGTTCCTCTTTTTGCATCTGGGTTACCTCATTTAGGATGGTTTCCATCCACTTGCCTGCGAATTTCAAGATTCCATTGCCCCACCCCCCGCTGAGTAGTATTCCATTGAATAATGTGCCACATCTTCTTTATACATTCTTCAGCTGAGAAGCATCTAGGTTGCTTCCAGGTTCTTGCGATTACAAATAATGCTGCTGTGAACATAGTTGAGCAAATGTCTTTGTTGCATGGATGTGGAACTTTTGCGTATATGCCTAAGAGGAAGATTGCCGAGTCCTGTGGTAGATTGATTCCCTTTTTTTCCCGAGGAACCACCATACTGATCTCCAAAATGGCTGTAAAAGTTTCCACTCCCACCAGCAGTGGATGAGTGTTCCCTTTTCTCCACATCCTCTCCAGCATAAGCCATTCGAGTTCCTAATTTTAGCCATTCTTGCAGGAATAAGATGATATTTTAGAGTTGTTTTGATTTGCATTTCCCTGATAGCTAAGGATGTTGAGCACTTTCTAAAGTATCTTTCAGCCTTTTGGATTTCCTCTATTGAGAGTTCTCTCTTCAGTTCTGTACCCCATTTTTTAATAGGGTTATTTGGTGTTTTGTTGACTAGTTTCTTGATTTCTTTATATATTTTGGATATCAGCCCTCTGTCAGTTGTAAGGTTGATAGTTATGTTTTCCCAGTCTGTAGGCTGCCATTTGGTCTTTTCAACTGTGTCCTTTACCTAACAGAATCTGTTCAAGTTTGAACAGGTCCAATTTATTAATTGTCAATCTCAGTCTCTGTGCTACTGGGGTTATTTCAGGAAGCAAACTCCTGTACCAATTTGTTCAAGGGTACCTCCCACTTTCTCTTCTAAGAGGATAAGTGTGGCTGGATTTATGTTGAGGTTTTGATCCATTTGTAGATTGCCTTTGGCAAGATTGCCATTTTTACTATGTTTATCCTAGCTATCCAAGAGCGTGGGAGATCTTTCCATTTTCTGGTATCTTCTTTAATTTCTTTCTTTAAAGACACAACGTTCTTGCTATATAGGTCTTTCATTTGTTTTGTAAGTGTCACCCCAGGATACTTTATGTTGTTTATGGCTATTGTAAAGGGTTTTGATTCTCTGATTTCTTTCTCAGTCCCTTTGTTGTCTGTTTATAGTAGGGCTAATTTTTTTTTGAGTTTATCTTGTATTCTGCTAATTTGTTGAAGGTGTTTATCAGCTCTAGGAGTTCATGGTAGAGGTTTTTGGGTTGATCTGTAACATTTTTTTGATAGAAATAATTTCTTACTTTAATGTTTTATTTTTACTAAGAGTATTTTATTCATTTATCATCAAAAATCATTCTTCATATTGACAACCTTTAGAAACTGTGCTTGCTAGTTTTAAGGACAATCAACTATGTGGCTGAAAAGAGATCTATGGTGCTAAAATATAAACTGACTTGAATTTATAATTCTATCATTGTAAGAAAACGACAAATATCATCTAAAATTGACTAGATCCATAAATACACTCAGAAATTTCTAAAATTATTAGAAATCTAATGTTCTTCTAGTTTTCTGTGACAGATATCTAATTGACTTGCAAGCTAATCTTGCAATCTGTTTCAAAACCATCTCATGCATGTAAGAGAATGCTGGAAGAACAAATATGTGTAGAAAATTGGATGAGTCATATATTTATTACCAACACATAAAGCTATGTACAGTGCTTAATATTAAACTTTTCTTTCTTTTCTTAATCTATTTTGTTCCTAGATAGTTTCATACACCAATATAATACATTTTGATTTCCAACTAACTCTTACCCCATCCTCCTTCAAATAACTCCCTCAAATAACTCCCTCAAATAAATATCAGTGTATTTTCCTCCTACCAGGTTCATGATTTCTGATTTTCTTTTTTTGACCCCTTGTTATACAATAGCCTTCTATGCAGTTATCAGGTAGAAAGTATTCATTGGAATTGTTGGGTTCATGGGTGGGAATAACACTGAAAGTAATAACTCTCTGTCTCTCATCAGTTTGCATGTCTCTCTAATGTCTCCCTGTCTTTCCTCCTTCTATCCTTTCCTCTTCCCCCAGCCCTCTTTTAGCAAATAGTTCAACTGTGAGTAGTCATCCAATGTGTGCCTACCATTAGTCCTTGAATGGTAAGGTGATGATAATCTAGATGAAAAATACTAAAGATACCTTTGAAAACTATTGTAACATCTAATTCCCATCTGTATAAATGTTCTCACACATAATTTAAAAAAAAAATCTTACTAAGTTTCAAAATACTAAACAAGAATCAAAAGGATCAACTGAATAAAAGGGATCATATTCAGAAAGTATAGTTCTTATTTCTCATTAAAGTATCTTCATTCTGAACTATATAGGAGACCATTAGAGAAAGCTACAACTGGCAAAATGCTGGGAACAACTGGCTACCTGGTGTCCACATGCAGTTTAGATAATTTACCCCTCAACTTCTATACCTGCAGCTCAGGGAAATTCATGAAAGAGGTTGTTAAAAGAATGTCCAAGAAAGAGGGTCAGGACATTTGCTTGTTGATTGTATCATCACTATATGATATGAGAGCTAAAGACATGAAATCTCAACAATAAGATTACCTACTTAAGATCTAAACAATGACAACAGTAGTTGCCTGACAATCATGGATGGATTAAATCTCAGATGGCCCCATTTATATTTTTTTCTCTCTTTTTAAAATTTACATTTGAAACAAGGTTGTTTTACATGTCAATCCAAGTTCCCTCACCCTCCCCTCCTCCCCAATCACCCCCACCAAACCCCATCCCATCTTGTTTGTGCTCCACAAGGAAGGTAAGGCCTTCCATGGGGAGTCTTCAAAGTCTGTCATATCCTTTGGAGCAAAACCTAGGCCCTCTTCTAAGTGTCTAGGGTGAGAAAGAATCTCTCTATGTAGGATGGGCTCCCAAAGTTCATTTTTATACTAGGAATACATACCGATCCACTACCAGAGGCCCCATAAACTGTCTAGTCCTCCTAACTAGCACCCACATTCAGGGGGTCTGGGTCAGTCCCATTCTGGTTTCCCAGCTGTCAGACTGGGGTACATAAGCTCTCTCTTGTTCAGGTACGCTGATTCTGGGAGTTTCTCCAGCCTGGTCTTTGCTCATCACTCCTCCCTCTTTGTAACTGGATTCCAGGAGTTAGGCTAGTGTTAAGCCCTGGGTGTCTGCTTCTCTTCCATCAACTACTAGATGCTCTAGGATGGCATATAAGATAGTCATCAATCTCATTATCATGGAAAGGCATTTAAAGTAGTCTCTCCACTATTGCTTCAATTATTAGTTAGGTTCATCCTTGTAGACTTACAATATGCCACTATATATAAAGAGCTATAAACATTTAGTGACTGTAGAGGAAGGGGGATGAATGAATCTTCTCTATACATGAACAACCCCTTATTAACTAATCAGTATCAATTATTCAGCCTAAAACCATATTCATATGAGCCACTTAATGAATTCAACAGGTTGTATTTATACATATATATAATATTTTAAAAAGAGGCTTTCAGTATGTGAGGAAGCAAGGTTGTCCCAGAAGAGTTCAAAAAAGAAGCAGAGAAATCAATGTAAATACATAGAGAAAAAAGATGTAAATGCCTGTTATTTAAAAAATTAAATGAAAAGAAAAAACATCATGTTTAATCTTAATTTAAGATTATTAAACAGAAATAATTAAAGATTATGATCACTTATATTTAGTAATAAATATTTCATAAAATGGAACCATGCTTGGTGTCTCTAAAACTAAATTTAATTGATCAAGGGATCATGGCACATAATTCTTCTTTTTCTTTTCTTTCCTTTATTTCTTTCTGTTTCTTTTTCTTTTTTTTTTTTTTTTCTTTTTTTGGTTTTTGTTTTTTTGTTATTTGTTTTTGTGTTTTCTGTTTATTTTGTTTGTTTGTTTGTTTGTTTGAAGCAGGGTTTTTCTGTGTAGCTTTGGATCCTGTCCTGGAACCAGCTCTTGCAGACCAGATTGATCTCGACTCATAAAGATCTGCCTGCTTCTGCCTCCCAAGTGCTGGGTCCAATCCTTTATATGGACCACCACCACCAAGCTCTTGGCACGTAATTATAATGTCAACACCTGGATGACTATGGCAGGAGGACAACAAATTTATGTTTGGTATTAGCTATAACTGTAATTCCATTTGAAAAATAAATAAATGATTCTGGTGTACAACTATGCATGGTTAACTAAATATAAACTAAATATAAAAATGACCACACATTGTGGCAAAACATACTTTTTACTTTACTTTCTAACAGTACTAATACCTCATATGGAAAAAGACCCCAGAAAGCTCAAAATTTGATATTAATGCAAAATTTTTCCACTAAGGATTAGAATAAATACTTTGTAAAACAGATTATATAGATGAAAAGTAAGTCAATAGAATATGACTCAATGTTCTATTTCCTCAAGAACTGATAGTTAAAACTTGATGAATAATATAAAAAAATGTATATAAAAAATGAGGAAATACCACTGCCAGGTTAGTAGAATAGCTGAATTCACAAAAACTGACAAGGATGCAGAGCACCAGATCTGAATAAAAATGTAAGTTATTTGGCCATTTCTTATCAAGTTTAATGAAGCCTTTTGAAATCTTGCAACAGTGGCACTAAGTTATATTAAAGACATGTCACTGCATAAATTTGCATATAGTGCAATGTCATTTAGAGTTGATATATAGTTTCTATTTTCTTTTTCATAACCCTTAGGAAAAAGATAGGTAGAATGCACCAAATACATAAATAGAAAAAAATTATATTTTTTATTTAACATAAAATAAAATACAGATATGGGTTAACTGATACTGAACTCCATTATATATGTTAGTGTATATTCATATAACAGTAAATTTTGGAAATATATTCTGTTTTATTTAGATCTATCAGTAATTAGTTTTAAATTGTAAAGTTCAGCATATTTAAAAAATAAAGATTAACATGCTAAATTTTAATCTCCTCCATATTAATAGTATTTATCTCAGAGTCCTATACATAGTTTATATAATTGATAAATATTTTATATTATGATATATTGAAATGGAAATAAATGTCATTAAAATGGTAATTCTGGAGAAATTCTAGATCATTTTATCATATTTGTAATTCTTGGATTACACATTAAGCATTCAGACATAAAAAAGAAACAAATGAATTAAGATTAACTTAAAATATGTTGTGAAAACAAATTGTACTACAGATTTAAAGTGGCATTAGAAAAACTACATCATGTTTCATAGAGACTTCCAGATGTGGCAGGGGTGTAAATTCTAGGTGTTTTTTCTTCCTACTGTGCCTGCATCTGTGATGATAACATTCTTTTACTAATAAGGAGTTTCATTTTTCCTAATTGGAAATGTCTTGGCCTGCTCTTTGGTTTTTATTAGAAAAGTTGGCCAAAAAAAAAAAAAAAAAAAAAAAAAAAACAAAAAAAATGAATAAAGTATTGTCACTTGTTTACCTCATAAGTACAATTGTAAATAACAGTGCCAAATACTGAGATTGTGGAGCTCATTAATTTTAACCTTCACTAGAAGATATCATGAAGATTTTGGGTTTTTTTTGAAACATAAATGTAAATTGAATAGCAATTATATTCATAATCTGCTTATTATATCACCCAGATTTTTTTTTTCTCAACATTCAATGTATGTAGTAATGTACCGTGTCTGTGTCTAGTATTCAGTTTTCAGCTTTCAGGATCTTTCGCTGCGATTTGTGTGCCCACATTTAACACATTCCTTGTTTCTATTATTATGTGAGAAATCATGCCTGATTAAGCTCAGTCAGTTTTCCAGGCAGGGGGTTGTTGTAGCTCTGCTCAAGCTCTGAAGGCTGGTACCTAATTGTCATCCCTTTGGAAACTAGATTAAAGGATTTTTTTTTCAGAGTGCTGTTCACCTGTTTGTTCATTACATCAATTTAAGTTGTCTTTCCTGCTGTTCATTAAAATCTACCACCAGGAGAATTTGGTGAGGTAACTTTTTATCGGATTGTATTATGATACTCTATTATGTATTATTATCTATTGTATTATCAACTGTATTATAATACTCTATTAAAGATCATCACATGACCTATAAATTCCTTCACTCTTCTCCCTTATCTAGGATGGAAAAAGAGCTAGGAAAGTTTTGTTTGTATCAGAGATCATTACATATAAAATTCTGAAACCTTGGGATGAACTGTACATCATTTAGATCATTATAACTGCACAATCTATCATGAAATGAAATGAGTACTTCTTGACAAAATGTTGAAAATAATATTCATGTTTTTCTTTAAAACTTCCATAATAGGAAGTTCATTATATGACTTAAACTTTAATTTTATACTGTAAACAGCTATAGCTGGGAATCCAGCATAGGTCAGACTCAGACCCATGGGTCTCAGCTACAAGGCCTGAGCAGTTGAAGGCACCTCGGACAGTGGAGCCAGGATGTATCACTGGTACACAAAAGGACTTTGGGAGCACATTCCCAACGGAGGGATACTCCCTTAACCTAGAGACAGGAGGGAGGGCCTAGTCTCTACTACAAATGACTTGACAGATTTAGATGACCCCTCCTGAAAGGCATCATCCTACATGACAAGTGGGGGGTGGGTGGGAGAGGAGGATGGTGAGGGGAAATAAGAGGGTGGGAGAAAGGGGGAGAGGAAGGGAGGGAGAGGGAACTGGGATCTAAATGTAAAATATAAAGAAAACAGAAAAAAACAATTTTGACCCAGAGGCTAAGCCAAGTTAGCTAGATAAGGTTTTTGTTTTTGTTTTTAATATTAATGTTGAGAGATGTGTTCATGGCTTTCAGTGTGCATAATAACTAAAATTAAAGTATAAATATGACTTATAAAAAAAGTAAAACTTTATTCAACCATCATTATATGAATTAAATTATGTTCCTATAAAGTATTTATTCAATTTTGTGGATAAGTATATTAAATTACAAGATAATGTATATTTTACTTAATATAATTTCTTAAAAATTTTATGTAAAAATTGTATGTCTTGACATTTCCCTAGTGCCAGATCTCTTAAAACCCAAAATGTCTCCCTCAATTATGTTATCTCTTCTTGCTCTCCTCTATTTTTTATCCAGCTTATTCTTCCTTCTCCATCATGTCCACCTCTGCAGTCTTCTTCCTCCTAACTCCCTCTCCAGAGATCTACAAGGATGACCCTAACTGACAATCTATGCGATAGTGGAGAAGCTACTTTAAATGCCCTTTCCCAATAATGAGATTGATTACTACCTTATATGCCTGAAACCTTCATCTAGTAGCTGATGGAAGCAGAAGCAGCATCCACAGCTAAACACTGAGCCAAACACTTGGGATCCAGTTGTAGACAGGGAAGAATGATGAGCAAAGGGGTCAAGACCAGGCTGGAGAAACCCATAAAAACTGCTGACCTGAACAAGAGGGAGCTCATGAACTCCAGTCTGTGAACTGGGAAACCAGCACAGGATCCTAACTGAATGACTATTGAATGAGGACACTTTGCTGTGCACTGACTTGCATTCCAAAACTCCAAAACTCTCTCTCTCTCTCTCTCTTTCCTGCTTATCTTTTCATCTCCCTCCCTCTCTTTTCTCCTGTTTCTCTTCCTCTCCCTCTCTCAACACAGACACGGTGTGGGGGGTGTCTAATGAAGAGCTGGTTTCTGTTATCTGTCTTCTCTGAATGCCTGTGCAAAGCTCTCCTATGTCTGAAATTGTGACCTTTTAACAGGCCTTGGAAAGCTGCCTAGGCTTCCTTTGGGAAATACTGCTCTGGGGTACATTGATTATAGTGTAGTTATTAACACTTGATTATAGGGTTTAAGAATTGTATTTAGAGACTTCAATACTTTATGGATCACACTGTTACATGTACACATTTTGAAATATGACTTTCCTTGAGATTCTAGACAGGGACATTTTAAATGCTCACATCTTTGGCACTTCATTGTTGCTTTCATATAGATTTTAAGTTTCATAATTTCCTAAAATTGGACATACTGCATAGTTACTTAAGATAGTCTTTTTGCTCAAGGGAGTGTGTGGCAGGAAGATTCTTTCATTATGTAATTCTGATGCACAAACTTTATATAGTTTCTTGATTTTTTTTATGAGAAACTGTAAAAAGGTTTCATTCTTTGTATTAACAAATGCTAAGGGGAAGAAGCAAACCTAGTTTACCAATAATAACAACTAGTCACTTCACAAGGAATAATTCTGGTGCAAATTCTGTGATCTTTTCTTAATTGTACTCATGATGATGTGGCAACAGCAGCAGAGGATTATATTCCTCAGCAACAGCAGTTGGACCAGCTTACCTTTGCAAGCTAATGTAGAGAGGCACACACCTTGATCATTTTCCTAGTGACATTATTATAACATTTTCTTAGCATCTAATTTTCCATATATTGGCTTATTTTAAACTCAACATCATTACCATAAACCTATTCACAATCATCTCTTTACTAAGATTGTATATTTCCTTCTGATTGCAAAGAGGTTAAGCATTGAAAACAAAATTACAGCAGAGTGATTTTCTTGTCATTAGTTTAGAGATGAAATGCTATCTGTTCTATTTGTAATTTTCTTACATGCTATGGACAGAAAAAAAGGCTGTGTGTAAGCAGAGATTTTAGGAGGATGTGCAATAATACATCTCTTTACTAGAAGAAGTTATGTGTGTGTATGTGTGTGTGTGTGTGTGTGTGTGTGTGTGTGTGTGTTAGTTATAGTATATATAGGCATACTGAGATATAATTGCTTTAAATTTATTTTCAATTTATTCATAAAATAATATGTTTTTAATATGCCACCCCCACCAAATACTTCTATATACTCTGACCCCTCAAAACAATATTCAGAAAATATCTCTTCCATTTTAAGAGACTGGAACTTTGGCTGGGCATCAAAGTTATAGTTAATAATATACCTTGAGAGTTACTTTAGAGGTAAGACTGCTGGCCTACTGTGAACTCAAACTGCCTTTAATATAACAATGTATCAGTCATCATTAGATGTCTCAGATTACACATATAATCACAATTCACAGCTTAAAATAGTCTATAGATGCAAGCTTTAATTATATTTTCTTCCCAGCTCCCGATCCATAGGACGCAGGTATATTTTTTATGAGAGCAGCAAATAAAGAAATTGAAAGCAACTTCCTAAAATCTAACATAAAGATTAAAAGCAAACATTTTGAATCTTTGCTGATAAAGAATGATATTTGTTAAATAGGCCAGTTGGGATCAGTTGCAGACAGCCTCCATTCTATTAAAGATAAGTAATGCATCCCATTTTATACCTCATGTAATGCTTTCTGTACTGTTCAATAAATACAGTTTGAAATCCTGTTAGAGACAGACACCACTATCAGTTTACTCATATAATATGTACACATAGTAATACACATACTATGTGTTTTACAAAGAAAAAGGGACAGACTCAGAAGATGGCATCAGACAGGTACAAATTCAGATTTATGCAACACACTGAGAGATACTGAAACATGCAGTAAAAATAAGAAAGATAATCAAAATTTGGACTTGCTTTTTGTTAAATGACTCCATTGGGAAGTACCGTTAACTAGCAATACATTATAATAATCCTCACAATCCTCTTTACCTCCTTACCTCGACAAAGCAAAAAGAAGTCCATTTTGTATTTACCAAACTACTTCTGATCATAACATGCATCTGGGCTGTTAGATATGCCTCGTGACACTTTCTTTCGTAAAACTGGATCGCCTCTCCCAGTCTATATAGATTGCAAAATGCTGCTTAGTTAAGGAGTGGGCTTTACTGTACAGTTGAGATCTTATTTGGTTTGAACGTGTATAAATCTTGTGCATGCTATCATAATCTCATAGAGTTCAAATGTATAACAGTTGTGTCTCAAAAAAATGCTGCTGCCTTGGACGTTCCCACCACCTCTGGCTTTTACAATTTTTTTCTGTCTCCTCGTCCACATACAGATTTAGTACAATGCAGCTTTTAATAAATACATGATGCTTTTCATCTGTCATCCGAGAAAACCCTTTCTTATAAAATGATTCAAACTTATCTGAAAAGGATAATTCAGTCATGATGGGAAAGATGCAGTTAAGCACAGAGTCATTGATAATGGACCCTTGTCTTTTTAAAGTTGTATAATATGTTCAGTTTGAATATTTAAGTTTTAATCAAGCAGAAAGGCAATTCTTATCAACTGCCACTTTAACTAATTTTCCATAGTTTAGTTTTCTTATATATTGTTCGGGGATAGTTTTTGATTATTCTTTACAAAAGAATTTTACTACAAACATTGTCAGGAGTAGTTTTATAACCGGAGAGTAATTGACACACTGAAATTGTGTACTTGCTTCCTTGCTTATTTTGGATCTGGTTTGATTTCTTGTATACTTGTTTCTTGTGTAATTTCATTAAATTGAATCAGTTTTTAAAAGTTCTTATGTGTGCAAACAATTAGGAAAGAAGTCAGATTATGCCATACTTTATCATTTATTGCTCTGTTTATTGGAAAGTTACCCAAGACTGTCTAGTTCCAGAGTAGTGGATGTTTACTTTTACTAATGAAAGATGGAAGATGGTGCTACCTTGTATCTAGGGTGTGTAAATTTTTGAAAATCTAAATTGGCATCACTAGTAACAATAGTAAATTTATTGTTAACATTAAAAGGAAAAGTGAAGGAAGCAAATATAACCATTTCCCTGATGTAAACTTTGAGGATGGTCTCACGAAGCTCATTGAGTGACCTGAGACAATAAGCTACCATTGTCATTGTGCGTTCAGAATAGTGTAAGGAAATAGATGTATTTGGTGACTGATTTAAAAAGAAAATTATTTTTTTCCATTTCATTGATATTTTTAATTTTTTACCTTACTATAATGGATATATAGTAAGTACATCTCTCTTGTAACTAACTCAGGTCACAGATTATAAAATACATCAACAGAAAGTGGAATTGTCTGATTCTAAGAAGGTGTCAACACCAAAAACAAAATAACAAAATTTCCAACAGCTGTTTTCAAGTATTGTGAAGAGCAACAAAGTACATTTTTAATATAACTTCATATCTTCTAGCCTCAAAACACTCTTGTATATAAGAACAGTCACTTTGCCATAGTGTAGCAAATGTTATTTTTATCTAGGGACACAATGCAAGCTCATTTTTATTTGTGTAATATATGAACAGTTATTGCTGTGAAAACTGTATGATACACTACTTTCTGAGAAAAAGGCAAGAGAGGAAGCATATTCTCCTTTTGGATGATTTAGTGTCTATCATAACTAATTTTATGTGTGACTGGTCACCCTCATTTGTACATGCCAAGATGTGACCCAGTGTAGAACGAGTGCTACAGGATAACAACCAACCAAATAAACAAACAACTCTATGCAAGAGCTGCAGAGAATGAAACAGAAAGATAGTGCAGGGAAGGCCATTTTTACTATGAACGGTGAAACAAATCTGTGCTGAGGAAAGCAAATTCGTAGAGAAATCATAGGGGCTCTCTCCCACTCTCTTCTCTCTTCCTCTCTTCCCCATCTCTTCTTTTCTCTTCTGCTTTTGGCTACCTACTGCCCTTTCTGTACGCTCCATCAATAAATTCCACGTGGGGGATGAGTCTTCTGATTGTGTTTCATAGGTATCAATTGTAGCAAAACGAAAGAACAACATTGGATGTGGAACTCCGTCAGGCCCTCCTTGAGGATTTGGTGGCCATCTGCCATCAGACGGCCAGCCAGATACACTTGGGGACCCTGATTCCGAATCAGCAGTCCACTCCTATCCACCCGTTTGCTGGAAATACCATCCCATAATCTACTACAATTGGGTATGTTACCCTTTTTTCATTGTAACTTGTTTCCTTAGGGTCTGGGACATTTATAATGGGTGACATAAGATACTGCCCGCACTGGGTGGTGCATATGATTCTGGCTTCAAGCCTTCCTGCCTTTGGACTTCTGAGTCCTTCTCAGGCACCTTGCCCTTGGCCACATTCTTGGCCTGATGAGTTCCAAGAATAATTGGTCAGTATTTATTTCACCCATGGAAAATAAACCAGCCTAGATATCCCCTAAAAAATACGTCAAATTGGCAACAATTACTGCCAATGAACAGGTAGATGGAAGGAGATACCATATCCAAGCTTTTTCTAACTCTCTGTTAAACAATCTCTTTCCTTAAACTTGTCTGTTTCCATTCTCTTACTGCCCTAACAATGGGTGTGACACCCAGGGCCATGTCATTGCTTTATTACAAGTTACCTGGCTGCACAGGGGACTCAGGGACTCAGTTACTCGTAGGCAAGTTTCCCTTTCAAATCTAGCCTGCCAAGCGAGCACCTCTCTCTCTCTCTCTCTCTCTCTCTCTCTCTCTCTCTCTCTCTCTCTCTCTCTCTCTCTCTCTCTCGGTCTTCCTCTCTCTTTTTCTCCTGTTTTCGTTTGGCCACAAGCTACCACTCCTTCTCTCCCCCGCCCACCAATAAACTCCACATAGAGAATCATAGGGGTGCAGATTTACAACACAAGTATGATTATTTAAAGAAATTGGTGATACATTTAAGTTATTTTAAAATTTGTGAATCTTCTATTTTGTGACCATTTTTTATTTTGTGGGAATCTCTACAATTCATATTTTGTAAGAATTTTTCAAAACTTGATTATGTTAACAAAAAGGTTAAGTTTTTGTCCTATGGTTAACAGCTTTTCAGCAGTGACTAAAAACAAGTCAATATGTAGGCATTTGAGTTCAGTGTTTTGAAAACACATAAAACACTGTATCTACATGTTGATACTTGAGACACCAAGATATTTCAGATAGTAAAGGGATTTTGTTGACTGGCTTGATCTTCTGCTATTAGATTCCCAGTACCCACATATTAGAAGAACACTGTTACCTACAGTTATCCTATGATCTCCATATGTTAATCCTCTAGTCCCCCAAGTCTCCAAATTTCAAATTGTAACAAAGTATTGGAATGAAAAATTTGGGGAGCTTTCACTGTTACATGCACTAAGATCATGTTGGCAAGGAAGATGATACATTAATCATTTATGATCATTTCATTTTAGTCTGTTCCAAATGAACAAAGGTGGGATTTCTTGAACAGCTGTTCTCTCCATGCTGGAATACGGTCTGGCTTTGGTTTATAAAGGTCTTGTGGATTCTGCCCAAGCACTGTAAATTAATGTGTGCAGCTTTCCACTTGCATCCACATAGTATTATTCCCTCATAGTCTTCCATAGCCTTTGGCTTTATGCTTTTTCTGCTTCTTCTCCCTGAGTGATCCCTGAGTCTTTGCAGATGGCACTGTGTTATAAATGTTTCACTTAGGCATAAGTAGCCTATGATTTTTTTTTCTGCATCTTGGACAATTGTGGGCACCTTTGTTAATAACTATCTACTGCAAATAGATAAAGGTTAAGAGAAGCAATAAAATGTGGTATAACAATCAGTCATTAAAAGTCTATTTTATACAAAGATAACTGAGCAGGAAAATAATAGTATGTTGCCACCTATGACCTGCTAATCATAGGTTCTTGGATGAATATTAGTACTAACTGTGGATTTCATTTTAAGTCCACTCATTAGAATAGGACTTAAAAATGTTAAGTTACCCCTTGTTGTTCAAAGCTTTCTCGCATTCCTGAGCATGTCTTTCCAGGCTACTCATTATTTCTCCTCGTAGTTTCAGGGATTTTGCCTGAATATATGGATGTGAACAATTTGGGTGCATTGTTCCCACAGAACAGACATCCAAATTGCTGTGACTGGAGTTATGAATGCTGGGTGAAAACAGGGAATCAAAGCTCTGACTCTGGAAAGGCAACGAGGACTCTTAATTGTTAAGGCAACTCTTAAGGCTTGATATGATTTTAAACAAAAGAAAAAGAAGACTATCACTCACATAGAAAAAGTACTATACATATTTTTACTTTTATTTTTAGTTTTTGAAATTAAAATATTGCCATCTTTTCTCCCTTTTATTTGCTCTTTCCAACCTCTTACATCTCTTCCTCAGCTCCTCTCTCTCTCTCAATATTATGGAGTCATTTAATTTATTATTTACCTATGTAAATATGCATACATACCTAAATATATAAACTAAATATGTAAAACAACATCATCGATCAAACTGCAGATAAGAAGCGACCCCGTGGCCACCGAATTTAAACAGACATTGCAATACAAGTCAAGAAACGTCATAGAAGGGGGCCATACAGTGGTAAGAACAAAAGGAACAGGAAGTTGGATGTGAAATTATGTGATGTGAAATTTCAGAGAAGCTGAACCTGTGAATTGTCAAGTAAATAGCCAAAGTAAATAAATGATAAATAAGGCAATAGCAATAGATATTGTCACAATGAAGGTGAGTAGCTCCCAGGACCCAAATCCTAGACAAAATAACTAAAGTATAACAAAAATAATAGTAATGACATTCCCCAGGAAAGAGTCCCCTTGTTGCATATTCAATACCAAGTAGTCAGCCCTGAAATCATGCACATATAAATGCAACATGTACAAGTAAAAAATTTTTTAGTAGGATGGTTTTACAGCATGAATTTTTCTTTTCAAGTCCAGAGAAATTTAAGGCTCTGTATTCTTACATATTATTCTTAAAAATACATAATAAAATAACAGATCAAAATTTTACTCTATAGCAATTCTAGTTATTTGTTATTTTTATTTTACATATCCTATGCATCAAATGCATGCCTTATAGTCATGTGTAGGTATCTATTGTCATTCTTATTCACAATCAAATATTTATTGCAATGTTATTTGGTTCTTCATTGATTCCATAAAGAAAAGTTTTCCAAAAAAGCCAAATGTTTATTTACACACTGAAGCAATTGATTTATAAGCTAGTTGAACAAAGTTCCACTGATACTTTATTTCATCTCATTATGTTGTACTCCTTAATTTTCATAAAAATAATTCAATGAAATATTAAATTTCTTTGATATAATGTACTTTATTGTACCCAAGAAGATCAATAACTTTGCATTAACCCAGGCAAAATTTATGACTTTTAAGATATTGAGTATCTCAGTCTTGCCAAGAGACTGTCTTGTGCTGTTTCTTCATCCCTTATCTCAGAAAACCACTGACTTGATTTCATGACCCATTTCATTAAAGAAGTTTATTTCAGAAATTTAATAAATCTAATTGTCTAATTATAGAAACATATCATAAGTTAGATATTAGTTAATATCACTGTTATATCTGTAGCTAGCTTTCAAAATTAAGCCTTTCAAATGTTTCCTTTTGTTATGTACATGTAGGTCCATTTGTTCTCTTATTTATGGGTATTTAGAATGTTTTTAATTAATGACTGTTAAGACTACAATCCTTTTCACGTTTTTGTTTACACATGTTTTCATTTTTCTTGCTTAAATATTTATGAATAGAATTTATGAATAGAATATATGGTAAGTATATAGTTACTTCTATAAGAAAATGTCAAACTGCTTCCCAAATTGGTTGTCCAAATTTGTATTTATGGCAGCAATATAGTAGGGCTCTGACTCCTTTGAAAGTTTCTAAACCTCTGACTTTGTTCATATTTTTGAGATTGACCATTCTGATGATTGTGTAATATATTAATGTGATTTAAATATACAACTACACTACTCAAATGAAAATGACACTGTTTATTTTCCTAAGCATACTAGCCAAATACATATATCTCTGTGTATATGAGCACAGTTATGGATGAGTATACATATTTGGTCATGTATAAGCATGTTAAATTATTCTTATCTGATTAAATGTTCATATCTTTGGTTTTATAATTTTTATTTTATTGCTTCTTACCTTTATGTAAGTTTGTGCATATTCTTGTAACATGTGTGCACAGAGGTTAGACTTGGATATCAAGTTTTATTGGAGCAATCCTGGCCTTGCCCTGTTTTTCATAATGTTTCTTGGGATTTTAACAAAGACACTCACAATCAGAATTAATATTCTGAAAGCCTAAGTAAACATCTTATACAGTTTACAAGGAAACTTTTACTATAAATTAATTCTAATTTTAAAATTCACACTTATTAATTTTGTTCTTTGATAAGTAGCAATTTATATTAATGCATAAGTATGCTATTGTGAAGTAATTCTTTATATAATTAGGTATATAAATATTCATATGTCAATGCTGATATATAACTTTTTGTTTATATCTGTTATGTTTCAGGAGATATTATTTTCATTTATTATGGCTTACTAGTTTAGAAGTTGTTTGATATCATACTTTACAATGGCCTACAAATTTGAGTTTAATATACAAAATGTATAATAATTTTCTCATATGCAAAATATTGAATAAAACCACATTTATGAGTTTTGAATTTATTGAGAAAATTTGAACAAAATATTTTAATGATAGTTAAGGAAATAAGGTCTTCATCAAAAACAATATTGATAGTTTTTTCAGCTACTCAATAAAACTGAGCTTCATTCATTCACTGAATGTCAATTCACTTATTTATAATTATTAGGTGACATATAAATATCTCTGGATACTAATGGATTGTAATTTGATTCCAATGGACTATCTCTAAAAGTCTCACATTTAAGCTCTAGATATACATACATGCAGACTTAGGGTGAATTCAGACTATTGTAGACAAAAGTCTGGAAAAGTGCACCCAAAACCAGAATGGGTAAGAGAGTTGTTTGTTTGTTTGTTTGACATGGGATTTCTCTGTGTAACCTTGGCTGTCATAGAATGTGCTCTGGAGACTAGTCTGGCCTTGACTTCACAGATATCCCCCTGCCTTTGTCTCCTAACTCTTAAGTGATGAGATTAAGGTCATGAGCCACCACTGCCTGGTTGGAGGTTTAATGAATGGATGTAGGTTAGGTTTTTAAGATAAAAAAGTGATGATTAAAATGCAGAAACAGATTTATATTGATTACTCTATGGCTCCAGTCCTCTTCCAATAGCACATTAATGGGTATATTAAAAGCTTAGTTTGGAAGCAACTTCATATACTTTCTATCTTCTGATCTTTCCTTTACATTTCCCCCATTATTTAAGAGTATATTAATTTTATTATCTTGAAGTTGTTGAAGGCTCTCACGCAAATGCTGTTAAATAAAAAGACTTAATATTTAATATTATTCCAATAAAAGTACTCTTTAAATTTTCAGTTAATAACTACTAGCTTGAGTTTGCATATAACACTATATCTAAAATTTTAAAAAGACGCAAATGATTTACAATTGTCTATAAAATATTCTAATATTACTGTTCCAATGATACACATTATGTTTCTACAATCACAATAGATATTAATGTTCTAACTGAAATTGGATAAATTTACCCTTTTAATCTATCTTCCTCATTGTCTTACAGCACAAAGTAGAGACTTGTAGTCAACAAGGTGTGGTTCATTAACCTGAGTTCAATGAAACATGATAAATCATGTTGTCTATAGAGTCTGCATTACATAGTATGCATGCTATCCTTTCATATGGCATAGAAAGAGATTAATATTAGTTTGAAGATACATTCCAAATGAACTTATAAAGGTCATAGATGCCTTTTACCTGCTTAAACAGAAAACAGAAAAATCCCTTTTAACTAACTAGAGCACACTACCCATTCCATATTTGTGTTAAGGTGGGCATATCTGTAATCTTTAAAAGGTTATGTGTTTTCAGAGCAAGTGGACCAGACAGCAGTCAAAATGGGTGGGCTATGTGATTCAGAAGCTTTGAGTGATTCTGTTGCATTTTTCTCAGTGTTCTGCTCCAGAACCGCTTCATAGCTGCTGTCTGAGAGGGACGAGCCTCACAGACTATTCCATCCAGGACTTCTGGAAAGTCTTGCACTTTCCTATTGCACGGACACTGAACAACAAATATTACAGCTAACTCTCCCAAGAGTTAACCATTATACCAATTTTCCAAGGTTTCACCTAAAGATGCCAGTGAACCAGATAACAGGAAGCAGCATAGAGAACATGACACCCATATTCCCAAAGGTAGGGTGGGTGTCTTTTTGTCGTTTGATATGTTATGCAAGTTTGATATAATTTATTTAATAGACTTGATTACAAGTTGATATTGGTCATGCTTAGTTCAAAGCTAAACAAAGGAGTTTTAATCAAAGATCTTTACTGAAGGAAGAAAGGGAGATATAAATGATAAAATAAAAGGGTAGATTATTGAGTCTACATTTAAATATCCACTAGTCTTAAATATTTTTACATTGGTATTCATGATTATTGACAATTATTCTATTTCTGGTTATCATCCATAAGAAATAAAACTAAAGCCTTCACAAAAAGTATTCTGATAATAAAATACTTATAGGAAATATAATGAAAAGCATTACTTAAACATTCAAAGAGAATATAAACAACCATTTTTATGAAATAATATTTTGTAATTTTATAAATTAAATAATATAAATCAAACCAAATATTATGTTATGAGGTCTCAATTTATATGTAGTGAATTATGTAGACCATAAAACAGAGGAACACATGAAACTGGTTCATATATATTTTATAAAAACTAATTGTAGATAAGGTTCCATGTGGAGCAGAGAAGAAGGTATATTCTTTTGTCTTTGGATGAAATGTTCTATAGATGTCTGTTAACCCCAATTGAGACATAACTTCTGTTAGTTCTTTTGTTTCTTTGTTGAGTTTCTGATTTGTGGTCCTGTCTAGTGTTGAGCGTGGTGTATTGAAGTCTCCTACAGTAAGTGTGTGAGGTTTTATATGAGCTTTGAGTTTTAGTAGCATTTCTTTTACGAATGTGGATACTATTTTCTTAATTACCCATATTGATACATTTTCTTAATTTTCCATATTAGCATTTTGTTGCTATTTTATTGACTTAAGATTCCAAAGTCCATTCAAATTAAAATCTTAGGGACAAGATCTGAAAAAAAAAATTACAATTTTTTTTCTTAATTAAATCTCTTCTTATCACATTTTATTAAAATCAATTTATAGATTTGGAAATTTATAGGAAAGCAACTTTGTCTAAAATGATATAATTTTTAGAGTTGACAATTAGGAAAAAAATGTGTTTAATTCAGAAATTTGTAAATTAGTATACTGTATTATTAGAATTTCTACCTTCCTTATATCTCCAACTTCTCCATTGTGCCCCTGCTAACTCTTCTTATAAACCATGGCTTTTTATTTATTTATTTATTTATTTATTTATTTTACTTCTGATTTTTTTTTTATTTTATTTAATTTTATATAACAAAGTCCAATTAAATGAAAACAAACATTTATACACAATATTTGGGAATTTGGGCGTCCTTCTTTCCAAACTACTTCCTGCTGGTAAGGGGCACTGTCTTGGGGGATTCGAAGAAGATTCAGATATCCTGGCTGTAATCTGTAGGGCTGTTTTGTCCAGCTGTTTTGAATGTAGGATTAGCTTGTACTCTGTTTCAGGCGGTCTGGCATGATCAAACCACATTAGTCTGGAAGGAATCCACATGTTTTCATTTTCTGTGGAAACAAAAATAGAAATCCTTTTCCCCAGTAACTTGTCCTTCAACTTAAATTTTGGTGTCAAAGCATATTTTAATATAATTTATTATTTTACATGTCGATCCCAGTTCCCTCTCCCTCCCTCCCTCCCTCCCTCCCTCCCCCCAGCCCTCCCTCCCTCCTTCCCTCCCTTTTACCCTCTCTGCCCTCTCACATGCACTCTAAACACCCTCCCCTCCCATCCCCCCCAACCCAATTCCATATGTAGGGGACTGCCATCCAGTTGGGGTCATGTAGATCTGACTGGTCCTGTGAAGTAGGAACTAGGGCTTCTCTCTTGTCTCTAGATTAAGGCAGTTATCCCTCCATGGGGGATATGTTCCTAAGTCCTTTTGTGCACCAGGGATACATCCTGGCTCCACTGTCTGAGGTCTCTTAGACTGCTCAGTCCTTCTGGCTGAGACCCATATTCAGGGGGACCTGAGTCAGTCCCATGCTGGCTTCCCAGCTATCAGTCTAGTGGCCTTTAGCTCCTCCTTGTTCAGGTAAGCTGTCTCTATGTGCTTCTGCTGCATGGTCTTTTCCTCTCCATCTGCATCTGGGTTCTAGTTCGACTCAGTGTTTATGTATGGTTGTTTGCTCCTATTTTCAACAGGCATTATTTGAGGGCTCCATGGAGAAGTTAGTTGTTGATCTCACTCTCCAGGAAGGGCATTTATGATAGCCTTTCCATGGAAGCTGAGATTGTTAGTTGGGAGCAGTCTTGTAATTCTCTCAACCTTTCTTTGTGTTCAATTTTATCTTCAAACCAATATTGGCTCCCTCTTTTATGTTCTCTCTCTCTGTCTCTGTCTATCTCTCTCTTTCTTTCCTATCTTCTATTCCTAACCAGGCTCAATCTTCCTGGTCGCACATGTTTTCCTTTCCTCCCCCTCATTTTCTCCTACTTCTCTCTCCATTCGCTGCCCCCTCCACTTCACCTGAGCTCTGGGGGACTTGTCCCTTCCCAGTTCTGTGAGGGACTTTATATGAATCCCTTAGGATACACCTTGTATTCTAGTTCGTCTGGTGATATGAATTATAGGCTGGTGATCATTTGATCTAGGTCTAAAATCCATATATGAGTGAGTACATACTGTGTTTCTCTTTTTGTGACTGGGTTACCTCTTTCAGGATGGTTTCTTCAAGTGCCATCCAGTTGCCTGCGAATTTCAAGATACCATTATTTTTTTCTGCAGAGTAGTATTCCATTGTGTAGATGTGCCACATCTTCATTAACCATTCTTCAATTGAGTGGCAGCTAGGTTGCTTCCAGGTTCTTGCTATTATTTTTATTTATATATATATATATATATATATATATATATATATATATATATATTTGTTCTTTTGTGCAATATACTGACCAAATTACTCTCACTTTTATTTGGGTGGTTGTAGAGTTGACCTCTTAGAATTGAGCTTTCATTCCAGTAAAACAAAGCAAGAACAACAAAAAGAAAAAACAATAAAACAAAAAAGCTAATTCCTCTCTTTCATTAACTGCTTCTAACTTTTCCTCTCAATATGGACCCCTGCTTCTTCTTATTTTTGATTACTATATACTGAAGCATATTTTAATATAGTGATTAATCCTAAGTAATTTTTAAAAGAATAATAATATTAGTTTAATGTTACATTAATTAAAATTAAAGCAAAGTATTTTATTAAAGTTAATCATATTTATTATAAATCTATGTAATTGAATACATAATTATTGACTAACTTTTATAGAGTAATTGTTAAGATACCAAATTCATAGACACTGTGTTCTGAACTAACATAAAATAAATTCACACTGTCCTGTATGAAACAGAATTTGTGCAGAAAATATCACATATTAATATAAATTATAATAATTGGTAATAACTGTTTTAGAAGTCAAAACATGCTAAAGAAATAATGGAAGGTCTATACAAAGGTGGGCTACATGAATTTAAAATATGTGTGTAGAGATACTGGGAAAACAATGTACTGAAGCACATCAAATTTAAATAATAGGAACTATAACCTATTATGTATTCTAACGTATTTATGTTGTGATAAGTAAATTCTTGAACTTTGTTGCAAGAGAACAGCATATAAGAAGGTATTGATCAAAACAATGGAGATCTTGGGAAACAGTAATTAAGGAACCTGCTAAAATTTCCATAATAAAGCATCCAAATGTTTAAAAGAAAACAGGGAGCATGACATCCATGAACATTCATGACAACACACCTAAGTCTGAGGCTTAGGTAGTATGCCGACACATGTTGGGGTATAACTGTTGAGAAAACTGATCCAAGAATTTAAGCAGGTCTAAACAAATTCTCAGGCTACCCATAGAATAAATAGCACAAGTCAGGAACTGTATTTAAAGAAAAAGAGAGAGATTTAAATAGAATCTGTAGCCAAACACTCCTAGAAAAGGAGCCATGTAGACTCTGGAATAATTCTTAGGAAACCCGACATAAGAAAAATAAATCTCTATTACTAATTTTGATGATTGTATGCACATCCATAACTGTACCTTAAAGTGGCTAAGAGGAACCTTAATTCATGAGTCCAATTTAAATATGAAGAAATACTATCTTTTTCAGTCAGGATAGCAGTATCCACATCACACATCCTTTTTATTTTCTTTCTTTCTTTTTTTTAGATAATTTTTTATTTAAATTTGAAAAAAGCTTGTTTTACATATCAATCCCTGTTCTCCTCTATTCTTTCCCCAACTCAATCTTCCTGATCCCTCATGATCTTCACCCCTCTCCTCTGCCCCCTCCCATCATACATCTAACTACATCCCATCATGCACCAAATTTGCTTGGGAAATTTTATCTCTTCTTCTAAGGGGACTTTGTATGTCTCTGTGAGGGTCCTCCTTGACTTTTAGCTTTTCTGGTGGTGCAGATTGCAGGCTGGTGATCCTTTGTTCTATGTTTAAAATCCATATATGAGTGAGTATATACCATGTTCTTCGTTTTTGTGACTTGGTTACCTCACTCAGGATGGTTTCTTCAAGTTCCATCCATTTGTCTGTGAATTTCAAGATTCCATTTCTTTTTTTCCTGCTGAGTATTACTCCACTGTATAATGTGCCACATTTTCTCCTACCATTGTTCAGTTGAGGGGCATCTAGGTTGTTTCCAGGTGCTGGGTATTACAAATAATGTTGCTATGAGCATAGTTGAACAGATACCCTTTTTGTATGATAAAATTGAGAAAAGAGATTGTGTCCTTAACATATATGAAATAATATTATTTTCCAAGCTAAGAACATTAAAAATATATTAAGACTCTTTTTATAGTGAATAACTGATAGAGAATAAATACTTATCATTTATTCCCATATTGAATCAGAATTTTGTTTCAGGTCAAGAGCATATAAACATTATTTTTAATTACATAATCTTAAGACTTAGAGATTTGGAATATCCTGCACCCTTAAAAACTATAAACATATGCTGAGCACTAAAACCAATGAGGATATTACTTTTCAACATGAAATAGTGTTAATGTTTGAAATCTTCATATGGAATGATGAAAAGGGGGTAAAAAATTAATGAGTAAATGTTGAATATTTATTTTGAGAGTTCTTAGACATTTGGAAGTAACCAACTTAAATATTACTTTTTGGGCTTTGTGGTGTTAGTTTATCTAGGGTAAACAGAAATGTAATATAATGGTCACAGAGTAACTGTATTTCTAGGATTATACTAAAAGTTCTTCCAATTAAATATACCAATTAACATTCATATCATCTGTGGTCATAGATTTAAAAAGTTAATTTAAAAAGTTATAGAGTCACAGAGAAACACATATATGCTAATCCAACAAGCTGATAAATAAAACCCAAGGCAGTTATGATCATAATATATCTAGTACTGTTTTGCTGTTTTACCACAGTTCAAATATCTAGTGACGATCATAATTATCTGCTAGAACAGAGAGAAATGAAAGATACTAAAATCAAGTAAGTTCCAAGGCAAGGCCTTACCTTTGCATCTCAGACTCACACTATCATGGAGGGGATGAAATTGCTTCAACTTCTACTAAAATGTACTTATGTCAAAATGTATGCAAGACCTGGACTATTAACATTGCAAATATTTCACTGATATCTTTCTCTGTGTGTGCTATTATTTTATTTATTTCCAAGTTAGAAATTAAAGCATGCCAATGTTAAAGTCTTTGTCAAAGTTACAAAGTTATTAAATATTCACATAGATTTTAGTGTAAGAAAACAGTTTGGAGAATCTACACTCTATAAATGACATTGCAAAATATTCTTCCAGAACCGAAGAATTATTAAAAACTACAGTGAAATGTATTTTGTAATCCCATAAAAGTACATAATTTAGTCATACATCATTTAATTCAACATATAGCATTGAAAAATGCATTTCTACAAGCTGTAATTTAAATCATCTCTATTTCTTCATCAATGTTCATTCAAACATATAATGTTCTCATTCACTGACCATGTAATTGTCTAGCCAGACAATCTAACTTTGAGTTACATATTCAGAACTTGCCACATAATTTTGAAACAGTTCAGTATTCACTTAGAGGTCAAATTTTAAAAAATGTAGTGAAACATTCATATAAAAAGGGGAACCATTTCTTTCATCTTCATGTCACTATCATCCTTAGGGTTAAGTATTTCTCTTGACATACTTAGGTTGGTCACAAACATCTAGCTTGGAAATCAGTATATTTCTATGTTTAGCTGGACTAGAACAGTGTACAGGAATTCTGAAAGTGATTGGCAGCATGTGCAATTCAAAGTGGGTAGCTCCCATTTGTTCAGAGAAAGCCTTTTCTCTCAAGCCTGATGAATGAAAGTTATAAAACAGTCACATGTCACCTTTCAAAATTATCGTATAACATGTCTTAAGTCCTTAAACTACCAGTGATGAATCAAGAAAATTTTATGAAATAATACATTGCCTGGTAAGATATCATTAAAAACGGTAATCAATCATGGCTTCTCCCATCACAGATATTTTTGGAGCTTGAATTCTTGTCAAGTTAGGGAATTAAAAAGGCTTTTTATTGATGGAGTTTTACATTTTATTTCCTGAAAAAATATACAAAATTTAATTTTAATATAGAGATTCTTGTGATTTTTGAGAGTATTGAGAAGTTATATATCGATTCTAAATTTTTTGACTAAGAAACTGAAGTTTTAAGACCATGTTTGAGAAACCCACAGAAACAGCTGACCTGACCAGGTGGGAGCACAATGACCCCAGTTGTAGAGCTGGGGAACCAGCATTGGACGCAAACAGGCCCTATGAATGTGGGCATCAGTTAGGAGGCCTGGGCAGTCTATGGGACCTATGACAGTGGAAGCAGTGTTTAACCATAGTGCATAAATGGACTTTGGGAGACCCTTTCCCAAGGAGGGATACTCTATCAGCCCAGAGACACTGAGGAGGGGACATGGGAGGATGGGAGGGAAAGACAACTGGGATTGATATGTAAAATAATATTGTTTCTAAATTAAGAAAATTTAGTAATAATAATAAAAAAACCCAGACGTTTTAGCTTTACTTAGTCTGAAGAAACTTTATTAAGGATATAAAAATAGTATCTAGTACATAGATTGGCATTATTCAAAGAGTTTCTATGAATGGAAAAGATAAATGGAAAAATTCTATGACTAAAGGGAGTTAAAACATGATAAATTATAATTTGTAATTTGGTTGATATGAAGAAGTGTAAAAGTATTTGAAATATTAACTGAATGTCAGGACAATGGATGAAACTAGAAGAACTCATTCTAAGTGAGGTAACCCAGTCACAGAAAGACAAATATGATATGTGCTCACTCATATATAAATATTAGACATAAAGCAATGGTTTACTAGACTACACCTCACACTTCCAGAGAATATAGGAAACAAGGAGGACCAGAAGAAAGACACATATGGTTCCTGGTAAAGAGGAAAGGGACAAAGCCCTGGAACAAACAGGGAGCATGGGGTGGGGGAGGGGGGAAGGTAGAGAGGCAGGAGAAAGAAGAGGTGAGAAAAGGAGTGGGAGGAGAACATGAGGGATCAGGAAGATTGAGTGAGGAGATTAAAAAAAAAAAAAACATCAATAGCAATAGCCATTATAGGTTTAAAGAGAAATCTGGCACTAGGGAATTGTACAGAGATCTAAAAGGATGACTCCAACTAGGAACCTAAGCAATACTGAAGAGGCTACCTTAAATGCCATCCTAGAGCCTTCATCCAGTTGCTGATGGAAGCAAAAGTGGAGATCAACAGCTAAGCACTGAGCTGAACTCCTATAATCCAGTTTCTGAGAGGGAGGAGTGATGAACAAAGGAGTCAAGATCACGATGGGTAAATCCACAGTAATAGCTGATCTGAGCAAGTGGGAACTCATGGACCCCAGTCTCACAGCTGAGGAACAAACATAGGACCAAACCAGGCCCCCTAAACATGAGTATAAGCTGGGAGGACTGGGCATTATATGGTTTCTCTGTCAGTGAAACCAGGTTGTATCCCTAGTGCATGAATGGTTTTCAGGAGCCCATTTCACATGGCGGGATACTCCCTTAGCCTAGGTACATGGGGGAGGGCCTAGGTCCTACTGAAATTACTTGACAGATTTTGATGATCCCTCATAGAAGGCCACATACTCACTGGGGATTGTACAGAGGATTGGATGGGGTCGTTGGAGAGGGATAGAAAAGAATGGGAGGGAGAGGGAACTATGATTGATATGTAAAATAAGATTGTTTCTAATTTAAATAAAATTCATAAAAAAGTTGTAACAAGGAAAAAATAACATTAACTTTCAGTGTCTGTGGGTAGGCAATAAATAAATCTTAGATAATTCCTATGCAAAGCAGTAAAAGATTCATTTCTCATCTTAATACAATAAAATTAACAATAATAATGAAATGGAAATAAAATGCTTGTATTCTAGCTTTGAGTAGAGTAAATGCACTCTCATAAAATATAAAAGAATGAACTCACAAAAGACTTAGTAGCTTTAAAAGATCAAATTTATGCAATAGAAAAAATACGTACTGAATGAATAAGCATCCAAACCAAACATGCAGATTTAAAAAAAAAATTTTAGTGAAATTATAAGACATAAACTCATATATAAGTAACATACATTAAAAGGTAATGGGAATTATTCAAGTAATAAGAAACATTGAATATTACTGTATTCTCTACTAAACTATCACTAAACAATAGAAGAGACAGGAGGTGAAGAATTTGTTCTTTTTAAATATGTGACATATGGAAGGCAGAAGGTTTGACACATTCCAGTGTAAATATTGACAGCAAGCAGAAATGGGATTTCATGGGTTAATTAAAAGAATAAAGTCAGGATGAAGAGAGAATCTGGGAGAAAGTGGGCATAAAGAATCATGTAATGCATATTCCTTAGTATATACACGTGTGTGTGTATGTGTGTGTGTGTGTATGTGTGTGTGTATTCACACATATTCTAGCACAAGACTACAATGAACTAATTGTATGTATGTATGCTTGTAATTGATTTTATTTCATGTTTGGTTTTTTGTTTTCTGATATTATATAATTAACAGTTTTATAACCAATTTTAAATATTTCTAAAATGAAATTTTCATATATTCCTAAGAATAAAGATAAACAAAAAATATGGTTGAAGTGATTAAGAATGAAACCAAAATAAAATCTCCCCTATAGGATTCACAAGTGAGGATAATTTCAAAGTGAATATTGGAAATACTTTGGTAGCTAGATTTGAGTGTAATTCTCAAATACACATACCTAGATACCTTTTCTTGATTCTGCTGTTCAAAACACAGGAACAAAGGTCTGTACCATCTGCTGTTAGCCATCTGTTGCATGTTGGAAGTTAACATATTAGTCTTACTCTTGTTTAACAAAGCACTGTTTTAAGTGCTATGAAAGTAGCAAATGGAGGGGTAAGAATCTGCAATTGATTTAAACACACACAAAAAAGTGGAATGAATCTTATAGAAATGATTTTCAATGTTAAAACCTGAATTTTAATAGTTATTGATTATTCAAAGGGAATTTCAAATTAGGAGTAAAATTTCATTTTGTGTTGTCAGAAAATAGATTAACAGCTAGAAATAACAAAATTTTATCCTGTGAATAGAGATTGCTAATTCTAATAAGTCAATGTGAACACAGAGAAAATAAGTTTTCCCATTTGATCAATATTCAGTTTTCATTTTTACCATGAAATGCTTATGAGTAACTTAACTGATACTCACATATGCTACATTGATTGTGAAATAAAGAGGTATTATACAACAAGACTTTTTGAAAACTACAATATAAATTTAAAACAAATGTATTCAAAAGTTGTCTTCAAGTTAAAACGTTCCAGTCACACAGCAAAGAATTTTGCTTAAATATAAGTCACTGTGTCATCTTTAGAAATATATTAAAAAATTAGTGACTGTCATATTTTAAAATGATTTTGTGATGGAATATATTTAAGAATACCACGGGTTTATGTAAGGAGTAAGGTTTTTCTGCCCATCACTGGTCTTGTCCACCACCTTGCCAGCCCCAAATAAGGCACAGAGACTCTATATTTGATATAATGCTGTTGGCCAGGTACTAGTTTCTTATCGGCTAGCTCTGTCTTAATTATTAAGGCATTGCTATGAATCTTCACGTGGTTTTATCTTACCAGGGAATGGAGCCTGTGTATCGTCTCCCCAGCCTCTCCGTCTTTACTTCCCCTTTCTACTTCCTATTTCCTCCTTGTCTCCTAGTCCCTCCTATCTTCCTTTCCTATTGGCCAACAGTGCTTTATTCATTAACCAGTATGAGAAACATATTTACAGAACGACATCTCCCATCAGGTTTACAAGATTTTGAAAGTTAACTAATGTGAAGTCTCTGAATTTATACCAGGGAATAGCATTACTTAAAGATTCAAAAATATTTGGGTATGGAGAGATGGCTTAACATAAGAGCATTTTTTAGCCTTGAAGATAATTCACATGGGGCACATAACCATCTGTGATTCCAGTTCAACATGATCCAATACCCTCTTCTTTCCTCACAGGATCTTGCGCAAACACACACACATACACACACATACACACACACACACACACACACACACACACACACACACACACACAAATAATTAAAAATAAAATTAGCCTTGAAAAAATTTAAAGTATGAAATCTACCTTTTCAAGATACAATTCTGTGTGTTTGTACAGTTTAAATTGTTATAAGTCTAGAAAAAAATGTTTAAATTTATAGCTATCTTATCTTATGATTTCTATTGCTGTAATAAAGCACCTTGATCAAAGCAGTTTATTTAAAAACTGGTTAAGCTTGGTTCAAGGTTTCAGAAGTTTAGCCTTCAAAGGAGTAGACCATGAATAGCTGAGACTTTGCATCTTGAGTAGGATGCAGAGAAGAGTTCCTGGAAATGGCATGACTCACTGACGATACTGGCACACTGTTCTTCAACAAAGAAACATCTCCCATCTTTCCCAAACAGCTGCACCAACCTAGACCCAGTTTAATTATATTAGTATATAGCATCCATTCTTACTCATTCAATCTAATATACTGCAGTTATCATCTGTGATTCGCTGGTAGCCATACCATTCATTTAGTTTAGCGTCAAAATCTCTGTAATATTTCAGTCTCCATAATGTTGAAAAGTTTAAACTTTAAAATCTCCTCTGAGACTCAAAGCAATCTCTCAATGGCAACCCCTACAAAAGTAAAAAAGTGAATTACATATTTTTAACAGAAAATGTCATGCAATATGTATTATTAATCCAAAAGGAAGAATCTGTTAATTGCTTTAAGAAACATGTTATAAATATTGCTATCAATTTGTGTTAAACCACTGACTTAAACATCAATGAAATGCTAATAGTCCTCGTTAGTATTAAAGTAATTTTCCATTACTTACTAAACTTTTAGAATTGAATATCTGTGAAAATAACAATAAAAGAACTATTGTTAAAATGAAAGCCTCTTGAAAATAATCAACAATATGAATACATGAATTCAAAGGACACAATTATAACATGCTGGATGATACAACTGACAACACGAGTCACGTTCTCAAATGCATACTAAATAACTTCCTTTAAAAGGTTATATAAACAGACTTAAATAGAATTTGCTTTCGACTAATAAAAATTAGCAAAAGGACTTTTTTTACTTTTATTACTAGTCAAGTTTACTCCTCCAAAGTTTTATATCTGCAGATCAAGTATTTTAGTTACTGCTAAACACCCTCTCTTATTTTTCACATTAATTTCAATGCCTTCCCGATTCCACATGCCATAAGGTCCTTTCTTGGTTTTGTGAGTTTTCACATTTAATTTTGGCCCTACCATGTTTAACCAAGACCCATTGTTTGGCCATGGATTTGGAGCTGTTCTTTGAAGCCCTATGGACTCCTAGCAGATTGAGAGCTAGACATACCAATGCCTCCCTGCTCCCCTAAAATTTTATTCTTTGATAGTGATTAGAAAATTGATACTGATGTCTTTTTTGGTGATTTTATTAATATATAGTTAAGTAATATGTTTGTGTTCATGACACCAAATGCAGTAAATGCAACCCAGGTTGACAATGCATAAAATTTCTCTGACCAAAATTCTTTCAAATACAAAGAAAAAGAAAAATACTCAGTGCATTAAGAGTTTATAATCTTCCCATGTTTTAATACACAATATTTATTTAACCACAATATCTGGTGTCAGAAGCGGGATTAGGATTTTTAGGGGACCTAGGTTTCACCCAGGCAGCAGACCCCACTCCCCTCCTTCACCATACCCAAGGGGCAGGGTCCCTTGCCTAACCAGATGGACTCACCACAGCTTTGGGACATTTGGCTCTTCCTTACGGCAAAGGAGATCTTTACCACCAAAGCGGGCCTGAGAAGGCACTCACCACTTCTCATTTTTTGCCCATTTCCTAACTACACTTTGCATTCCCGCAGAGCAGCTCTGCACCCGCCCTGCTTCTGCATTTTCCCGCAATTAGTACTGCGGTCCCAACAATTCCACAAGTCTTCTTTTAACAAAATTTTGCTTGCCATAGTTTGTTAAGAGCTATTCTACAGGGACCTGGATCAGAAGGATCGTCTGCTGCCGGATGATATTTGGTGGTACACGTGCCAGCATAACTACCACAAGCTGAGATCTACAACTAAAAGCATCAAAGTTCTAGGACAGCAGAATTACACCTAAGCTAATTGTAACATCCTTTGCAATTTAAGCTGATATAAAATCTGAGATCAATTGTTCCATAACTATGGCATATAATTTTACAATGCACTACTTTAGGAATTATTTTACTTCATATATAGAAGGGATTTTAGCAGAAGAAACTTATGACTGGACCAATATGTACTTTTATTTTGTAATAGCAATGGGTTTCATCATTAACATGATATTCTTCAAGAAATGGTTTGAGATTACAGCAAACAATAAGGAACTTGTACAAACCATTGGAGACTTAGTAACAAGGATTCGAAACATTGAAAATGATAGAATTCAAAGCATAGAAAGTATAGAAAGAAAGGTTCAGAATATTGAAGATGGCGTTGGAGAGCTGACAGGTAGAATACAAACCGTGGAACATGAAAATGACCAAGTAAAAAACAGAATTTGTTTCATGTCATATACCTCAATAACTAGAACAGAAACAATGCAATGCATTAACACGCTAGCAGAAACAGCTCATTCCTGGTCGGAGGAAGCTACTAATAAGTTTAAAAAACTGGAACATCAGATAGAAAGACTAGATGATAGAATCTCTTCCATGTCTGAGGATAATGACAAGCTAGCAGATAGAACATTGTTTCTGGAAGGCAGTTTACATGCCATTCAGATAATATCTAAGGATGAGAAGATTAAAAACATGGAATCATTTGTAGTTGGAGAAAGTAAGAAACTGACTGATGCAATGAAGTCTCTAGAAAGTTATTTGATTCAAGAAGTTCAGACACTCAAAGAAACAATGGTGAATAGATTTCAGGCTTTATAAGACCTTCAGTCTGATACATCAGAAGAAGAACTACAGGCAACAGGGCATGAAAAAGACTTAAAATTTTCCACACCATTTAGGGTCGGGGAGCTTTCCCTGTATCTATTAATGAAAAACCAGCAACGAAAAAACACCCAAAAAGTGTTGTTGCATATCAGTGGGAACCAATTCGTATGAAAGATTTAAAAGGTATAAAGGAAGGAGTAGTCTCTTATGGCATGCACTCACCTTATGTGAAGCAATTAGTAGAATCATGGGCAAGGAATAACAAGGTATCCCCTAAGGATTGGGATCAATTAATATCAGCTGTCCTTGAAAACTCATCTCAATTAGAATGGAGGGCTTTATTGAGAGAGGAAGCAAAAGCTCTTGAACTTCAGGGCTTAAAGAAAGGTTATAAAGCTCCCCAAGATAAAATTCTTGGTGAGGGTCTTTATGCTAAGCCAGAAACCCAAGCTGCCTATGATGAACATATCTTGTCTCTATGCAGTACAGCAGCTCTGAATGCTTGGGATAAGGTTCATGAATTAGGAGAGAGGATAGAACCCTATACCAAGATAAGTCAAGGACCTAGAGAACACTTTAGCGTCTTTCTAGAAAGATTATCTAGGACAGTACAATTAGAGGTAGCAGACATAAATGCTAGGCAAATACTCATAGAATCTTTAGCTTATGAGAATGTGAATCCTAAATGCAAACAGGTGCTTTGGCCTTTAAAAATCCGATCAGCACCCTTGGATGAATGGGTCCTATATACAGGCAACATTGAGTAAAATGACAATAAGACTGAAGCATGCGTAGGAGAAGCCATATCTAAAGGTCAGAGAAGACATCAAGATAACAGAGTTCTTTACTATGGTAACTAAGAAGCTTGGGTAGGAGAAGTCATCCCCAAAGGTTTGAAGAGATATCAACATGTCAGATGTTATAACTGTGGTAAGATAGGACATCTAAAAAGAAATTGTAGGCAAAGCTTCCCTAGAAATAACACTCCCAGGAATGAATCAAACAGAAGGCCTCAGCCTCCTGGGTTATGTAGAAGGTGTGGGAAAGGCAGACACTGAACAAATGGGTTTAGATTGACCAGAGACAAGCAAGGAAACGCTTTACCATCAGGAAACTCCTTGGGGGGTTCTCGCTAAGGCCCCCACGTCACAAGTGGTCCGAACATTCCCAGTCACAGTGGAAGACAATCTCCCACAGGACAATTAGAAAATTCTGTGCCTATTATAAAAACTCATAATGCCCTGGATGACAAACTAGTGACAGAAGTTGAATCAAACATGACAGAAGAAAATAAAAAACGTATATTTTGGCAAACTGCTATAAATAGTCATAGGCCTAGATTGATAGTTAAGATGAATAACAGACTGTTTGACAGTTTACTGGACACAGGGGCAGATTTAACTATCATATCTAATAAATCTTGGCCTCAAAGATTGCCCCTGCATGAGGTAAATGTTCAATTCTTAGGGATTGGAAGCCTGTCTCAGGTAAAACAAAGCATGAGATGGATTGAATGTATAGGGCCAGAAGGACAGAGAGGAAGGTTGAGACCATATGTGGCTGATGTAGTGATAAATTTATGGGGTCGTGATCTAATACAGCAATGGAATACATAGATTAACATTTCTCCAGTATTAGACAGGAACCATAAACGACTTCATGATTGTGGAAAAAATATTATAAAGTACTATACAAGACAGATACCAAATATCCAGGCTGTACAAAAACAGAATACAAGTGCTGAACAAACAGAGGAACCAAAAGCCCTACCTTTAAAATGGCTAACAGAGGATCCTGTCTGGGTAGGACAATGGCCTATGACCTCTGAGAAGTTACAAGCTTTAGAAAGCCTGGTTCAGGAACAGCTAAATGCTGGACATATCGAGGAATCAACCAGCCCTTGGAATTCTCCTGTATTTGTGATCAAAAAGAAATCTGGTAAATGGAGAATGCTTACAGACCTGAGAGCCATCAATAACGTTATCCAGCCAATGGGCTCTCTACTGCCTGGAATGCCCTTGCCTTCTTTGATACCCAAAGAATGGCCTATTATAGTTATTGATTTAAAGGATTGCTTCTTCACTATACCATTACAAGAACAAGATAAAGAGAAATTTGCCTTCACGGTACCTAATTACAATAATTCTCAATCGGTGAAGAGATATCAATGGAAGGTTTTGCCACAGGTAATGCTAACTAGCCCATCCCTGTGTCAATATTTTGTACAAAAACCACTAGAAATAATTCGTAAACAGTTTCCACAATCCATAATCTATCATTACATGGATGATATATTGTTAGCTAAAGGAGAAATATTAGAAAAAAAATGTTTGAGAAAGTAAAGCAAGTTTTACCTCGCTGGGGATTACAAATTGCACCTGAAAAAATACAAAAAGGAGAGTCTATCAACTACTTAGGATATAAAATAGGTCTACAGAAAATTAGACCACAAAAAATACAGATCAGAAGAGATCACTACCAGACTCTTAATGATCTTCAAAAATTACTGGGAGAGATTTCTCAACTGCAAACCATTATTGGAGTAGAAGGGCATGATTTGAAAAACCTGAAAATGGCCCTAAAAGGAGATAAGGACTTGAATAGTCTATGAATACTATCAGCTGATTCTGAGAAGGAATTAGAATGGGTAGAAAAGAGGACACTAGAAGCACATGTGAACCGTGTGGATCCAAACCTAGACTGTATTCTGGTTATATTACCATCTAGAGAATATCCTTCAGGGATTTTGATGCAGAGAGAAGATATCATATTAGAATAGATATTCCTACCACATAAACAGAATAAAAAACTAAAAACATATATAGAAAAGATGTCTGACTTGATTATAAAAGGTAAATTAAGACTTTGTCAGCTAATAGCAAGGGACCCAGCAGAAATTATAGTACTTTTAACTAATGTGGAAATTTCTTCCTTATGGAAAGATAATGAATATTGACAGAGAGCTTGCAGTAACTTTTTGGGAATGATTAGCAACAACTATCCCAAAACCGAGAGAATCAAATTCATAAAGAAAACGATTTGGATCCTTCCATGCATTGTAAGAAAAACACCTATTTCTGTAGTTCATACATTCTACACTGATGCAAACAAATCAAATAAGGCAGGAAATAAATCAGGAAAAATTAGCAAAGTGGTTCAAAGCCCTTACAATTCTGTACAAAAGGAAGAATTGTATGCCATTCTCATGGTACTTATGGATTTTAAATAACCCCTCAATATAGTTATTGACTCTCAATACGCAGAGAGAGTCATTTTACACATTGAGACTACAGAATATATTCCTGACAATACAGAATTAACTTCATTGTTTATACAGTTACAAGATACTATCAGAAAGAGGACTCATCCTATATATACAAAACACACATCAGATCCCATACGTGTCTGCCAGGTCCTCTAGCACAAGGCAATGATGAAATTGATTGTTTATTGTTAGGAATTGTGCTAGAAGCCTCAGAGTTTCATAAGAAACAACACGTGAACAGCAAAGGTTTAAAAAAAAGGATTTTTCTATCACTTGGGAACAAGCCAAGGAAATAGTAAGGAAATTTCCTACTTGCTCATTCTATAACCAAACTCCTTTACCACCAGGCAGTAACCCTAAAGCTATGAATAGGAATGAAATATGGCAAATGGGTGTGTTTCATTTTGCAGAATTTGGAAAATTAAAATATGTACATCACACTATAGATACATTTTCAGGGTTTCAATGGGCTACTGCTCTGAGCTCTGAAAAGGCTGATTCTGCTATCACACACCTATTAGAGGTAATGGCCATTATGGGCATACCTGCACAAATAAAAACTGACCATGCTCCAGCATATGTCTCCAGCAAATTGAAATAGTTTTTTGAGTATTATAACATAAAGCATATAACTGGTATACCACACAATCCTACAGGACAATCAGTGGTTGAGCGATCCAATCGTACTCTAAAAGAAATGCTCCATAAACAGGCAGGAGGAACCAAGACACCCAAACACAGATTACATAATGCTTTATTAACATTAAACTTTCTTAATGCTGATGAAAAAGGAAAAACAGCTGCAGAAAGACACTGGACAATAGAAAAAACTTCTGAACTAAGTCAGCCAGTGTACTTCAAGGATGTACTAACCTCAGAATGGAAAGCAGGATATGTGTTACATTGGAGTAAGGGTTTTGCATTTGTATCTACAGGAGAAGAAAAAATTTGGATACCATCTATGTTAATCAAGATCCGAGTTGATCAAGAGAAATATCTTAATGAAGATAAATGACAAGTCATCCAACAAATTAGGTCCCATGAAATGTGCAGAGGCCTCTCAAAGGTAGGGGAATTGTTCTGTTCTTGTTCTTACAGGAAAACAGAGAAAACCTATCATCAAACAGTCAAAAGACACTGAACATGTAGGTACCTACAGAAGAGAAGACAGCTCTTCAGAAACAATCACTTAATGAAGCAGAATCTGATATATGGTAAAAATATTTAATTGTAATAAACTATTTCTATACAGAAATCTATTTTTCTCTCTACTATCTAGTATTCCTGAAGTCCCAATTCATGTAAACCAGTGCTGGCTTTGGAATTGGATTTGGCTTTCCTTCTCTAAATTCAAGCATGTTGTTCAGATTAAATTCATGGTTTCTGCCTTAAATCAAGAAGCCAGTTGGTGTAAGTCAGAAGAAAACAAAATCTGGGGACTCATTTCTTATGCAATTTTCTCACATACGTTTTAATGCTTATAGTTGTCTTTCCCTAATGCATACCTTAAAACTTGAAAATTTTACTTTAATATTGATGTATAACTTTTATACAAGGAATAATAACGATTCCTAACAGCAGTCTTTGAATTCTCCGGAAAGAAGATGGGGCCCCACATCATCGTTCCCACTTGACTCAACCTGATGCATCTGAACTACAAACATCACCCTAAAACTGGTTTGAGACTGTTTTGCTCGAGGCAACTCATGACTTGCTAGCTGTAATGGTGCACCTTTTTATTACACACTGGCCAGAGTTTCAAATAGAACTACAGTCAAGAATTTTCTGCCACACAGTGACTAGCTACATATGTCACAGCCAGTTCTGTTGAGAAATTTGGTTGGTAAAATTTTCTTCCTACAGGATCCATTGGAGCAATCATTGTCCCATTTCAGCAGGAAGTAACCTTAAGATAATGATGCCCTCTTTCCCTACCCTTGGAATTTTAGGATAATAGTCATTGTCTTTGGATTGGTTTTAGTTATTTAGGGTTGGGTATGGAAGGTGATGCTTACACTCGGGTTTATATTTTAGACAGTAATAGGGAATGGTTGGGAAAGGTATGGTTTAGATGGGATATAGGTAGATTAGCCTATTTTCTTGTGAATTTGAGTATGAGATAGTATTTTATAGCTTACATTTTTATGCATTCTTATATGTGTTAAGTTATGTAAAATTAAGTTTATATTTTGTTATATTGTGTGAAATCTTTCCACTTAAGATGTTTTATGCACATTATTTTTTACCATATTCTATGTATGTATAATTTTCTTGTATTCAAGACATTTGTATATTGATACAATTTGGGATATTTATCATGCTGCCCTTTATAGTTCTACCTCTTGTCTTGACATTTCTACTCCACCTCTATTTTAGGGATTTATATGTATGTATATGTATATAGTTATATTGTTTAAGTATTTGTTCCTGCTTTACTCAGGTAGTTTTAATCAGTTTTTTAGCTAAGTTCCTAAGTATTACAGATTATCTTCACTCATGTTTCCTGTACCTATGATATTAGTCAGATATAGATGCTTAATCTTCAATCACTTCATAGACATGCAGAACACGGCATTTAAATGTTTTAATATTAGTACTCTGTTGACATGAGTTGCTCCGGACAGTATTGTGCACTTTCCTGAAAATATGTTGGACACTGTTGTTGCTCCTGCTGGAGTTCAATCTCGCCTCAGCTAATGGCCTGTTGGGCAAAGAATTGCCCCCACTTTCACCACTGATTTGGACATGCAGTCCTATGTGCTTGCAGGAGACAAATATAGAAGACTTCTGGACCTTGCCAAGTCAGGGTAAGACAGCCATTCTACCTCCCTGCTGTTGTAGTGGTCTGTCAAGTTCTCTTGGCCTTAGCCAAATCTGGGTGTACCAACGTTGCTGTGACTGTCCAGGTGGCTTGCTGTTCCTGTCCTTGCTGCACCTTTTAGAAGTTGTCCATCGTACTTCCTGTCTACTCTAGTATCGTTATTTTCCTTCTCAGGTCTTGATGAGGTTGAGGATTAAACTATCACAACTATTATTCTCATCCTACTTAGATATATTAGGTACTAGACTTATGTTTTCCAGCATAGGACAACTCTATTGTAAACTCCATTATGCCTTCACCCTAGGACTAGATATGTAGGTCATTTTGTTCTTGATTTTCCTTTTCTTAGAGCACACTTGTTATTCACTGTTTTGTATATAGTTTTGTATTAAGCCTAAATGTTTTCTTTAGACTAAAAGGGGAATTGTAGTGAGATAGACCCTCTGTGGCACTGACCACGCCCATTGAGGGGGTGGAGCCATGGGCAGAAGTGACTTTGGAAGGAGGTTGGAAGAAGAGCCAGGAAAGCTCTCTTGCTGGCAGGACTCGGACAGGAGAGCATCCGGCGGAAATTGCTGGTGTTCATCTGTCTAGGCTGTAAGTTATTTCTCTCTGAATAAACATCTATTCGGCCTATTTGTTTATCCTGATCCTTATTTAACCATAATATAATATGATGTATAACTAGATACATTGACACAGGAAATAACCTGAAAATTTGTTTCAATACCAGATGACTGCATGCTTCAGCATAGCACATTGAATTAGTTACGATTCAATGATCGTTCAGTACAATACATCTCACACCTATATTTCAATAGTTCATTTCCTACTGTATATGAAGCTGTAAAAATTTCATATATATAAAACAGGTGTTGAAGTTTTCTCATTACTCATAATTGATTTATTGTTATTTATAGTTTAAAATATCATGTTTATTTTTTATTGTATTATCTCCATCCATCAATTTTTCTATGAAGTACTTTTTCCTTACCCAATCAACTTTGTCCTCTCTTCACTGATGATTTCCAATTCTGCTGATATATTGAGGTGTATGTGGTCTTACAATGGCCAATGGTCACAATACTCAGAAAGAAAACTGACTCTTTCATTGCAAGGAACTAACAATTGTCATCTATTCCGTGCACTTTTTAGCAAATTGAATAGCACTTTGCTAACCACTCTGCCTTAGTTAGGGTTTCTATTGCTGTGAAGAGACACTATGGCCATGGAAATTTTTAAAAAGAAAAATTTTAATTAGGGTGGGCATATATATGAGAGGTTTAGTCCATTCATATTTTGGCAGAACATGGTGGTGTGTAGGTAGATATTTTGCAGGAGGAGCTGAGAGACCTTCATCTTGATCTGAAGATACTAGAAACAAACACTATGGTACACTGGCTAGAAGACATTTTAAGACCTCAAAGCCTACCTCCACCATGATGCACTTCCTTCAACTAGACCATATGTACACTAACAAGGCAACACCTCCTAATCCTGATTACTCCCTATGGGCCAGGTATTCACAGACACATATGAGCCTGTGCAAGCCATTCATATTACAACTACTGTAACTATCTACTGAAATCAAATATATATATATATATATATATATATATATATATATATATGTATGGAACTTACACATATGTCATGAATATCATCAGGTTCTTTACCCAATAATTATTTCCGGGTATGGATTTCATCTTCAGTAGAAAGACTTATACATTATTATAATAACATAACAAGTTCAAAAAGATATAAACTTGATAAATATAATTAAACATAACCTCCTAATGAAATAATATAATCATTAGGTGTTTATTAGCTATCCTAGGGTTTTTTTTTTTTTTTTTTTTTTTTTTTTTTTTTTTTACCCATATGAAGCTGAGAATTGTCCTTGCAAGGTTTTTGTGTTAGAATTGTGAAGGGAATTGCACTAATTCTGTAGATTGTTTTTTTTTTTTTTTTTTTTTTTTTTTATAATAGTCCCATTTTTACTCTGTAAATCCCACAGATCAATGAACATGGTAAGGAAATCTTTCCATCTTCTGATTTATTTTTCATTTTCCTTCCCAAAGATTAGGTATTTTTAGCATACAACTCTTTTACTTGCTTTTGTAAAGTGACCAGGTCATTTCATACTATTTGAGGTTATGGTGAAAGGTGTTGTTTCCAAGGTTTGTATTTGAATGTAGGAAGGATATTGATATTGTGAGTTGAGTTAAAAGTGTTTATTGCTAGAAGGGACTCCCCAGCGTAGTTTTTAGGTTTTCTTATGTATATTAATAAATATGTAAATAAAGATACTTTGAATATTCCCCTTCCAGTTTGTATTCTCTTAATCTTCTGCAGCTATCTTATTGCTCTAGCTAAGAGTTCACATACTATATTGAATAGGTAAAGAGAGAGATTTTGCCTTGTCATCCCTGATTTTGTGGAATTGCTTTGAATTTCTCTTTTAATAGATATGAATGGAACAACGGTAAGGAGTAGAAGCATGGGCAGGTTGTGATCACCATAGGTTGCATGTGAAAATTATCTGTTTTCATTCAAATGAAAAAGTCATGGATTGTAATATTAAAATATTAATATTTATATTAAAAAGAACCTCAAAGAAACTACAAGTTAACATAGTTAGACAAAATACTCATATTACTGACATAAATGATATAATATCTAAAATAAAGGTAGCCTATTACTAGCCTTTAATTAATTTTTCTTGACATGCATAACTATTTCTTCTCATGGATATCATATTGAGAAAAGTTGAAACAATTGTATTCACAAGGAAGATATCAATGCATCTCTGAGGAACACTTATAATATTTATAAACTACGTTTGTTGTGTCCTCTTTTTTTTATAAAATAAAGTAATATTAAAGTTTGACCTATTTAATGCAAATTTGGAATTGCATATATTATAAAATTATTTTATTTGTTATGCCTATACAAATTCAAAAAGAAAAAATAGTGAAGCTTATACAATACAAAATGGGTTGTCAACAGACACTAAACTAAAAAAATTTAGTTCAGTTCCTCACACCTACTAGATGAAAGGAATAAATATTTCAAAGATTTATCCTGACCCTTATACACAAGTAGTGCTGTTTGCTCTACTCCTCAATACACAAACAATATGTTTAAAAAAATAATTTCATATGATGCCTATATTAATAAGATGCTTCTAACAACATTGGAAATGTATTCATTATAATGCTGTTTTATTGACTTCATAAAATGAAGACTAATAGATTGAAATTGATAGTAAATTTGTCATATTTTTTTAATACACTGAAATTATTGGTGGTAATCTTGGAGTGTTTACAAATTTTTGTTCCAATAAATATGTGATTATTATCTCTATAGTTCCTGGAAGATTTCACACTAAAAAGTATATTTCTGGGAATAATGTCAAAATGTTGATTAATTACTATTAACCGAAACAATGATATCATTACTTAGAACATCAATCTGCCTAATGGGACAGTTTCAAGAGAATAAAGTACTTAAATTTCTAAAGTTCACCATTCACACATTTATTAAATGTATTGAAATGTGGGAAACAGACACCAAGGTTATATGCTAAACTTCTTTATAAGGTTCAAAATAGGAATAGGAATTTTGTTTTCCTTTCCAAATTTGCAATCTTATTATTTTTAGCAAGTTACACACTATCAAGAACTTTATTACATTTCACCATACACATAGTACTATTTATTTAAATGATTTATTTTTCAAGGTGTTTTAATGTACAACATTAATGTTTTCTACCACCATTTCCAAAAGAGTTATTTCATCTAAATATTAATTAAAAATACAAGTTTATTAAAAATGTATACATTCAGTGGGTTGCTGTTTTGCCATGTTGACTGTGTCCTTTGCTTTACAAGAACTTTTCAATTTCAGGAGGTCAGATTTATTAATTGTTGATCTTAGTGTCTGTGCTACTGGTGTTTTGTTCAGGAAGCAGTATTCTGTAACAATTAGTTCAAGGGCACCCCCATCTTTTATTTCTAAAAGGTCCCCTCAACTGAAGAATGGATGGAGAAAATATGGTACATTTAAACAATGGAGTACTACTCAGCAGAGAAAAAAAAATGGAATCTTGAAATTCACAGGCAAATTGACGGAACTAGACAAAACGATATTGAGAGAGGTATCCAGTCATAAAAAGACAATCATGGTATATACACACTCACATATAGATATTAGATGTAAAGAAAAGGATTACCATCCTACAATCCACCAGAAAAGATAGGATAGAGGACAGAACTAGTTAGGAGGAAGTGGGGGGGAGAGGTGGGCATGAGAAAAGAAGAATTTGAGTCAGGGGGAAAAAAATAGAGGAGAGCAGGAAAAGAGATACAATAGTGGGAGCCATTACAGGCTTGAAGAGAAATCTTGGCACTAGAGAAATGTCCACAGACCTACCAGGATGACCCCAACTAACAATCTGCGCAATAGTGGAGAGTCTACCATACATGCCCTTCCCTGATAATGAGATTGATGACTGATTTATATACCATCATAGAGCATCCATATCATAGCTGATTGAAGCAGAAGCAGACACCTACAGCTAAACACTGAGCCAAACTCCAGGAATCCAGTTGCAGAGTGGGAGGAGTGAGGAGCAAAGGGACCAAGACAGGACACAGAAACTGCTAACCTGAACAAGGGGGAGCACATGGACCCCAGATTGATAACTGGGGAACCATCATAGGACCAAAAAGATCCCCTTCATATGGGGAGGACTAGGCAGTCTATAAGGCTCTTGTAGTGGATCAGTATCCATCCCTAGTATAGAATGGACTTTGGAAGTTCATTCCACATAGAGAGAGAATCCCTCAGCCTAGATACATGGGTGAGGGCCTAGGCCCTGCTTCAGATGATATGACAGACTTAGCAGACCCCTATGGAAGACATCATCATCATTGGAGAGCAGAAAGAGGATGAGATGGGGGTTGATGGAGGAAACAAGGGAGAAAGAGAGGGTGTGAGAACTGAGTTTGACATGTAAAACAAGCTTGTTTCTAATGAAAATAAAAATATTATCAAAAAATTACACACTCAGTTAAGATGAAATGCATTATTTAAAGACTGTTTATAAGATACATTTTTAAGAAAGTAACTGGAGAATATGGTATTTCACTGTAGTGTATGTTTTTAAAGTTCCATCTCTTGTTTGTATATATTTTTGATTATTTTTTTCAGTTTTAATTTAATTTTACTTCTAATCCTCTTTATAAAGGATAAATTGTGACATTACTCTAAAACATTTGTCTTTCTGGCTATTTTTTTTATAGAATGTTCTGTCAAGAGTAAATGAACCCTCACCTCAGTCAATATCCTGAATTAGTATGTATCCTGAAGAAAAACCTAGTTCCCTGACTGGTTGAAGATAGTATTATAACCTATACCCATTTCCAGAAACATGAACTTACCATATTGCTTAAAACAGAAGGAAGTTCAGGTAGAAATTACTAAAATTTTAAGGAAAGTAAATAAGTATCAATATAACACATGTCACACTAATATTTTTTCTTGTTAAAAAATGATGTGGGACTGGAATTACTGTCAAAACAGTATGAAATACAGCATGAAATACAGTATATTTTCCAGATGTATTCATAAAATAGTAAGAAAGTTAGATTGCAATGTTTTCTACTTTTCTGTTTCTGACACAGGGCTCTCTGTACTCTTTGACCATGGGTAAAATAATTCACAGCTGTTACCTTAAAATTTCCTGTTTTCTGAAGGTGTTTATCAGCTGTAGGAGTTCCCTCATAGAGTTTATTGGGTCGCTTATGTAAACTATCATATCATCTGCAAATAGAGACAGTCTGACTTCTTCCTTTCCAATTTGGATCCGCTTGATCTCCTTTTGTTGTCTTATAGCTTTAGCTAGAACTTCAATATTGAAGAGATATGGAGAGGGAGGGCAGGCTTGTCTTGTTTCTGATTTTAGAGGAATTCCCTTAAGCTCCTCTCCATTCAGTTTGATGTTGCCAATAGCCACAATCAACATAAAATAACTTGGGGTAACACTTACCAAACAAGTAAAAGACCTATATATCGAGAACCTTGTGGCTCTAAAGAAAGAAATTAAAGAAGATACCAAAAAATGGAAAGATCTCCCATGCTCTTGGATAGGTAGGATAAACATAGTAAAAAATGGAAATCCTGCCAAAATCAATCTACAGATTCAATCCAATCCCCATTAAAATCCCACAATTCTCCACTGACCATGAAGGGATAACAATCAACTTTATATGGAAAAACAAAAGACCCAGGATAGCCAAAATAACCCTGTACAATAAAAGAACTTCAGGAGGCATCACCATTCATGACTTTAAGCTCTACTACAGAGCTATAGTTCTGAAAACAGCCTGGCATTGGCACAAAAATAGACAGGTAGACCAGTGGAATTGAATTAAAAATCCTGATATTAACCCATGCACCTATGAACACCTGATTTTCGACAAAACAGCTAAAATTATACATTGGGGTGAGAACAGCATTTTCAACAAATGGTGCTGGCACAATTGGATGAGGGTGTGTAGAAGATTGCAGATAGACCCATGTCTGTCGCCATGCACAAAACTCAAGTCCAAATGGATCAAAGACCTCAACATCAATCCAGCCACATTGAATCTCTTAGAAGAGAAAGTAGGAGGTACCCTTGAACAAATTGGTATAGGAGACTGCTTCCTGAACATAACTGCAGGGGCACAGACACTGAGAGCAACAATTAATAAATGGATCTCTTCAAATTTAGAAGCTTCTGTAAGGCAAAGGACACAGTGGTCAAGACCAAACGGCAGTCCAAAGACTGGGAAAAGATTTTCACCAATCCTATATCTGACAAAGGGCTGATCTCCAAAATATACAAAGAACTCAAGAAACTAGTCAACAAAACACCAAACAACCTTATTAAAAAATGGGGTACAGAACTGAAGAAAGATTTCTCAATAGAGGAAATCAAAAAGGCTGAAAGACACTTAAGAAATTGCTCAACATCCTGAGCTATCAGGGAAATGCAAATCAAAACAACTTTGACATAACCTCTTACTCCTGCCAGAATAGCTGAAATTAGAAACACCAATGATGACTCATGATGGAGAGGGTCTGGAGAAATGGAAACACTCTCCACTGCTCGTGGGAGTGCAAACTCATACAGCCATTTTGGAGATCAGTATGGCAGTTCCTCAGGAAAATGGGAATTAGTTCATCACACAACCCAGCAATAACCTTTAGGGCATATACCCAAATGATCCACATCCAGGACATCTGTTCAACTACGTTCATAGCAGTAATATTTGTAATAGCAAGAATCTGGAAGCTACCTAGATGCCCCTTAATTGAAGAATTGATAATGAAGATGTGGCACATCTACACAATGGAATACCACACTGCAGAAGAAAATAATGGAATCTTGAAATTCTCAGGCAAGTGGATGGCACTTGAAGAAACCATCCTGAATGAGGTAACCCAATCACAAAAAGAGGAACACAGTATGTACTCACTCATTTATGCATTTTAGACATAGAGCAAAGGATCACCAGCCTATAATTCACAGCACCAGAGGAACTAGGATACAAGGTGTATTCTAAGAGATTAATATAAAGTCCCTCACAGAAGCAGGAAGGCAAAAGTCCTCCAGAGCACAGGGGAAGTGGTGGGGGACAGTGAATGGAGAGAGAAGTAGGAGAAAGCAAGGGTGAGGAGAGGAAAACATGTGCGACTAGGAAGATTGATTCCAGTTAGGAATAGAAGACAGGAGAGAGATAGAGACAGAGAGATATAGAGATAGAGATAGAGATAGATAGATAGATAAAGAGAGAGAGAGAGAGAGAGAGAGAGAGAGAACATAAAAGAGGGAGCCAATATTGGTTCGAAGAGAAAATTGAACCCAAAAGAAAGGTCTAGCGAACTACAAGACTGTTGCCAACTAACAATTTGAGCATTCATTGAAAGGCTACCATAAATGCCCTTCCTGGATAGTGAGATCAACAACTAACTTATCCATGGAGCCCTCATCTAATACCTGTTGGAAAAAGGAGCAAACACCCATACATAAACACTGAGTCGAACTAGAACCCAGATGCAGATGGAGAGGACAAGACCAGGCTGCAGAAGCACATAGAGACAGCTGACCTGAAAAATGAGCAGCTAATTGGCCCCCAGACTAGTAGCTGGGAAGCCAGCATGGGACTGACTCAGGCCCCACTGCATATGGGTCTCAGCCAAAAGGAATTAGTAGTCTATGGGACTTCAGACAGTGGAGCCAGGATGTATCCCTGTTGCACAAAAGGTCCTTGTGAACACATGCCCCATAGAGGGATAACTGCCTTAACCTAGAGACAGGAGAGAAGCCCTAGTCCCTACCTTACATGACCTGTCAGATCTACATGACCCCAACTGGATGGTATTCCCTACATATGGAATTGGGGTGGGGTTATGAGAGGGGAGAGTGTTTAGGGTGCATGTGAAAGGGCAGAAAGTGTAAAAGTGAGGGAGAAAGGGAGGAAAGGAGGGAAGGAGGGAGGGAGGGAGGGTCGTAGGAAGGGAGAGGGAACTGGGATCGACATGTAAAATAATAAATTAAAATAAATAAGTAAATATGTTCAAAAAAAGAAAAACCAATTTCCTGTTTTGTGTTAGATAAATGAGAATAAATCTATGATGTACACAGAGGAAACATTTTGTGGACAACATGAGAATAACTCAATTTGAAAACAATGTGTTTGCTTTCCTTCAGATGGTGCTAGTCAGTCTATATTTACAAGCTTCCAAACTATTGAGATAGGCTACATATGTATAGAATGTAGTTGTTGAATATGCAACAATTTAGGAAATTTTAATATTTACATATTCTTTTGGAATATTAAAAGTCATTACAACTCAGTTTAATTTCAAGTTTGGTGAGTCTTTGAACACACCAGCTACTGTATACTTTATAATAATGTTTGTGTTCCAAAACTTTGACTTCAATAATATGTCTTTACTCTTTAAATGAAGCTGGACTGATAATTCATCAGCTTAGCTCTAAAGGTTTATGTTATTTTCTAGTTGTGATTGCAATATTCTAAAATAGTCTTCCATTATTTTTGTAATATTCTCCCTAATATATTCCTGGGTTTGTTATAATGTTCAGTATCTAGGACCAAAGTAAGAATGTAGTATGCTTCCCATTAAGTCTCACAATTAAATCTCTTATAGGTAATGGTACAAATAACTCATTCCATGTCAATTAATAATTGAAAGCAAATGTTTTATATTTTTGTAGACTAGCTTGTTATCTCTTTCAAAAACCGTTTTCATCTTTTTTTCAGCAACTGTGCTACAAGTACTTGTTTTTAACTCATTGAATTAAAAGAAATAGATTAGTATAACTGAAATACTACCTTACGTTCACTTGAATTCATTTTTTTGAGATCCATTCTAAAATTATGACACCTATGGTCTGTATACCATTTAATGTAATGTGATTCTGTATGTTTGCCTAAATTTTTCATGGGAAATATATTAATCTACAGTGAGGACTCAATAAAGCAACTTAGATCAGCTAAATAAATATAAGTATGCAATTATCTAACTAATAGTCTGATCTTAATATTATTTTAAATGTTACTAAGCTTTCAATATAACAAGAAGTAGATGATTCTTTATAGAAACATAAAGATATAGAGTGTTACTTCATTTTTAAAAGAGTTAAAATAAATACTAATGAAGACTTGACTCATTTTTTAATGCTTTATAATAGCCCTATTCTGGACTCTATGCTGCCAAATTAATACATCTCTTTTAACAATTACAATGAATACTAGAATGGTGTTTAATGGGATATTAATTGCAATTGATTATCAAAAATATACTTTCACATGAAATTATCTATTTCAATTATCTACACATTTTACCTTTACTTTAATCTCCTGAAATAAATCAAATATCTTCTTCAAAATATATATATCTAGCTCTTTTTTCCTTAGGTAAAAAGTTCATTGGAGAGCTATTGGTTACCAGCAAGACATGTGTACCACTTCTGCACCCGTAGAAACTTTGATGTGCTGACTGTGGTTTATATATAGCATAACTGTGTCATTTAAAAGTGAACATGTATGGTTGGAATAGAAAACAGGAGAGAGAGAGAGAGAGAGAGAGAGAGAGAGAGAGAGAGAGAGATCATAAAAGAGGGAGCCGTTATTGCTTTGAAGGGAAAATTGAACCTAAAGAAAGGTCTAGAGACCTACAAGACTGACTCCAAGTAACAATTTGAGCAACCGTGGAAAGGCTACCATAAATGCCCTTCCCTGATAGTGAGATCAGCAACTAACTTATACACCATCATGGAGCCCTCATCTAGTTGGAAACAGTAGCAAACACCCATATCTAAACACTGAGTCGAACTAGAATCAAGATGCAGAGAAAGACAGTACAAGACCAGGTTGAAGAAACACATAAAGACTGCTGAACTGAACAAGGAGGAGCTAATGGCACCCCCCCCCCCACCAAGACTGATACCTTGGAATCCAGCATGGGACTGACTCAGGACCCCCTGAATATGGGTCTCAGACAGTGGAACCAGGATGTATTCCAGGCACAAAAGGACCTTGTGGACAAATCCCCCATGGAGGGATACTGCCTTAACCTAGAGACAAGAGAGAAATCCTAGTTCCTATTTCAAATGTCTTGACAGACTTACATGACCCCGCCTGGATAGCTTAGCTCTACATGTGGAATAGGAGTGGGTGGATGGGAGGCGAGTGTGGACAGGGTGTACTTGAGGAGGGGAGAGAGGGTAAGAGGGAGGCAGGGAGGGAAGGAGGGAGGGAGAGAGGAAGGAAGGGAGGGAGGGAGAAGGAACTGGGATCGACATGTAAAATAAAAATAATAATAAAGATAAGAAAGTAGCATGTATGTACATAGGATATATTAGAGGAAATAAATGGAAGTGAAAGGATAAAAGTAATTCATTTACAATTTCAAAAACATAAAATACATTAGAAAACAATGGCAAAATTTATAGATTATTGAAGAAGTTAGGATGACACATGCTGTGGTGGAGTAAATTAATAGCATATTTGACAGTGAATGCTAGCATTTTAGAATGTCTTCTAGTATACACACAAGATTTACACATCAGCAGCAAAGTGAACTAGAAATCCATACCAATATTGTAGAGTTTGAATTTTATATTTTGTTCATTATGATTTGTAAGCTTTTTTGCATTTTTCAGTGTATGAAAAACTGAGAATTCATAGCAACCTTATTTTAAAACAGTTAAAGTAAAACAAAATTAAAACTAAACTAAACAAAATCGTTCATCTCTTCAACATCCTATTGTATGATTTCACATCTCATCTGGGGTAGGTGCTGGAGTAAGTACAAGTTCCTTATAGCATGCTCAAGGCATAATACTAAATATCAATATCACTTAAAATCTCCTTTTTCTGGGTTAAAATGAGAATTACTAGAATTGGATCTATTTTATAATGAATTAAGATTGATTGCTGAAAGAAAATAATCCATGTTCTAATACCACACACACACACTATATATATATATATATATATATATATATATATAAAATAATAATTGTTCTTCCAAATTTCAAGCATAATGAAAATAATAATTTTTGAAAAAAATGACTGAAAGTACATTTTCTAATGCTCTATTATGTGAAGATATTTAACTCATAGCAAAATTAAAATAAAATGTTATTTCTTATTTTATGGTATGCATGTATAAATATTTATTTATTCAAGTAATTTTTATAAGAAACTTTATGAAAATTAACTAGCTCTTTTGGAATAGTTATATTAAACATAAAAGAATCTTTTATATCATAATATAGTACAACTTATGTTAAAATGTTTTAATTCAACTCATGGGATGTACTAGAGTTATATCAAATTTTGGTAAGACTCTTTGGCTTTTTTTCATTTCAGTGCAAACAATGTTGAGAGAGGTAAAGTAGATGTCCAGCCAATTTTTTTTTTATGACAGGGGGCAGTTCAGAGAGGGTTTCTTTGTATAGCTTCATATTTTAAAATATTTTTCAATTCTGTTCTTGACTTCTTATTTTATTTTAATTTATGAATAAATATATGTTAAAAATAAAAATATTTTAGTTCTATAAGGGAATCTGTCAAGTGTGTTAATTTGGAACTTGAATATGTTGAAGTTTTACCTTTTAAAATTATATTTTTTATCAATGGTATTGTTCAGGGTGAGAATGTGTTTAGTAAAGGCCAGATAACCATCATTGCTGAAATGTGAGGTTGAGAATTGTATATAATTAGTATAAATCACTGTCTTTCTACTTTACAAGTGATACACAAATTATTCCGGGTCATGGTCTGCTTCCTAGCATTCTTGTGAATCTATAGTATTTCTTTATTGTATGCAAGTTGGACTTCACATGTACCATGTAATTAAAATTGTACTAAAGATGGAAGATGGACCTTTCAGAGGGGAGATACCAACATAACATATGACTAGTTCTGGGCTCCTGTATTTCTGTTTATAGCTGTGGCATGGAACAAACTCCCTTGATTTTTGCTTGTTTATATTCACTTCCAGATCACTTATCATATATGCCTTGTTTTCAAATGCTAAAATACTTTTCTTGTATTGAAATGTTTGATTTTTTCATACAACACAGCAGCTATCTTGCAGATATTGAAAATTAGAGCTAATTTTGAAGTACAACACTCACATGTGCACAAACACACAAATACAGAGATGTACACACAGAAACACACACACACAGGAACAGATACAGAAAATATTTGAAAAACCAAAAGCTACTTGAAATTCTGTGCATAAAAATCAGAAAAAAAAATTCTATCCCATTCTGTAGTTTATAAATTTAACAAAAAATGAACAAAATTAGTTGAAAGCATATAAAAACACTAATTTTTAAATAACTCTATAAATGTAGAAATAGACACATTTCACCCTTCTGTTAGCCAAAGAACTGTTGTAGAACAAATGCACTGGCATTTTTTGTTGTCGTTGATGCTGATGTTGTCTCTTTGAAAAGAATTTTTTTTTCTTATGTAGCTCAAGGTGACATGATCTCCTTATGTATTCCACTCTGACCAGATAGTCAAATATTCCTTTATTTCTTGTTACTGCTAGAATTAAAGATAATTGCTAACATGTAATTGCTAGACAACAACATTCACTCAAAATCTGGGAAAATATAAATATAAAATATATGTATTTTATTTATAATATGTATTATGCTATGTTACTTTATTATATGTTATATATTATTTTTAAATATGTATACGTATTCCTTTTAGTAATATGATAAATTTATTATTTTATGATTTCCTAATATGACCAAGTATCAACTTTAATAATCAAAATGAACACCATCAACTGAATTGTTTTAATTATTTAAGGAAGTAAAATATTGAAGACCTGAGTTGATGGGAAGACTGGTCTAATGGGAAGACATCCATTGCCTGTCAGATGACTGTCATCTCAGGGGGATGCAAGCCACCCACAGGCCAACCTGTGTCCTAAAGACTTGGGCTGGCAAATGTTTATGCAAAGCACTTACTATCACCCACCTGGGACCATGTTTATTCCCAGGGACCATGTTGCATCTGGGGTCATAGAGACTAAAGTGGCAAGTACTGCCACTATTTTGCCATAGAAAAGGCTGTACCAGGGCTGAAGTTGGAGGCCATGTCTGAGTCCCTGTCCCTAATATAGCCAAAGTCTGCATTGATGTTGGTGGCTCCTATTGCCATGAGGTCCACGTAGATTCCTGGGATATGGGCCATTACTTGGGGGTATGTTGCTATCTGAAGGCAATGCAGACATTAGGGTCATGATCCTCCTTTGGGTGACCTGCACTACCATCTAGGGCCATGGTGTCTTTCAAGCCCATATTGCTGCTGTCTATGTCTGGGTCTGTGGTTCTACTACAGCTGGGGTATGTATTGAAGTATGTTTTCCATGTTGCCACGAGAGGCCACTCATGGGCCCATGACATGGGTCATAACTTATGGCCTAGTTGGAGTCTGGTAGCCATACTGCAGCTACAGTCATGCAGGTCTGAATGACCTTTGCTGCCAACTGGGGCATTGGTGTCATTAAGGCCTGGGTTCCTGTCCAGGGCCATGTTTGTTTCTGGGGTCCTATCTCAGCTTGGGTCTATGCGTATATCCGTGACTCACTGAGCCAAACTAGAATCCAGATGCAGAGAGGGAGGAGTGATAAGAAAATGGGGGAAAGACCAAGCTACAGAAACCCAGCTGACCTGAATAAGGGGGAGCTAATGAACCCCCAGACTGATAGCTGGGTAACAAGCATTGAACTGTCTCAGACCCCCTGAACATGGGTCTCAGTTAGAAGGCCTGAGCAGTCTAAGGGACCTCAGAGAGTGGAAACAGGAGGTATCCCTGGTGAACAAAAGGACTTTGGGAGCACATTCTCCACAGAAGGTTACTCCCTTAACCTAGAGGCAGGAGGGAGGGCCTAGTCCCTACTTCAAATGACTAGATAGAGTTTGTTGATCCCTCCTGGAAGGTATCACCTTCCCTGTGGAGTTGGGGGGGATGGGAGGGTGATTGGGGGGCATGGGACATAGGGAGAGAAGGAGGGAGGGACAGAGTGATGGAGGGAAGGAAGGAGAGGGAACTGGGATTGACATGTAAAATAAGAAAAAATAAATATAAAAATATTTATCACTGCTTATTATGTTTGTAAAGATTTTTATTGATACAGAATTATTTTTCTTGAATATTAGATGTGACAATTTCCATGTCTCTTTATTTTTTACCTTCATAGGCATGGATTTTAGTTATGTTTTATAAATACCGTAAGAATAGAAGATACTGTTTTCCTACAAACAAACTATTATGACTTTGCTTCAGAACTACACATGAATTTGCATTGTCATGCCTCCCTCCTTTATCATTTCGTAAGTTCATTACCACAGAAGTTTCTGAGGTAGTTTGCTTTCAGAAATGCTTACATCTCTAAGCCAGTTGTCAGTTGGTTCTAAAACAGTTGTTTGTTTGATTTTTCTGCTTTAATCATTGGAAATTTTAGTGATATTCTTTCAAAATTGCTGTTTGAAAATTGAGCTGCAGTAATTGTTAATTGTTAATACCAGCAGAAAAATTATGCATGCTTTTATTTTATTTAAAGGAAAGAGAAAATTCAGATATGTATTTTGATACATTATAAAAACATAAAAGGAATCTCTAATAAGACAACTGATATAATGACTGGGATGTTAATATGAAAAGAGGTCAAAGTATCTGTATTTACACAAGTATTTGTGATTGAATGAAAACTATTACTTTGTAACTCATTTATTTCTTATACCATTAGATCACTCATGTTCATTATTAGTCTCTTCTTAGGGAAAATTTTTTTTCTTTTTAATTAAATTTGAGATGAGAGGAAAATGTCTTTTCCTGCTGTTCTATCTTATTTCTAATACACTTACTGCCACATGAAAAATTGTAGTAGATGACACTGAAATCACTGTGCAGAAAAGCAGCAGGGAGATCATTGCTTGTCTCTTTACCTTTGTGCTGACTTGTGACAGCAGACTGATGTTTTCAGATTTTCTACTCTAACACAGTTAAGGGAGCTTTTGTGTCCTGCCTTGTTTGCAGCTGCTCTTAAAATGATTATTCAGAATGTTTGGCCTATTGCTCTGGCTTATTTCTAACTAAATTTTACAACTTAAATTAATCCATTTCTATTAATCTATATTTTGCCAAGTAGCTCCATGCCGTTACCTGTTCCATAATAATCCTTGTTGCTCTGGCAGCTCTCTGGAATCTCCCAGGCTCTACCATTCTTCTTCTGTATCTGATTGGAACTCCTGCTTTGTTCTATCCTGCCTTGTTATGGGTCAATTCAGCTATTTTATTAACCAATGAGAATAAAACCTATTCATAGCATGCAAAAGGGTTATCACACAACATGTGTCACTTGTATTTCTCAGCTCTACGTAAATAGTTACATGAAAGGTTTCCTGTACAAATGACCTGCAATTTTAACAGGTGGGATTTGGATGAAGAGGTTTTGTCATTATATGCCACATTTTTAAATTATCAACTACTAACAAGAAACTTATAAAGATGAATTACTATGAAGTTAACAAAAGTTGTTGCATTCTCTAATTTTTTTATATTGATAAAAATATATTTTAAATACCCTTCTCTGATAATGAGATTTATAACTAACTTATATGACATCCTAGAGCCTTCATCTAGTAGCTGATGGAAACAGAAGCAGACACCCACAGCTAAACACTCAGCCGAACTCCTGGAATCCATTTCAGAGTGAGAGGAGTGATGAGCAAGGGGGTCAATACCAGGCAGCAGAAACCCATAGAAACTGATGTCCTGAATAATGGGGATCTCAGGACCCCAGACTGATAGCTGGGAAACTAACAAAGAACTAACCAAGCCCCACTGAATGTGAGTCTCAGTTTGAAGGCCTGGGAAGTCTATGGGATCTCTGACAGTGGAACCAGGATGTATCCCTGGTGCATGAAAGGACTTCCTGAGCACATTCCCCATGTAGGTAGCCTAGAGACAGGAGGGAGGTCCTATTCCTTACTCCAACATTTTGATGATCCCTCCTGGAAGGCCTCACTATCCCTGTGAAGTGGGTGGGGAATGAGGCAGGGGGTCAGGGTGGAGAGCATGGGAAGATAGGAAGGAGAGGGAACTGGGGTCGATATGTAAAATAAGAAAAAATAATAAAAGAAAATATTATAAATCTTATACTGAAGTTAATTTAAATTATTCCTAAATTATGTAATGCTCTGTCAGATCAAGATAATAATATTAAGAGCTGGAGAGCTGAAAATGCATTAAGTATCATGAAAGCATAATATCTCTATAAATCTATAGCATTCACAGTCCATTTACAGTTGTTAGATATACTGTTGTCATTTACAGATGCCTATAAATTTCTTACCATGATTTCAGTAATGAGTTACAAGGCCTTAATCATCCTCATTTATTATTTAATAGTTTTTGAGTTGGTTGCCACTGAATGGATTCGGATTAGCATTCAGTTACTAATCTAGTTGGCATGCATATTTTTTAAAATTAATTTTATTTAAAGTAAAAGCAATCTTATTTTACTTCCAATCCCTATTTCCTGTCCCTCCCATACTCCTATCCTCCCTTAGTATCCCTCATCTCAACCACATTCACTCCTCAGGGAGGGTGAGGCCTCCCATGAGGGATCATCAAAGTCTGTCACATCATTTTGGGCAGGACCTAGGCCCTCCCCCATGTATCTAAGTAGAAAGTGTATCCCTCCATAGGAAATGGACTCCAAAGCCCATTCATGCTATACAGATAACTGCTGGTATCACTGCTAGAGGCCCAATAGCTGTGGCATACATATTTTGTAAGTGGATTAATTAACATTATATAAAACTACATGTTTTCGGATGAATGTAAGTCTCTGTTTTTATCCCCCACATTCAACATATTTGGTTAAAAAGCAAACTGTTTACCTCAGAAATCACCTTGTACTGAGTATTGGAGTACACTTAGAAAAGCATCACCACTTCTATTCTCATAATTTTATTTTGATAATTTTCTTGAGGGACTGGCCTTTTTCAGTAAGTCCTCACTATTTCCCTTCTGTTCTAAGTCATAAAATTTGTTATATTTTAACTAGAAAGGATAAGGACATATAATCTGAGACATGCACAAAGTTCTTTGGCCACACACTTGCATAGAATGGACAGGTTCAAGGCTTGCGTTCAAAAACTGTGAAAATAATAAAAGATAGAATCTTAGCAGTATAAACTTAATAGGATAATTTAAATAAAACAGTAAAGTTTCAAATTACATACACATTGCAGTTTCTAAATGATAAAAACAAGCATAGGAGAGCAATATATTTTGACAGAGAATACAAAATTATCAAAAATTAAGAAGTATCTTTAAAAAGTCATGCATTCAATTGTAAAACTTATTGTGCTCCTTCTCAATTATGTGTGTGGACAGAATCAATCTAAGTATTTAACATCAAATATTACAAGAATTAGATCACAATGGATGTTGGAGGTCTTGCAGAAATGGAGGGAGGTTAAACTGCAGTTGGGATGTAATATGTGAGAGTTATATTAATATTGTAGCACATATGGAATTCTAAGTACTATATATAAAAAATTATTAGTGGCTCAGCAGTATTAGTGGACTTTCCCAATCTACTCAGCAAGTTTTTGCCTTCAAATTACAAATCATATTATAGTTTCATTTTGTCAACTGGAAAAGTATAGAGTCCTTATTTTAGTTACCATGATAGCAATTATCAACTGAATTTGAAAGGCTTTCCTTATTGGCAAAGGGTATGGGAAATAATTGCATTCATATACATTCTGAGTTTTTTGGACCCTAAGACTTTGTTAAAAATTGAGATTAATGATAATATAATAAATACTTGCCAATTATTAAAATCAAATAGTATACAAAAATATCATAGCTTTAGTTTTAACATTGCTTGAATCATTTATGTCGCACTAATATAAAATGTATATCTAACACTTCCTGAATCGTTTAAAAACAATCTAATATTTTTAACATTTATTAAACTTAAAAGAATTCTACAAATTTGTAAATCATACAAAATCACAGATGTGGAAGTATATAGGCTTATGCATAGAACTATAACAATATTAAATATTGAAGTTTTCCCAGATGATGACTTTGATAATGTTCAGTCTAAAACAGACGATATGATGATTTAAAGGTGGCCCAAAATTTAGTAGAATGATTCCATTACCAAGAAATTGTGGTGATATATTATTTATGATTTATTAAACCTTGCCTGCGGATTCAGATAGCAAAGCCTGCCTCAAACTATAGAGATCAGGCAGTGATAATACACATCTTTAATTTCAGCAGTCAGAAGTTAAGAGGTGGTGGTACATACATTTAATCCTAGGACACAGGATTCAGAGGTAGACAGAACTCTGTGAGTCCAAGGCCATCCAGATCTACACAAGATTGCTCTATTCCTAAAGAACAAAGTCTCACACAAAGATGATCGCAGCACCTGGGACCACATGCCTTTAACCCAAGATTTGAAGGGTATAAATGATAAGAGTGGGGTCTTCAGTAGTCACTATGGGGAAATTCCAGGGTAAAACACACTCCACTGACTTGTCTGATTTTGGAATTCCACAGAAATGCAATCCTGAAACTGTTAGCTTGAGAGACATTTTATTTTATTAGAAAAGCATTCATCCCTTGGTTTCAGTCACTTGATGACTGAATGTACTTGAATAAAAGCTCTGCACCTTTAATTATCAGTCATTCCAGCAAGATTTCTTTAGTAATCATTATGTAGATTAATGATTAAAACATTTATAATATAACTAAAAGAAAAGTTCCTCTAACAAGAAAATAAAAACATGTTTATGGTAGAATTTTTTTAAATATAACTTGTATAGTTTTTTTTCTTGCAATGATAATAAATTGGCTCTGCTTTTCTTTTGAAAAAAAAAACATTCAGTAGTAAAGGTGTGATGGGTTTGGCTACATCCTACTGTCATACTACTGTAATCATTTCAAATTGCTGTAAAGAATCTCAATTATGTTTGTTTTTAAATTTCCTCATAGAATATTTGGTGTTGTTTTAGTATTGCCAATTTACATGTGTTGTTCCAGAATTCCCAAATTCGAGCAAGCTGAGATATATCCCCAGGTCTTGTAAAATTGTGCCATATGACAAATTAACCCTTCATTTACCCTAGTATGTGTCTTCTCCTTCTTTAATAAAAAGGTTACAAGTATTAGGCAAATACTTTTGGAATATAACAGGTAGATTAAAAAAGTAAATAAACATCCTAAAGTAATGAATGTATATATTTTAGACACATATTGTATTTATTTACGTTTTTGTCCAAACTACATGTGTTCTAATTCCTTCCCATTAAGTGTTTGACTTCCTATTGGACAAAGAAAAGGGGACAAAGTAAGAAAGGAACCTACTTTGAAGTTTCCAATGGCCTTAATAGTCATCAAGTTATTTTTCCCCTCACTCTGATATATGTATTGGCTTTGGTAACTGTTCATGGTGAGTCTTAAACTATCATTTTAACAGCAAATTAATTTTAAAAGTTAATATGTTGATGGTGAAATAGGAAGAAATGAAGAACTTAAAATAACTCAGAAGTAATCCATAAAATATTCTATGTATCCTCAAGTAGGTGTTCTAGTTTAAAAAGCATAGATCAAATTTGAATTGAATAGTTTCATTTTAAATTCAAATCTTAAATCAAATTGTTTAGAAATTTGGCCACAGACCATAAATTGGAAAAGTTTTAAAGTGTACAGCAATACAAAAATGGCCTCCAGAATGTTGTATAGATTTTTGGAGTTTTCTGTTGTTGTAAATAAAACAGAAGCCTCTTTATAAAAAGACACATTTCCCTAGTTTTGAATTATTTTAAAAGTACATGTCATTTTGTGTCATTAGAGTCAGGCACTCTATTCCATTTTATTCACACAGACAAAAGAAACATAAATTATCAATGTTTTAAGGCCATTGAAAGTCAAAATAGTTAAATTAACAGAAAAACTATATTAAATTATTTGGGTAAATGAATTGATTGAATTTATGACAGGTTCATTCTATGTATACCATATTCTTACTTCCATCATAAGGAAAATCAAACACTTAAGTCATAAAGAAGGATAATGAATTGCAGCTGTTATTTTCCAAATGTGTTTTTTTTTAATCTGTACAATCTGAGCATAATGAAAATGATTAAGTAGTGCTGCTTTTAGTAGACAGACAACACATGGTTTTCAAATGTCATTGCTCCTCAATACCGGTAACAGATTTTAAGATATTTTAATCAATCCAACTTCCTTACAATGATTATATGAATTTTCTGTTGGCAATGACAAGAAAAAGAAATTAATCATAAGGTTAATAGATTCATAAACATTAGATATCAGGTAATTTTATATTAACAATCTCTTATTTTCCTTGAAAAGAGAACTAATATTAAAGAGAACTAAACTATAGCATATTTCATTGAATAATTAAAATATTAAATCATTAGAACTCTAGGCAAAATATTTTTATAATGTTATGTATTAATATACCTTTGATTCAATTATTAAATATATACCAGATATACTTTGTTGTGCTTTTTTTTTAGTTTAACATCGGAAAAATATCCTGGAAAATTCTTATTACTTCCTGCTTCTGCTCTGCTAGCAAGTATTTCAACATGAAAAAAATATTGTAATAGTGAAGAAGGCAATATAATCAATCTCGATTTTATATGTGTGTGTGTGTGTGTGTGTGTGTGTGTGTATGTATGTATGTATGTATTTGTGGTAGAGAATCTATCAGGATCATAATTATCATACTTAAAACCTAAAAAGAAAAGGTAAAACTGAGGTTTTCAGTGATTTTAAAAAAGAAATAGCAATAAAGGGCTGTCAATCATGTCTTCTAGAAATGATTTAGAGACTTTTTATTTAACAGCACATTATATCCACCAACTCCTTACTCAGAGGTACTATTTGAACTACAAGAATAAAATATTTGACAGCTATTCAATCTTATTTCTAAACTAATGTTAGGAGTAGCATGAATGCCAAATCCATTGAAAATTAATGTTGGTGACAAGAATGAGCATTTGGACCATATTCAGAAAATATTTCAGGAAATTGCATATCATGCAACATTAACTAATTTTAAAACCAGCTAAAACAATCCCTCCCCTAAGGGTTCAGGAACCCTGAAGAAGAGGCAGAAAGAGTTTAAGAGACAGAGGAGATGGAGGATTACAGGGGAATAAACACTCTAAACCAACGGGAGCAAATCTCAAATAAACTTACAGAGACAGAAGCAGAATACACAGGGTTTGCACATGTATTCACCCAGATCTATTTATTATGGGCTCCAGGTTAATGGTATAGGATTCCTGGATGTGGGAACAAGAAGGTCTCTCATTCTTATGTCTTTATTCTGCTCTTATCCTCACGTTTGCTTGTCTTTCCCGACTTCAATGTGACAGTTTTGTTTTATCTTGTTATACTTTATTTTGTTATGCTTCACTATTATCCCTTAGAAAGCTGTTTGTTTTCTAAGAAGAAACAGAAATGAAGTGAATTGTGTTGGAAGAGAGGTAGAGAAGAAATGGTAGGAGGAGAGGGAGGGGTTATCATATTATGTGAGAAAATAATATTCATTTTCAATAAAAGAAAAGAAGTAGATTCAACTAAATTAAAACAAAATACTGTTAATATTAACAGTTGTAAAAATCTTGAAATTCTATTCATGAAAGAGTCATTCTTTATGATCCAGATACCGTATTAATGAGCAAGTCTTGAGTTAAATCTCTGGAGGTGCCATCTTTATGGATTAGCAGCTCATTCATAGTTTCCATCTGTTGTCCTGTCTTCTCTACTGACTTGAATATATGTTGCCCTCTAGATGCTTTCAACATTCCAAACCAAATTTAAATATCTCTCAAAAGGCAGTTTTAAAGGATATAACTTTATACAAATTAATCTATCAACTTTCTTCTCTGTACATAAAAATCATTTGATATATATCTTCACTTTAATATTTCTTTATTTGGATTCCAGTACAACTCAGTGTTTAGCAGTGGGTGTCTGCTTCTGTTTCCAGCAGTTACTAGATGAGGGCTCTATGATGTTGGACAAGACCAGGCTACTGAAACCCACAAAGACAGCTGGCCAGAACAAGGAGGAACTAATGGACTCCCAGACTGATAGCTAGGAATCCAGCATTGGACGGAGTCAGACTCCCTAAACATGGGTCTCTGTTAGAAGGTCTGAGCAATCTAAGAGACCTCTGACAGTGGAACCAGGATGTATCCGTGGTGCACAACAGAACTTTGGGAGCACATTCCCCATGGAAGGTTACTCCCTTAATCTAGAGGCAGGAGGGAGGACAGATTTTGTTGATCCCTCCTAAAAGGCATCACCCTCCCTGTGCTGTGTGTGGGGGGGGGTGGGATGGAAAGGTGGGGGGTGCATGGGAGCATGTGAGAAAGGGAGTGAGGGATAGGGAACTGGGATAGGTATTAAAATAGGAAAAATAAATAAATTAAAATTTTTCAATTATTTGTTTTAAAGTCCATTATTTTTATAAAAGTTCATTCAGATTTACCTTGCTTTCAAGTTCTTCATTATACTTAATCTCAATTGCTTTCTAATTACCCATTCCCCAAACAGATATTTTCTTTCAATTTTTTGTGAAAAAACAATAGTTTTTCTGCCCAGTACTAAAATATTGAGGGAAGAAGCTGCATTACAAAAGTTCACCTTCAGTTTTGCTAGGGGATTGGTTGCTGAATCTCTATTTATACCCACCAGTGAGAGCTCAATCCTCTTATATAAGACATAAGTTTCATTACATAACTTATGACTTATCTAGTACTTGAAATCAACTCTAGTTTGCCTGAGTAATGTAAATACCAAGTAAGTAACTGTGAAATGTTATTGTTTCAGAAATAATTTATGGAGTTGGCATGTGTTTGGTTCAACCATAGTCCTCTGAATATTTTCAATTTGAATTTTGTTGAATTCATTGGGACAGAATTGAAGACCGATGGAGCAGAATGGCTATAAATTGAGCTTAGTAAGCATGAATAAAATGTTCTGAATAGAAGGAAAATGAATAATAAGATTGATAAACAGATTGGTGGATAGAAGGTAAGTGGATGAATTCATATTTTAAAAATGCATGAGTGGACGAATGAATAAATAGAAGATAAATATATAAATAATAGAGATAAAGATAGATTAAAAAGTTTTTCAGTGGATTTGTATATAGTTTCATAGGCTGATATATATGTTGATAAAATGATGCTTGCAAATAGATGATAAAGCTGTTGATACAAAAAAGATGGTAGATGATAGAATGCTCTTACTCAAAATTTTAATTGCAGTGCATATAATAAATGGTAATGAAACCCGAATGTCATCAGTGAATAACACCAAAATGTGATACCTGAAGACAATTTACAGTCCATTGCAGATAGTAACAACAACAAAAAAAACAATGTACTCTTCTTTATGTATATGTTTTTATTTGTTTATTTTCTTTTCCCCATAAATTCTGAAGGAATTCAATAAACATAAGAATTTACTGAGGCAGTATCTCAGATATCATAAGAAGTTTAAGACATGGTTGAGGAAGTCAAATTAGAAACCTCTATATTGATGCAGCCTTTTTTTAAAACAAGGTCGGTACTTCCAAATATTTTAATTCTGTAACCAGTAGCATCAAAGCAATATTATTTAACAAAGATAAAAATTACCTTAAGTAAGGATGGAAATAGCAGTTTCTTTAGACAGAAGAAACTATTTCACTGTAAAATATTATAGGTTCAATCTCTAACACTCTGCAAAACTTAAAACAAAACACCCTTAAGTGTATTACTAGAAGAAAACATAATTTTGTTAATTAAAGAACATTATCAGTAGAAGTAATTTTAGTAAAATTGTGAATGACAGAGCCAAAAGAAAAGAAAATTTAAAGCAAATTGTGTGTTTAAGTTATGCTATAACAAAAGTAACATTTCCTCTTACTTAGAAGAATTACATATCATAAGCAATATGTGAAAAATAACTCTTTTGTTTGAGTACAAATGTTGAAATGTTAGTCAGCTTTATTGACAATATTGTCTAAAAGTTTATTTTGTCTAAATAATTGTACACTTCTAAAATGTTTTAAAATTTCCTTTTAGAATAATCAAATATTATTATTAAACATCTTATATTTCAAGAATAGTATTGCATACAAATGCAAAATGAAGAGTGAGCTTATATATGCTTGGATCTTTGAGTCAATGTTAATTTTTGAGAGTTTTAATATTAATTATTTAAAGGATAACTGAAAACCTTACCTATGATTAATGTACATTAGAAACTCTTTGCACATTTCCTCTAAAACTCCCTAAACAATTATTGCTAGTCATGTTATATCTGCCAATGTGTAGAACCGATGAAGAATAGCAGCCTTGGAGTTTAAGATAAAGTCTTGAAACAGACTCATGATCCATAAAGTATTTACTGTGCACACATCCTGAAGTGGTTCACAGTGTTATCATACTTCCTAAGTTAGTATTTGATTCTCCTTTAAGATAGGTTACTTTAATGGACTGGTATATGAAAACAATATCTTAATAACCTTTCTTTTATCAATAGCTACACTTTTTAAGAGTAATTGCTACAAAGTCTTTTGCAATTTGAAACAATCAATATTCATCCAAGAGTAACTGATACTTTTATTACTTTATAAAACATTTTATGAATGCTTTCAGAAAATGTATTCATAATTATACAAGGACAAATTGTTCTTATGCAAATTATTGTTGTTTCCAGCAGAAATCTACTCAAATCAATGAATCACTACCACTTATTTCTCTTGATGGAGAAAATAGCATTACATACTTCTGGAAACAAAGTAGAGATCCAGATGTCATTATCATTTTCATGATTTTTTATTCAATTTGTTTATTTATAAGATATTTTATATCACCTTTTATCACATTGACTCTTAAAGATAATTTAATTATAACTATCCAATAATAATCTTACATATACTAAATACCAATTAAACAACTCCTTTGGAGTGCCTCTTTTTGGCAGGGAATGAGACTTAAAGGTTTTTTTTTCAAAAATATACTTAATCTTACTGTCTTAGTTTGGGTTGTTATTGTTGTGCTGAAACATCATGAGCAAAAGTAACTTGGGGGTAGGGCAGGCTGATTTATTCACTCACAGTTCCATATAACAATCCATCATCAAAAGCAGTGAGGGCAGGAACTATGCAGGAGAGGTACTGGAGGCTGGAGCTAATTCAGAGTTCATGGTGGGGTACTATTCTATAGCCTTGCTTAGCCTTATATCTTATAGAACAGAGAACTACCAACCCAGGGGCTGCCCTCCTCACAACAGGCATGGGCTTGGAAATCATATGCCAATCACTAATCAAGAAGATGTCCTTCAGGCTTGCCTATAGCCTAATTTTATGGAGACTATTTTAGTTAGGGCTCCTTCCTCTGAAGCTTCTAGCTTGTGCCAAGTTTACATAGAACTAAGCATCTACTTACCACTTTTTCAAACATTTATTTTTCAGCTCACATATTAAATCTGATATTATCTTCTTTAAAATAATGGATGACCAAGACCAATGCACCATTACATGGTCCTACACCCATGAATGCACAGGCAGTCATAAGTTGTATTACTATAGAACACAAATCCAATATTTTTAGTCTGTCTGATTCCTATAAGTAAAATGAATGGAAAAAAATCTACATTCTTGAGATTAACACTCCTGAATTATCAAGCAAATATGTTATATAAATAAGTACATCGTCCACAAATATTGTTAGTAACCTAATACTAATCCTCTTTATGACTAATTTTATATCATTTGTTTACAAATAACAAGATAATCATAACATTTTTTAAAAAATAAAATTACAAAACCAGAAATTTCTGTGGTATAATTATGTCTAATTGTGCAAATAGTCCATTATATACAACATTGCATTTTAGTGATGGAAGACATTTGTTCCATTAGCAAAAGGTGCCAAGGGTATTCAGATTATTTTGATGACTTCTAAATACTAACTAAGAGGGAGGTAGTTATCTCATTCTTAAACACAGCCACACTATCTGTTTTCTTTTAATTATTAGAATCACTCAAGCAACCTATGTATGGCATTTGTACTAGGCTTCATCGCAACTGATCTCAGTGATATTACTGCCCAGAAAGGGAATTCAAATTCTATTATCCCCCATTATCTTACAAAGCATTTTACTTCTGCTAGCTTTAATTAAGTTAAAATCTGTTTCACTTACATTACTGATTAAAGCTAATTGAGTTTGTTGCTTGATCCTATCAGGGAACTTCTACTACTTAAACAGGTTCATTTCCAAATAGAAATGTTTGAGGGAAATGAGTAAACTAACAATATTAGATCCTATTTTATTAATGTCATTTATATAGTATCTGGACTTATCACACTTGGAAAACTGTGTCATATTCAAATAGCAGAGAATATTTTATATGTACTCTTAGTAAGCAAAGACTGCTTAAAAGTGTAATAATTTATGAAATATTTAAAATTAGAATAATAGAAGTCATTCTTAATTTAATAAATAATTCCCTGCTTTATACTTTATCCACTCATTTTCGTGATGAGTTTCCAAGATATTGAAACAAATCATGTAAATTAATGTATAAAACTTTAAATTATAAATATTATGTTACTAGACACATCCTGATAATCTTTCAGATTTGCCACAAACATAACAATTTACATTGAATGAATCAAGAAGGAAAAACAGAGAAAAAGTTCCACTAATTTTCTAAATTAAAAAAAAAATAAGACCCTACTCACTCATATATGGATTATATACATAGAGCAAAGGATCACAAGCCTACAATCCACACTGCCAGAGAAGCTAGGAAACAAGGAGGAACCTAAGAGAGACATGCACGGTCCCAATGAGAAGGGGAAAGGTAATGAACTCCTGAGAAATTTGGGAGCAATGGGGAGAGCAGAGAAGGAGTCAGGAGAAAGAGAAAGGGAGAAGTAAAGAGGAGATGAGGGAGCGGGAAGATAGAGTCATGAAAACAATAGAGGAGAACAAAAGAGATAACACAATTGAAGGAGCCATTATAGGTTTAAAGAGAAATCAGACATTAGGGAAATGTCCAGAGACCTATAAGAATGACCCCAACTAACAATCTAAGCAATAGTAGAAAGGCTACCTTAAAGGCCCCTACATCATAATGTGATAGAAGATTGCTTTATATGCCATTCTAGATCCTTCAGTAGCTGATGGAAGTAGAAGCAGACACTGAGAGCTAAACACTGAGCCAAACTCCTGGAATCCAGTTGCAGAAGGTAGAAGTGATGAGCAAAGGGGTCAAGACCAAGCTAGAGAAATGCACAGAAAAGGCTGACCTGAACAAGGGACAGCTTGTGAACCCAAGACTAATAGCTGAAAAACTAACATAGGACTGACCCAGAACCCTTGACTGTGGGTATCAGAAGGCCTGGGAAATCTATGGGGCTTTGGTAGTGGATCAGTATTTATCCCTAATACAAATTAACTTTGGGCAAGCTAATGCTATAAGACAACAAAAGGAGATCAAGGGGATCCATATTGGAAAGGAAGAAGTCAAATTGTCTCTATTTGCAGAAGATATGATAGTTTACATAAGCAACCCAATAATCTCTACCAGGGAACACCTACAGCTGATAAACACCTTCAACAAACTAGCAGGATACAAGATAAACTCAAAAAAACTAGTAGCCCTATTTTTAAGACGACAGAGAAAGAAATCAGAGAAACATCACCCTTTACAATAGCCACAAGCAACATAAAGTATCTTGGCGTAATGCTTACCAAACAAGTAAAATACCTATATAATAAGAACTTTGTGACTCTAAAGAAAGAAATTAAAGAAGATACCAGAAAATGGAAAGATCTCCCATGCTCTTGGATAGGTAGGATAAACATAGTAAAAATGGCAATCTTACCAAAAGCAATCTACAGATTCAATGCAATCCCCATTAAAATCCCACCACAATTCTTCACCGACCTTGAAAGGATAATAATCAACTTTATATGAAAAAACAAAAGACCCAGGATAGCCAAAACAACCCTATTAAATAAAAGAACTTCAGGAGGAATCACCATTCCTGACATTAAGCTCTACTACAGCAATACTACCCTGAAAACAGCCTGGTATTGGCATAAAAATAGACAGGTAGACCAATGGAATTGAATTGAAAATCCTGATATTAACCCATGCACATATGAACACCTGTTTTTCGACAAAAAGCTAAAATTATACATTGGGGTGAGGACAGCATTTTCAACAAATGGTGCTGGCACAATTGGATGAGGGTGTGTAGAAGATTGCAGATAGACTCATGTCTGTCGCCATGCACAAAACTCAAGTCCAAATGGATCAAAGACCTCAACATCAATCCAGCCACATTGAACCTCTTAGAAGAGAAAGTAGGAGGTACCCTTGAAGAAATTGGTATAGGAGACTGCTTCCTGAACATAACTGCAGGGGCACAGACACTGAGAGCAACAATTAATAAATGGGACTTTTCAAACGTAGAAGCTTCTGTAAAGCAAAGGACACAGCGGACAAGACCAAACGACAGCCCACAGACTGGGAAAAGATTTTCACCAATCCTATATCTGAAAAAGGGCTGATCTCCAAAATATACAAAGAACTCAAGAAACTAGTCAACAAAATACCAAATAACCCTATTAAAAAATGGGGTACAGAACTGAAGAAAGATTTCTCAATAGAGGAAATCAAAAAGGCTGAAAGACACTTAAGAAATGCTCCACATCCTTAGCTATCAGGGAAATGCAAATCAAAACTACTTTGAGATACCATCTTACCCCTGCCAGAATGGCTAAATTTAGAAACACAAGTGATGACTTATGTTGGAGAGGATGTGGAGAAAGTAGAACAATCCTCCACTGCTGGTGGGTGTGCAAACTCATACAGTCATTTTGGAGATCAGTATGGCGGTTCCTCAGGAAAATGGGAATTAGTTTACCACAGGACCTGGCAATCCCCCTCTTAGGCATATACCCAAAGGATTCACATCCATGCAACAAAGACATCTGTTCAACTATGTTCATAGCAGCACTATTTGTAATATCAAGAACCTGGAAGCAACCTAGATGCCCCTCAATTGAAGAATGGTTAATGAAGAAGTGGCCCATCTACACAATGAAATACTACTCTGCAGAAAAAAAATAATGGTATCTTGAAATTCGCAGGCAAATGGATGGCACTTGAAGAAACCATCCTGAATGAGGTAACCCAGTCACAAAAAGAGGAACACAGTATGTACTCACTCATATATGGATTTTAGGTCTAGAGCAAAGGATCACCAGCCTATAATTCACATCACCAGAGGAACTAGGATACAAGGTATATTCTAAGAGATTCATATAAAGTCCCTCACAGAACTGGGAAGGGACAAGTCCCCCAGAGCTCAGGTGAAGTGGGGGGGCAGCGAATGGAGAGAGAAGTAGGAGAAAATGAGGGGGAGGAGAGGAAAACATGTGCGACCAGGAAGATTGAGCCTGGTTAGTAATAGAAGTTAGGAAAGAGAGAGAGAGAGAGAACATAAAAGAGGGAGCCAATATTAGTTTGAAGATAAAATTGAACACAAAGAAAGGTCTAGAGAACTACAAGACTGCTCCCAACTAACAATTTGAGCTTCTGTGGAAAGGCTATCATAAATGTCCTTCCTGGAGAGTGAGATCAACAACTAACTTATCCATGGAGCCCTCAACTAATGCCTGTTGAAAATAGGATCAAACACCCATACATAAACACTGAGTTGAACTAGTACCCAGATGCAGATGGAGAGGACAAGACCATGCGGCAGAAACACATACAGACAGCTTACCTGAACAAGGAGGAGCTAATGTGCCACTAGACTGATAGCTGGGAAGCCAGCATGGGAGTGACTCAGGCCCCCCTGAATATGGGTCTCAGCCAGAAAGACTGAGCAGTCTGAGAGACCTCAGACAGCGGAGCCAGGATGTATCACTGTTGCACAAAAGGACTCTGTGAACATATCCCCCAAGGAGGGATAACTGCCTTAATCTAGAGACAGGAGAGAAGCCCTAATCCCTACTTCACATGACCTGTCAGATCTACATGACCCCAACTGGATGGAATTCCCCTACATATGGAATTGGGGTGGGGGGATGGGAGAGGAGGGTTGTTAGAGTGCATGTGAGAGGGCAGAGAGGGTAAAAGGGAGGAAAAGAGGGAGGACGGGAAGGTGGGATGGAGGGAGGGAGGGAGAGGGAACTTGGATCGACATGTTAAATAATAAATTATATTAAAAAAAATGCTTTGACTCCAAAATTTAAGTTAATGGACAAGTTAATGGGGAAAATGATTTCTATTTTTGTTCCACAGAAAATGAAAAGATGTGGATTCCTTCCATACTAATGTGGTTTGATCATGCCAGACCGCCTGAAACAGAGTACAAGCTGATCCTACATTCAAAACAGCTGGACAAAGCAGCCTTACAGACTACAGCCAGGATTTCTGAATCTTCTTCCAATCCCCCATGACAGCGCCCCTTACCAGCAGGAAGTAGTTTGGAAAGAACAATGCCCAAATTCCCAAATATTGTGTATAAGTGTTTGTTTTCATTTAATTGGACTTTGTTATATAAAATAAATTTTTAAAAAAAGCAAAAATAACAAATTAACTTTTGGAACCTATTCTACATAGTTGGATACCCTAGCAGTCTAGACACACAGGAGGGCCTTGGCCCTGCTCTGGATGACATAACAGACATTCACGATCCCCCATTGAAGGAAGGCCTCACCCTCCCTGGGGAACAGAAATGGGGGTTGGCGGGGTTCAGAGGAAGAGGACAGGGAGAGGGAAATATGATTGACATATAAAAACGCTTGTTTCTAAATTGCTTAAAAAATATATAAGGCCTTAAAATGAACACTATTCCAATTTATAATTGATGCTATTTTCCAACTCATATAGCCAAGCCATTGTGTGTTAGGAGTAAGGTTTTTTTCCCCTGGTCTGGTCCCACTGCCACGCCAGCCCCACTTAACACACAGAGGCTCTGTATTTGATATTATGCTGTTGGCCAGTTACTTTTTCTCATCAGCTAGCTCTGTCTTAATTATTTTCCCATTTCTATTAATCTAAGTGTTTCCATGTGATCTCGTCTTACTGGAGAGTAGGGCTAGTGTTTGCTCTCTCCAATCTCTCCATGATGACTCCTCCTTACTACTTCCTCTCTCCTCCTTGTCTCCTAGTCCTGCCTGTTTTGCTTTCTTATTGCCCAACAGTGCTTTATTCATTAACCAGTATGAGAAACATATTTACAGAATGACATCTAACATCATCTTCTCTTTTCTACCTAAATAAAAAGAAGGGTTTTAACCTTAGCATAGCTAAATATATCACACAACTGTTATCAAGTAAGAATCACAGTTAACAATATATAGTCCATTCACATTTAGCAATATTTGAAGAAAATATTTTATCATCTATCCTATCATTGTGTGTCTAAAGTATATGTAACTTATCTTTAATCCTAACTAAGGAAAACTATAGCCATAACTATCTTTCTTCAACTCCCTCAAAGACCAGAGAAGGTTAATATATAAATTCTAGAAATGACAGAGACTACTAGCCTGGTCAGGAACCTGAAGTTCTTCTGTAATTTTCAGACTATAGGTAGTGCATCTGGCAGACTCTTCGGCAAAGCAGGAACGTTTAATCTGTCCACCTTTATTGGTAGTTTGTCAGTCATTTTTCTCTGTGTCCTGCAGAATGTCTGGCAGAATCTCCCTTGAAGCAGGAACCCTGTAGCAATGCCCATCATGTATCAGCATTCATGTTCCTGGGGTCCTGCATGTCTCATTTCTACAGCATAATGTCAAACTGTCCAGACAAGAGTAGTATCTTATTTAAATGGCTGCTAGTCATGCCATATTCAAAGCAAACTCCATAATGCATTTCTTTGATGTTCATCTTCCTTTCTAACACAATTGTGTTGTAGCCAAATATCTGTTAGGAGCTCTTTAAATCTTATGCTGCCACGGAGAAGATATCAAGCATATAATCTCTGAAGAATATTTGGTATATGATGAAACACAACTCCCAAACTCACTAGTCTATTGATGACCATGACTGAATCAACAGTGACAATGGGGATTCTTCTACTTTCAGCTATTGCAAGGCCAGATAATAACTCTGGCCAAATAACAACACAAAATAAATAAAACAAAAACAGTCCAAAATACAAAAACCTTACAAATTGCAAAGTCAAGGAGAAATATATACATACACATACATGTATGTGTATTTGGCAGGTCTTTTCAGTTAAACTTATATGATTTTTATACTTTATAGTAATTATTTAAATATAATAAAAGTAATACCTTGGAAAGTTAGATAGAACTGAATGTTTTCTTAATATCCCATACCTTGAGATATTAATGAGAGATGAATGTACATTGTCTGAAACATTTATTTTAGTTTAATATGATTTGTGAATTATGTAGCTCAAAAAATATAGTATAATGATCTTACAACCTAGGTAATCTACATTTATACTGACATCTTTAGTGGATGAAGCTCAATTTCTTTAGCTAAGTCATGTTATCTCTAGAAAGCTCAATAATGATATTGGTTAAAACATGAATAGTATATGACATGTTTTAATTGCACCTTCCCTGTGTTCTGTGAAAGTTCAAGAACACCTAACTTATATGTCGGTTTTAGAGATTTATAGAACTACTAAAATACTGAGATAATGGCAGTAGCAAGATGAAACAAAAGTAGCAAGTTCTGTCTACCCAGGTTCTACTTTCAATGTAATTTTATATGAGGGGAATACTTTTTCTATTTCTTACTGTCAATATTAGAAAAAATACCAAGTGCTAGCTAAGATTGACAATAATTGTGTTGTTTTCAAGATATATAGATAATGTCACAGCATTGAAAAAAATGTTTTTACAGCCATACCACACAATCACATCTGAAAGTAAGTTGTTTTTCCCTGGTTTCTCTTGCAGTAATAAACACTGGGATCAAAAGGAACATGAAGATAGAAGGGATTTATTTAATCTTACCGCTTGTACATCATGATATTCCTTATACTAATTTTATAAATGTAAACAAAATCATAATGTTTGTATTACTTAATCATAAGGACAGTCAGGACAAGGAACTCAGGGCAGAAATCTGGAGAATGGTATTGAAGCAAGGACCACAGAAGAACTCTGCTCTGGCTTGATATCCATGGCTTACTTAGCTTCCTCTGATACAACACAACACCACTTGCTCTGTGGTGGAACAGCACACAACAATCTGCCATTTTGAGTCAGTAATTAGCTAAGGAAATGTCATGTATCCTTCATGGCAGGCCTAATTTGTGGAAGCATTTCTTCTCATTTGATATTCTCTTTCCAGATGACCACATCTTATGAGAAGCTGCCAAAAAGCAAGATAGCACAGACAATAAAAGAAAACACAATATTGATGATATGTTGGGTGTTATTGTTTCTACTTTTAGTAGAAATTCAGTGAATTCATAAGAATACAAATTTGATAGCAGGATACACTCACTTTCCATTTCAAGAGTATAAGAGAATGACAAAAGAATTTGAGTATATATTGATAAGGGACAGGTGACTCTAGTTTCATTTTAGGTAAACAATGTTAGACTTTGATCTTATAACCCTTAGCTATAAGTCAACATTTTTGACTCTTCCTCAATAATCTTGTAAACTATATAACATAAATTGTTTCCATTGTTCTGAGAATTGACCAACCATAAGATGTATTGTGGTATGTGTCTGATCATAAATATATAACATGTACCTTTCCTGTGATCATAAAAATAACTACAAACTTCCAGTTTTAATCACTTGCTGTCTTGGAATGAAGAAACTACTTTGCCTTTAAACTGAGTCATTTTTATTCTCTTTCTATGGGAAAGCAAGTAGAGTGTCTGGTTATTATTAAATTTTTACTTTGCAATATATTGTTTTAGCTTCTGGTTTCCAACACCATAATGATATAACATCAATCACAGGTCAAAACCCAACATAAAAGTTGCCTGCCAGTTAGCAGAAACTTGTGGAGTTCAATTGTGATGAAAATGCGTATATTTCCTCAAATAGTTTTAAATGTACATTTTGGGGTTTAGTAAAGTTGAAATGTTTTACATATATTATTCTTAAAAGTTGTATGATTTAGAAATCTCATTAATCAGAAATATAGTTTTGTTTTAAATGCCTACTTTTTAGATTTGGGGCATTTAAAAAATATATTTCAGGCTACATAATATTAACTTTTACAAAATTAAAATTGGCTGTTAAAATAAAGAAGATAGCAAGATAAAAGTAATGAAATACTTTTCAAATAATGGAACAGTTATCAAATTATTTTCTCCTATTTGTAATTTTGCATTCAGCACTGTACTTTCTTTTAAATTTCCATATTATTCTGAAGCAAAATAAACATATCTATGATTATTTTTCCAAATAATAATTTAAGAAAAATAATTATTATTATATTAAAAGGGGATTCCTGCTCATAGCACTTCATTTTCTTTATTGGTGTCGCAATCCATTCTTAGGACAGTGATGTTCTGCTATCCACACCACATTCCTAAGAATCTGCAATGACAGATCCTGGTGCATCAATACCTGATAGTAGTCCTGTTCTCTATTTCAGGAATACTGTTTTGAGGAACTCTAAAAGCAGACACTCACAGCTAAAGGACCCCAATGTGATAGCTGGGAAACTAGCATAGGACCAATCCAGACACCCTGAACTTGGGTGTCATTTCAGAGGAATGGCCAGTCTATGGGTCCTCTGGTATTGGATTAGTATTTATCCATAGTATAAGAATGGACTTTGGGACTTCGGGATCTCATTCCACGTAGAGGGATACTCTCTCAACCTAGACACATGGAGGAGGGTTTAGGCCCTACTCCAAAGACATGACAGACTTTGAAGATCCCACATGGGAATCCCTGGGGAGCAAAAAGGGAATGGGATGGGGGTTGGGAGGGGGACAAGGGAATAGGGGAGGGAGAGCGAAATGGGATTAACATGTAAACAAGCTTGTTTCAAATTTAAATAAAAAATATTGTCATATTAAAAAAGGTAAGGCCATTCATTACAGTCACTCAAAGCTTCAGAAACCACTGTGTCAGAAAGATCTGGCTCTTTCTGCTTTATTGTTACAGCAGCTTTTGATGTTTGATGGTACTTGTTTATTATGTTAAACATAATATGAATAACAGAATGCCGACTGTCATGTATGTAAAATTACGAGTGATACAATCAATGATTCTTTTGCAACACTCTTTGTCTTCCTGCTCCTGTTCCACAATGTATTATAAGTATCAAGACTCAGATAGAAAGAAACTATCTATTGAGGTTTCTTAGATTTTGAAGGAAGATCATGAACATCCAGGCAGGAAGGGAAATTAAGGTAATGGTTTACATTGTACAAAGGTTTTGTGTAGTGTGAACTGTGAGCTTTGCATACCTATGTTTGAATCACAACGCCTAATTTCATCTATAAATTTTCTTGCACTTCAAAAATTAAATATACTAAGAATCCACAGGATAGATCCTAAATATTTTGAAATTAAAAGGATGAGGCAGTATAACTATCTCATTAAATTATTTACCTATGTAATATTTCCCACCTATAACTAATGTTAAAATGGAGATAAAGGTACTAGGGATTATACTGCAAGGTATCATATGCAGATACATATTAAGAGAAGACATGAGCTAAGCCCAGTAACATCTCACTATGTAGTTACCTGATAAGGTGATTCTTTAGAGGAAAAATAATTGTTTTAATATCCAGTACTAAAATGAAAATTTACCACATTGTTTTCTATCAGTGTTACTCTAAAGGTTACTTGATGCTAATTAATTTGTTGATATATAAAATAAGCTTTGAAATTTAGTTGCTACTCACAAAAACATGATTTTGGTAAAAGTAGAAATTGAGAGAAAGGAATAAAAAAATCAATATGAGAATACTGAAAAGGAAAAAAAAAGCAAAAATTATGAAATAAGTTATCAATTTGGTTCAATTTGTACAAGATTAAATAAATAACATGGTTGATCTCAAGGTTATAGCTATCAGAATCTCACCAGAACTGCCTAATTAATTTTTAATATAAAATATTTAATTATTATTCAGTATTTCATTTTTCTGTAAAAACTTGAACTATATGGAGGTCTTTATGTACATAATAGAAAAGTGATTTGATATAATTTGGAAAAAGTGACTTCAAAGATTCCCACTTTAAACATAATAGCTTGGAAACAATTCTCACAATTTTGTAATTATACAAAGGAAATATGAAAATAACTCATAAAACACAGTACCTACAATTATATTGAGACATATATTGTAACACCATTTGAGAATGATCTTGAAAGACTAATTAAAGGGATTAATGGGAAAATTATTCCCTAATGTGTCAATCTTAGTAGTAACCCTTTTTAATTTGTATCATTCAAAGGATTTGTACTCTGTCTTAATATTAAAGCAGAAAAAATGGAAAGTGGGCATTACTAGAGTTAAGAACAGCAGATCAAGTCTTCAAACAAAGGAGAAACCTTAGAAAACTTGTTGGTGATTCTGATGCCATAATTGTCCTTTTATTAGAGACTGAGGAAGTGGCTTAGTGGGTAAATTGCCTGCTATGCAAGCATGAAGACCTGAGTTTGAATCCCAAGCTCTAACCTAAGGAGCTAGGTACAGAGTGTCATGTTTCTCTGTCTTTGGATGACAGACACGCTTGTTTGTTAGGAAATACTTGCATAAAAATAAAGTACAAACTAAATCAGAAACTCATATCAAATCACTTAAACTCTTAGTTATACTCAAACACGGTCATTCATCTGAATTGTCACATGAATGTCCAAACTCAAAAAAGAAAAAAGAAGCATTAATAGACCACTGACTGTACATCAATACTACTCTCACACTGCCCTATGTGCACAGATATGCACATAAACACATCATCCTACCAGAAATCTTTGTAGAGTCAGTTCATCATATATAAAGCCTACAATGATGAAAAGGAATAAACACAATAATCAGTTAGTTAACATTAGTTTTTCTGCCACCTTTTGGTTTGTTTGTTTGTTTTTTTTTTTTTTTTGGAATTTTTCTTTCATGCTTTTATGTTGTTAATGTGTTCTTCAATGTCATTAAAACAGATCACTTTGGAAGTCACCTTTCAACGTGGAATTATTTTACATTTCTGATAATATATAACTAAAACAAGAGCTATATTCCTAACTGATTGTTGAAATTTATAGATGATAGATAGATACCAAAAGTGAATTAATGCATAGGTGGATGGATGGATGGAGAGAAAGATTATATATTTATGTATACACACACACATACATATTACATATGTATGTATGTATATATATATATATATATATATAGATGATAGGTAGACAGAAATATTAATAGAATAAAATAACCTTGGAAATATTTTTATTAGTCTGGCACAGGAGCAATGTGTATAGATGAAGAAATTACTATAGTCCAAGAATCTAGATATCTTTAAGCAACAAAGTTAAATGTTCTTTTCCTGATTGGTTTAAAAACAAGGGAGTATGGCTCTATCTCTAACAAGCTACAAGTATGAAATGAAGAAATGATAAATAAAAACAATTTTATTTATTTCATGGTCACTTGGACCTGAAGATAAAAATTAAATAGACCTGAAGAGAAAAATTAAAACTCAAGTGCTTCTAATCAATAGATTATTTCACTGTTTATTGGTGAAGATCCAGAGTTCATATCTGTAAAACACTCACTACCTGGCAGAATACCATGTAAAATAAAACTAAAGTGATCAGAAATTATCTCTTGAAACCATGGTATTGCATGGTAGCTATCTTTGCAACTTGGACATGTTTAATTGACATCTGCTTCAAATGAGGTATAACACAGCAGGAATTTAGTAACATAAGTTTTCATATATTCTAAAAAATAGCACAGCTGAAAACTTCTATAGCATGCTCAAATTCCTAGTTATTAGAGGTACCAATGAAAATTTATAGTCCTCAAAAACATACTGTGATTTAAATGTCTCTGTACTCTCATGTCTTAAGACTTTTTTTCATTAATTTTTTTAAAATTAAAATTGATCTTATTTTACATACCAATCCCATTTTCCCCCACCATCTCCCCATCCCACCACCCATCCACTCTTCTGGGAGGAAGAGGCCTTTAATGGGAGAACATCAAAGTCTGAAAAGACCTAGGCCCTTCCATGTATCTAGGCTGAGAGAGTATGCACAGTCTATGGTGTCTCTGGTAGTGGAACCAGTATTTATCCATAGTGCACAAAGGGAAGTCCAGAAGCAGAGCTTGTTTTTAATTCACTGTTGACTTAAAGGAGAATCCACTTCCTATTTGAGAAAGCTCAGAATTCTCTTTTGACCTTTTCCTAAAATAACACTTTGGGCAAGATATGAAAAATGGTGAACACATCGATTTTTAGATCTCTCAAGATTCACCCATTAATTAAAGACATGAGAGTTGGGGTTTTGTCTTTATCATTTGTTGGTAAAGATGAAAGAAATCTATACCTGAAGAATTTGCATTGTGGTAAAAAAGTAGAAAATGGCATACACCAGGAACAAAACAAAACCGATTTATAATGGTCAGAAAAATAAAAGTTTTGAGATAAAATGGCCTTTATTCTTAGTGAGAAACCAGCACAGAATTTTCAGTACAAGGACTGCAGTGGAAATTAGATTGACAGCATCAAAATTTCATTCACATCAGTAATTGTCTTGAAGTGTAATGCTTAAAATTTAAGTGAAGTTTCCTAATTTTATCTAGAGAACATTTAATGCTCCTATTTTAGTGTTTAGTGTTCTCAAAGTATAATCCATTCATTATCAAGCATCATAACATATCTTCCAAGAGTCAGAATTTGAAGGTATTTATTGTAAAGCTATATTGTGATAGTTATATAAAGAAAAATACATTAACAATTACATGTTAATGCAATGAAATTGAAATATTTAAACATATTTATATGTTATCAGAATGGCAAGTAAACAGGAGGTGTGTGAATTTTGCCCAAATTATAGATTTCTATTTTATTACTAATAACAATTAAAAAAAAAAAAAACAAAATGAACACAAACAGGTTATTTTTTCATGTCTATAAATTAAAACCTATAGTCTCTCCAATTAATAAATAATGATTACTTTTATTACCTAAAGTAATATATAGGTATCATATAATATTAAAGACATTGTAGACATAGAAGAATGCAGTGATAGCTTGTTTATACTCAAACAAATAAAGCTTGCCTGAAGATCAAAGAGCAGAGCTAGCCACTAGTTAACCATGGAGGTCTGGATGTCTGTACAGACAGGAAGTGATGTGACTGGGCAGAAACAAAGTGATATGGCAGGTGGAGACAGGAGCTTACTCTCTCTTTGGCTAGGAAGTTGAATAGTTAACATGACTGTGCTTTTGCTCCTTCATCTCTCTGACATTTCAGCATTTTTCCCTAATCTGGCTTTGAGATTTATTATTAAGACCTATTAGAACTCATAATACATACTAGTGCCCAACAAAAACAAAATGGCTATAATGAAGATTATCTGGGCAACAGGATACTTTGTTCTTCAGACACTTTGTTAAAGTGTGAGTACTGATAATACTGTAAATGCTATTGATAAAATTTTACTAAAATATTATAAGCACAGTTATCAAAATTATTGAGCAGCTTTAATACATACATGACTTTAAAAAAGTATTTAGATATTACTATTAATTTTATCTACTTAAATCAAGGGGAATTTTTTTATTTATTGGCAAACGATAAACTAGTTCACCTGGGTGCACTGTTAGTTACTATTTTTGTGTTAATTAATTCCAAAATAACTATTAGTGTTATTAGTATTGGTTATTTACTAGTACAGCTAAGAAATTAATATTAACCTATTTTGATGGCTAATCTCGGTTGTCAACTTTACTTCACCTAGAATTAACTAAAACCCAAGCATTAGGTCAAATTTGTGAGGGATTTTCCTTGGTTGCATTACTTCAGGTGGGAGACCAACTGCGAATCTGGATCATTTGATGCCAGAGAACTCACTGTACATCAGGAAAATACCTTGGGTGACAGCTAACATAAAGAACACAGAAAAATAATTCTTTTGTTCTTTGCCTGCTTGCCCTCACTCTGGATAGAAAGTTTATCAATATTCTGACTGAGCAATTCCTTTGTTGGTTTTAGAACCTGCTTCCTTGGGACTACCACATGAACCAAAATCAGGCAGCTTTCTAAGACCTCCTTGGGTTCAAAGCACAGGAGTGTGATTATTGAAATATTCAATCTCATGGACTGAACAACTACTTCATATTTTTTATCAGGAGATAGCCATTTAGACTAGGAGTACAGCCTGTAATCAACATTTTTTTAAAAAAAAATTTCCCATACATATATTATTGTTTTGGTCATTTGGGTAGGAAGACCTACCCTCTAATAATCACAATTATCATATACATATGCATATGTGTGTGTGTGTGTGTTTATGTGAGCATTCTATCTGTTCTGTTCCCTATAAATGACCCAGATTAGTATACCCATTGAGTTAATTTCTAATTTTATACGAAATCCTCTTTGAATATATGCTCAAAATTTATATGACTACCTCAAAATCCTAGGGACCTGTTTTTTTTGTAAAGATCTGTTATGAAAGTGAGTAAAAAACCAGAAGCAGCACAATGTATATTAAAAAATTTTATGTGTAAAATAAATATAAGTATTAATAAAAAGATTAGGAAATAGAAATTAAAATGATAATTTCTTCACTTAATAATGATGTTTTGATTTATAACAGAGCAAAATGAACCTTTACTGCCTACACAATAACAGTAGACAGTCCTGAATCCATATACACCCAGACAACAAAAACACAGAAAATAGATTCTAATAAGTTGTATTTATATAACTGCATCGCCTATACTCACAAATTTTATATATATATATATATATATATATATATATATATATATATACTAAAAGGAAGCTATCAATTTCAGAAAGAAGGCAAATTATAGACTGAATGGAACATACATTAAATGTGCTGGAGGAAGGAAAGGGGCAGCAGTAGTATAATTCAATCTTAACAAAACATGTATTTAAAAATGAAACTATAGATAAATAAAAACAGCAAAGTAATACATGTTACAGAACTTAAATAAAAGAATAAATTATAGTGTAACTATAATTGATTTTTACATTTCTAAGTATATTATGATCGCGGGTATTATACAAACATACTCTTTTCCCAAGTGCAGCACAGAGACAATATCATTTCCTTCTTCAAACCTAAGTTCTGAAATGTAGATATTTTTTTTCTATTGAATGCTGAATACAAGTTGGCTGAGAGAATAAATTCTCACTAAAGTGTTTCGATAAATATTTAAAACACTTCTCATACCCACACCCACATATGGATTGTCATCATTCATGCACGGCAGTTTAGTAAGCACTTGTGAATAGAGTCCCTGGGAACCAAGCAGTTAATGCTGTAGATCCAAGGAATAAATAGAGGAAAAATAAAAGGTTACTGCAGAGCAGATGATCCATTTTGTCAAAATGTCAAATGTCTCTTCTTCCATGCTTGGAGATATTATTAAAGGTGTCTTCACGGCTTTTCTCTCTATCTTGCTTCTGTTTTGTTTCTTCTTTTCCCAATCAGCACGCTAGCCACATCGCTCAATCACTGGGCAAATGTTACTTCCTGTCTTCCTCTACCCAGCCACTTTTATAGGAGCAATAACAGACACAGGGATTAAGACACTCAATGCAAAATCATGAACAAACTGCCTGCAATGCCCAGCTTGCTTTCTTGCTTTCTTATTTTCTTTAAAAAGACAGCCATCTTAGAATTATGTTTCTTTGTTATGGTAGTAGTGTACAAGCAAATATATATATATATATATATATATATATATATATATATACACACACAAACTTTGAGTTTAATTTTGGAGACCTGTTTGTTGCTGTGAAAAAAGATTTAATCGTACATCAAAGTTCAGATCTCTTTTCTTATGACAAAAATTTCATACTTTAATTATGACTATATGACTGTAAAACATTAATCATTTACTATATTTTACAACATAAAATTTTAGCAAAAAAACATTTACTGCAAAATATATTATAGAAATTTGGAAAACATTAAATAGCTCTATTATTATGAAAAATTCAGGAAAATATATATTGATAAATTGAAATATTAAACTACAATGGTATTTTGGCATTTGTATGGACATGAAAATTTCCAGAACTAGTCATTACAAAAAAGAACAGAATTTAAAGAAATAGAATCTAAATAGCTTATTAAATAAAATAAAAAACATTAATTTGGAATATCTCTCATATCAACACAGATATAATTCATTTAGTGGAGAGTATTATTATTAAAATGCATTGATAAATAACATGTATAATTGTTTACAGATAAAAAGCTTTACTCATAAACAAATGACTAAGAATTATGCTTTGTTCTTGTTTAAATACAGAAGTTTGCTTTGCATCCTAGCTTCTTGTCTAATTTACTATTATCATACATTCCAATGCATGGAATAGAACCATAAACAAGAGGGAAAAAGCATTCCAACTATTTGTATATTTTTATTACTGCATTCAAGCGTGCAATAGTTCCAACCAGAGACTAAACCCTGACATCCATTTCAAAGCACTAATAAGTAACAATTTATTTTTACCTCATAGTTATTTTCTCATGATTATGCTTCCCTATGAACCTCTCCTCACACAAATTACATTTCTCCAGTGATGAGGAATGCAACTAGCTAGCAAGGTGTTTGAGAAAAGAAAAGATAAATAAAAGAAATTTCTGTAATTTTCAAGCTGTGATGAAAGTTGAATTTCTCTGTCTTTACTGATAATCTATGACAATGGAATTTCTATTCTGCTGCCTTTAAGAATACTAGTGATTCATAAGCCAGACATTATGGTGAATGCCTTTAATCCTTACACTTCAGAGGCAGAGCCACACAGATCTCGATAAGTTTGAGGCCAACCTGGTTTTCAGTGTGACTGCCAGGATAGGCAGGGCTACAAAGAGAAACCATTTCACAAAACAAACAAACAAAAAATAAATAACTGAAACCAAAACAAAAATTAAAAAAGGAGAAAGGAAAAGCTGATTTGCATATAGTTTTATTCAGACCCAAGTTATTTCCTAATTTACCATCAAATCCAGATAGCTCTAGGGAAAGAAATTTCGGGATTCCTCACCTGTACTGGGGTTGGTTTCTCAGAGATGGAGCTGTTTCCAAGTGATCCTTATGCTGCATGTAACCTCAGTAAAATCTCATTCATTCAGGTTGGTATGGTGATATTTTGTTTGTACTCTAATAAACAAAGCTTGTCTGAAGATTAGAGGGCAGAGTTACAGACTAGTTATTCACAGAGGCCAGGCAGTGATGACACATATCCTTTATCCCAGCACATGGGATCTCATGCCTTTGATCCCAGGATTTGGGAGGCTTGTCTTTAATTACAGCACTGAGGAGGTAGAGACAGGAATATAAGTTGGGTGGTGACAGGATTTCTGTCTCATTCAATCTAAGGATTCCTAGAAGTAAGATCTCCAGTGGCCAACTGCTCTGCTTCTCCGATCTTTCAACTTTCACCTCCTAATAATTCTGCAGGTTTTTATTATTTTGACTAATAGAATTTGAGCTACAGGTTGGACTTTGGCACAATCTTTCTTTTAGTCTGTCACAGGTTCCCTTTGTGAGATGAGTAGACACATGCTGCTTCTCTACTGCAAAAGTCTCTAATACAACACTCTGTCTCCATATGAATTTGTGAAGTTTTTTTTTTTCTAGGTCTAAGAAGAATTTATTGGTTATAAGAGCAAATGCTTTGGACTGTTGAATCAATGTATAACATGGATAGACATTTTAAACAATTGACTCAGGCCATGAACATAGATGCCATTGTACTTCAAATGTTCTCCTCACTTTTCCAGTTCCTATAAGGTGGTGCAATAACTGATATACTCCACACCTCTCCACTTATCTGGTTCTCGAGAAAGAATCATACTCAGTCCTCAGGTGTTTTCTCTTTTTGTCTTAAAACAAACTCTCTATTCTGATTTATGTTCCTCCTCCTAAAGATATGAGCAGTTTCTAAACCATGTTTACAATATTATGCAAAATTGATATCTATTTATTCTTCCCCATTAGTTTGAAATGCACTGTTTTCTTCGTAGACAGTTCTGTCTCTCTCTATTTGAAAACTCAAAAATTATGAAACAATTAAAAACAAAGAAAGAAAACAGGAAATACTTTAGACACTAAAGTTGACAAGAATTTGTGCACATTTTTAACTCTTTTGTTTGTGCTTGTTTAGATACCTCAGATGTTTGAGAAATTAAAGCAAAATTATCAAATGAGGCTATTTCAAATAAAATCATCTGCACAGCAAAATAAATAATTGAATATGATAAGTTTATTAACAGGATGAGAGAATATCTGAAAATAACATTTTCTTAAGCTAACATCAACAACACATAATGAATTTCACACAAATCAACAGGAAAATCTTCCAGATAACACCCAACTTTAAAATAGACACGAGAATACATAGGTATGCCCTTAGGGAGACATAATGATGACCACATATTTATCGAAGGGTCCTATAACAACGAGAGAAGTGCCTGTCAGTCACTTTTAGGCACATTTTAGTGAGGCTATTCATTATCCCAAAGTGAAAGCTAATCCACTGTGGCTAAATATTGGAGTAAAGACACATTTAAACCTATCATTGATTATTGTACTGTGCAAAAATATTGCCGTCATAGAAAAGTGTGTGGAACTTCCTCAGAATACAAAGCAAAGCCAACATGTTCTGGAACAATGCCAATAAAACCATGTCAAACCATTGCTTTTACATTATAGAACAATATTACCCAGGAAAAGGAAACACCTTTCATGCCCCTTAAATGGGGAATGTATTAAACATAAAATGAAAAGTTATATTTATGTGGATAATAAAAATGTTGATATTAGGGAAATTATGAGAAATTTATAAACCGTAGTAATTGTTGTGAAACAAGGATGATCAACTATTGATTAAGGGGTACTAAGCTACTATAATGATAAAGAGGTACTTATGTTCAGTTAAACTGTAGTTAGTTGATAACTAATGTTGATACTTAATGTTTTTAAAAAGCAAAACAATACAATTTTATTACCCCCAACACAGGGAAATGATTAATGACAAAGGTGATAGATGTAACAAAAGAATTATATAAAATATAAAATTTATATATGTCAAATAAATAGAAAAATATTAAGTCAATTTTAAATTTTTATATGAAAATTATTTGCAGGACATTGTTTTACTTAGATCTCAAAATGAACATAGAAGCAGTCTTTCTGGTAGAGGGAAATGTGTGCATATTGTAATATTTATAAGCTGTGTGTGATATTATGAATAAAGCAATGAACCCAAGAGTCATAAAAGTAAATAACATATAAAAGTTGACAGTAAAATCCTAACCTAGATTAAAAGGCACATAGCTTTGGGAAGTATAATATAGAATGTTATATAATCTTTTTTTCTCCTATATTTTATGTAATCTTTGTATCTTTCACATCATGTATCTTCATCACCTTCTTTTCCCCATCCCTTCGTATCCAATTATTTCTTTTAAATATCCCCCCACAAAATAAAATAACATTTAAGAGAAAAAAAAAAGAAAAAATAAAAAAGGACAAGGAAAAATCAATCTTGTCATAACAGTGAGTTATGCAGTAAACCCTTTTGTTCATATATTTTTGATTGAGTATGTTCACTGCAACAATTATTAGTCTGGCACCAGGATTCTGGTTTCTGCTACATTATTGATGCTGGGCCATTATTGAACCTATTCTTATTATCCTGGTATTGCCCAGTATTTTAAAAATCCTGTAACTTTGGATCTTACTCCGTTCACATGTTCCAGCAGATCACACATGAAGGGATGGTGGGGTGAGACAACACATAAACCTAGTTCTGGGCCTGAGTAGTTGCAGAGTTGGTCAGCCTAAGACCTCTCCATGTCCTTACAACCAGGATGAGTTCTTCTGCATTGTAATGGGAAGTTCAAGTTTGAGCTAGGTGTGGGGCCAGTTCTCCTGCTTTCAAATCCTCTGGGTCAGATTTCCTATACCTACACCTCTTCTTTGTTGAGTGCTGCATTTGAAGAGGGATTGGACACTTGTGTCTGGCATTGATGGGAAGGAGAACATCTCACCCATTCCCATGCCACCACATAACAGACCGGTAAAGCAATAGCACTCTCATGCTGGGCTGACTCACCACTTCAGGTTGTATTGTGATGCCAATGCAAGGTAGAGAGCCTACTCTCCCAAGTGTTGCAGCTGGTGGCAGACAGATATAACTCTTCCCAACCTTACGACCTCAAGACAAGCTCTCCCATCTTCCTCAAGCATTGATGAACACTGAGGAGGAACATCTCTCCCACACATCATATACTTTTATTGACAAAATCAAATCTATGTATGCTGGGTCCCATGTAAGAAAAACAACAAGCAGCTTTGGAACTCATAGAAAGTTACACACCAACATTAGAAAGAATTTAGAGATGAAGATTGTTAGTAAAGTTGGGTTAAAATGTTTTTTGTTAATGGCTTTGATCTAGAAAACCTTGGGGAACAATTTAAAATTTATAAAGTCACACTTTTAATACTTGAGCAAGGGATTCAGTGAGGTCAAGAAACAAGAAAAAAATGTAGCTTGGTATTGTGGTTTAATAAGGATCAGAAGAAACACATATGATGAATAGATGTTTATTCAGGGTGAAATAACTTACAACATAGAAAGATGAACACCAGTAGGTTCTTGGACACAAGGATGCCTCCGGATGCTCTTCTGTTCCTGTGTTGGAAGCAAGAGAATGACCTGGGTCCCCTTCCCCAGACCTAGTTCCCCCAGGTAGTATCTGCCCCTGTCCCCACCCTCAGTGGGGGTGGTCAGTTCCACAGGTGGAGACAAAGTGAATATCGCTATACAGTCTGGTTATTACTAGCTGATGTGCATTTCTTGCCAAATATGGATTTGTAACCAAAGGTAACGATTAATTATTTATACCCACTTTGGTTCTGTGCTTCCTGATATGATTTAATTTAAAAATATGTTGATGAGTGGGTGTGCATTCTGGGGACATAAAGTAGAAATGACTAAATATATATATATATATATATATATATATATATATATATTTACAATGTTTAGATTTGTGCTTTTCTAAGATTTTTCATTTGTAAGCCTGCCATTTGAGGTCAATAATGAAATGATTAATCCTTTCTTTGTAACCCCAAACAGTTTATACTTGACTTGTTTAAAACTTTGTTAATCAATTATAAATGAATTTTAGCTTTGGGGTAAAGATGATATGGTTGGAAAATTAATGGAAAAATGTTTAATTCCTTGTGTGCTTCCAAGAATAATATATATCTTGTGATTCTGTGTGGTTTTTCCTATGTAAGCTTTTTAATTTATTTTTTTGAAAATATATAAGTTGTGTTTGTTAGGTAAATTTTGTTTTGTAGTACTATTTGTCTTAGAGAGTACATAAGGGTAAGGGGGGGGTAAACAGGAATAGAAGGAAAACATCAGGAAATATTTAGAAGGAAAATATAGAAGGAAATCCAGATGAGGAGGAGGAAAACAACTCTGGGTAGAAGAATAGAAAGAATAAGCAGAAGAAAGATAATAATGAAATGAAAGATGAAGTTTGGACTCCTCAGATAAAGTTCTCGTATATCTGTGCATCTCTCCAATAGTTTGCTAACTCCATACCTCCTCTCCAGTTTCTATAACCTGCTAAGGTTTGGTCCTTCAGCTTATGAAAAATCTAAATCTGAGAAAGGAGTATAGTTTGTAATAAAATACAAAAACTAACAGAAAAAATATATTTAAAACGAACTGAACCATTTAAAATAAGTATATAAAAATATTATTTCCTTAAAATGAAAAACCGTCTATTTAGGCTTTGAAAAAAATTAAACATTGTAATATGGTATGACTGCGAGACTGTAGTAGCACAACTTAATCTTTTTAAAAATTTAAAATGAACAATAACACCCATAATAGACACATATAGGAATTTAAATAAAAATTTACATTTTGTGCTAACAATGCTCCCTCATGAGCCAAAGGCTCTAACAACAAAATTAGGAATTCTCTTTTGAGTTGTTCAGAGTTGTTTAAGGTATGTCTAGAGTTATGGCACAGTAATGATATTGTCCTTGTTTGTGCCCAGAGATAGAAAGTAAGTCCCTATTTCAAAAGACATCCTGCACTATAGACATTGGTCTCTGAGTTCTCTGGACAATAACTAATCTAAAATCCTCCTCACTGACAACTTGCTTTGAAAATACAACAAGATTCTATGAAAGCTTCAAAAGCAGGTAAACAATCAACAATTGTACCCAGGTATGATGACTGTGAACTATCAAGATGGCACAATAACCTTATTCATACAGTAGTGACTTAAAATATGCTGTAACCAATAGTTTTCTAATTGTGTTTAGATCTGACTAACAAGAGACAAACCATGCATATTACTGGAAACTAGTCAGGGCTAGTGGATAATGGATCTGGGAGGTAATTTACCAAACCAGAATAATCATTAATTACATTATAAATATTTGATTTTATACACACAGATGAATGTATTTCCCATCCCACATGAAAACTTATCATTTTAGCAAATAGAAAATATTACAGAAATCATAGCCAATCAAAACACAGAGCCCAATTCAAATGTATACAATGTAAAATGACACCCAAATTTAACTGTTAGGGAATATTTCTGAAAAGGCATAAGGTATGGTAGTGTTATAAGAGCAAGAGGAACAGAGAGTTGACTCTACGATATGTCTCCTAGGAATGTCAGAACCTACACCTATCTGGTATTATCAACATAACTGCCCAAACTTGAGCTAACCTAAGACAACAATAGAAGATATTAACTATTGAACAGGAGATATCCAAGGAGCATAGGCTACTACAAGATGGAGCCTCTAGTAATGGATCAGTATTTATCCCGAATATACAAATGGACTATGGGAGCCCATTCTTCACAGAGGGATAATCTCTCAGCCTAGACACATGGGGGGAGGGTCTGGGTCATGCTCCAAATGATATGACAGATTTTGAAGACTCCCCATGGAAGGCCTCATCCTCCCTAGGGAACAGAAAAGGGATGGGGCTGGGATATGATGGGGGTCACAGGGGACGATGGGAGGATGAGGGAACTGGGATTGACATGTAAAACAATCTTGTATCAAATTTAAATATAAAAAAGAAGAACTACAACCTAAAACTAAGAATTGCTAAGAGTGGAGGAACAGTCCTCCCAGGGAAGAATGCAACAATTTATTATCTAATACAAAGTGATCAGTTCTAAAAACAAAGGAGTAACATTATACAGACTGAGCAGATTATAGTTCTATTTTTAAGAATATGTATACCTATGTGTGTATGTGTGGGTATACATATATAGAGAGAGTTGTATATAAAAACAATTAAAGAAAATACTAGAACATGAATGATTTTAAAAAAGAGGAAGGAGTTGTATGTGGAAGCTTTTTGATGGAAGATTTTATATTCTCTCTCTCTCTCTCTCTCTCTCTCTCTCTCTATATATATATATATATATATATATATTAATTTTGCTAGTCATCTGGTGAGGTATCACATATGTTGCACCTCCACCAAAGAAGAAAAGTTAAACCTTGCATATCCACAGACAATTCTGAAAAAGCCTGTAAATTGAATTATAGTCTCTTTTCCTAGAGCAAGTTTGAACAGATCAAACTGATTACCCTGGTCTCTTGGGTAGTCACTACTGCAATCCCATCTCCTCCTTGAGTTTCTATCTACTTTCCACATCACAGTGGTGTAAGATCTATGATGCACACACCCTTTTCTCACTTGCTCTTTCCTCTCCACTGTCTTTTAGATAGATTGGAACCTTATCTAATACTCAGCAAAAGTGCATCTTTACAGACCTGAGGAGACAAAAATTACAAATTAGTTTATAATCCTTGTAATGAACAGAGCATTTATATTTCCAGAGTTTGTTATATTCACTCTTCAGAGTATATCTTATAATACTATTCATTTTTTGTCTTTGTATAAATTTATTACAACTCTTTTCTCTAAGATATTTTATTGACTAAGTGTGTTTCTAAGGTTATCTTAAGGTAAACTGAAGTTTATAAAAGACACCTGCAGGTGAAACATTCCCTTAAGCATGTGTTAAGTGCAAATTACTCTTTCTCACAATTAGTATGCTTCTGGATCATCTGGAAGTTTGAAACTGTCAGCTTTATTATTAATAAGTTTTATTAATACAAAATTCAAGTCGAATGAGTTTTGACATGGATACAAAAGTTATATAATTTTCACTGTAGTGACAACCATCTAAAAGCATTTGGCTTTGAAAAAAGAAAAGCATTGAAAAATGCTGGACAAATAGTGCAAATTCATTAGGAATCATTTTAGTGCATAAACTACATGAAGATATAAGCAGCAGATGCAGGTGAGTTTCCTGTCACAAACTATTTGCCATAATGCAGAACCGGGATTGCAGTATATCACACTGATTCATTTGTATTCTAACAAGCTCAGATACATATTGAAAGAGTGATTATTTTAGAATTGTAGAGGGTTGGAGTCATGTAGATCTGACAGGTCATGTGAAGTAGGGACTAGGGCTACTCTCCAACTGGATGGCATTCACCTACATATGGAATTGGGGTGGGGGGATGGGAGGGGATGGTGGTTAGGGTGCATGTGAGAGAGCAGAGAGGGTAAAAGTGAGGGAGGGAGGGGAGGAGGCAGGGAGGGAAGGAAGGAGGGAGGGAGAGGGAACTGGAATCAACATGTAAAATAATAAATTAAATAAAAAAAAGAATTGTAGAGGGTTGTGGAAGAGACAAAGAACAAGAAGATAAATAAAGCAAACAAAGTAATCTCAAACTAAGTGTGCTCAGGAAAACTGTCTAGATTTATACATGAAATTAACGGAGGTAAGGAGACTGCTAAGAAAAGGTACACAGAGCTGAGGACATCCAGGATATGCTTCTAACAAGTATGTTAGTATTCTGAAATATATTTTGTTTTTACATTTATTTGAATAATATATGTTTACAAGGGTGAAACAGCTTTCATTACGAAGGGACCAGACCCCCCATCCAGTCCCCTGCTTTAGTAGCTACCACATGCTGCAGAAAAGACCCACCAAAAGGTAGGCCTCTGATTCAGAAACATGTGCTACCAACTTTGCCCAACCTCGTCCCAGTGACTGGGAAACCAGAAATCCTCCATTTAGGAGGAAGCAATCAGAAGTTAGCTAGTGTACTCTGGATATGCTTTCCAGCAATGCAGAACATAGCAAGTGCCCTGAGAGTGCCTATAGGCTATAGCAACCTACCTGCAGTTGCAGTTGGTCAATAAATTCAGGAATTTCAGGACAGGTTGCCCAAGCTAGGAAGTGCACCAATCCTGACACTATTGTGGACCCCAGACACTCCCCTTTGTCTACCCCAATAAATTCCCTGCCTCATTTCCCCTCCGGTCCTTCTCCCTCCACTGGCTGTGTCAGATGGTTAGAAGAGTCAAGTTAATATAATTAAAGACTCTTTGCTTTTGCATTGGATAGGGTCTCCTGGCGTCTATGGGATTCAGAATTTGGACACAACAACTATGCCTCTGAAAAGAAAGTTGCTTTCCATGAACGTTGGTTCTTCTGTCTTTGGCTTTTATGAAGCAGAATTTCTGGAAGTTATCCGTGTCTGCATAGACCTTTTCACTGATTTAAACTTCAGTACTAAAGAGATTGGAACATTGCAGGTATAATGACTTATCTTACTGAATACTAGACTCCAAAACAGCCATTCCTTGGAAGTTTTGAGTCTGAATTTCTTGACACTCATTGAGAAATATTTTTAATAAACCTATTAGCAGAGCAGTACCTTTCATCGACCCAAGAGCTAAGAACTTATCAGCTATCACCTTTGCTCTATAAAAACAAACACACAAACAAACAAACAAACAAACAGACAAAACCTTTCTGAATCTCCCTGTAACAGTCTCTATTATGTGCCCCTTCCCCCAAGTTAATTTGCAATTTAAATTCGACTTTATTTAGGTTACACTTTGTTCTGTATGAATACAAACCTTCATTAAACTGTCTACATGTTGGAACATGGAGTTTGGGATAATAAGACCACTAGCACAATTTAAAGCCAGATAAAACAGCTTTAATTAAATGCTGGTCAGGTGGATGGTCTCTAACTAGATCCATACTCAGGTTCCTGGAAAATGACTCTGAGTCATAGTTTGCAACCACTTAATAGAAAAAAGCCATAATGCCATAATTCATTGAATTTTCCATATGATCCAATGAGGAGCTAGCACACAACCTAAACATCCTTCCACCTACATCGAATCAGATGTATGTATGTTTCCTGACATATTTCCTTCCTGTGGACCTCCAACTCACATGTGATAAAGCATATCAGTGCAGTTGGTTCAAACACACTTGTTTACGGTAGTGAAAATTTGTGGCCTGTTATCTGCTATAAATGATAACCTCTGGCTTTTTAGGAACTATGTGTCCTTCAGACATTTATATTTCATGGATCAGGTAATTCAATAAAACTTAAAATGTAATGAGGCTCCCATATAAACTAAATATGTAATCCTGGGCCAAGATCACTTAAATTAGCTCTAGAGTAAGCTAACATTTATTCTCTAGAAGATGAGAGTGGAAGGTTTATTTCTACAGTCTTCATTTCTGTGTTTGGTATATTTGAAATTTTAATTCTACTTATTTACTTCTGGCATCATAACTACTTCTTGTTAGAAGCTTTAAAAGGAACCTAAAGTAGAAAGCAGTCCACTTGATTGATTTTACTTTTTGACAGATCAACTAGATTTTACAATAACAAGTGTGTATGTATTGTTTTTCAATTTTCTAGTTTTTAGTTTTATACATATAGAAAATAAGCTCCATTTTTCTCCCCATTTTACTCTGGAGACCTTCATATAATCCTGGCACAAACACATAACTGCACCAGTAAATTTGCTGTAATAGGAGCTAGAATCCATTCTACTTCTGAGGTCACTGTTAGTAATTATGGCATATTTGTTTCTATAATTTTCATGGGTGGGTTAAATACTTAATGCCTTACATTGTTCATATAAAAGTCCTTATAGCAGTTATCAAAACTGAAAGTTCAATAATGCCCCTCTCAATCAAATGTGCTTAAAGACTTTTAATGCCACTTTGTGTCTTAATTTTATAAGTTTATAAAGTTCAATAACTATATCCCTTCAATTAAGCAACTTTATAAACAAATACTATTTGCGCTGTTAGTTTTATATTATGAGAGGTTTCAAGTTTCATCACATATGTACATATTAAATAGCTATAAGGAGATTTCCATTTTCCTAACATATTCAGAATTCATTCAACTTTGATGTTGTGAATGCTGCCTTCTCTTTTATTCTCCCCCCCCCCTCATTCTTTTGTGCCAGCAACAATTCTACATCTAAAGCCTAATAGACACTTCTTTTTTCTTTGTACTCTTTGTTTAAAAATCTTTATAATGGAAAATACCTTTCTTTGCATCTTGCATTTCCCTTATCTAAAGAGAGGGCTGCCTATAGGCAGTCCCTTTGAAACCTAGGAGGTTGCAGTAACCTTGATTGTGCTTAGATTACCAGCACTCTGCCACTTCCCTGCCCTGAATTCCTAAAATGCTAATGAAAGAAAAGGGATCCAAACAATGACTTTCCCTTTGGCTGCTGTTATGAGCAGCAATGTCTTTGCTAAGGAAAATAATGCCTCTTGCTTTCATTTCAATATTATGGATGTCATATGTTTTAGCTGTTTTTCCTACTAACTTGAAAATGCACAATAGAATAATTTAGAAAAAAAAAACTTGACTTAAACTAAAAAAATTCTTTGTACCCTGCCAATTTGCTGAGGATGTTTATCAGCTGTTCCTTGGTAAAGTTTTTTGGGTGACTTATGTAAACTATCATATCATCTGCAAATAGTGACAGTTTAACTTCTTCCTTTCCATTTTGTATCCTTTCAATTTCCTTTGTTTTCTTATTGCTCTAGCTAGAACTTCAAGTATAATATTGAAGAGGTATGGAGAGAGTGGACAACCTTGTCTTGTTCCTAAATTTAGAGACATTGCATTGAGTTTCTCTCCATTCAGTTGGATGTTAGCTGTTGGTTTGCTGTATATTGCTTTTGTTATGTTTAGCTATGTTCCTGTTATCCCTGATCTCTCCAGTACCTTAATCATGAAGGGGTGTTGGATTTTGTTAAAGTCCTTTCAGCATCCAGTGAAATGATCATGTCATTTTTCTTTTTCTGTTTGTTTGTATGGTGGATTATATTGATAGATTTTCGTATGTTGAACCATCCCTGCATCCTCAGGATGAAGGCCACTTGGTCATGGTGGATGATTTCTCTGTTGTGTTCTTGGATTTGATTATCCCATATTTAATTGAGTATTTTTGCATCAATGTTCATGTGTGATATTGGACTGTAGCTCTCTTGCTTAGTTGTGTCTCTGTGAGGCTTGGGTACTATGGTAATTATAGCCTCATAAAAAGAGTTTGTCAGTGAACCTTCTGCTTCCATTGTGTGAAACAATGGACTATAAAAGGGCCGAGAAAGAAATTAGAAAAAGTTCACCATTTACAAGAGTCACAAGCAACATATAAAATCGTGTACTAACGCTAACCAAACATGTGAAAGACCTATATAGTAAGAACTTTGAATCTTTAAAAAAAAAGAAATTAATGAGGATACCAGAAAATGGAGAGATCTTCCATGCACTTTGTTTTTTTGTTTTTTTTAAAAGAAATAAAAGCTTTTATTTAATTTGGAAAGATAACCAGGATTGACATTTGTTGATTTGAAATTATTTTCTTTCTTTTTTTTTTATTTATTTTTTATTTAATTTTATATAACAAAGTCCAATTAAATGAAAACAAACATTTATACACAATATTTGGAAATTTGGGCGTCGTTCTTTCCAAACTACTTCCTGCTGGTAAGGGGCGCTGTCTTGGGGGATTCGAAGAAGATTCAGATATCCTGGATGTAGTCTGTAGGGTTGTTTTGTCCAGCTGTTTTGAATGTAGGATCAGCTTGTACTCTGTTTCAGGCGGTCTGGCGTGATCAAACCACATTAGTCTGGAAGGAATCCACATCTTTTCATTTTCTGTGGAACAAAAATAGAAATCCTTTTCCCCAGTAACTTGTCCTTCAACTTAAATTTTGGAGTCAAAGCATTTTTTTTTAATTTATTATTTTACTTGTCGATCCCAGTTCCCTCTCCTTCCATGCACTTTGATAGGTAGGATCAACATAGTAACAATGACAATATTACCAAAAGCAATCTACAGATTCAATGCAATCACCATCAGAATCCCAATACAATTCTTCACAAACCTTGAATGAGCAATACTCAACTTTATATGGAAAAACAAAAGACCCAGGTTTGCCAAAACAAAAGTGAAAAGGGACAAGATCTCCTAAGCAAATTGGGATCAATGGGGTGAGGGGAGAAGTATTTAGGAGGAAGAGGAGGGGAGAGGTAATCATGAGGGAGCAGGAAAATTGAGTCAGGGAAAGAATAGAGGAAAGAAAGAAAAGAGATACCATGATATAGGTAGCCATTATAGGTATAAAGAGAAATCTGTCACTAGGAAAATGTTCAGAGATCTACAAAAATGACCCCAATTAACAATCTAAGCAATAGTGGAGATGCTACCTCAAATGCCCTTCCCTGATAATGAGATTGTTGCCTACCTTATATGCCATCCTAGTCCCTTCATCTAGTAGCTAATGGAAACAGAAGCAGACAGGCACTGCTGAACACTAGCGGAACTCCTGGAATCAAACTGCAGAAAGAGAGGAGTGGTTGGGCAGTGGTGACCCATGCCTTTAATCCCAATATTATCAATACAGAGGCAGGTGATCTCTGTGAGTTCAAGGCTAGCCTGGTCTACAAGAGCTAGTCCCAGGACAGCCTCCAAAGCAACAGAGAAACCCTGTCTCAAAAAAATAAAAAAAAAAAAAAAAAAAAAAAAAAAAAAGGGGGGAGGGAGGAGTAGAAGAGTGAGGTAGTCAAGACCAATCTGGAGAAACCCCAGAAACCTCTGACTTGAACAAGTGGATGATGATCATGGACTCCAGCCTGATAGCTGGGAAAAGAGCATAGGACCGACCCAGATTCCCTGAATGTGGTGTTAATTGCTAAGAATGGGAAGTCTGTGTTGTCTCTTGTAGTGAATCAGTAGGTATCCCTAGCATAGGAATGTACTTTGTGAGCCCATTCTATAGAGAATGATACTATCTCAGCCTAGACACATTGGGTTGGGCTTGGGCCCTGCATCAATGTTATGTCAGACTTTGAAGAATCCCTAAGGAAGGCTCACCCTCCCTGGGGAACAGAAAGGGGATGGAATGGGGGCTGGTATGGGGGAACAGGGGAATTTGTGAAGGTGCATGAACAGATATTGACAAGTAAAACAACCTTGTTTCAAACTTAAATAAATAAATACATAAAAACATTAAAATAAGAGTAATAAAAAACCTAAAAAATTCTAAATCATTAAAGCTAATGATTTCTATCTTTCTAAGGTTGGTTTTCAGTGTGTATTCTTTTGAATATTATAATCCTCTGTGCTAAACCGTTAACAATGTTTTCCCCTACTAAATAAGATGTAAGGAACAAAGGATTTAATTGAAGCGTGCCTCTATATTATGATTGCCAAAACATAGAACACTGGCTAGAAGCACTATCAATCTAACACATAAGATGGTAGTTTTTCAGTTGATTCAATATCATTGGAAATTTTGTTACAAAAGTTTGGTGAATAAATATTCCAGTGATGGTTTTAGAATGTGATATAAGAAGTTATAATGTCCATGATCTCTTTATTGCGGAATAAAAGCAAATGAACAACATTATTTGTTTGTTTATGTTGGATAATGATTATTTTAAGGGATAAAAATAGGCAGGGATTTTATGAAAAGTGTGGAGTTTATGTATGGATGGTCTCATTTTCCAATGTTAATCCCACATATTGAGAAATAAATCACTACCACATTTTAAAGCCCAAGTTGAAGCAAGCTTTAATTAAATCATGACCAGGTAGATTGGCTCTGGCCAGGTCCATACCTGGATGGCCTGGAATCACAATTTGTAGTCTCTTAAGAAGTTAAAGCCATAATTTTTTGCATTTCTCCTCATTTCCAATCAGGGGCATGCATACATCCTATGTATTGGCAAATCTCCTCCCCACATTTGACTAAGGACATCCAGTGCAGGTGGGTCCAACAAATTTTTTAAGGGAATGAGAAACATGTAGCTCATTATCACCTGTAAATAATAGCCTGTAGCATTTCAGGATCTATTTGTATTTGGTCAACATACTTGCAGATCAGGGGTACTTTTGTTTCATGGATCTGTTAGGCATAGTAAACTTAAAATGTTCTCATATTAACTATGTAAAATAGAACATGTGTAACTCAATGCAATTTTTATGAATATGGTTACTGTTTGATGAGTATTTCAGACTTTGGAAGAAAATGGTTATTAAAAAGAAAAAGATAGATTTAAAGGGATATATATTTGTCAGTGAGAAGAATAAGTAGATAAAAGGCACCTATTGCCATGTCTGAGGATGTGAGTGTCATTCCTGCTATCCATAATATGTTTGTGAACTGGAACATTCACTCACCACATTATGTGAGGACAGACTTGATCTCATATAAGGTCAAAGTGAAAAGCACTTTCAGATTGATCATGAATTCCATATTTCTAATTACATCTTCTGTTGTTCATAAGCTTCTCCTAAGACACACACACACACACACACACACACACACACACACACACACACACACACAAAGCAATGTGAGTGCTGTGAAGATTCTCTTCCCATTAATGATTATGTATTTCTACTTTAAATCAGACTCTTAAGAAGAAAAAATGGAAAATTGAAAGGAAGAAACATGCAAGTACATACAGAGAAGTAACCTAGATTTAATAAGAGCAGTAGTATTACTTTAAATGTGTGGAGAACATTGTTTGGTTGTTGTTATTATTGGTTTTAGTCTTCAGTCTCTGAACCAGAATTTTAGGGGAGTCCTTACCCTAAAGGATATAGAAGATACAGTGCATCTACAGTTGTCATTAGAAGTGCTTTGAAGTTTATGTAGTCTATTACATTAGAGATTCACGTGTTTTCATAAAGAAATAACATCAGGGATTCTGGATTATTATTTTGAGCCCCAATAATTATCCAATTTTTTCTTTTTTATTATACATTTTAATTTAATTTAGAAAGAATTTTATTTTACATATCAATTCCAGTTCCCTCTCTCTCCCATTCTCCCATACCCATCATAGAACTCACCCATCTCATCCCCCATCCATTTCCCAGGGAGGGTGAGGCCTTCCATGGTGGATCATTAAAATTTGTCTCATCATTTGGGAACTAGGCCCACCCTTATGTATCTAGGCTGAGAGAGTATCCCTCCAGAGGAGAATGGGCTCCCAAAGTCCATCTGTGCTCTTGGGATAAATACTGGTTCCACTGCTAGAGGCCCCATGGACTAGTTTCTGTTCACATTGTGTAAGTCTTTTGCCTTTTAAAATAAGTATTCTTAAACTTGTCAGTATTATTTGAAACTGCACAACTGTACATATCTCATAGACGTTTGATATTCATATACTTGTTGAATTTCAGATTTTTTTTCTTGATATTCATTTTGAATTGTTTAAGAATAGTGGTTGGAATATATTAAGCCATTCTAAAAATAATTCCATATACACAATTCCTAATTAATGAATTTACAGTATCCAGTAGAGATAAATAAAGTATCTGTTTTCATGTTTACTGTCTGAAAAGATAAGAAAAAACAAAACAGCAGAACTCTTAGAGCAATTTTAGATCTGAGGAAATTAAACAAGCTGCTTGAACTGTTTTCAACTTCTGGAAACTTTCCATTTTTCCCAAAAGGATCAGTGTGTGAAGACACAAATAAAGAATTAGGCTAAAAAGTGTTAAACCACCAATGACAGAAATAAAAAAACAAGGGCCACAGGACCAAAACATAGGAAATTCCCTTTCTTTACACTGTCATAGTTAAGGGGAAGAAATGATTAAGATGATGTGGGAAAGAATGTTTTATGTTTGTTCTAAAGTTCTGTGAGTAAATTTGGTTGTTACACTAATAATTAATACTCAAATACATTCATAATTATAAGAGAAGAAAAACAGAACAATTATGAAACAAATGGAAAAGAAGAAAAAAATATTGAGTCCACACCCCTCCAAAAATGGTGCAAATTTGCAGATTGCTAGTAATGTCACATTTCTTAGAGAAGGTAAAGCATTTTCAATACGAAAATGAAGAATAAACTAACAAACAGAAAGAAGGGGGAGAAAAAGGGAGGATTTAGCACATGTCCACTTGGCAAATGTAATTCATAGAGCTTTGGTTGCTATAAAAATTCTAAAAAGCTCATGTGTGGAAGTGGCTTTACTATAATGCTTAACTCATGAGCTTTTGCAATGGGCAGTTAAATATTTTGGTTTACATTTTAGAAATACAGTAAATACTAGGAACTGTGATATATTCTGCTGCTAGTTCTGGAGCACATTGAAAAATTACTATGAAAATAGTCTCTATTGTCAAATTGTAGATTGATAAAGCTTTTATAGTCTTTCTCTCTATCTCCCCCCTCTGCTGCCTCTTCCATCCTCCCCTTTTTCATCTATACTTTACTCTGTTATATCTCCCCCTTTTTTTTTTATAATTTGTGTCAAGGTCATATGACTCAGACTGAATGGAATTCGGCCCTTATTTTAGACTTGAATACCTGATCCTTCTGTCTCTCCATCCCAAATTTGGAGATAATCAGCATTTTCACCCATTCATTGTTTAAGATCATCTAAAGACATTTACAACCTCAATGATTGATTGTATTGAAGGCCAGTAGAGTATAGTTCTACTGATTGCCTACCAAGGTTCAGAGCAGTTGCCTCAGCTTTAACATAAGAACTTAGAAATTTTCCTCTCTAAGAGGTAGCATGATGCACTACACCTGTGCAGTTTCAGTCATGTCTCTTTATTGTTCTGTCTCTATCCTTAATTTCATGTCTTACTTACTTCTAATTAATCCTGGGCTTCCTTGTCTATTCTAAAAACTCTATTTTTCACCCCAGAAACCTTGAAGCATTAAGGAAATTACAGGACTTGTTTCTCATTTGTCAAGAGCACATTTCTAGGACAAGTGAGAGGTAGGTGACCCATTACCATGGCAACACAAGGGTTCAGGGTTACAGAAATGATAGCATGGTCAGTACAGGGGGTACAGGGAGATATGCTGTGAAACAGGGGTCTTTCGCTAACAGACTGGCAAGCAAAGAATTGTCATTCTTTCCCTGGTAACCTTGATTGAACATCGGATACACTTGTGCATAGCTATAAGGTTTCAAACTTCAGATCTACTTACAAAAAGCCTTTTGTCTAGTTTCAACTTGCTCTGAGGTAAAAGTGAGCTAATTGTTTGGTTTGGTGGGAGAAATTATTAGTTTTTGATATTAGTCTGAATAAAAAGAAACAAAAAGGCTTTTAAGGTTCTATAATCCTCATGGCAGAAGAAGACCCAGTTATGAGTCATGTCCCAGTGTATAATCTATACATTAAAACTATATAGATAAATGAAAAATGACCTTCTTGACTATCCACAGATATATCTGCCCATAAGATTGAGATGCAATCATGAGATTACTTATACAAATTACATGAGATTACAAAATATAATGCAAATATTGGTGAGGCAAAAGTGAGCAACAGTTTCCAGAGCACAGTCTATGGTCCTACAGACCTTGACTGGACAGAAATAACCTCCATAGCTAATTATTCCTCTGGTGGGTTGATATCGGAATGCTAGTTGTCACCTGCTATAACTCTCATGGCCCCTGACATGTTAGTAATTCTAAAATGTTGAACATAGATAGACAAGAGAGATCTCACAGGGCTCTATGTCTAAATAATTAACTGCAATAATACAAAGGCTTCTAAGAGAGAATTGCCTTCTCCAGGGATGAACACCCTAATTTATTGTCCAATAACAAATGATCATTCCTAAACCTGTGTCTGTGTATGTGTGTGTATCGGTAAAAAGAAAACTTAAAGAGAACAAGGCTATGTACTTTAGAAGCCAGGAGGGACACTGAAAAAAACTGAAAAGAGTAGCAGAGGGTGCATTTATATAAACACATTACACATATATAAATAAAAAATAAATTTAATTTAACAATGTGGATATGGTAGATCCCACTAGAGTGAGGCATGTGCCTTATTTCATAAGCTATATGTCTGGAAAGAAATAGTTGAGCTAATCAATAGCTTTGTGTTTTCAGTCATAAATTTTGCTATTTTGGCAGCTTTGGGTTCATAAATTTTAAAAATGTTAATTGATATTAATTTCTAAGAAAGATTTATTTCTACTTTAAAGGTATTTCAGTTTTATAAATGAAGAAACGTGAATCTTTTTGTTTGTTTTCTAAAGAAAGAGAGAAAGAAATAAGAATTTTGGTAGATGGGGTGATGGGAAGGGTCTTGGAGGATATGGGGGAGGATAAACTGTGATTGTAATTTATTGTGTGAAAAGTTGAAAGTAAAAGGCTATTAAAAAGCTGAAATCCAAAGAAGTTCCAGTAGTTTGATAGTTATACAGAGAATAATAACATATATAATATTAAAATAAGAATTTGTTTTCTCTAAGTTTAATATAATGTCTTAAAAAAGAATAACCCCACTAGCTCAAATGTTAGTAAACTTAGGCATAAGAAAGTGACACTACTACTTCACATGACCTGTCAGATCTACATGACCCCAACTGGATGGCATTCCCCTACATATGAAATTGGGGTGGGGGGATGGGAGGGGAGGGTTTTAGAGTGCATGTGAGAGGGCAGAGAGGGTAAAAGGGAGGGAAGGAGGGAGGGAGGGAGGGAGGGAAGGAGAAGGAACTGGGATCGACATGTAAAATAATAAATTAAATTCAAAAAAATGCTTTGACTCCAAAATTTAAGTTGAAGGACAAGTTAGTGGGGAAAAGGATTTCTATTTTTGTTTCCACAGTAAATGAAAAGATGTGGATTCCTTCCAGACTAATGTGGTTTGATCATGCCAGACCGCCTGAAACAGAGTATAAGGTGATCCTACCTTCAAAACAGCTGGACAAAGCAGCCCTACAGACTACAGCCAGGATATCTGAATCTTCTTTGAATCCCCCCATGACAGCGCCCCTTACCAGCAGGAAGTAGTTTGGAAAGAACGACACTCAAATTCCCAAATATTGTGTATAAATGTTTGTTTTCATTTAATTGGACTTTGTTATATAAAATTAAATAATAAAATAAATAAATAAATAAATAAAAAGAAAGTGACACTACTAAGGAGGGATTAGATGTTGTGCCCTTGTTAGAGGCAGTATGTCACTGAGAGTAGGCCTTCAGGTTTCCAATGCTTGACCAGGCACAATGTTAGCTCACTCTTTGTGGGATTGCAATCTTGCAGAGTGCACACATGCTCACAGATTCACAGTGAATAAACTAAGAATGTTAATGCTGCAAGTTTCTCACTCAATGGAGGTAATGTATACCTGTTTTCCAACCAAAAGATTGGAAGAGGATATTGTTAAAAAACCTTGTGCCCTTTACACTCTGTAGGGTCAGGCCTTACCCAAATCCCCTTTGCCTTTGCCTCCTTAGAACTTTATCTCTAGCTTTGTTTATCAGTTAATAAAACTCATCCATTAGAGAGACATCACATGCATTTTGCGAGAGAGTTTGATTCATTTATGCCTTAAGCTTTAATATGAAATTGGGATTTGGATAATTGTTACCTGGAGCCTTTTTTTTTTTTTTTCAAAGTTATACTGTATTTAAATATGTTAAGAATAAAATGGCCTGATGTGAGTCACTATAGTTTTGAATAAGTAGTGGCTAAAATATTGTACTGAATCAGTTTTCCTTCTTACCTAACACAAATCATTTCCTTGTCATTCACGACACAAACTGGTCTAGCTGTTCTGGAAATCATTTTGGGGGAATACTCAAAATGTGAAATATAAATTTACCCTACAATGCAGTTATACCACTCCTCAGCACATGCTCACAGAACTCACCATCCTATTCCACAAGTACTGGCTCAGCCAGGTTCGCTGCTATTTTATTTGCTATAGCTAGAAAATAGAAACAACCTAAACATCCTTCAATTAATGTGTAGATAATGAAAATGAAGGACATATATGCCATGGAATACTATAAGGTAGAAAATAAAACCAAAATCATGAACTTTTCAGGAAAATGGATGAGACTAAAAATGCTTATAATGTGTGAAATAACCCCAACACAAAAACACAAATGTCACAAATTTTCTTTTTTTGGTGTGTGGGGGTAGGCGTGGGGGAGTAACAGCTCTGATTTTCCTAGAACTAGCTCTTGTAGATCAGGCTGGCCTTGAACTCACATAAATCTACCTGGCTTTGCCTGTCAAGTGCTGGACTAAAGGTGTGCACCACCACTTCTCAGAAACAAATTTTCATATGCACTTGCTAGTGTCAGATTTTCAGTCTTAAATATATAACTTTGAGTAACTGTAGAACTAAGAATATTAACAAGATCAGGGAGAAGAGCAGCAGCATAGACAAAAATGATACTGCAAATGAGATTTAAAAGGCAAATTAGAAACATGGGAACCTTTACTACTGAAGGCTGGGGGAATGTGAATACAGAAGAAAGAAATAAAAGTGTTCAATTACAGCAAGGCTGTCCAAAAACATCATAAGGAATCGTAGAATTTTTTCACATAAATATTTTATATGCATATATAAAGAGTTTAAATGAAATTCATCATTCTGGGTTGAAAATGCCCCCTCTCCTACCCCCCACCCCCTCCAGTGCTGAGGCTGTCTAACAAAAGCTTCATCATCAGACACAAGATGCCCCTTCTTTGCTTGTTAATCAGAGTTGTCCAAGAGATGCCAACAAACATGAGCTATAACTATTGCCATTGGTAGCTCCAGAAATTTAGAAGGTAAGTCACTCTTGCTAAAGACACCAATCAGTTCATTACCAAGACCAAGAAAACCTGAGACTGATCTGACCTGAAAACCTTTCTGTATTAGAAGTCTCCATGCAAATTTCCATAAGAGGTAAGCAACAATCTTCCTACCTAGCAATTACAACTCTAAACAAAACAGCAATCATTATGGCACGATTATCCTAAGCATGAAATGTTGGCTTATGCAACTTGCCAACCCAGTATTAACCTTCAATTCTACTGCTGATTTTTTTTAATAAAAAAAGAATAATTGAAGATGGAAAGTATTTGGAGTATAAAAATATGATAACATCTTAACATTGAATGTTAGACTAAAGTCTTAATTTAACAAAGTTGGAATTAGGAATTCAAAAGAGTTAAAATAGACATATATTTTAATGAAGTATAGCAATATTATTTTCTAGAGGCCAACATTAAAAAAATGCTAAGAGGGAGGTATTGTAATTCTATTTAAACTAAAAGCACATTGAAAAAAAGAGAAAGAAATAAAGAAAAAAGAAACTGTAAATTCAATATATCACTTCTGCATGCCATAGAAACCACATAATTAAAATTATTCATAAGATAAAAATGTGTCATCTGAAGTATAAGTAGAACAATCAACATTAAACTGAAAAAAAGTGTATATGCTTAACATATTCTTGTTTCAGTATTCAATTGAAACTGCAAAGATTATATTGACAAGCTATAAATGGTTCAAGTCAGTTTGCTTCCATGGTAAGACACTTAAAATGATGTGTTTTTGCCAATGTCTATTTATCATGTGATAACGTTAGATTTTACATTCTGTACAGTTGATTCACATTAACGTATTAGCATTATTTTCCTCAATATGTTTTAGGTATAGAGTGTCCATTTTAATCATTTTCTTTAGATTCTCATCTAACATTTTAGAGAGAAAAAGTAGGTAATAATGCAAATTCTATGGCATTAACAGTATCAGAAACAAAGAAACATAGTTGTTAAAATTCTACTGCTTCCTGCACTAGTTAGTTTCATCTGGAGAATTTGAGAATATATACACATTGCCTTTTCAGAACTGATGTCATATGGTGTTTCTTGGGCTAATCAAATAAGATTTTTCAATTTTTATCCTCCTACTGTTTATTCCATCTGTTTCCTTGAATCTTGCCATATATTTTAGCATATGAAAGCCACTTTTTTCAGCACTCAAGTTTTAGAATTTATTTTTATGTACATCTTTGTAATTGTAATCTTGAAGGAAGGTCACTGGAAACATATAACCAGTGAATAATATTTTAAAGAACAACATTTTATACTATACATATGGGAACTCACTTCTGGATGACATTGTCCTGAGTGTCCTGCAGATGACTGCCTATTCTTCAGTGTGTGTGTGTGTGTGTGTGTGTGTTTGTGTAGGGTATGTCTTCAACCAGGAAACTTAATGCTTTTTTATAATTTTTAGTGTATTCTGGATATTTAAATTTATAGATAATGGATAATACTATTTGTACATTTAGTCATTTCATATGTGACTATGCTCTCCTCCAGCAATTTATCACTAACCCTGCTCACGACTTACATATTTAATTATATGGGAAATCCATTAAGAGCAAAGTTAATGTAGGTAATCAATTTCTGCATTTTTGACACTTACTTCATAGTCCATGGTTATTTTTCCCCTTAAGCTTAAAAATAGCAATATTATAATTTAAGTAATTTATTCACTATTGCATTTGATGAGAGTAAGTATATTAATAGAGATTCTATTACCCTATGATGAATTACCATAATAATATACATCCTGAACCCATTTCTTTGAAGTTCCTTTCTTTAAAGGTTAAATTTGTATATATTTATACATACAACTGCGTTCCACTTAACTTTTTAACCTAACTTTAGATGTGAATAAATTTAACACAGATTTGAAAATATAAGCTAAAAGTTCTAACTGATGTAATACTGGGCTAATTGACACTGTACACATAGGGATTTCCCCTCTAAGTCAATATCTGCATGTATCACTTATTTATTCTTTTTAGATATTTAATACAGTCCACTTAGAAAAACTGAATACAGTTTATTTAACATTCGTTAATGACAAACTTTCCAATGAACTTAGAAAATGAAATTTTAAAGTTTACTTCTGACATTATCATGTGATTATGGGTCATACCTTTTGCAGAGTCTCACTTCAAAGAGTGTAAATTGTGGGAGTTTCTCTCTCTTGCTCTGTCCTTTCTGTATTTAATAAACTTTAAACATGGATACATGGAAAGATAGAGGTAAAAAGTTATCAACTTATAACTTTTTCACTTACCCTCTTATGGTTCTTGAATCACTCTATTTTCTAGTTTCAGATTTTTTATCTGTAAAATGAGTGAAGAAATTAATACCAAAATGATTGTGAGCTATAGAAAACCATGTCCCACAAGCTGTACATGATAGAATAATAATCACACAGTATATTAAATTTGTACTACATTCTATATGTTTTACATGATACAATTGGTCTTATAATGTATGAAATAAAATAAAAATACATAAGTTGTATTTTAGAATCATTTTCACTTTATTTGTGAGCTATCACTATGTAGTCATAGGTGGGGAATGCGGCTGGGGGTTAGGGGCCATGGGAGGATAGGACAGAGAGGGAACTGGAATCAATATGTAAAATAAGAAAATAAATAAATAAATAAATAAAAATGTATTAGATACTTATATTCTTGTTTTATATGTAGTGATTGCATATGCCCTGCTTATGCAAAAGATCTTTAACCATGTCTCAGAAAGAAGACATTAAATATGGAATATTTGATAATTAGGGCCTAAGTTGAATTAAATATTTGAACTTGTAATGTCTTTGTTTGTATGAAGATTGTATTAATTGGGGTCCTATAATGTATCAAGATTGATTGACTTGGTCTATGTTACACAGAGGACTTATTGGATTGGCTTATACAATATGGTCTAGAGAGTCCAAAATGGCTATTTTCACACTGTAGATGCTGAGAACAGCGACTGTGGGACTTCATTCCTCACCATCAATGAAAAATGACAACAGTGTCAACAGGAGTGGATGGACATGCCATCAGTGAGAGAAATTAGAAAGGCATGAAAGAAATAGTGTGTCCCTTGAAACATTTTATTCAGTGAGCATAGCCTGACAGTGTCATTATCATTTGAATATGGGATGCTCTTCTCTTTTTAGTTAATCCCTCCAAGAAATAACCAAACAGACCTTCCCAGAATTCAGATCTCTCGTATGTGAATCCTGATCCACTCAAGCTGATAATTAAGATTACCATATATGTATTTCTATTTTTAAGTGGTAGTACAACAATAAAATGTGATAGGTTTAGAGAAACTTGAAAGACAACATTTGTCGTATATTGTAAGTTTTTTAGATTTGACCAGTTTTGAGCAGAGAAAGGCAGATATTCTGAAATAAACATATACAATATTCTTTCAACCTTTTACCCTACTGTGAGTAAAACTTCCCTTTCATAAGAAAATACAAAATAATGTCAAAGGAGATAATGGCAAAGCAGTGCTCCATTAATATATACAGGGATGCATTTGGTTTTAATTGGACTTGGATATTAGTATCTTCTGTATAGAGTCTGATTCAAATAATATGTAATGAACAAATAGGAGCCTGGGTAATCTATGTCATAACCAATTGGGGGTGTCATGCTCTACTTGGAGTCTTTGGTATGATTGTATTAATCACTTGGTGTGAAAAATGTTTTTATTCTCAATTTTTAGCAAGAAAGCCATATAAAGCACATAGTGTAACACATTCTACACACACACACACACACACACACACACACACACATACACACATACACACACACGTACAACATATGTTTAACTGTATATTGTCTGCCAATTTAGATGAAACAGCCGTAACTAGGCAAAAGTGATGATTCTGAAAATTGCCATCAAAAAGTTCACTGCACATAGAAACTCAATTTAGGGTTACTTGACATTTAGTTTAGGCACCTAAAAATTGAATTTTCACTAAACATTTAAATTCTCTAATTCCATTCTTCTCAAGTCTTCTTTTGTAGCAGTGAGACTCCCACTGAATGTTGAAGGGCTATGTCTCCAAATTTTGTTCCTGTCAAACACAAATAAGCAGCTATCCCATAAATAATTGCACTTTGATTTCATGGATAACACAGAAGAAAGATGCCATAGCACAATATGTTACTCCCATCTATTCTTTTAAAGTATAAATGAAGAGCTTCATTAGAAAATCATCAATGTAGGGTTGGGAAAGTAGTTCAGTGGTAGAGGACTTGACTAACATGTGTGAAGCCTTGAGTAGAGTGTGAAACATTACAAAATAATTTCTTTGTTATGTAAAAAAATAATCATAAATTGTCCTTTAATGAGCACAATACTGGTTTTGATATCAAGATTAATTTGTTTCTTCTTTGTGGGAAAAAAAATAAAAGGTTGTTGTATAAATAACTCAACAATTTCTTTTAAGCCTGCCTACAAACTGAGGTACAAAGTACATTTGGGTTATATAAAGGGTAATATTAGGGAAAGGACCCAATCCAGCAAGATTTTTTTGTTTATTTTGTTTCCCTTTTATCCCCCTCTAGTTAATGTGGATGAGACAACCGGCTTTTGTGTCACAGATTAAAAATTAGACATTTGTGAACAGACAATAACCTGTAAGTGGCCCAAATACCCAAATTGTGATTGGGAACCAGTATAGTAACAGTATAGTAGTTTTGTTCCTCAGAATTTCCCAATACCTGGCACATAAATTTGTGCTAGTGAGATCATTAAGCACATCTCAAATAAATGTGGAGTTTTACTTATAAGATCTCTTAAGTGAAAGAGGCTCCAGAGAGTCCCCATCTGTTCTCAGTTTCATTTCCAAATTCTATTTCCTTTAAAGATCAGTTCCAAAATATGGCTCCTTTACAAGGTCTTAAAGTCATACTTTATTTGAAAAAAATTATCTACTTTTCAATATATGATATAAAAACAAGTAACAGAATGACTAAAGTATATTGAATTTCAGCATCTATATAGTTTCTGTTTTATGACAAATTTTCTATCGTTATTAATACACACAAATAATATAATCAAGTTTTGTATTGGTTAATCGAATCTTAAATCATTGACTTTGTTATTTGAATAGATAATCAAAAGAAGGAATGCTAAATACAGAGGGATTAGTACAGTAGTTAATAGAAGTGAAGCCAATATTTCAACAATATGAAAAATAGATCACTTAGAAAGTAAAAAACAAAGTAAATGAAGTAAAATTAAAACAATGTATAATTTATGTTGTATATGTTCATTGTTCTCTATGTGTTTTATGGATTTTACTTGTTCAAGGGTCTTAAGAGATGTGTCAACTTAAAAAATCCAATGCTTCAGGAATTTTTTAGTCTAAAGATTTCAAAACGTATTGTCTTTAAATTAATAAAAATTTTAATGACTGTTTACTTGAGAGATGACAGCTCTTCAGAAACTGAACATTTTTAACTTAATGTTAAACAATATATTCAATTATGTGCCAATAGACAAATATTGTTCTCAGCCAAGATCATTAAAACTTTCCTTTGTAGCATAGAATGGTGAATGTATAGATTAAGTGATACTTAATGGTGCTGAGAATAAATGATCATTGAGTGTTAAGTATTTAAATGTGATTTTAAAAGTGATGGTTTATATCAATGGTTGATAGACTCAGGATACAATGAGGAAGTTAGGGAGGAAGAAGTAATACAGGATGTCCTTATGTATGCTACAAATATGTTTGTTTTTCTTTGTTTGTTTGTTTTTGTTTTATGTTTTTTATGAATACAGTTGCTTTGGCCTAAGACAGGGAAGAATATAGATCAATAGGAAATCCAAGCAGAGATACAGAGTGGAGTAAGCAGAGATTCCAGCAGCCGCCAAAGAAGTAAGATGCCAGAGTATTCCCAGTCAGCCACAGGCCAAGTGACAATACACACATGGCAATATACAGAAATTGGTGAATTTATATGTAAAACCTGATTAGTAATAAGCCTAAGACATTGGGCAAACAATTATAATTAATATTCAGCCTCGGAGTGTTTATTTTATAAGCAACTGCAGGACTGGGTGGGCCACAGAAAAGCTCTGGATACAAAGAAAGTCTATGAAATATGGTCTCTTGCCATGACAAAACTTCACAGTCACGAGCTCATAGCACATCTGTAGGGTAAGAAGAATATTGTCTACAAGTATAAGTTCAGGATTTCATATGTTAAACCACACAGGAGCTACATGTCAATTTCTTACCTTAAAATACTAATTACTATATTTCTTGCAGAGCTCCACAATAACTTCTTTCAAGAGTAATTTTTCATTTTTTGTTTTTTCCTTCTCATCTCTATTCTTCTCCATTTAAAGCTCTGAGAGCTCTAAATATGATGATTCAGCCAATGGACACATTATAGTCTGGAATACCTTTGCCTTATTTATTATCTAAGGGATGGTATATTATACTGGCTTATTTAAAAGAATGCTTTTTACTATGTCTTTATAAGAACATGTTAGAGAAGAATTTGCTTTTACCAAGCATACCTATAATAAGTTTCAACCTGTTATAAGGTACTATTAGAGGGATGCTAAACGTCCTTACCCTGTGTCAATATTTTATAAAACAACCATCAGAAATGATTCATAAACACTTTCCCCAATCTATAATTTATCGTTATATGGATGAAAAGTTATTGGCTGAATTCACATGAAATACTTATATAAATGTTTCATGAAATATAGAAAATTATGAATTGTTGGGAATTACAAATTTCTACCAGAAAACATAAAGAGGAAATTGTATTAATTACCTAGTATGTAAGGTAGGTTTACAGAAAATTCAACCACAGAAATTACATATCAGAGATCAATTACAAACTCTTATTGATTTTCAAAAATCGCCAGGAGATTGTCTAGGGTTCACAATTGAATTAAAAACTGCATAGCTAAACAATTTATTTCAAATGTTACTAGGTGATAAGGACTTCAATAGTCCAAGAAAATTATCAGCACATTACAGGTATGCCAAACAATTCCACAGGGCAAGGAGTTATAGAAAGATCTAATCACATTTTAAAAAATGCATCTAATGAGCAGAAAGGGGTAATAAAGATCCACAGTGCTTTATTAATTTTAAATTTTTTAAATGCTAGTGAGAAAAGAATAACAGCTGCAGGAAGACTTTGGATAATATTAAAAATTCGTGTTCCCCTTTCCTCCTAGTGGGTTGCCTAGTCCATCCTTAATGAGAGTTACAAACTTAAGTTCAATTTTGATATATGATATTTCTACTCTTGTTTAGGTATTGTGTTTATACAGCTCATTTAAAATGTAACATGTAATTAAATACAGATTATAGATAGTCACCTGTAATATCCAGAATACATAGTTATGCTTTATAGATACACATAGACATACTTCAAATGGATAGGTATTTTTCAAAACCTTTCAAGGACCTACAGAATATGGCATATAAAATGGTTTACATGGTATTTTCATGACAATGAGATACACCTCTCTTGTTAACATCAATTTCATCAAAGATGAAGATGAACATCAAAAAAATATGGAGTTTGCCTTCTCTATGGCAGGGATAACCATTTGAACAAGAAATTTCTTCTCCCTGAACTGCTTGACTATATGCTGTCCAGACTGGACACCCAGGCTACAAAGATAGTGATTGCTGAACTTGCTCTCATTGGTCCTTCAAGGATGGTCCTTTAAGGTCCTTACTTCATCAAAAAGTGTGCCAGACATTCTGGGCCTATAGGCTGAAGAGGGATGTCCCAATGCTACTTAAATTCTGCCTGACTCTCCAGGCAATGAGATGTCTGTATCAATTCTAGGGTTCATATATTTTCCTTATAAGGTCTTTGACATAGTTCAATACCAATAGTTATGATTATGATTTTCCTTAATTATGATAAAAGATAAGTTACACTTAAAACTTTGGACTCACGAAGATAGGACAGATGATAGAATAATTTCTTTAAATTTTCCCAAATGTTAGTTGTCTAAATATTGTTAACTATAGTTCTTGTTTGGTAATTGTTTTGATACATACATACATACATACATACATACATATATATATATATATATATATAGTGTTATATATATTGTGTTAAAGTTAAAACCTCCCTATTTATTTAGACAGAAAAGAGGAGATGATAAGGGATGTCTTCTGTATTCTGTGAATTTAAGTTTTTCTTAATGGTCAATGAATAAAGCTGTTTGGCTGTTTGGAGATGGACAGTCAGGATTTAGCCAAGCAGGAAATCCAAACAGAGATGGAGAAAGGAAGTAGCTGGAGTCAAGGAGATGCCATGTAGCTGTCGAGGAAGCAAGAGGCCTGAAAATTTCCATTATGCCAAGATATTGTAAAGATACACAGATTAATAGAAATGTATTAATACTTAAGAGAGAGTTATCCAGTAAAAAGCCTGAGCAATAGGACAACCAGTTTATAGTTAATAAAAGCCTCTGTGTGATAATTTGGGACTAAATGGCTGTTGGACTGGGTGGGACAGAAAATTCTGTCTATACAATGAGTTTATTCATTATTTCTACTCTAAAATCTTATACTGTTGAATCCAGTGAAACATAAGCTAAATATCTTTGCTCATATATAAAACTGTTGATTCAATTATTTAGATTAAGAGTATATTTTGAATCTGAGATATAAGTCTTCCATATATTTGTATATGGTTGTATGTTTTAGTGTATATGCTTTACATTTTTATATAAGAATTAAGTTTATCATCTTCATTTCTGCAAGCAACAAACAATTGGAGAGAATAAATATTGAATGTTCTAATCTAGGTAGATTTTTGATTATAGATATATTAATTCACCTGGACCAATATATGTAAAATCCATTTCATTTCCTTAAACATATTTCAGTTCATCATTAATTTGTAATTTTAAGTTTAAAAAGCCTAATGTAATTTTCTATGAATTCATTTTATTGTGTGATTATGATAAAGGTAAACAAAATTAATACTTTATATTCATCTTTAATTTTCATTTGTAGTGAATAAATGTAATGAATGTTGTGCACTGCCCTATATCCTGTATACTATTAAATGTTTTATTTGATTCAGCATATTCCAAATTACGTCATAGCATAAAGAAACAGAGCGGTTATTTCCCCCTTTTCATTACTTTTAGTTCTTACTCTTATTTTCACAATAATAATCTACTAAAAATCTTCATAATATATATCCATGTATGTGTCCATTTAATCTTTCAACATAAAGTTTGAATGATGTCAATTTTGGTATACATTCCAGAGGAAAAGTATGGGGTTTCACATTAAATTTTATTATTTCAATATTAAATATATCTTAAGTATTTACCAACTACTCAAACCAAAAGCTTCATGACAAAATTAGAATTAGGAAAAGAATTATCTTTATATTCTACTTCATAACTTTTGTACATTACCTGAATCAGTCCTTCCTTATCCACTGATAGCCTTTGTCATTCTCTTTTCTTTCCCAATATTTCCTTTTGTTTATATGTATATATGTTTTATTGGCTAGAATAAATATATGAGAGAAAATATGATTTCTTTTTTTCTAAAACTGTGACCTCACTTAGTATTATACAATTTAAGTTCATCCATTTACCTTAAAATTTTTATTTTCAGAATTGAGTAGTATCGTGTTATCTATTTATTATCTTTCTTTCATATATCTTCATCTATCGATATCTATCTATCTATCATCTATCTATACATATGTATCAAAACAGTTTCCCAGTTATCAGTCTGGGGTCCATGAGCTTCCCGTGGCTCAGGTAAATTGTCTCTGTGAGTTTCTGCAGCCTGGTCTTGACCCCTTTGCTCATCGCTTCTCCCTCTCTACAACTGGATTCCAGGAGTTCGGTTCAGTATTTAGCTGTGGGTGTCTGCTTCTGTTTCCATCAGCTACTAGATGAGGTAAATAAGTTAGTTATTAATCTCATTATCAGGGAAGGGCATTTAAGGTAGCTTCTCCACTATTGCTCAGATTGTTAGTTGGGGTCATCTTTGTAGGTCTCCGGACATTTCTCTAGAGTCAGTTTTCTCTTTAAACCTATAATGGCTCCCTCTATTACAGTATATCTTTTCTTGCTCTCATTTATACATTCCCCTGACTAAATCTTACTGTTCCCTCATGTTCTCCACTTCCTTTCTCTTCTCTCATCTCTTTCTCCTAACTCTATCTCCACTAACTGACCACTCCCTGCTCCCAGTATGCTCAGGAGATCTTGTCCCTTTCCCATTCTATGGGGACTTTGTAGGACTCTTTTAGGGTCTTCCTTGTATTCTAGATTCTCTAGTGGTGTGAATTGTAGGCTGGGGTGATCCTTTGTTCTATCTCTAAAATCCATATATGAGTGATTACATACCACGTTCCTCTTTTTGTCACTGGGTTACCTCACTCAGGATGGTTTCAAGGTCATTTAAAGGGTAGAAGAAACATCATATGCTCTTCCCAGAAGAGACAATTGGGATAGCAGTGTTCAATTGTTAGTCGAAGAGAAAGGTCAGTTACTATGTACCATTTTGTTTCTGCTTTTTAGTACAAGGTCTCAGGGTGTGACACAGAAGAACCTTGGGCTTGTTATCTTTTTTCAGCCTCATAAAACATGGTATTTGAAGTAGTAATACCACACTAGACCCAAAACCTGATTTTCTAAAGGATAAGATATTTTCTAATATCTTGGTTCCAAAACACAGTGAATTCCTCTGTACTTTTGTTAGCAAGGATATATAGAATGCCCCTCCAACAACCTCATCCATCACAGATGTTTTGATAATCTGAACTATAAATTCTGAGCAGTAATGCTGCTTACTCTGCAGTCCAAGACAGATAGAAAATCTTGTCTTGCTTTAAAAACTACACGAAGATGCCAACATTCGGTCACTTAGAGGATAAATGTGAACACTACAAATACTTTGCTTTCAAAAATCCCAGCAAAGTCATTTTCTACATTTAATCTTTTTAGTAGAATAGTGTGAATTGGGGGAAAAATTGTTGTTCACTCTGGAGTGAATAGATAACCTTTCTTATGAACAATAAAGTTCATCAATTGTCAAGTGCCTAGGTTTTTATTGAAAGACATCTAACATTATTATGTTATTATATCATTTTACAACAACACAGAATGATGGGGCACAGTTAAAATACATATATTAATTTTATTTTAGTTAGAATAAATCTCAAGTAGGCTTCAAATATCTTAGTGTAATTACAGGTTTAAGGTATGAATGTTAGCTCTGAAGGATCTGTGTCTAGACAATTTTTCTTTGTTCACAATTTCTATTTATTTTTTAGAATATCACTCAAATAGATAATTTCTCATTTTCTAAATATAATATTTTGTCTGATAATATAATTAAAATTTCATGATACCATGATAAAAATCTTTTCAAATATGCGGATACACATAACTATATCAAATAAAGAGTATTTGGTTTTATTGTCAGCTGTACAAAACTTGGTTACTTATTGTTACCAAATCAAACTTTAAAATTTACTAGCTTTAGTTCAGAGAAAGGGATCAGCTGTGGAAGGGTCTTGGTGTGCAAGTCACATGACCTATGTTCAGTTCTCAGAAGCAGAATAAAATGATTAATTTTAAAGGATTGTCCTGAGTCCTCTTTTTGCCATAGTATAAGCATACTTATACTCTCATGCACACACACATGCCAACATGCATGTGCTCATACAAGGACATAATAGTAGTCATCTGATAGAAATTAACTTGATACCTGTAAAACAGGGAGATTGGACAAATAAATATGTTTATATTATTTCAATCAATGATGTTTGTTGGTTTTCTTTAGTATCTACAAAGTTCACAAGCCATCTTTGTATGTCAGAAGATAATAAAACTCATAATTTTCAGAAATTTGGGCAACATATTTTGTTCACATCATACATTTTTCCACTTGTGTATATCAGCTCCTTGGAACATTAGTATAGACAAGTTGAGGGTCTCTAGTGTAATTTCACTAGTGGGTAACAGGAGATTGATTATCAACAAGGAAAATATATTAATAACAGGCTGTTTTGATAAGTTGTTTACCTAAATTAATTATCTAAATTATTGTTAATGTTACCCATAGTTTCAAATTGAGTGGATATGTATGTATTTATGTATGTAGGTTTGTGTGTGTATGTGTGTGTGTGTGTGTGTGTGTGTGTTTGTGTATGTCTGTGTATCTATATACATATATATTACACTAATATATTAGTCTGAAGGACAAACCAAGACATGATTTAATAAACTTAAAGTGAAATTATTTTTAATAAAATTACATCCATATTAAAATATTTAAAGTACATATTTAAATAAGTCATGTTTGTCCTTTTTTTATAATCTCTTATATTACTTTAACAGCTGTATCATCAAAGACACAGTTCTGATAGACAACATCAAATGAAATTCAAGATCTGAAACATACAGTCAGTGACTGGCTTAAGGGAAGAGTTATATTAATTTGCAGAAGAAGATAGAAGATTAAGAATCCCTCAATTTATGAGGTTATTAAATAAAAATGATAATTAATATGAAAGAGCAGCTTAGAAAGACTTCTTGGCCCATATTATTTAATTACAAATATTTAATGTGTTTCTACTTTGCTTTTGTGGTTTGCATTGAAAGTACATACTGAATAAAATAGATAAATAAAACAGATAACTGCTCTGTTGTGGACTTGACTACAAAGTTATTTCTTTGACTCTTCTAATTAAACTCTGTTTATTCCTCAATAGCCTTTTTCTATTGCATCTTCCCCTACAAGTCACTTTAAATATTGACCTCACTGCATTTTCTAATTTAACTTGCTAAAATGTGTGACATAAATGTATGTCCTCCTAGTAATTGATGACTACAAATTTTGTGTAGTAGAAGCTCTCCAGTGTTTAATGAAATTATAGTAATCATTATTTCTTTAAATTTTGAATACAATTGTAACAATCGTTTTCATTTTAGCTACCTGTCTCTCAAATGATTATGCTGTATTTTCAGTATTTGTATTGTTTCCAGACTTATGTGCTCATACATTCTCCTCTTTTGAAACTTGTAAATGGAGGGAAAATGCAAGAAAAGAAGGTTATCACACACAAAAAAGTCAGTCTTCTTGTTTTGAGAGAGGTTTTACACACATTTAGAAAAAAAAAAAAAGAAACACTACTTGTTTTACTGATGAGATATAGTCTTCACAGGTAGAATCCATAGTGTGTAGAGGGTGGGGAGAACAAAGTGATCCTGTGAACATTGTGACAAATATTTTACTCAAAGGAAAGAGAAAAGAGTATATTTTGAGGAAAACAGAGGCATAAAAGCAAACAAAAATGATCATACACAATATAAGCAGAAGACAGCTGGGGTTTATAAAAGGTAGCTTAAAATCTAAAGGCACAAATAGACATTTTAACATGAAGCTTTTAAAGCTGAGATGATATTTTTATTGGCTAATTCCATGAACAATTTACAATATCATAAAACACCTCTTTATATGTTTAACTTATATCTGTTTCTTGTTATTGAATCTTTGAATGTATGTGCTTTTATTTTATTTTTGTTAAATGTATACAATTAGAAAGAAGTATGTGTTAATTTTCAAACATAATAAATGATGACTTCTTAATGTCTCTACCCCTGTGATTAACATAAGCACAGAAATAATTCATGTTCATCTAGGCTCATGATCATTGTTCATGTCAAATTTGCCATTCACTTCTACACCACTGTTCATTAATCGTCCCCATGTTATGGACTTTCTCTTCTTTATTTGCACAATTTGATCGATCACATGGTCAATGACCAGCACAGTTGGGAGTATTTATATCTCTAAATGTATGATGGTTCATTCCACCATTTCATAATTTCCAGTTTTCTTAGAGGAAAACGTAAGCTTATGCAGTAGAAAAAATAGGTTCTCTTGGTAGGTAGGACTGCTTTGTGTCTGTGATATTTGTTTATACTTTGCTCTCATTTGAATTTTCATTCTTGTTTTTATAGGTATTACTCATTTTCTAGCCATCTGTTTTCTGCTTGGTTTAAGCATTGTTCTGAGTATTAGCTTTTTTGGACAGTCATTGTTCATTTCTTATGTCTAACTTTAGTAAAATATTACATGGTCACAAAGACTTCAGATATTATTTTTTTTATTTTACATGTAGATCCTAGTTCCCTCTCTCTCCCTCTCTCCCTCCTTGTTTTCCTCTCTCCCTCCCTCTTAACCTCTCTGCCCTGTCACATTCACCCTCACCATCCTCCCCTCCCATCCCCAAATCCCAATTCCACATGTAAGATATGCCATCCAGGTGGGGTCATGTAAATCTGTGAAGTCATTTAAAGTAGGGACTAGGACTTCTCTCTTGTCTCTAGGTTAAGGCAGTTATCCATCTATGGGTAATTTGTCGCAAGAGCAAGGTCCTTTTTTTGCACCAGGAATACATCCTGGTTCCACTGTCTGAAGTCCCTTAGAATGTTCAGTCCTTCTAGCTGAGACCCATATTCGTGGGGTGGGAGGAGGCTGAGTCAGTCCCATGCTGGATTCCCAGCTATCAGTCTGGGGGCCCGTTAGCTCCTCCTTGTTCAGGTCAACTGTCTCTATGTGTTTCTGAAACCTGGTCATGTCCTCTCCCTCTGCATCTGGATTCTAGTTTGACTCAGTGTTTAGTCATGGGTGTTTGCTTCTGTTCCTCAGAAAAATGGGAATTAGTTTACCACAGGACCCATCAATCCCCCTCTAAGACATATACCCAAATGATCCACATCCATGCAACAAAGACATGTGCTCAACTATGTTCATTGTAGCATTATTTGTAATAGGAAGAACCTGGAAGCAACCTAGATGCCCCTCATCTGAAGAATGGATAAAGAAGATGGGGCATATTTATACAATGGAATACTACTCTGCAGAAAACAACAAGGAACCTTGAAATTCGCAGGCAAGTGGATGGCACTTGAAGAAACCATCCTGAATGAGGTAATCCAGTCACAAAAGAGGAACATGGCATGTACTGGCTCATGTATGGATTTTTCAATTAGAGCAAAGGATCACCAGCCTATAATTCACACCACCAGCGGAACTAGGATACAAGTTGTATTCTAAGAGATTCATATAAAGTCCCTCACAGAATAGGAAAGGGACAAGTCCTGCAGTGTGGGAGGGGGCAAAGAATGGAGAGAGAAGTAGGAGAAAGAGAAGGGGGAGGAAAGTAAAGCATGTGCGACTAGGAAGATTGAGTCAGGGTAAGAATAGAAGACGAGAGAGAGAGACAGAGAGAGAGAGAGAGAGAGAGAGAGAGAGAGAGAGAGAGAGAGAGAGAGAGAACAAACATAAAAGAGAGAACCATTATTGGTTTGAAGAGAAAACTGAACCTAAAGAAAGATCTAGAGACCTCCAAGACTTACAACATCAATTTGAGCAACCGTGGAAAGGCTACCATAAATGCCCTTCCCTGATAGTGAGATCAACAACTAACTTATCCACCATTATGGAGCCCTCATCTAGCACCTGTTGGACTTCAGACATTTTAAGTAGCCATATTATTTTGTTTCTACTTTTGCCACTTTCTAATTGCATTATATATTTTCATAAATGAATACATTTACTTTATTTATGTATTTTCTATTTCCTATTGACATGCATTTTCTTTGTTCATTTCACAGAATACAGAACATTGATTAAATATTCGAATAACTAATTTGAAAACTTGACACAATTTAAGAAACTCAAGAAAATAAAATGTTAGGTTGGCTAGCATGTTCATCATATTTCTGGATATAGCCTCTCTGTTACTATAGTTTCAAGTCTTTGATGCTTCTTCAGTTAGTTATGATTTAACAAGTTACATTCATAATAATAATAATAATAATAATAATAATAATAATAATAATAAATTATACTTGAGTATGTGGTTTTATATTTTTGTTCAACAACATATTTAACGTTATATGAATATTGAGCTTACTTGAGATAATATAAAATAATATACATGATATTTTAATATGTCCTCCTATTGGAGACATTAAGCACTTAATATGTTTTATTTCCAGAACATAGCTGGCATACAGACAAATGAAAAAGATATGATCATGACTAGCATATCATACATGCAAAGAAGAAGTTAATATGGTTCACACCTTCCCGAGAAGCTATAGTCTAATCAGTTAATGGTTGCTGGAAAATGGTCAGTCATATTGATCAGTGATGTGGTCATGGGTAAGAAATTCTCCTACATGTGAAAAAACTACTCACCTTCATGCAAGCATTCCTGTTTTAAACATACTGGGTCATAAACAATGAGAAAATCCAGGGAGATCTTGTTATTGGGAAACTGTTAAAAGGGACAGGAATAGGGATGAGTGGTTGATAGGGGACATTATGAATCACATTTTATCATATATGTGTTTTTATTTTTTGTTATTTTCAATGTGAAAACACAATCAGAAATAAATTTAGATTGTGATAAAGTAAATTACTCTTGTAAGCAATGAAATTTAAAAGTCCACAGTATCTAATAAGTATGCTCTTCAAATTAATGTAATATGAATAAATATATAGATACTAGAGTACACACATGAATGTTTCTTTGTATCATCTTCTGAGATTTTTATATTTTTCTAAGCCAAAGTGGAAAAACTCAATTATTACCCTAACATCACTCTATTATTCAATATTCTTTAGTAATGCTATTACTATTACTACTACTAGGCAATAAAGTATTAATTGTCATATAAACATCAAACAGCATCATGATTCTAAGTATATAATATCTGGAAATAAATTCCTTTTTACATGTGTGTTTTTTTCTGAACTGTCAAGTAACCTTACCAAACACTATATTTTCTCTTTTTCCTTATCAGCTTTCCTTATCTGTGTTTTTTAAAGATATTTATATGAGACCCTGTCTGCATAATCAAATAAAAAAGTTTTTAATTGTAATGATATTGATATCTATTGAAGCAACGAAAATGATCAGACAATCATTTTCCATTGGTATAAACTGTAGGTAGATCTCTTATTTTTGAGTTTGAAATTATACCCATTACACACATTATCAGGTATTGATGTCACTAGTATTCAGCATTAAAATTAATAGAGCACAGTTCAATTTAATATTGATTTAAAACTTAATCATTTTATAGTAGGGTATGTTTTTACTATAAGGTAAGAAACTGTTTTCTGAATGTAGGTTGGAGACTATTTAATACCTCCATTCTCTGCTAAACATTTTAATTGTACAACTCTCAACTCATTAAAAAGCACTTTGAAATTATCTTTGATAATCAAATCATTGAAAAAATTACTCATATGTGTAACTGACTGCTTTGGTTAGTATTTGTTATTCAATATAAACCTCAGTAGTTCATAATGCATTCACACATTTATAATTGAGTTTGTTCAGTTTTGTTTCTTTCCATGTATCACTGAAAATATTTTCTTAAGCATCCAAACCATAAACAAATGATAACCAACAAAGCATTTATTATAGCAAACAATGGGATAAAATTCATATTATATATTTATTCATCTGAATATTACTGTATGACTAATATGCATGTTCACATTTTTCATTGGATGGAATTGGCCTAGGTCCTGCCAAATCTGTGTAGGGGAATGTTATTAGTAGGTTTTTATTTCCCCTGCCTGTCTGGTCCCACCACCGCACCAGCCCCCAATAACACACAGAGACTCTGTATTGGATATAATGCTGTTGGCCAATTACTAGTTTCTTATAGGGTAGCTCTGTCTTAAATATTAACCCATTTCTATTAATCTAAGTACTTCCACTTGTTCTTATCTTACCAAAGAGAGGAGCTGGCGTTCTGCTCCTTCTGTCTTCCATCTTGACTCCTCCTCCCTACTACTTCCTCTCTCCTCCTGGTCTCCTAGTCCCACCTATCTGGCTTTCCTATTGGCCAACAGTGCTTTATTCATTAACCAATAAGAGAAACATTTACAGAATCACATCTCCCATCAGGGGAATCTGAGATATGACCTGAACCTGTATTGGAACCTGACACCATTGGGCAGTGGCCAGAGATAACAGCAGGATTCATACAGGGAAACCTCAACCTCTGCTCATAAAGTGTTTCAATTGCTTTGATGATGCTTTGTCCAAGCTATTAAAAATGGTCCCTTAACTTAACATCAGCTAATATCAATGACAGCCTCAACATACAATGCTGGCAATATACATTCTCAGCCACATTTAAACCAGTGCTTAAATAATCATTGTATATTATTTATAGGGCAAGCTGACACATGAAATGGAATATCAGAATCAAAAAAGAAAAATCTTTTGCTCCATATATATGAAATAAATTACTGACTGTACAATCAGCCACACTCATCTTTTAATAGAAGGAAATGTCAGCATAATTATCACTTAAAATGAGTATCAAACTAATTAGTTTAATCTGTACTAGCATATATATATATATATATATATATATATATATAGTTTCAAGTCTTTGATGCTTCTTCAGTTAGTTATGATTTAACAAGTTATATTTATAACAAGCTTACTTAAAAAATATACTGGAGTATATGGTTTTATATTTTTGTTCAACAACATTTTTAACATTATATGAGTATTGAGCTTACTTGAGATAATATAAAATAATATACATGATATTTTAATATGCCCTCCTAATGGAGACTTTAAGCACTTAATATGTTTTATGTCCAGAACATAGCTGGCATATATATATATATATATATATATATATCTCCATTTTGAAACTTCACCATGCTTGAACTGTTGTGTAAATAAAAAAGTTATAAAAGTCATGATATTTTAAGCTCTTATTGAAATAAAATGGATAAACTTTCATGATCTGCTATTTGATGTATAGGGGATTATTGAAACACAGTGGCAAAAGGCCACACTTCCTAATATTGCCACTCTCTTTGAGGGTCATTTTCTTTTAAATCATCACATCCAAGAAGTAGAGACTTGATAACCCAGAGACCTGTGGTAGAATCAAACACAAATGGCAACAAAACAAATAAAATGAAACAAAACAAAGTACAATGAAATGAATTCTAATGATATTCTGCACATATATTGACGCCCTGTCTAGGCATCCAAGAGAAACTTCTTCTGGCAGGAGATAGGGGAAGGTTCAGAGATTTGCAGCCAGACATTATGGGAGAGACAGTTGAAATTGTGGTTTTCTACCATTTCTCCTCACGGGTGGGGAAATCCCTTGAAAGAGTGACCAGAAAGTTCTATGAGTTATAGGTGATGACAGAGACTAAAGTAGCAAGCATTGAGCCCTCATGGGTCTGCATGTTATAGCCGTTAGCTTGGTATTGTTGTGGAACACATACAGTGAGCATTAACAGTGAGCAGGTGTCTCTCTAACAACGTTGCTTGCTCTTGAGACTCTTTTCCTCTTATGCAGTTGTCTAATACAGCATCCATATGAAGACATTTGTCATGTCTTATTGTTTGATTCATTTTGTTTGTTGCTCTTGTTGGCCTGTGTTTCTATGAAGGAAGGTTTGGGGGAAGGTGGTAGAAGTGAAACAAAGGAAAACTTTGATTAGAATATATTTCATGAGAGAAGAATCAATTTTCAATATAAAACAAAAAAAGAAAAATCTTTCTTTATAAGCAAAAACGAAAAAAAAGGAAATCGTTAAACCCAGTTTTCCTATAATTGATCTTTAAAGTAATTTTCTTATTTTAGCATAGGTACTATAACATTAAAATGGTACATATTTATTGCATGAATTAAATTTAGAAATAATTCATAAAGCTAAATATCTAGTCTTGAAAACCTGTCAAATCAGTAATTAAAAGTTAAGTAAACTTATGTATATTAATTATGACAAATAACTATTTATTGGGCTACTGTTACTGTGACAAATATGGTTTTATTTTTGCATGGTAATATGAAGGTATTACAATTTAAGCATGTTTAATATTTTTTTTACTTATTAATGAAACACCCACATTTAGGACTTTTGCATAGAGTTGAAGATCTTTTGGTAAATTTTGAATTGTTGTATCCAATTTTAAAGATGTCTTGAATTCTTACCAGTGATTCTACAAATGTAAGAAATGAATGCATAGAGAACACAGGTTATATTTGCTACTTTTATTTCTCTAACTTGATTTCTCTTCTGTATATAAACAGGTTTTTCAAATCTAGAGTAAATATAATCGGCGATATATATTGGAAATTTTGTTCAATATAGACATAGGTTATTTACAAATTCAGACAATATTCATTCCTCAAAGTAACAATGATATTTATGTTTTTGACAACTATATTTCTTTTTTCTGGTTAGGATATAAGTTTCCTTCTTTGGATATAAAGACTTACACTCCACATATCTGAAGCAATCAAACACTCAGTGATGACTGGTGTTCATTAATCTCTTCTGACAAATAAGAAAAATGTTTTCATCCTCCATTTCTAGCATTGTGAGAATAAGTACATAATCATTTTAATAATACCATTGCTCCAAATTAAATTCAAAGTACAGATAAATTTATGGCTTTGAAATCTTTATTTTAATATCTTGACATGACATATTTTAAGTTCATTTGTAAGTTAACATTCACACTTCAGTATTCTACCTACAATGTTAAAGTAACAATGTTTTCTACAATAAGTATCTAAACTTGTGTTTGTTGATTTAATTATTGAATAAAACAGTTTTGCTATTTATGAGGAAAATTTAAAAGGAAACAGTTCAATTTCCTAATTTAGTAGGGCATAAAGACATGGAATGAATCTTGATATTTATGGAAAGTGACTAGGATGGAATTTTGGGACGTAAAATAATTACACTTCCATACCTGGCTACATCCCTTCCCCAAATGAAAACTACAGAATGTAACTATAAATTATCATCTTTTCACTTCTCCATTGAATAAATAAAATGGTGTGAGCCTTCTCATCCTTTTGGGAAATCAAATTGATATAGTGGAAATGGTAGATACCTGGTGTTTATAAAATATATTTAAATTTATGTATGCATTTCTAGAAATATTCATCTCATCTCTACATATATAATAAAAGCAATTTTTTCCAATATAAATCATTTTTCTGTCATTCAGATATACTCCGGAGATACTCCAAAATTCTTGATGTTCTGTTACAGAAAACCAAGGCATCATAAAATCATGGTATAAGCTCAGTTTTGCTTGTGGATTTACTCTATTAGATTTTTATTTTTCTGCACAAGAAAATAAGTACATTTTGAAATCAGATGATGTCCTGCTTAAATTCATTTTTTCCTAAGTGTAAGTAAAATTTCCATTTGTGCTCTGAAGTGCTAAGTTTATTAAAATATAGTTTAAGCTGTTGAAATAGTTATGCTGTAAATGGATGGGAAATCAAGTCCATTCAGGATTCTCCCTGTCAATATCAACAGATCAATCTTGCCAGTTTTGTAGAAAAACAAAATAGAAAACATGCTGATTTCATTGTCCATCTCACCACCAATACATTTACAGCAATTTATATTGATTTTATGTTTAATAAACCAGAAGAACCTAACCATTTCTCAAAAGATCATGGCTTATATACATTAGCCACTACAACTCCATAAAAAAATGCTATGGAAAAACAAAGCTAAACAAATATTACAATCAGAAAATAAGGAAGCTGGAGTCAGGAAAAGCTTTCATGGTACAGCATGCTAGGAAAAGAAAGTCTGATTTCTAAGACTATGTAGAAAGTAACGAGCAGGCTCAGTCCACAATTTGGGTTTTGAAATTTAAACCCCGAGGAAAATTAAAGATGAAACACATAAAAATATCATTGTCATAATTATGTAATCAATAAACACCTTACTGAATTGTATTTAATTTGTTCTCTTTGAGACATATCATCTAGAGCCTCAAGGAATCTGTCATCTGTGTCAGAACTGTCTATGACTTGATAGGAATAAAGCATAGCATAAATAGAGGACTGATAAAGTGTAGGGGGCAGAAAAGCAAGGGTTTATTGAACCAATCAAATTGTTCTATTGGCTGAAATTTTCACAGTTCTTCCCTGAGATTTTTGAGGATATTGACATTAGTCTCAATCACATTTGACTCATTTACATAGAAACAATATTCTTCACCATTTACCAAGCAAATACCACCATGTTTGCGAGTTACTAAACACAGTCCTCTTATGTTCTGGAGACGCCTGCATGAGAGGTTATCTGTTGTTGGTGGGATTCAAGGCAGTGAATAGTGACGGTAACTACCCAATTGAGTGTGTTTGTAAAGTCTCCAGCCAGATCATGTGTCTGAAAAAAAAAAAGAAAGAAAAGAAAAGAAAAAGGCAATTGTTGCAGGCCCAACAGATCCAAGGGAGATGAGAAGTCCTTTTTGTACCAGGAAAGGAAGGAATATCTGTTGTCTTCATCTGTTATTTAGCAGCAATGATGCCTCTTCTTTGTATAGATAAACCTGTTGAATAATCACAGCAGGAGTGCAAAATTCAGTCAGAGAGGTTTCTATGCAGGGAGTCATCTTTCCCTTACACCAAAGGAAGAAAAAACGGGAGTGTGCAGGTTAAGAAGGTAATCATTTGATTGATAGCGCATCAGTGGTCTGTAAGTATAAGCTGGGGTAGGTGTTTGATCAAAAAAGGGAATATCATGAAGGCCTAGACCAATGTTAACTAGAATTGTTAGAGAAGTATTTGCGGGTATGGCTGTTATGTAGAGGGCAGTTCCTAAGAAGCTCGAAAGAAGCAATGGAAGGTATTCAGATGTTTGGTGAATGGGAGAAAATCAGCAACATTTTGAATGTAAAGAATGCAGAATGCAGAATGTTTTTTGTTTTATTTTGTTTTGTTTAGAAAAAAAAATTGTGATGAGTTAAGGTAAGTTTAGCTGCAGGTACAAGCTGTTGGAGATTTACATGTCAGCAGAGGGGCTCTATTGAAGAGTAGGCTACCTCACCGCTATTTGTCTATTAACCCTTGTTAATAGTTGTTCCAAGGATCTGCAATGTATACTACATGATTAGTGAGGAATGTATTTAAATCATCCCTATCAGATGTGATCCTTTTGTGATCCTTTTTGTGATCAAAATGACCTCGATTATACTCCCTCTCTAATTGGCAAGTGTAGTAGTGGATTCCCCCATAAGTATCTATATTCCTTAGACATGATTGATTTGTCTGTCAGAAAGGGAAAGAGACACAATGATCCGAATGACTGTTACACCAATTTCGGTATATTGGAATCTGGGATTTTGGCATCCTATTAAGGAGCAATTTCCTATCCTGATTATTTGATTACTCCTTTCATATGTTCCCCTGAAATACTGTAAACAGAACATATTATTAGGTAGGATAGGGCTAAATGATATCCTGAAAATAGGACTAGGTAGAGACCAGGAAGATACTATGGAGCGGGACGGGGGCGGGGGCAGGGGCGGGGGTGGGTGGCTTCCATATTATGTTGAGACCTGGGATAACTGATAAGCTATGGTGATTGTCACATCTGAACAACAGAGCCTCCAAACATTCTTCTGTGTGTTATAGCGCAAAACTTGATACTGTAGAATATTGGTTACATTAATTCCTTTTAAAGTCGGCATTTTTAAGTGTAATATGAACATACTTCTCTCACAACGTTAAAGAATTCTACAGTTTTAACTAAATGTTTTTAATTTGAAAAAATTATAGCCATTATTTCAGAATACATAATTTTTTTAGTACTTGTTATCATATAATGTATTCGTTAACTGGTAACTAACATATTGCTAAATCTGTATTATTATTAATATTTAAAAGATTATACATTAATGAATTTTCGCATAATTTTGCTTTTTAGTTTAAAAATGTGTGTATTATTATTTATTTGTATATGTGTCTGTGTAAATCTGTGCCATTTGTGTGCAGGTTTCAGTGGAAAGCAAAAGAGGGTGTCGAATTCCCTGTAGCTGGAGTTATAGGTATATGTGCACAGCCCAAAATGCATGCTGAGAAATAAACTCAAGACTTGTACAAAAGCAGTACACAGGCTTTTCTCATCTGTGATCTTTCCACCCTAATTTTATTTTTGAGAAAAATCAAGTTATTTTACTCGGAAGACTGTAGTAATACTTATATTATCAGAGTTTTGTTAAGACATTTTCTAAACTATCTCAAATCTTTCATGTGAAATCATACGTGATAGGGATAGGTTTCCTCATTACTCATAAAGACACAATTTGGATGATAAAGACATAAAGGTGAAGGATGGAGGACACAATAACAATGTGTTATGCATAGTTGTTAATGGGATTGACAAGGTCATCATAGAAAGACAAAGTGAAAGTGATAGCCATGAAAGATGCCTGCCACTACACCTGCCAAGTTTCTTTAGTTTGGTTTCTGTGTATTGATGTGTGCATGAGGTTGTGTTGTGTGTGTGTGTGTGTGTGTGTGTGTGTGTGTGTGTGTGTGTGTGTCCCTTCTTTTATTTTGCTAATGTGAAATTATATATTGCCAGTGTTTTCTTTGGTGCAGCTAACTTTCTTGGGTTGGAGTTTTCCTTTTAGTACCTTCTTCAGGAATAGATTTGTTCATAGGTGTTTTAAAGTCTTGTGGACAACCATGATCTCCTAATGGATGCAAGACATCTTTCCAGGCCCTTTTGACCTTCTGAATTTAATGTTTCCTTTGATAATTTGGGTATATTTATTTATTTATTTATTTATTTATTTATTTATTTATTTATTTGGTCTATCCTCTGTCCTTTCATGTAAGTGGGAATATATATATATATATATATATATATATATATATATATATATTAATTCCATGTGTTTAGTATCGTGATTGTTAAGAGATGAGGGTTGTGCAGTTTATTTGGTGTTCTGTATGCTTCTTCTATCTTCATAGTTCTGTGCCTTTTTGATGGGATTCTTCTCTTTTTTCTATTCATGGTATTCTTAGGTTTGGTATTTTCATGGTGTCACAGATTTACTGGAAGATTTGTGCAAAGAATCTTTTAGATCTAGCATTTCTTTTAACCAATGAATCTATTTCCTCTTTCACATTTTCAGTGCCTGAGATTCTTTCCTCCATCTCTTATGTTCTATTGGTGATTCTTGCATCTATAGTTCTTATTCCCTTTAACCTGCTTTCCATTGCCAGAATTCTCTTGGTTTGTGTTTTCTTTATTGCTTCTATTTCTATTTTCAAGTCTTGATTTTTGCCTTCACCTGTTTTTCTTTTTCTTGGCTTTCTTTGGATTCTTTAACAGTTTTGTTGTCAATCTTCCAAATTTTGTTTGTCCTTTTTCTCAATATCTTTAAGAAAAAAATAATTTTCTCTTTGGGTTCTCTATTACTTTCATAAAGTATTTTCAGTATCATATTTTTGTGCTCCAGATTTGTTGGTATGTTCAGGCCTTGTTGTCATAGGATTACTGGGTTCTGGTGGTGCCATATTAGACTTTCTGTTATTGAATCTGTTCTGACACTGGTTGCAGACCTTCTGTTTGGATGATTGCAGGACTAAGTGTTTATTGCATTTTTTGAAAGGGTGGTTTATTCCTTTGTTTTCTTTCTTATTTTTTCTTCTGGCCTAGAGGACCAAGGTTCTGATGACCTGCAAGTCTTTGGGCCCAGTAGGTCTGCTGAGGTTTTTGGTTTTTGGGTGCCTAAATTCATTTGGTCTACTGGAAACCCAAAATAATCTTTAGAAATTGTATACCAGGATATGGAACCCAGTGGAAAGGATGTGTGTGGGCTACACATGGTCCTATGGTCTCTGCTAGAGTTTCAGGGAAAGGCTGGCCTTGGGAAGAATTATATGGTTGGTGTTGGGTGACAGAGTGTGTGTTGGGGGAAATGGAGCAGTCCAGCTATCAAGTGTGTCACTCATCTTCTTGCTGGTTGGTGGGACTGCATGATAGTTGTAGAATTATACCAGAGTTGGGGCAGAGCACAGCAGTCTTGCTTTCTTAGTGATGGGAGGCAGAGGAACATAGGACATACTCTGTGCCTTGGGATCTGTAGATTGGGGCACTTCAGCTGTGAGGCTGGGTATTGAGCTGTTCTCAGGGCTGATATGGGCTGGACATTGGCCTATATAGTATGGTGGAGTTGCAGGGAAGGGCTGACTAAGGGGACAATGATGAAGTGGGTGGGTTGGGAGATAGAGTGGGTTTTGTGAGAAAGGACTCAATTGGTGGTGGCTGTCCAGCTGACAGGAGGTTCATTCCCTTGCTAGGTCTTCTTTATGTCTTTAACAAACATGTGTACAGTTTTCTAATGTGTCCACTACTAGACTTAAAATGACTTGGTTATTTTACTAACCAATAGGACATTGTGAATAACTGTATATATACTTATGTATAAGCATGATGTTAATTTTGTCTAGCTACTAAATTTGGAAAAAAAATTGTACATTTATTAACTTATTTCTTTTCAAAAGGTTAAAATGTTTTAATTACTAATGCTTTGATGTAGATCTTCATTTGATTTAAATAACATGATTATTATTCCCTATGTATGTGTATTAAAATCTGAAGGAGATACACAGATTTTTTTTGAGTATTTCACTGGAATGTCACCTGAGATTTCTTATGTCTCAATCTCTTTGCACAACTTTATTTGTATGAGAACTTAATGAAGAGGTTAAATTGGCTTAATTCTAAAATCCAGTTTTAGAATATGGAAATGAGCCTTTTCTATGCCACTATTTGAAATTTCAGTTCTCCCTATTTTTATTTCAAAAGAAACCTTATCCTGTCCTTGTACATTAGTACACAAGACCCATAGATTATTGCACTAATAAGATGTGTAAGTTGCATTACTTTATTAACATCTCCATTTATTTGTCAAGATTAGGAATGAGGCAGGGAATATATTTCAAAGGTAAGATATTATTTGGTGTGAGGGGTAGTTTTGACAGAATACATTATGGTATTGTGAAATGTCTAAATCTTGTAATATTCACTTCAGTTTATGTCTGCATGGAAGTTTCTACAGAGAATTGATGTGTGTGATAGTAAGCAAGGAGGAACCCCCCATTCTCTCAGACCCCAAATGTATATGGCTTTCCTGTTGATTGAAAATAAACTGGATAGAAACAATAAGAGATTTCTTGTTGAAAAAGTGAGGGTAGTCTTACATGAAAGCTAATGATGATATCAAGATCAGAGAGTGGAGATCATAAATAATGTAATTGTAAAAATTTTAAATTTAAAATGTCTTAAGATACTAGGTATAAATTTTAATTTTTTACTAAATATATTATGCTTTCCTTGGTGAATATATATATATATGTATATCTATATTTAACTCAACATGTACTGTACATATATATATATTATAAAAAAGATACTTATTGAAGTAGCATACAGGTAGTCAGTAGGAAATATGATCATTTATGCCTCTCTTTAGTGTCTTCTAAAGAGTCTCTGAAGCACTACATCTTTGTATCAACACACAAGAAGCCAATATTTCATCGATGCTATGTGAAAGCTCACCATGAATATCATCAATCTCATTATTCCACTTTAATATATTTTATGTTATCACATTTTACTCATATATAGTAGTGCATTTGGCTGCATTTTTAGGGAACTGTATAAGGAACTGTGATCTCAGTTTTTCTTAATCACTTTTGACCCCCCACATTTTCTCTTTTCACTGATTTCCTGCCTAACTTCAATAGTTTCCCAAAGATTACTCTATCCTTTTGTTTATTCTTAATCCCAATATAATATCAAACACAAGTTCATTATTCTTGTGAATCTGTTTTTTTTCCCTAAACATGCTTCTACACTGTTCTTTCCATTGTTCAGAAAACTGATGTAAATGGATTTATCTGATGCCTAATAATGTTCTATAATATATGCAGTACATCTTTTTCTTAAGTTGTTTAAATACTAGTTAAATGTTATAGTAATTGTGGACATCAATGTGTGTTTCTTAGCATGGCAAGTTGAGTACTGCCACAGTGAACACAGATACTTGGGCATACATCCGAATGTTGACATTAACTTCTTTACATGTATTTTCGTGTGTGTTATATCTAGATAATAGAGCACTTCAATGTTTAGATGGAAATGATGTTCCATGCTGGTTTTCAGAATAGCTATATTTATTAGGCATTCTACTGGTATTATATAAGAGAGGCAATTTTACACATCTCATCAGCATTTGTTAGTATTGGTTTTCTTGATGATATTCAGTCTGACATTGGTGAAAAAGAATCATACTCTGATGTTTTCTTTTCTTTCTTTCTTAATAACTGATGTTGAAAATTTTCATGTGATTTTCAGGTACAAAAGAGAAAATATCTGTAAATATTATACTTGCTTGTTAGTGAAATTATAGTTAGCAAATATATCTTGTTTTGCTGTATTCCAACCAACAAACTTATTCTTTTTATTTACCCTTGTGTTGTTATATTTTTCATTTGTTGTTTTTTCTACTTCTTTACATATATTGTATTTTAACCCCCTCTATAAAATATTGTTTAACAAAGACCTGCTCCTGTTCTGTAGTCTGATTATTTACATACCTTATTTCCTTTGTAATGCAGAAGTTTTTCAGCTCTATGAAGTTCCATCTGTCAATCTATGTTATTAATTCTGAAGTGATTGGATTTCTACACAGAGAATCACTACCTTTCCTTTAATTTTTGAAGCTATTCCTCTATTTTCTTCCATTAGCTAAAGATACCCAGCTATTATAGCAAGGTCTTTGAACCACGCTGAATTGATTTTTTTTTTTTTTTATACAGCATGAGAGATGAAACCTAGTTTCATTCTTTTATAAGTGAAAAACCACTTTTCCCTTGCTACTTGTTAAAGAGATTGTCTTTTCTCCAATGTGTTTTTGACACATTTATTTTTTTAGGCTTTAGCTTTGTGGATTTATTTCTGAGACTTTTCTTTTAAATATATATATTCCATTGTACTGTCTTTCTGTTTTTGTTCTATTACTAGACTGTTGTGTTTAATGTTATTCTTCAGCAATTTAAAGTCTTATATTGTGAAGTTTGTAGCATGTATTTCTTGCTGCATGTTCCTATGATTATGCCTTAAGATGCCCACACCTATGTTGTCATGTGCCTTACTCCTGAATACATCTCTTTATCTAACAGTTGTGATTGAGATCCTTTGTACTAAACTTTAATTTTGTTAAAAATAAAATATTTCAGAGTATTTAGAACAAAAGTGCTTCCATATGTACTTAAAATTTTTGCATATATATATATATATGCAATAATATATATATGCAATAAATGACAATGAGGTTTCAGAAGTACTACATTGAATTATACTTGACTATCATAATGAGTATTTACACATTCTTAATTCTGCCACCAATATGAGGCACAGTTCTATTTTCTAATACCTTGTTTAGTTTCTGCCATGTTTTATAATTTTAATCAAGGCATTTATTACCTTTGTTTTTATTGATTTTTAAGCTGTGTTGTGGGGGGTAAAGAGGATGATGCGATTATGAATGCTTTTATTTATTTATTTATTTTTAATTTTTTTTTAATTTTACATGTCGATCCAAGTTCCATCTCCCTAACTTCCTCCTTCGCTCCTTCACTCCCGCCCTACCTCTTATCCTCTCTCTCTCCTCACATGCACCCTGAAAAACTCCATTCCCATCCACCACTCCCATTCCACATGTAGGGCTATGCTATCCAGGTGGGGTCATGTAGATCTGTGAAGTAGAGTCTAGGGCTTCTCTCTTGTCTCTAGGTTAAGAGAGTATCCCCCCATGGGGAATGTGTCCCCAAGGGCCTTTTGTGCATCAGGAATACATCCTGGTTCCTCTGTTTGAGGACCCTTAGACTGCTCAGTCCTTCTAGCTGAGATTCATGACCAGAGGGTCTGAATCAGTCCCATGCTGGATTCACAGCTATTAGTCTGGGGGGGCCCATTAGCTTCTCCTTGTTCAGGTCAGCTGTCTCTATGAGTTTCTGTAGCCTGGCCTAGTCCTCCCTCTCTGCATCTTGATTCTAGTTTGACTGAGTGTTTAGTTATGAGTGTTTGCTTCTGTTTCCAACAGGTACTAGATGAGGGCTCCGTGCATAAGTTAGTTGTGGATCTCATTATCAGGGAAGGGCATTTATGGTAGCCTTTCCACAGTTGCTCAAATTGTTAGGTGGAGTCAGTCTTATAGGTCTCTAGACCTTTCTTTAGGTTCAGTTTTCTCTTCAAACCAATAATGGCTCCCTATTTTATGTTCTCTCTCTGTCTCTCTCTCTCTCTCTCTCTTTCTCTCCATCTCTCTCTCTCTTTTCTGTCTTCTAATCCTACCCTCACTCAATCTTCCTAATCACACTGCTTTCCTCTCCTCCCTTTCCCTTTCTCCTAGTTCTCTCTCCATTCCCTGTCCCAACTACTTCCCATGTGCTCTGGGGGACTTATCCCTTCCCCCTTTTGTGAGGAACCTTATATGAATCTCTTAGAATACAGAAAACACAAACCGAAGGAATGCTCTAAATAGAAAACCTGGGCAAACAATCGGGAACTACAGACGCAAGCATAACCAACAGAAATCAAGAGATCGAAGAGAGAATCTCAGGTGCGGAAGATTAACTAGAGAAAATACATGCATTGACCAAAGAAATTCGTAAATCCAACAAACCATTAACACAAAACATCCAGGAAATGTAGGACACCGTGAAAAGGCCAAACCTAACAATAATAGGCATAGAGGAAGGTGAGGAAGCCCAGCTCAAAAGTCCCGAAAAAATATTCAACAAAATCATTGAGGAAAATTTCGCAATCTAAAGAAGGACATGTCCATGAAAGTACAAGAAGCATCCTGAACACCACATAGACTGGACTCAAGAAAAAAGACCCCTCAACATATAATTTTCAAAACAAATACTATCCAGAATAAAGAAAGAAATTTAAGAGTAGCAAAGGAAAAAAGACAGGTAACATGTAAAGGCAGACCTATTAAAATCACACGTGACTTCTCCGTGGAAACCCTCAAGGCCAGAAGGTCCTGGATAGATGTTCTACAAGTAATAAGAGTCTACTGATACCAATCCAGGCTCCTATACCCCGCAAAACTCTCAAACACCTTAGATGAAGAAAAACAAGATATTTTAATGACAAAGCCAGATTTTCACAATACATATCTACATATCCAGCCCTACAGAAAGTTTTAGAAGGAAAACTCCAACCCAAAGAAGTTACCTACACTCACAAAGACTTAGACAACAGATAATCCTAATTCTCAGGAAACCAAGGGTAAAGGAAGACAAATATATTCACAATATCACTGCCAACAACAAATCTGAAACATATAAGCATTAACAATCATTGGTCCTTACTCTCCCTCAACATTAATGGTCTTAACTCACCTATAAAAAGACAAAGGCTAACAGAATGGCTACAAAGACAGAATCCATCCTTCTGTTGCATACAAGAAACACATCTAAGCTTCAAAAATAGACATTACCTCATGGAAAAGGGTTGGGAAAAGATCTTCCAATCAAATGGATCCAAGAAGCAAGCAGGTATGGCTATCATAATATCTAACAAGTTAGACTTCAAACCACTATTAACCAAAAGAAATGACGACGGTCATTTTGTATTCATCACAGGAGAAATCCATCAACACAAAGTCCGAATTCTGAACATTTATGACCAAATACAAATGCACCCACATTCATAAAAGAAATGCTACTAAAACTCAAAGCTCATATAAAACCTCAAACACTTAGAGTGGGAGGCTTCAACACCATTAGGCTAATAAATATATTAATGGCCATCAAAGCAGCCCTTAGTCAATTGTTTCTAGATTCTTGTCTCATAAACATGAAAACTAAAGTTCACAAATAACTAGAGAATTGTTTTATTAAGGTGTGTTATCGTAAGATCGTAAGTAGTGGTTCAAGACAAATAAAGAATGCAGAACTTCTGTCAAGCATAAGGGATTACAGATCTGGAAATGTCATTCTCAGTCAAGAAGCAACTTTTACTGCAGTGCAAGCCAGTACAGAGCTACATGGTAGAGAATTGGAGGAAGGGTTTCAGAGTATTAAGAAAAACATGCTTAGACTCCAGGCTGTTATACATAAAAGAGACAGAAAACAAGAAAAGGAAAGTTGTACACTTTGATTAAGAGTTATCTCTTTTGACTCAGCCATCAATGCACCAACGACTCATTAATATTGAAGTTTATTGTAATGTTATTTGTTACCCTCCAGAATGTGACAGGAAGGTCCTATTCCTGAAGATACTACCATACTTGAGTGATGGAACATGAACAGATCAAGCTCTTACTATCCGGAATTTCATGTCCTCTGGCTAGATTTGATAGTCCTGGAAAGTGCTGTACACATTTAATTTCATCCATCTGTAAACTCTGAGAGCTGATCTGGTAGGACATACCCAGAGCTAGCTCTAGAGTTATTAGAAATTTATAGTTGCTGGGGGAAGGAGCTTGTCTTACTATTTTTTGGTATGTCAACAATACTATAAGAATTCATAATTTAGGTCATTAGGCCGCAAATAGAGGACACGGGCAAGATGGCGGCAGTGGCTGGTTTGGTGTGGGGGCCTTTGCGGCAGGTTTCTGGGCTTTTGAAGAGGCATTTTCACCGCTCGGCGCCCGCGGCACTGCAGTTGACAGTTCGTGAAGCTATTAATCAAGGTATGGATGAAGAACTAGAAAGAGATGAAAAGGTATTTCTGCTTGGGGAAGAAGTCGCCCAGTATGATGGTACATACAAGGTTAGCAGAGGCCTATGGAAGAAATACGGTGACAAGAGGATCATAGACACCCCCATATCAGAGATGGGCTTTGCTGGAATCGCTTTTGGTGCAGCTATGGCTGGGTTGTGGCCCATCTGTGAATTTATGACCTTCAACTTCTCTATGCAAGCCAGTGACCAGGTTATAAACTCAGCTGCTAAGACTTACTACATGTCTGCCGGCCTCCAGCCTGTACCCATAGTATTCAGGGGGCCCAATGGTGCTTCAGCAGGTGTAGCTGCTCAGCACTCACAATGCTTTGCTGCATGGTATGGGCACTGCCCAGGGTTAAAAGTGGTCAGCCCCTGGAATTCTGAGGATGCAAAAGGACTTATTAAATCGGCAATTCGTGATGATAATCCAGTGGTGGTGCTGGAGAATGAACTAATGTATGGAGTTGCATTTGAACTTCCTACAGAAGCTCAGTCAAAAGATTTTTTGATTCCTATTGGAAAAGCCAAACTTGAAAGGCAAGGGACCCACATCACTGTAGTTGCCCATTCAAGACCAGTGGGCCACTGCCTGGAAGCTGCAGCAGTATTGTCTAAGGAAGGAATTGAATGTAAGGTGATAAATTTGCATACTATCAGACCAATGGACATTGAAGCCATAGAAGCCAGTGTCATGAAGACAAATCACCTTGTAACTGTGGAAGGAGGCTGGCCACAATTTGGAGTGGGAGCTGAGATTTGTGCCAGAATCATGGAAGGCCCTGCATTCAATTTCCTTGATGCTCCTGCTGTTCGTGTCACTGGTGCTGATGTCCCTATGCCTTATGCAAAGATCCTAGAAGACAACTCCATACCTCAGGTCAAAGACATCATTTTTGCAATAAAGAAGACACTGAATGTCTAATTTGGACTTTGGAAAAAAAAAGAATTCATAATTTCAAGACTAAACAGGCAGTACAAATCTCCCTTGATGTTGTTAAAAACAAAACATGATGACAAAAGATTGTGTGGGTAAGAAATCAGGTCATAGATTTGGGGTGGCAGTGAAAACAAAATAAAAAGTTTAAACAATATATACAAAATTTTCAAAAATTAAGAAAAATATGCAGGCCATTATTGTACATTGTCAGTATACCTTCTTGCCAGTATTTATTAATATGATATTAATGATTCTTATTATGACTACAGTGAAATCTCCATATAATTTGAACTTTAAAATCCTATACCAGCTAAAATTTCAGTCAATATAGTGAATTAAATGGTACTAGTGTTCTGCCATTTATGATTGTAAATGATTCATCCAGTTTTCCCCTGTAGTGCTCTTTGTCCAGCTGTTTTGAATGTAGAATCACGTGGTACTCTGTTTCAGGGGGTCTGCCTTGCTCAAACCACATTAGTCTGGAAGGAATCTACAGCTTTTCATTTTCTGTGGAAACAAAAATAGAAATGCTTTTCCCCCAGTAACTTTTATCAGTTGTTATTTCCTTAGCAGTTAAAAGATACAAGGACAATATAACACCGTACAGTGTCCAGATTCTCTCCATCCTGGCTTTTTTATTACTGTGTTTCTTTTACATTTATTTTTTTTACTTTTTGAGACAGGGTTTCTCTGTGTATCTTTTATCTGTCCTGGGATTTATTCTGCATACCAGGTTTACTTTACAATAACAGAGATCTGCTTGCCTCTGTCTCCCGAGTGCTGGGATTAAAGGCATGTGGAGTCTAACTGAGAAAAATTCTACTACCAAGAAACCTTGCTAGTCTCTGTTCTTTTGTTTGGAAAACCCCTTTTAAGCTTTTGTTAAATTTTAAGTGGAAGTTCTTAGTAGCCATGTGGGCGCCATCTGTAAGGAGCACGGTTTTTCTGCCCACCGCCTGCTCTTGTCCCACTGCTCCAGCCCCAATTAACACACAAAGTTAGAGACATTTTATGAAATAGTTATTTTCCACTTACTGAGATTAATTTGGGATTTTGTTATTAGTTATGTTTATTATTTCTTTTTTAAATTTATGGGTTTTGTGATATCTTTTACCATGTTTTCTTTTCTTCCTTAGGTATTTTCAGCTCTTTCTTCCTTATCTTTGTTATACATGGATATCGGTTGAAGTTGCAGCCAATGTTCCTTTGTTTTCTTTCTTTTACTATACTACTTAATTTTCTCAGTTGTTTTCCTTGCATAAATATTGCAAGGGGCTTCGATAAGGGAAAAATGTAAAGAAAAAAACTGGTGAATTCATTTGATCCAATCACATAATATGCATGTATGAAATTTTCTTAGACTAAAAACTGAATAAAGAAAACAGACAACTTTGCCTTACCCAGCCACTACCAGAGAAGCTTCCTCCTGCAACACATAGAAACAAGTACAGAAACCCGCAGTCAGCCATTATGAAGAGACAGACCTTAGAATACAGGGCTATAATTGGGATGTTTTCATGAAACCTCTCACTTCAGAGGTAGGAAACCCCACAAAAGAGGAATAGTAAAGACTGTAAGAGCAAAGGGGTATTAAGGACACCACAAATCATCACCCTCTGAATTAACAAAGCAAAGATCACAGAGACTAAAATAGCAACACGGGATCTATGAGGTCTGCACCAAGTCCTCTGCAAATATAGCTTTGTGGTTAGTATTTTTATGGGATTCCTGAATGTGTTAGTGGCCTTTTGATCTTTACTCCTTCCCTTGGGGGTCTTTTCCCTCTGTTGATTTGCCTTGTCCAACTTGAATGTAATGGTTTTAGTTTTATCTTACTTTATTTCATTTTGTTACATCTTTCTAATGATCTCTTAGAGGTCTGTTCTTTCCTAGTGAGAGATAGAAAGGAGTCGATCTGTATAGGAACTCTTAGGAATTGAGGGAAGGGAAACTGTAATCAGTACATAATATATGAGAAAGGAATCTATTTTCAATAATAAAGGAATAAAAATGTCTTGAAACAAAAGGAAAAACTGGAGTCCAAAAAAATTTTCAATATGTGGTATCACCTCAATTATTACAATATTGACATATTCATGTATAACAAAATGTTCTGTCAGAATTTAGCACATTTGTTTTACAAGAAAGAATCCTTAATAAATTTTCTATTTTGTAAAAATGAGAGCAATAACTGTTTTGCACATGTGACTTCATTGAAACTTCACAGAATGTGATCATCATACTTCTGAGAGGAATGTTGCAAAGGCAATTGTCAACACAAAGAATGTTCTCTGCAACTTGCAAATTGCAAAAAGAAAACAAAATTACCTGAAGCCTGCCTCACAGTTCAGAAGAATATTGGAAATACTTTACTTTCTTTTTTACTAGATTCTGTGGATTTTATTAGTTTGCAAATGCAAAGACTAGAGGCCTGGCTTTTAGGTATACTGATGAACAAATGCAAACTTTCTTGCACATAGATTCTCACTGTGACTCTAAATACAGCTACAAGTTGTTCAGCATCATGTATTCCATTATGAAGTGTCCCAGGGGTGTGAGAGATTTAATATATTTCTGAGTACCTGCTCAAGATTTATGTTTCTTTTCTCATCTGATCTGAACTGATTTGAGACTTGCAACATTTGAGTTTGAATGTAGCACATTTCAAGATTTGGTATATTATGACATATAATCAAAAAGAATAAAGCACCTTTTCTTTTTTTGTTTGAAAGAACTTTATCTTCCTTAACTTTAACATGTTACATGATTGCCTTTCTAAATCTTTTATCTGTTTAGATTATAGTGTTAATAATTTTCTTCATTATAATATGCTTACATCAGTGAGGCAGTGGTAGTACATGCCTTTAATGCCAGCACTCTGGAGACAGAGGCAGGTGGATCTTTGTGAGTTTAAAGCTAGCATAGTCTACAGTGTGAGTTCCAGGACAGCCAGAACTACCCAGAGAAATTGTGACACAAGAAACAAAAACAGGGGGGCCTGAGTCAGACCCATGCTGGCTTCCCAGTTATCAGTCTGGTGGCCCCTTAGCTCCTCCTTGTTCAGGTAAGCTGTCTCGATGTGTTTTTCCTGCCTGGTCTTGTCCTCTCCATCTGCATCTGGGTACTAGTTCGACTCAGTGTTTATGTATGGGTGTTTGATCCTGTTTCCAACAGGCATTAGTTGAGGGCTCCATGGATAAGTTAGTTGTTGATCTCACTATCATGTAAGGGCATTTATGGTAGCCTTTCCACGAATGCTCAAATTGTTAGTTGGCAGCAGGCTTGTAGTTCTCTAGACCTTTCTTTGTGTTCAATTTTATCTTCAAACTAAAATTGGCTCACTCTTTTATGTTCTTTCTCTCTCTCTTTCTGTCTCTACATCTCTCCTGCCTTCTATTCCTTACCAGGCTCAATCTTCCTGGTTGCACATGTTTTCTGTTCCTCCCCCTCGTTTTCGCCTACTTCTCTCTCCACTTGCTGCCCCCCCCCACTTCCCCTGAGCTCTTAGGGACTTGTCCCTTCCCATTTCACACCTTGTATCCTAGTTCCTCTGGTGGTGTGAATTATAGGCTGGTGATCCTTTGATCTAGGTCTAAAATCCATATATGAGTGAGTACATACTGTGCTCCTCTTTTAATGACTGGGTTACCTCCTTCAGGTAAGTTTCTTCAAGTGCCATCCACTTGCCTGCGAATTTCAAGATACCATTATTTTTTTCTGCAGAGTAGTATTCCATTGTGTAGAAGTGCCACATCTTCATTAACCATTCTTCAATTGAGGGGCATCTAGGTTGCTTCCAGGTTCTTGCCATTACAAATAGTGCTGCTATGAACATAGTTGAACAGATGTCTTTGTTGCATGGATGCGGATCCTTTGGGTATATGCCTAAGAGGGGGATTGTCAGGTACTGTAGTAAACTCATTCCCATTTTCCTGAGGAACCGCCATACTGATCTCCAAAATGGCTGTATGAGTTTACACTCCTACCAGCAGTGGAGGAGTGTTCCCCTTTCTCCACATCCTCTCCAACATGAGTCATCATTGGTGTTTCTAATTTTAGCCATTCTGGCAGGGGTAAGATGGTATCTCAAAGTTGTTTTGATTTGCATTTCCCTGATGGCTAGGGATGTTAAAGCTGCCACCAAATAACCTTCCACCACCTGCTCATAAATACCATGTGTTTGGAAGTTAGTCCTCTTAAAAGTGCTGCCCATTTTTCCTACTAGCTGGAACCAAGAAACTGTTCTTAAAGGAGCCATGCCTTGGATCACTGCCAGCGAACAGCTCCCTAGAGAAAAGATGGCTACCAAGAAGCCATGCTTGTCTTTCTCGTTGTATGTCTAAAATCCTCTTTAAGCTTTGTCAGGTTTTATGTGGAAATTTAGGTCCCACATTGGAATATATATATATATATATATATATATATATGTATGTATGTATGTATGTATGTATGTATTTCCTCTCCTGACTGCCCACTCCCCATTCTGACAGCTGCTTCCAAATTACCACACAGAGACTCAATATTATTTATATATGCTCTATCCATGGCTCAGGCTTGTAACTAGCTAACTCTTACACTTAAATTAAATTCTTATCTATGTTTAACCACTTGTCTTGGTATTTATTCTCAGGATGTCATTCTCATCCACTTCTCTTCTCTGCCCAGAATTAACCTACTCTAGTTTTTGCTCTCAGTCTCTGCATGTGCAGCTATCAGACAATATGTTTTTTTTTTTTTTTTTTTTTTTTTTTTTTTGGCCAATGAGAGCAATATATATTCACAGTGTACAAAAACATTGTTCCACAATATCTCATATTATATTTTAAAGAACTCTCCTAGGAAGTATTTTGAGCTAAGAAATAGAGCATCTAGCTCATCACAGCTATTGAAGCTCAAAAGAATGTTATGAAAAATCCATTTATGAAACATTTGAAATGCAAATAAAATGTCTGTTTTTGAAGAGTTTCTCTGAAAATGTCTTACTGGTCACTTCCTTAAAAACATCACATTCAGACAAAGACATGTTACTTCTGAAGCAATTCATACATTGTCTCCTTAGTATGCTCTGTGAGAACAATTTATTTACATGCCTGTTTAATCAACTGAGTGTTAGTGACACTGTTGGATACATTGTGAGTTTTAGATTGGGTAAAAACGCTGGCTGAATAGATAACAGCACCAGATACCAGAGTGACTAACGCATTCAGTCAGCTCTGGGTTTCTTAGGTTATAACAGCAGAAGTATATGGAAATATTGAGAATTGCATTTCTTATACATAGAAGTTGAACTGTAATTGTGGAATTTTATTTATTGCTTTATGTAAATTCTTGCCATCTGGTATCAAAGAGAAAGAATTGGCATATTACTACAAAACAAAATTGTATTATTGCTTAATTAATGATCATTCAATAAATATGCATAGCATGTCAGAAAATTTGAAACCCTGATGACAAACTACTAATGATTATTGTAAGAATCATTAATGCTATTAACCTTGTATTATTATAATTAAGTTTATTAATAATATTAATTTTTAGATATCATGTAATTGTTACCAATTACATGTGAGGGTAAAAGGACAGGAGGAATGGATAGAAAGAGAAAAGGGAAAAAAGGGCAAACTTTTAAGAACAATATGATCTCTCACAACATAGTGACAATGACTTACAGGTGTTTTGATATTGGTGTTTACATCAAAAAGAGGAGTAATAATCATACAAATTGCTAAAGCTATAAATCTTCTCCTAAGAAAGAAAACATGGGATATTATTCCTGTACTTAATATTTGATATTAATGTCGAGGGCAAAATTTTTTTGACGATAATCTTCCTACTGATGAATTCAAATTTTCGATCAAATTTATAAGTCAAGATGAAAGTTTTATGAGTATTATTTACTGTTCCTCAGTCATTTTTCACCATTGTCATAGCTTTCATTTTAATAAAATGGAAGGACAATATGCTAATTGACAAGATACTTTCAGCTTGAATCAGTGACTAACACTCTGGTAAGTACTGAATATATAGGGAAGTCAAAGGGATTTTGATCTGTGATGTACAAATGTATTTAGCAGGTTCAGTAAAGGTGGCTTAATGATGTGAAGAAAGAATAAAAAAAAAAAAACAAAGTTTGGGTCTCCAGCACCCTCATAAACACTGACCTTTGGAAGGGCACATCTGTAACACCAGGACTTAGAGCAGACAGAGATGGAATTTAAAGCCTGGTGGTAGTTGAGAGTTCTAACATAATTGGTGAGAACTTGGCTCAGTGAAAAACTCTCTCTCAAAAAACTAAGGAGGAAAGCAATTAAGAAACTCAACTGTTGTCAACTTCTATCCTGCACATTCATGTGTTGTGCATACACACATACGCACACACACATGTACACATACACACACACACCAGGACAGAGCCCCATAAATCTCATCCTGACATAATTTTTTTTGTACTTATTATAGAACAAAAACAAGGCAAATGCATTGCTTGAAGGGCTTAGGTAGCCAGTAGTCAATTGTTTCCTACATAGTAAGAATTCTATATGTTTGTTAGTTCCCAAACTATCTAAATTTTTGTATATTTCTTTGAAAGCATTTACTCTTCACATGATAAAAATAAAGACTGTTTCATTTCTTTGCTCTAAACAAACGCCATATATTGAACAACTTCTGCAATAGTCATTGCTCATAATTTTGATGGCCGACAAGAACAAGAGATAGTATTAATAGATCTGTTCTTGTTGCAGGGAGATTTCTGTTTTTTAATAACAAATTTCTGATGCTTTCCTCCTAAAGAAAGGAAGCTGTAGTATATCTTTGTGTGAGAGTGCATAGGTTGTGTAAGTACTTACTCATGCTTTTGTACTTACAAAACAATGTGGATGCATTGACATGCGCATGATTATGTGATTGTATATATGCGCATACAACTGTGGGTGCTCACACACATATGTGTATGTGTGTGTGTGTGTGTTTGACAGACAGAAGTCCATGTCGTGTGTGTGTGTGTGTTTGACAGACAGAGGTCCATGTCTCCTCAATCTCTTCTGTACCTTTTTATTGGTAATGTTAAGACAGAATGTCTTACTGAAAGCATATTTCCCCCTTGTTTTCATGTTTTTCTGGTCAGTATTGGCCAATGGGGTGTATGGATATGCTTGCCATCTTGTTCACAAATCAGGTGTTCTGGGCACTGGCTTTGAATGTATGTATGTATGTGTTCTCTTCTTATGAACCAAGTACTTTATACACTCAACCAAGTCCTGCACACTTTTATCTCTCTTTATAGTTTTAAGGATCCTATTATGGAGACTCCATTGTGATGACCTCATTTGAACACAGCTGTCTCACAAGCTAAGGTCTAAATATCAAGGCATTAGAAACTAAGTTCTGAGAGGATAGATTTTGCTGATACAAAATCTTTTAGTCTTTAGCAACTTACCTTGTGACAAAAAGTATAAGAGAAAAATAATATTTTTCTATGGAAACAGCTAAATTACTTTAATATTGTTGATTCATTTCTCATCAAATATATTTTATAATGTTATAATTAATGTATTTCCTATTAACTTATTTATACTTATATTTGAGATTTTATTTTGAGTACATCATCTCATCATTCCTTGTCATAATTCAAACTCTCTTCCATATTACTCTCTGGCTCTTCTTCAAATTCAAACCTTTTTTCCATTAGTTGTTATTACATGCATATTTGTATTTAATACACACATTTATCCCCAAATATAGCCTACTGAGTTTTTAATTATGTGTGGCAATATAGCCTTCAACACAGGAGATTGTGTTCACAAAGGTGAAAAGCAGTTAGTAGATTACAGATTCTATGGAAGAGAATTTGGAAGCTTCTGTGACTTACTGAGTTAGGTGTTGGGAATTGAATTCAGGTCCTCTGCAAGAGCAGGACCCTTCTAACCAGTGAGTTATAAAGTTTATGTGTGTGTGTGTGTGTGTGTGTGTGTGTCTGTGTGTGTGTGTGTGTGTGTATGTGTGTGTGTGTATGAAAGAGAGTTTTCTTTGTAGCTTCTTACATCTGATCTTTATCTATGTACATATTGTCTCTGAGTTAAAAATGTACTAAAGAGAAACTTTAGTTTACAATTTTTGGATGGCTGAAAAATCTAGTTTTTTGTCAGGCAGAAAGTTATTAATAAGAAACCAGCTGCCCCTCAACTGAAGAATGGATGGAGAAAATGTGGTAATAAACAATGAACACTTGAAATTCACAGGTAAATGGATGGAACTAGAAGGCACCATACTGAGTGAGGTAACCAAGTCATAAAAAGACAAATGTGCTATGTAGTCATTCATATATGGATTTTAGACAGAGCAAAGAATCATCAGCCTACAGTCCACACTGACAAGAGAGACATACATGGTCCCTCTGAAAAGGGAAAAGGGACAAGATCTCCTAAGCAAATTGGGATCATGTGGGAGGAGAGAGGTAGTTAGGGGAAAGAAAAGGAGAAGAGAGGAGGGGAGAGGAGGATGACATGAGGGAACAAAAAACTGAGTCAGGGGAAGAATAGAGGAGAGCAAGGAAAGAGATAACATGTTACAGGGAGCCAATATAGGTTTAAAGAGAAATCTGGCACGAATTAAATGTCCATAAATCTACAACAATAACCCAAACTAACTAAGCAATAGTGGAGAGGCTATCTTATATGCCATTCCCTGATAATGAGATTGATGACTACCTTATATACAAGCCTCCATCCATTTGGAAGCAGAAACAGACATCCACAGTTAAACACTGAGCTGAACTCCTAGAATCTTCTAGTTGCATAGAGGGAGTGATGAGCAACAGGGTTTGACCAGGCTGAAGAAACCCCAGAAACAGCTGACCTGATCAAGTGAGAGGACCCCAATATGACAGCTGGGAAACCAGACCTCATAGACATCAATCCACTCATGATTATAAGCACTCTTCAAATAGGTATTAGAATAAGTCCCGGCACTCCTAAATCTGAGCCTAACAAGGAAATGCATAATGTTTATACAAAATTACTCTTCAGCAATAAAAATGAAATCATCTTTTGAAATATAATGATATAATAGGTTTGCTGGCTATGTTTATGTCAGATCCCATAGATATAGCTATGCAACATGTTGATTTAATGTTAGAAAATTCAAACCCACTATTGCTCTTTCCAGGTCAAACTACAGAATGTTTGACCTTAGGTATGGCTATTGGGTATTTTTACCTTGACAACAGGATATTTTGCCTAAACAGTAGCTCTTGTGTCTTACTTTAACAACAGGATATTTAGTCTAATGTGTGGCTATTATGTATTTTGTCTTGATAACATGATATTTGGTTTAGGGTATAGTTACTTGATGTTTTGGGAATTGAGTAAGCAATCATGCTTTCTTGTTCTTTGGATCTTGGTAAGGAACTTTTTTTCCCTTTTTCCACTTTTGATTGGGGTATGTAAAGACTGTGTGTAATAAACTTGGGTATTTTTCCCAGTATTCCTTAGACTGTCCTTCTGACTCTAGAGTGTGTCTCTGTCTTTCCTTCAGTTTCAATAATTTTTCTACCTGCCACTACTTATTCTACACACTTTCCTCCAAGCATGGTCCTGATGAATAAGACAGGTCAGTGCAGGCTGCTTTTGTCTCCTGGTAGGGCGACACTGCAGGTTTTTGTCTTCTTGCCACAAACAGAGTCAACCAAAATGACAGGATTTCATTGAAAAAATTCTAAAAATTCTTGTTATAGGAAAATATGTATGGAATTTTCTTAATTTGTTTTTGATGTAGGAAGGCACAGTCAGTTGTGTGTGGGACCACCTCAGGGTAAATTTTCTTGAGTTCTACAATAAATCATGTTGACCAAGCAATTGGGAGCAAGCCAATAAGAAATACTATGCTGTGACCACTGACTGCACAGTTGAGTTCTGTTCATACATGATTAAGTCATGAGGATGATGAATTGTAAAATGGTACTGTGAGGGAAAGAACATGGAGTTTTATCACAACTAAAGTAACCCTAACACAATTGGTGACCATTCAGTTTAACAATCAAAGTTAAAGCTAGGGCTAATATGAAATAGAAAAACAGACTCATAGGAGGCTAGAAGCAGATATGTGTGTCTGTTGCAAGGTTATGTATATAGGATCAAATTTTTTCTGCTGTTAAATTTCATTTGAAAAAAGGAATTCATGAGAAATTTCAAAATAGCAAAACTTACTGAATTATATAATATTTCATTTTTTAAATTAATTATACTTAATCTGACTGATATTAGTCAGGGGACTTCATATCACACTTAGCTTTGTGGTATGGAGTAGCCTGTGTCATCCAGTCACATACCATTGGAGAAAATTGATATTCTTAGCAAGTACCAGTTGCTAATAGTGTCTCTGTTTTTGGTGAGAGGTTGGGTCCAATTTCTCTTTTCAGTACTATGATTTTGTCTACCTTGTACTTATACAGTTACTGTGCATACTTTCATAGTATTTACTTGTTCAATATGTGTAACATCTCTATTGTGTCTGGTTGATACTGGAGGGCAAGGCTACAATTAGAGATGCCATCAAGTTAAACTCCTGGGACAGGAATGAATTACAGCCTGTTGAGTTGCTGCCTAAAGGAATTATCCAGATATTTGTAATCATCACAAGCTACTGGCAGGGCTACTTGTTCTTTAAAACCTTTTGTAAGGGCTTATTGTTGCAATTAACCCTTACTTATGGAGAAATTATGGTGTTGCTCAAGTAGACACTTCATGTATGCTGATTTGTGTCATGGTACTGGAAGGTACAATGCATCTATTGGAAGAAAATTGTAATGAATATTATCATCCAGCTACAGACTGTACAATCTACAAAATAAAACTAATTACAAGATATATTAGCAAAACAGTAGCAGAAATGTTATGGGAGTAACCAACCATATTTAGTTGGATTTAAGGACAATGCCATGTGATGGAACTAAACCTAGAACTTGTTAAAATGGTCAACAACCAAAGTCAATAGTAATCAGGACATACAAGAAAGCATTCTGTTCTTCTCCTAACAACATATTGATAAGTGCCTCATTCTATCATCATCAGATAAAATATTTCTTGCCATTGATAAGATAAGACTAGAAAAATATAAAACTAAATACAGAGAATGAGAGAATTTGCAGCACTCAGTCCTAAATGAGTATCTTCATCAAAGTTTTCTTACGGCTTAGGGATCTCTATAAGGAGAAGACAGAAAAAAAATAATAAGTGTATGAGGTTGTATAAGGCACCAAAAGGAATTTAAATATGTAAACTAACTTTCAGTACATAGACATAACTAATTTAATTTTCTTGCTTGTTTTTCCCTTAACACTCTTAGTTCAATAACTCTTTAATTCAGATTAGAAGAAGGAAAAAATGAAAACATTAGAAATCTGAATACTAGGTATCTGGCATAATTAAATAGAAGTACTTAAACTGTATATTGCTACATCTTTAAACATATGTTTTATAATTTGTTTATCAAATGTAATATTTTATAATTCATATATAATTATACCATGCAATATAATACTTACTATTTTCTAAATGTATGTGTCAAAGTTCTAAATGTTTTATTTTTAATTAATTAGTTTCTTCTTCCAGGACTGGATTTCACTCTTTTACTGAGGCTGGCCTGAAACTAAGTATCCAGAGTTTTCTTTTAAACTTATGACCATCAATCTTTCTTTAATGCATGATCTCTGTGATTAGAGTTGCAAACCATCACACCTTGCTTCCAAGTGGTTTAAGTACATGACCACTTTTGAGTTTCACTATGAACATTTGATGAGAATATTATTAGTCATATTTGAAAAGAGTTACAGCTCAATTCTACCTGATAGTAGTAGCCTTGTTTGGTATGGCTGCAGTTTCATACCACATCATTGCATCTAGGATAGAACTGAAATGCCACAGTATTTAATTCTGTGATATATATATATATATATATATATATATATATATATATATATATATACATATATATATGTGTGTGTGTGTGTGTGTGTGTGTGTATGTATTTGTACTATGTAATATATAGGTAATATATAGTATTATAATCTATATATTTTCTTAATATTTTTAAAAGCAAAATATGAGAGAATTTTTTATTGAAGTTTTGAATATTTAAGAATATCATTAGAGTAGTCAGAATTTAATTAGAAAATGTAGCTAGTATTGATTTTTCCAATACAGAAATTATGTTACAAAAAGTGATAATGGTGAAAAAAAGTACATAAAATTCCACCTATAACATGAACAGTTAATCTGTTGTAATTTATGTTTCTGCCTGCCTCAATGAAAGCATATTTGATAAAAACAATTCTTTAGACTCTTTATTTGGAAACATTAAATCTGACACAAAGACATTGTTTCACAAGGTCGGATGTTTACAATAATAGGATCAAGAATGAAATGTAAATTGATTTAACCTGCAATGCCTCAATTGCAAAGCCTCAAATACCTTCTCCACAGCTTGCTAATTTTAAATGTGTTACTTCTTTGTCATATGCTTTAAGAACAATTGAATAAAGGGGTCAAGGCCAGACTGGAGAAACCCACAGAAACTGCTACCTGAACAAGGGGTAATTCATAGACTCCATTCTGATAGCTGGGAAACCAGCATAGGACCAACACAGACCCCTTGAATGTGGGTGTTAGGAGGACTGGGCAGCCTATGGGGCCTCTGGTAATGAATCAGCATCTGTATCTAGTGTATGAATGGTCTATGGGAGTCCATTCCACATAGATGAATACTCCCTCAGCCTAGACACCTGGGGGGAGGGCCACGGCCCTGTTCCAAATATTATGACAGACTTTGAAGAATCTCCATGGATGGCTTCAGCCTCTCTGGGAAGCAGAAAGGGGATGGGATCGATGTTGCTGTGGGGAACAGAGGAGAACAGGAGCAGGACCTAGAATTGACATGTAAAACAAGCTTGTTTCAAATTTAAATTTAAAAAATATAAAAACCGAAATAAACAAATTAAAAAAATTGTAAGTGTACTATTGCTTGTAATTAATTTAGAGTTAATTTTCTTAAGTATTTGTCTCATCTAGATGAGTTTTACTTGACATAGCATAGAAAACTGAAAAACAGTTAGTTCCAAGTTCATATCTTTAGAAGTAGTTCATTAAAATACTTCTTTTTGTTGTTTTATATCTTGTGCATGTGTGTCTGCACTTAACTGCAAGTGACTGGGCAGGCTGAGGATATCAGGTTCCTCCTGTTTATAGTGGATACTGGGAACCAAACTCCGTTTTGCTTACAAACAAAAAAAGCAACAACAATAAAAATAGTATGAATCCTTGACCATAGAACTTCTCAAGTCTCCTGACCATTGTTTCACTGAATATATACCCATGAATATGTTTCAAAGAAATCTTTATATACTGTTGTAAATGTTGAGCCAGATCCTATTCTGAAAGTAGAACACATAGGTTTAATGGAGTTTAACCCAGTAATCAAATTTTGGCAGCAAATAATATTTTCCATTTTACCTTTACTTATCTTTATACTTGAAATTCTGTTCACTATACTACAGCTTTCAAAACCTTACCCTACACATTTGCTAGCATAAGAACTATTTTGGTAGCAATCTCCTACCAAAGTCAAGGCTTGTCTGGTCATGTCACACTCATGATATGATGTACTGTGTGTGTTAATAGATTGATACTGAGCAGATAATAATCTTCTCTGAGGCCGAACAACAGACCCTCAAAGTCATATTTTCATCATAATTCTTACAAATTACGGCACCTGAAACTAAAGCACCTATATTTTCAGAATTAAAACCATGCATAATTAATGCATTAAAATGACAGAAATTGATTGACATCATTTGTGATGTGATTGACATCATTAAAATGGTATTGAAATGACATGGACAAAATTTTGTCTGCAATATGCTTTCACAGATAACAACTAAAAATATTACATAATTTAAAATGATTAAATACCCAGGACCACTAACCAAAAAAGACAGAGAAAATAAATAAGTATTTTATTACACTAGATTATAAAACTTAGTTAAAAATGTTAAAGAATTAACATGTTATAACAGAAAGGAAATACTAAGAAAATCATTTGGTTGTACTATTGTTTTATTTTTTCTATTTTAATCTCACATAGAAATTTACTTTTAAAATTCTCATATTCTTCTTGTGAAGATGCAGAAAATTGTGTCCAAGATTATGGAAATCTACATTTTCTATTATGAAAGAGGAATCTCCTAAAACTAACCTCTGAAAATAAAGATGAAGCCTGGTGAATTTGAAAATTATTACCTAGATCAATTTGTGGATTATTAGAATGATAAGAATGCTGATATTTTATTTAGAAACTCACAGTATGAGAGAATGATGAGGGTGATTTCCAGGGAATAATTTAGTTATCTGAAAAAAATGTTTTTCTTCCAATTCTAGATAGATAAAAAATAAAATAAAAACAATTATAAGATGAATTTGTTTAATAGGGAGTGTTTGTGAATACGCATATACATGCCACATTTGGATGAAAGAAAAATCTGTAAACTATATTGCAAAAAAATTTTGGAATACCAAGAGTAACTGTAGCCAATAAAGACAAGCTATATGAATTAACGTGAACAGAAACCAGGCCACACTATAGTTGTAACCTTATTTAAGAACTGTGGCCAGGAATTGGTGGCAAGGCCTTTAATCCCAGCACTTGGAGACAGAGGTAGGCAAATCTTTGTGAGTTTGAGGCCAGCCTGGTCTACAGAGCTATGTTCAGGACAGGCCCAAACAATACAGAGGGACCCCCATCTCAAAGCCTAAGCTAAAGAGGCCTCAGCTTGAGAGTGCCAGGTCCCAGGTAGATCCACCTATCGGTGCAGAAACATCCTGAGTATCAGCCAAGCCTTTGTTCCCTATTGTCAGGCCTTGGCTAGAGATGAGTCTGGAACCAATTCCAGTGGACTATCCCCTACACACTTTCCCGGGAGTTCCCTGGGTTGGCCCCAGATCCCCCTGCCCCTGTGTCCTGTCCCCATCAAAAGCGCTCTTGAAGCCCCGATATACCCCCACCTACCCCCACCTAGAACCTACCCTCCCCCTAACCTGTGTTCTACTCTGCCCACTGTGCAACTGCTCTGGGACAGAGGGTGGAGCCAACAATCCAGATACCTTCAGGGAACCTCCGGAACAGCTCTGAACAAAGGAGACCTGCCTATCCACTTGGGACCACCCATAATTTCTACCTGCCTGGTCTCTGACTCCCACTGCTGGTCCTCTACTGGAGTTCAGGGCCCCACCCAGAGAACTGCCTATCTCTGCAGAACAACTCTGAATTTCTGCTGGCAGTATCCTTGACTCCCATCTCAAGCAAGTGGATGGCACTTGAAGAAACCATCCTGAATGAGGTAACCCAGTCACAAAAAGAGGAACATCGTATGTTTTAGTCATATATGGATTTTAGACCTAGAGCAAAGGATCACCTGCCTATAATTCACACCACCAGAGGAACTAGGATAAAAGGTGTATTCTAAGAGATTCATACAAAGCCCCTCACAGAAGAGGGAAGGGGCAAATCCCCTAGAGCACATAGGAAGTGGGGGGCAGTGAATGGAGAGAGAATTAGGAGAAAGAGAAGGGGAGGAGAGGAAAGCACGTGCTACTAGGAAGATAGAGTCAGTGTAGGAATAGAAGACAGAAAAGAGAGAGTGAGGGGGGGAGAGAGAACATAAAAGAGGGAGCCATTATTGGTTTGAAGAGAAAACTGAACCTAAAGAAAGGTCTAGAGACCTACAAGATTGCTGCCAACTAACAATTTGAGCAACCATGGAAAGGCTACCATAAATGCCCTTCCCAGATAAGAAGATCAACAACTAACTTATGCACCATTGTGGAGCCCTCATCTAGTACCTATTGGAAACAGAAGCAAACACCCACAACTAAATAATGAGTTGAACTAGAATCCAGATGCAGATGCAAGACCAGGTTGCAGATGACCTGAACAAGGAGGAGCTAAAGGGCCCCCAGACCCTTAGCTGGGAATCCAGCATGGGACTGACTCAGCCTCCCCCCCCCCTCCCCCGAATATGGGTCTCAGCCAGAAGGACTAAGCAGTCTAAGGGACCTCAGACAGTAGAACCAGGATGTAATTCTGTTGCACAAAAGGATCTTGCAGACATATCCCCCATGGAGGGACACTGCATTTACCTAGAGACAGGAGAGAAATCCCAGTCCCTACTTCAAATGACCTGTCAGATCTACATGACCCCACCTGGATGGCATTGGCCTACATGAGGAATTGGGGTGGGGGAATGGGAGGGGAATGGGAGGGGAGGGTGTTTAGGGTGGATGTGAGGGGCAGAGAGGGTAATAGGGAGGGGGTGAGGGAGGGAGGGAGGGATGGAGGGAGGGACGGAAGGAGGGAGAGGAAACTGGGATCGACATGTAAATAAAAAAACAAACACAGAGAAACCCTGTCTCAAAAAAACAAAACTAAAAAAAAAAAAAAAGAAAGTAAAAGAAAGACAATTGCGCATTAATTGTTCAGATCAATTTCTAGAAATCTAACTATTTAACTACCCTTTGATTTTAATAATTTCAATATATGCCTAAATGGAGGTCCATTTCTGACTCATATTTATGTAAATAGAACTTGGTTATCCATCTATATCTCATATTAAAATTGTTTCTCTGCTATTTTCTTCAGCTCTTTATTAATAAGTTATTATGTGAATGTGTACTTCAGATGAGACAATCAAGAAATGAACTTAAGATAGAAACAAAATTCAGCAGTTACAGGGCAAGAGAAGAATCACTTATCAGAAAGAACTGTGTTGTTCAATTATTGATAGCAGTTATTAAAAATTATTCATATATTGGATTTTACAGACTGCTTATTCTTTAAAAATATCATTTTAGAGGGCAAGATAACTTTCTCAAGGTTTAGGCCATATTACATATTTCACTGATTAATTAATTAATTCTTCCGATTTGGGAGTTGAGATAATTAAAACAGTGAGATCAATACTGTGTCCATTTCACATGCTGAACGTTTCTCAATTCACAAAGGAGATGGCAAATAGCACTCCAAGGACTCTTTAGAAAATAAGTATATAAGCAAAGCATGTTAGCCCACTGTCATTCCATATTCTAGTAATCTTGGCTAAAATGAAGATGAAACAGCTTTTCTGCCTGAGATGGAGATATCAACTGCATTAAATTAGATCATTTGGTATTTAAGTGAAAGACAGTTTTTTTTCCTACCCCCCAGAATCTGAATTACCTACTTCAAATAACTTCATAAATTGGACTAAGCAATATTGAGTTTGTGGGTTGTTTTTCTATTCCCTTTGCTTGACACACAGTTCAGTACTCTATTTTTTTCTTTGACTGTGAAAGAAGATTTAATAACAGAGACTATACCAGTAATGTAGAAATGAAATGCTTCAAATTGCATTTGTGTCCCCAGTGTCTGCTTTAGACTTGTCCCACGAAAAGCACATATTCTGAAGCAGTTATAAAGGACTCTTATTTTGAATAGATAATTTATTTCACACGATACACATTTCTCTCCTTTGAAAACAAGAGGAAAATAAGGGCTTTGTTCTCATCCCAGTGTAATTGTCTAGAGAACACTGGTATGTGTATGTCTCACTTCAGTTTTTACACTGTTAAAATATATAATTTACAGTGAGTGCACATGAACGTGAATGTGTAACTTTGAATTTTCTTAATTTCGCCATTGGAATAGTTTTTGAAACTTGAGTTTATTGATCTGCCAACACAGAGTAGAGAACTAAAGTTAAATTGTGCAAATAATCTCTTCTTTGGTATTCATTTTGAATGTGATTCGGACTGTCACTGTAGAAATTTGTCACAGTATGCTTAGCCTGGTTTCTACTTCTAATGCTTTTCCCAGTTTCTCAATGATGCTGGTCCTGAAAGCAGCCTTGATAGTGGTCTGCTGGTGGTCATTTCTCACAGGAAAATTAGGAAGAGATCACTGACTAGGCCTGCCCAGCTCCAGAGTACTGATCAGTTATATCACACTCTGTGGTGACATATTATCTTGGAAGCTGCTTGCTCCAAATTGCCAGTTAAAATTATACCTTGGAAATCTGTTTTTTTTTTTTTTCTTTTTATCCCACTCCCCTCCCCCTACTCACAATTAGGAAAGATAACAAAGAAGGTAAAAGAGCAAAGAAAGTTCTCCAACCCTAAAAAAAAAATGAAGAAGAAAGATTAAGTTCTTTTTTAATTACTATTATTAGGGAAGATGGATGACTAATAAAGATATATGATAATAACTTTAAAAAGGTTTATTTATTTTATCTTGTGTATGAATTTTCTGATCCTGCCTGTCTGTATGTGTACCACATGTGTGCCTGGGGCCTGCAGTGGTCTGAAGCGAGCTTTGGAGTCCATGGTTATGAACCACCATGTGGGTGCTGGGTTTTGAATCAGAGTCCAAAACAAGAACAATTAATCCTTTAACTGCTTAGTAAACTAATGAAAGTATTGTCTTTATAATATCAATGTAAGGAAAGGAAAGCAAGTGTAGGAAGAATACATTTAAAGAAAAAAAGTTAAAAATAACCCAGAGGAAAGAGTTCACAACAGAGAATTGTTCCTAAAAAAAAACCTGAGTCTAATATCTGTTGTCATTCAATCTCAGAATAAAACCTCAGAAAACAGTGATGTTTGTGCTGAAAGGAAACAGACTTGGTCCTCAATTGCTGGTGATACTTCAGAGGTTCTGGAAAGTTTGATAGGTGAGGACTAGCCACAAAAGTTAGGACATTGTTGTACTTTTCTAACTATGGTTCTGTGTAATGTTAGGGTTTTTTGTTTTGTTTGCTTTTTGCTTGTGACACAGACTTTCATTATGCAGCCCTGTCTAACCTGGGACTCCCTATGTAGACCAGGCTGGCCTAGAACTTACAGATATCTGCCTGCCTCTGTTTTCTAAGGGTTAAAGGCATGTGCCACTACATTCTGCTAATTTGTTTTTCCTTTTTATTAATTTTTAAAAATTATTTTAAATATCGATCCTAGTTCCCTCTCCCTCACTATTTCCCTCTGTGTCACCCTCTCATGCCCCCCAACCAATCTCTCCTCCCAACATCCCCCCACTCCACTTGTAGGGTGATGCCATCCAGGAGGGGTCATCTAAATCTGTCAAGTCATTTGGAGTAGGGACTAGCCTTCTCTCCTGCCTCTAGGATAAGGCAGTATCCCTTCATGAGGAATATGCCCCCAAAGTCCTTTTGTGCACCAGGAATACATCCCAACGTTCCTTAGAATGCTATGGTCTTCTAACTGAGACCCATGTTCAGGAGGTCTGAGTCAGTCCCATGCTGGATTCCCAGCTATCAATCTGGGGGCCCATTAGGTCCTCCTTGTTCAAGTCTCTGTCTCTATGTGTTCTGCAGCCTGGTGTTGTCCTCACTCTCTGCATCTGGATTCCAGTTCGGCTCAATGTTTAGTTGTGGGTGTTTGCTTCTGTTTCCATCAAGTACTAGATGAGGGCTCCATGATGAGGGATTCGTTAGCCGTCGATCTCATTATCAGGGAAGGACATTTGTGGTAGCCTTTCCACTGTTGCTGAAATTGTTAGTAGGGGTCAGTCTTATAGGTATCTGGGCATTTCTTTGGGTTCAGTTTTCTCTTCAAACCTCTCTCTCTCTCTCTCTTTTCTCTTGATAACACTTAGGACACCAACAAAGTCAGGGACTCAGTGTTCCCACTCTCAGCTCCAGCCATGTAGTGTAAGATGCAGTGTTTATTAGTAATAACTGTTTCATTTCAAATTCTGTTACTACTACCTTATCGAATCAGATGTAATCTCTTCTATTCTACACTGGTAGATAAGTTTACAAACATTATAAAGCAAAATGTGTGAAGGGAATTATGCTTCAAATTTCACAAAGCCATTTCCAATACAGGAAAATAGAATTTAATAATGAATACATTTTCCTATGGTTATTTAGCAACCTATTATCAAAATGATAATGAATTAATAGGATTTGCTTCCATCTGTATATACTTACTTGCATGTTTGTTTTTAGAGATGATCCTTTCTTATTAGATAACCAACTGGTATTCTCTTCCCTAGGGAAGACTATTTCTTAAAATGGTATTTAAATCAATAACATTCAAGCTTAAAAGAGGCTCAGCTGATATATTTAATTAAAGTAACATTCCAGTTTGATCATACTTTGAGTTTACTCATTTCTGAAGATTGTTTATTAAGTTATTTCTCATAGAACTCAACATGAAGAATTTTAATTTCCCAGGAGAATCAGACAGAGTATTAAAATCATACTTTACTCTTATTCTTAGTACTAAAATACAGGTGTAGCTAATGAGCATAATTAATGAATATATTTAAAGTAAATTAAACTCTTAAAATTTCTTCTGATATATTTAACATTAAATTGAAATAATAATATCCACTACATAGTAGACACCATTTAAATGCAGTTAAAAAATTACCATTTATTTATCAAAATGCTAATTTCAGTAATTACAACTGTATTATATAGACACTTTATGGTCAACAAGTATAATATTTCCATTTTCTGCCCAAAGAATTTTTAAGAATCAATTCATGCAATAGATCATGATTAGTGTGTCTTCAAAAATTATCTAAACAGATGAAAATTATTGTAAACTAAATAAATTTTTCTCTATTATCAATAAAATCCTTATAATACTATTTAGATAAATTTGTTGCATAATAAACACAATGTTTTATAAAGCAATATATCACAAACACTCCACTTTTAGGTAGACTATTTAATATACAAAACATTGTTTTTAATGATTATCAAATAATGATTATTCTTACATTGTACATAAGAAAATCAGCATCTTTTTAGTTCTCTTAAACAGTATGAATTAATGAGTGTGTATATATTTATTTATATAGAGTTGGCATGTATATTACTAGTTAGGAGAGTAGTTGCATAAGAAACATAAAACGTTTAGAATGGTGAGTGCTAGTATATGCCTGTAATTCTATAATTAATGAGGTGGAGGCAAAAGTAATGTAAGTTCTAGGTCATCCTTAGTTACAAGATAAATAAGGATTCTTGAATCCCACTTCTTTTTCTTTAATTTATTTAATTGGACTATTTATTTACATCCCAAGATCCCATTTTTCTTCTTCTGTTTTCACATAGTGTATCATTTCTTTAGGTAATTTAAAAAATGACAAAGCCAAAGACAATTGTTAACATTCATGAAGCATTGATTATATGTCAGGACTTATTTAAACATCTCATTTTAAATTGTCATAAATTTTATATTCTGTCAATTTTTAAGGCAGAAGAAATGAATGTTATTTTCTCAGACAACACACAACAAATAAATAATAAATAAATTGCTGCTTTTTTGGAAACACTTAAGTTGTACTTGATTCTTCTTTTCTCATCACAACATAGACCAGCTTCTTTTCTTGGGGCAATATTTTTCCATATATACATACATATATACATACATACACACACACACACACACATATATATATATAAACATTTTAATACATCCCTGATAAATTTACTATACATATATTTTTGATTTTAAATTATATATTATAATTGACTATTCTAGTGTCTTAAGGATATTAACAGAATATATGCAATGAATATAAATATATAATTAAAATATAATTATTTAATTATACTTATTTACAGACAAATTCAACAATGTTAAATATTTGTGTCAAATTAGAAGCACATAGGAGAAAAAATATTGTGCATTTGTAAGTAAAAAATGAAAAGAAGTGGTACAAGTGGAGTGGGGGCTGTGAGGGGAGGGTGGTCAGGATACATGTGAGAGGGGAAGAGAGGAAAAAAGGGAGGGAGAGAGGGAGGGAGGAAAGAAATGGGGAGGAAGGAATGGAGGGAGAGGGAACTTTGATTGATATGTAAATAAATAAAAATTTTAAAAAGTATTAATTAGTGTTTGATGATATTTTATAAAATCTCAGAAAAAGTTTGTGTTAGTAAGATGGCTAGAGTATTATAATGGTTTGTTTGTGGGGTGATATATTATTTTTGATTTCTTAAAACTTGCCTGAAGTTTCAGAAAGCATAGTTTGCCACAAACTATAGAAATCAGGCACATGCCTTTAATCCCAGCATTCAGAAGCTAGTAAATGGTGGCACATACCATTAATCCTGGGAGTCCTTAAGAGGTAGATGAAACTCTGTAATCCCAAGACCAACAAGATCTAAATGAGATTGATCCAGTCCTAAAAGAAACTGCTCACAGAAAGATGATCTCATCATCCCACTGTTAGGGACGTATATAAGACACGAGCAAGGTCTTGGTATCAGGCATTCATTCTCAGCCACAGTAAATATAGGAAGACATTCAGTCTCAAGATTCTCCAGCCATACTGAGAAGAGGCAGCATGATCAGTCCATTCTGCCTGATGGGCACTAGTGGGTGGCGCTAGTGACCAGCTACTTTATTTTATTGACCCTCAGCTTGAAGCTTGAACTTCAACATCTGTGTCTGGGTCTTTTATTTATTTTGTTAGATGTATATGTTCATAAATTTGGCCTCCATGATAAGATAATTGAATATTAACATTTTAGTGAAAAAACACATTGCATAGTAGCTCTCTCTTTTCCTCCCCCACATACACAAATGTATAATTGAAAAGTAAACACAAATAAGTCCACGTTCCCATATGGCTACTTTGGGAACTTCACATAATCTTATTTAAATCAGTTCCTTAATAGTTCACTTCATAATTGAATTATTTATTGCCCAACAATCATTTAATCATCAAAAATCTCAAAAAAGTCATTGTGTTTACTCATAATCTGTAATTTATATATTATGAATAGATACAAAAATACAACCTCTGCTATGTTTGTCAATATTTGCTGGCATGTTTAAGGTGACAAATTGTTCCTGTTTCACAAGCCACACAATTTCAGCTGAAACAGATTAATAAATATTATCCCTTCTTGTATCATCTTACATACTGTAAAACATGTCCAATATTTTATTCCACTTACTATCATGGATTTCATATTTCTCTTTAATAATTGTTGTTGGTAGGGTTTTCTCTGGCTAAACTTGACTAGAATCATGATTTTGTAGTGATATTCCTGTTCCTTAGTTCAGAAAGAATGCCATGTGATTATAGAAAAAAAAATCTATACTTTAATGCAGCCTGATTAGATAGGAATTAAGCATGTACTGCCCACATTGTCAATATCAATAAAGTCATACTTTATATATAATCAGAAATTTGAATAAAACAGTTCCTTAAATTTTACTTGAGGGTGACATGAAATGCAGTCAATGCTTTCATAGCAGGTGATAAATTTGAGCATTTATTGTTTTCATTTTCCCATTCATTAGACAGAAATGACTTATTTAAATGCTGAAAATTAAATGAACTTTATTTTTTGATTGTTTGTTGATTATTTCATACAAATATCTTTTATTCATATTTACTCCCTCCTCCAAACCCTCTCAAATCCAACCCCTTACCTATCAAATAAATTTTGTATTATCCACCAATTTCAACTTAAACTGAAAGTGCATTCCAAAATGGACTTCGGTGGAGAAAGCATAAAGAAAAAGCAATCTGTATGTTAGTTAAAAGCATACAAAAGCAAACAAAAGCAGTTGTCGGTATGTGTAAAAAGATTCCTGTAAGTATCAATATGTCTTCTGTTATTAGTTATAGGTGGTGAAATTTCATTTTTTGATTTTCCATTTAAATTATTACTACTTAATTTTTTATTTTTTAATTTTTAATTCCACAATATTATATTTATCCTTACTGTTAAGAGAATAGCAGCATGTAATTCCTAATTGGAAGTTTTATGAGAAAATTAAAAATGTTATAAAACTTAGGTTTGAAGAGAGAACTGATATTAGAGAAATGCCCAGAAATCTATAAGGATGACCCCAACTAACAATCTGAACAAGGAGAGGCTACCTTAAATGTCCTTCCCTGACAATAAGATTGATAACTAACTTACATGCCATCCTAGAGCCTTCATCTAGTAGCTGATGGAAGCAGAATCAGACAACCCTGCTAAACACTGACCGAACTCCTGGAGTCCAGTTGCAGAGATGGAGGAGTGATGTGCAAAGGGGCCAAGACCAGGCTACAGAAAACCACTGAACTAGCTGTCCTGAACTAGAAGGGAGCCCATGGACCCCCCAGACTGATAGCTGGGAAAACCAGCATTGGACTGACTCAGGCTCCCTGAAAGTGGGTCTCAGTTAGAAGGCCTGGGAAGTCTAATTGACCTTTGACAGTGGAACCAGGATGTGTCCATGGTACACGAAAGGACTTTGGGAGCACATTCCCCATAGAGGGATACTTCCTAAGCCTACAGGCAGGAGGGAGGGCCTAGTCCTACTCCAAATGACTGGCAGATTTTGATGGTTCCTCCTGGAAGACATTACCCACCCTGTGGAGTGGATGGGGAATGGGATAGGGGGTGGTTAGGGGCCATGGGAAGATGGGAAGGAGCGGGGACTAGGATCAATATGTAAATTAACAAAAATGTTTAAAAAGTTAAAGAAATAGAATGGAAAATAAAGTCAGACAGGAAGAAGAAGTAAGTGTAAAGAACACGATTTTCTGGGATTGTTGATCAATTTAGGATATGCCCATAGGATAGAGGAATAAATGTCATATGATTCCCACTTGCTGTAACCCACCTTATTAGGGTGTGAAGGTCACACAGATAAAGAGCCAAAGTCATCCCATGATCCCCACAGCCCTAGTGAGTAAGCTTTGGTCACATGTAAGTCCCAAGGGCTTCACATGACTTCTTTCCATTTCTGTCTCTCAGGAAAGGCAAGTAAGAGTCTAGAGAGACACCAAATCAGGGCCTCATGCTAAAGCTTCCTGTACAATAAGTATATTCAACACATGAAAGGTATGGAAAATAGTCAAAAGCTGTTCCTGATTATGAGGACATGCCACATTTGATTATAGGTTAGCCAAGGTATGCAGCAATTCTGTTTGTTCATAGTAGCAACTTGATTCATCTCTAACATATGCATAGGATGGGTTTGAAACTTCTAAACATACTGGAGGGCAGGAAAAAGCAGTCATGTGTAGATAATGTATCTATATATCAGTGAATTTATCTATCTACCTATCATCTATCTTTATGTATATACCCATATATATATATATATATATATATATATATATATATATCAATATTTACACATATGACAATATGTAGGCAAATAAGTATACTTGAGAAAATTAATCCAATGTTTCAGTGAGTCGAAAATGTCTTTGGCTAGTGATAAGATTTAAAAAATTTCAATAAATTATTTGAAAGTTGGATAAATGATAAACTTCTCAAAATCATGTTTAATTGTAGATCTTCTATGTTTCCCAGTCTTATATTCAAATCTGAAATGTTCGAGTGATTCTTTTTTATTTAAACCTCCATATAAACATATTCATTACTTTGATTGATTTTTCATTAATCCCTATTTAGATGTTTAAGTTTGCAAGTTGAAAAGGGGTAAATTAAAATCAGTTATTCTATTCTTTATATTTATATCTAGAAGTAATATTATGCATTGAAAATCGCTAGAGTATGTCTAACCAAATAACAGTTTCAGGAGTATGAATATATTAAGGTAAGCAGAGATGCAAATAATACTTGAATCAAGGCATAATTGCATCAAATGAATAAAGATATTTAGATGTAAATACTCGTTCATCTAGCTACTGTGTTGGCACTACAGCGCATAATTTATATTTGCTTCTGAATTCCAATAGCAATTATAATAAATTACTATTCCCTTCTTTTCAAATTCTGAAATTATGGTAACAAATAAAACAGAGCATATAATTCAACATTTTTTATTACTCATCTATGTATTTTGATTCAAAAAGTTAAAAGGATTTTAAGATAATCAGAACAAATTATCAAGTTATAAAAATTAGTGAAGAAAACTTTTACTCACTGGAATTTAAATAATAAAGAGTTATGTTTTGACTATTATTTTAATATTCTTAGCTGTCAAAAACTAAAATAGATAAATTTCTAAATCATATGTTTTTTATGGAGCATATTATATTTTATCAATGTTATAAAAAAGATAGACTATAGGAGGTAAATCAAAATGTGATGATTTGTAAGAAGGTTTTTTCCACCTGCTGCCGAGTCTTGTCCTGCCGCCGCGCCAGCCCCATATAACACACAGAGACTCTGTATATGATATAATTCTGTTGGCCAGTTACTAGTTTCTTATTGGCTAGCTCTGTGTTAATTATTAACCCATTTCTATGTATTTCCACGTGGTCTTACCAGCGAGAGGCGGCTGGTGGTTCTAGTCTCTCCAGACTCTCCATGTTGACTCCTTACTTCTTCATTTTTGCTCCTTGTATCCACATCCTACCTAGCTAGCTTTCCTATTGGCCAACAGTGCTTTATTCATTAACCGGTATGAGAAACATATAAAGAATGACATCTCCCATCATCTCCTCTTTTCTGTCTAAATAAAATAAGGGTTTTAATCTTAACATAGCAAAATATATAACATAACAGTTATCAAATAAGAATCACAGTTAACAATATGTAGTCCATAAACATTTAGCAAGTTTTAAGAAAATATTTTATCATATCCTATTTATCAACTTTTTATTTTAGAATAAATTTTGGAGGGTTAGAGGATTTTTAAGAAGTAAAACTTGCATGTTCTTAAATATGAGTTTTACAAGATCTTTACAGATTACTTACAGAGAAAAGAAAGAGAAACTCATTCCCAAATTTTAAGTACAGAATAAATAGAAACACTGTTTGCTCTTTACTGCAGAAATCAGTTTATAAGCAAAAATCATTATTACTGTAACTTGTTATGATGATAAATCTCAGAAATTAAATACATTTGGAAAACTATGTCAATATAGTCATTCCTACAGACAGCCACAGCAATATAGGTGCAATTTCAACCTTCCTTTTTCTTATCTGTCCCTGGTGGCCTTGTTTGTCAGTACCACAGAATATTTGTCTGTTAGGTTTTGCTTACCATCATTTTTCTATTTACTCGGAAATATTATAGCTTTAGGTACATTTACCAATATTTAATAAGGGCTCTATTTCCTGTTTTAAAGATTACTGATTACAGGGGATGGAGAGATGAATAATAGGTTAAGAGCACTGGCAAGTTCTTCCATAATGGTATCTGGTGCCTTCTTCTGGCATGTAGACATACTTTCATGTAGAATATTGTATACATAATAAATAAATAAGTCTTTAAAATTTTTAATAAAAGATACTGATTACAAAGTAAACTATGTCATGCAATTTCATCAAGACGCACATGCTATTTAAAATAACTTTCCATGGCGAAGGCCACCAATTTGCATTACTTTTTATATACCATTGTTTTAAGTATATTATGAATAAATAATCAGTTTTGCATATCAAGGATCAGAGAAATCACTTACTTTTAGATAACTGGGAGAATCTTTTTTTCCCTTCCTTTCAAATGCAAGTATTCCTAGTAGGACATTGTCAGTGGGACAATGGAAAAGATTTTCTGACATTTATAAACTTCCCCACATCTGAACATTTCTTGAGTATTCACACCAGACAGGTATCAATTTCCTGCTAAGTTAAAGGGAGGATATGCTTGGATAATTCACAGTGTGTACTAAAACTCTCATATTACTGACACCATCTCACTTGAAATACAGTTAAAATACTTTCTCCAATCAGTTGAAATCTTTCATTTAGTCCTCTGTTTTGATAATAACAGTGGTGAACTTCATTGTTACTATAAACCTTCACCTGACGATATTAGTTCACCATTAACTTCTCATTAAAGTTATTGCATCACAATTACTTTTTGCTGTGTAATAAAGTTCCATGGTTATATTTGTTATATCTTTAAAATGTATTCAATATATTTATTTTAGGCCTACTGTATACATGCAATGCTCAGAAATGCATTAATATAGGGATAAGAAAGTAGTAAGGCAGGTATGCTGGCTCATAAAATCACTTTTGCCAATAAAAGCTGTCTGAGTCACTGCGAAGATGATTACATATGATGTTATAGTTTGAAATTCCAGAACACACGTAAAGTCTAATGTAGGGGCACTTATCTATAAATCCTTTTCTGCTATTATGAAATGAGAGGTAGAGTCAGGGAGATCACAGAAGTTTGCATGAGAGCTGGCTTCACATGTTCTTTGGAGAACATCAAAAAGCTCTCTTGACAAAGTAGATGGTGAAAACTGACAACTGAGATTGTCCCATTGCCTCCACATACTTGTTGTGGACATGTTTGTCCCTTATGTTCAGTGATGTCACTGATACCTTAATCAAATTAACAGTTGCTCCAATAATTCCATAATGAGTTCAACTTTGTAGCTTAAACACTGTATTGATGCCTATAAGGAAGAATTTATGTGGAAAAGAATTGATAGCAGGCTTACAAATTACATGTTTAATGAGCCTGTTCCTAAGGTGCTTGAAGATCAAATCATTCAAATTTTTGTCTGGACTACCAAATGCCTTGGCTATCATGGATCTATGAATAACTTCATATGGTGAATTTTCTACATCTACAAACCGATGCACAGAATTCCCAGTGTCTGTGTCTTCCAATGCATGTTCCCTTTTCATTTGTGGTTTCCGCAGCATTTGGTAAAGTCAATATTTTTTCCTGACTATTGAACATTTGGAAATAAATAAAGCATTTTATATATCAAACAAAACTTGAATACTTCTGTATTTTCTTCCAAATAAATGACTTTTAGATTTTCTGCTTAACTTAGAAACGATTGATTATATGCAGGGTACCACATAACCAACTTCTGCATATATTCTGTCATGTATCCTCTTGTTTTAAAATACATATTAATAAAATGAAATAATGTGTTCCTTTTGCTGAATTTTTATTTAATTTTATCTTGTTTAAATATTGTAATATCTTACATTTACTTGTTCCTGATTTTACTATCATCTGAAGGCCATAAAAGTGTTCTTGGAAACTAAGTGTGATTAAAATTGTATGAAGACACTGCTCAAATAATTTAAGTCTTATCTTTGATGCTGTTTGTTATGGCAACCGTAGTCATGTATGGTACATCTCAATGGGAAATAGAGATTGATTTGGAGTCTGAATATTTGATGTAATTTAATTATACAAATTCCTCTATATTGCCTTCTATCTATACTCATTATGCCCATCTTATATCAAAGCTCTTAGGTATTTGATAGATTGTCAGAATGTAAATTTGACCTACATAAATGGTCACCTTTAGGAAAGAACTTTAAGGTTTATTGTTCCTCTGTCTCAACCAAGTTGTAAAATAAATAAAAAATTCTAACAAATACTTACTTGTCTTTCTGAACTTTGATCTGAATATTTAATTTTTTATTCCAAATTTCATCTTTTAAGTCATTCAACAAAGTTAAAGTTGACTACCTCACCTTGTATAAAGTCTTAACTTCTATATGCATTTCATTCTGTTTTCTCTTAAAGTACTTCTCTCATACTTATGATATCAGTAGATAGTTCATTCTAGGTGACCATAGGTAATGATGGAATTCCTGTTTTAACACCAAGTGAAACTGCATGCCAAATAATTTTTTAAAAATCTAAACTTTATTTTGATAATGTTTTTCCTGAAATTGCTTGTCTTGTATTACTAAAGATATTAATTTTATAATAACCCATGACCATAAATAAAATATCTACTTTGTATGTCTAAGCAAGCATATATATATATATGTGTATATATATATATATACATATATATATATATGTGTGTGTGTGTATATGTATGTATATATGTATATCTGTAATTGAATATATATACATACATACATATATAATTGAATCAGTCACAAAAGATCTCAAAACATTGTTGAGGGCTGAATTCTAGGACGATTAAAAAGAAAAGATCCATAGAGAATGATATGTTCTGATGTATTATCCTGTTTAAATTCTGTTTGTTTATTTCAAGGAATTGAACTATGTACTACAACATTGGCTCACCAGTTACAAGTGCTTGCTTCACTTGCAGAGAACTGAAGTTCAGTTGTCAGCACTAACATGAGATAGTTCTAACTACCTATATCTCCAGCTTCAGTAGGTTCATTTCCCTTTTCTGGCTTCTGAGGGTACCTGCATATATTTTAACACACACACACACACACACACACACACACACACACACACACACACACTGAATAATTCCCATAGTGGAAAAAAAAAACCAAAAGAGTAATAACCACTCTGAGGATTCTGTGATAATATTTATAATTAATTCTTAGGCTTATGACATATAAACTATGTGTGCTGTTTTGTACTGCTGTGTGCGTGTGTGTTTGGGTATGTACATGCTTGCAAGTTTAATGCTCCAGCATAAATCTAGAGCCTTGTATTTTCTAGAAGCTCTGTGTTTATGTGGGATGGCTTTTTTCCAAAAAATTTGGATTAGTAGTTGGGAACAACATCTGCACTGACGGGTAAATGTTGCTAAGATACAGTGATGGAAATTACAGTTGTTATTATCTGCATGTCTGACTTCCAAAGAGAGTGATTTAGAAGTGGGTAATAGAAATGTATTTCATGCATAGACTTAATGTAATGCTCATTTTCTGCTGTATTCAATACTACTCTAAATGAATGGTATTTCAAAACTATAATACACTCCATATCAACAGGTATCATAGACTCTCTTCTTGAGTTCCCCCTATATATAATTTTGGGTCTATTCTTTCTTACTGTAGTGATGATGCACAATAAATGGTTTGTGCATCATTCTATTATATTGAGCCAAATAAAACTAATACACGTGCAAAAATTTTACTGATAGAGTTACAAATCATACATTATATTCTACCAAGAGAGAACAAGGAAGAAATCCAGGCTAGTGTTGATCAATGCAATCCAACTTTCCAGGTTTTATATCACGTTTTTACGTTTTTGTAGTATCATGGATTGAACACAGGGTCTCATCCATGCTAGGTAAACTCAATTACAGTTGAGCCATGTCAATTTCTGCTATTCCTTATTTATACATTGAGGTTTTCACACCTAAAGTATTTACTATAAATTATACTACTTTTTAAATACTTTTGTTGATGTATTTGCTAAGATTCAGATGAGATTATGTCAAGTCAAGGGGAGACTGAGGTCCACTTTCAAATACCAATGTGGAAAAAGAATGTATGGCTACTAATATGATCATCATTCAGAATAAATCTAAATGTGATATGATTTCAAACAACAGAAAAAGCATCAGAGCTCAAATAGTAAAGGCAACATGGAGCCGAGCTAATGATGTACAAATAAGATTATATTCAATAGTAAGGAAATAGAAAACATATGAAGAAATACAAAATAATTGTTTGAAATCCACAGGAAAATATAACAAAAATAGGAAGAAGAAATATTACATTGGAAATGACAGAGAATAGAAAGCTATGAAAGTAAAATCCATTTTTAAAAAAGGAAAAAATAGAGAAACATGAAAAAGAAAAATGTGGACTGGATACTATTGAAGAAAATAAAGAAATTAGGTACATCTATTCTTTAAAAAGTAAGAAATTTAATAAATTTCCTAAAAGTTTTGAAATTCATATATAAATATTTAAGTAAAATAATCCATTTCAAAATTTTCTAATATTATATTTTTCATCTTCAATCACATTCATTAAATTTTCACACATGTATGCAATACATCTTGGTGATATTCATTCCCAACTCTTCCCACATGGTGCCCCAGTCCTCTCCAAAATATTTCCCATTTCCATCCAAACATCATTAATTTGGTTTCCATAACCTACTGCATTCAACAACTACTACCCATATGTACCTTTAACTGTGATTCTCCACTGGAATATGGGCTTTCCTTGAGACAGAGAAAATTGTCTCTCCTCCCTCCCTCAGTAATTCTTTTCCAAATAGCTCAACAAATAGAGGAGACTACAGAGAGCAAGTTCCAAAATTAAAATGAAAAAAATGCATAGGAATAAATGATTACATTAAAAACATGGTTAATAAAATCTTAATGCAACTGCCAGAGCAGAATGTTTTAACAGTTAATAACTCCTTGGAATTTTTTGTATAATTAATTTTCATCTGTGAATCACAACTGCTAAAGTTGACATGTATAAAGTAGTAAATTGTTGGGTGTTTAATAAACAAAAAATGTTTTATGGTAATTTGACAACTAAGGATTTGACATGCTTCAATAAGATCTTCCTACAGGTGATAGATGATTCATCCCTGTCTGTTTAAAAGGTCATACAGTCTAGCATTTCTGAGGAGCAATAATAAATGAAAAGAGAACATGTTTGAAATAATGAGGGGGAAACATTTCCAGCTTTCCTCTTCAGAATACTAAGAGAACATTTATATAAGCACCATAAATAGGTCAATATCAAATGAGTCAAAGAAACCACCAACAGAATGTATTTTCTTTGTAACTATTTTTATTTCCTTTTTATTTTAGTGTGAAGACAATATGGAAAGATTTCCATGATTATTATGGGCACATTCAGAAGGTAAGGAAATATTATAATATCAAATCATACTATCTCATTTCAATGTTTAGAAGCAAGAAATGTGGGTTATCATTATATTTTAATTGTATCGTCCTATATGTATTTTCAAAGTTTTTCTTATTGTATCTTAGACTATTATTCAATATGAAACATTAGCAAACTTACAAAAATAAGCTTCATTGTTTAACCATAGAAGTTTTTTTGCAAGTTCAATGCATTTATTCATTTGACCAAAAACAATAGACAGCTTTATCAACAAATAAATAATTTGGTAGGCATACAAGTGAAAACAAGGCTTCTTTAAAAGTAATCATTTGGTTTTTATATTGCAGTAAGATGTAATAACATTAAATTCATGAAATAGTTCTTTAAAAAACTAACAAGAAATTACTGATATTAACTACTAGAAATAAAAATAAATTTTATTTTTATACCTAACCTTTAGATATAATAGCATATTTCAATCCGTCTCACTTCATGTTTTAATTATTAAATAGTAGAATTTATCTGAAAATATTTAACCATCCCCTTATGCAAATAGAACTCTGCTAATTAAAATAGATATTTACTGGTGTCTAAGATGAAATTATTATTCAAATTAAATCTCAGGATATTATTAAAAATAGCATATCTATGTGTTTTATGAAAACTTTCATTTTCTTATTATTTCTGAGAATTTATTAAACACAGTAAATCTTTAAGATTCCACATAATTCCAGATTATTTCAATAACTTATTTTTTGTAACATATAGATAATATATACATTTTAAAATAGGGATGCTCATACTTTTCTATTAGTTTTTAAAAGATACTAAATTGATTGGTCTTGTATACTTAACTGGATCTAAAATTATTTCCTCTTGTCCCTGTTAAATACAGCACATCTTAGACAGAAATTCAGAATTGTTACCAATGGAAAATTAGAAACTGCCTATAAAATATACTTTTTCTCATTCCAGATCACATAATGCTGGTGAATTTTAATAAAACCCTATGGCTTGAGTTGTTAACATGTTCCTACATGAATAAGTTAAATACGTATGTATTTGTGTACTGTCACTTATATAAAGGACCAACCACATCATTGATTTAACATGAGTTTACTTTGCAAGCATATGTCAAACAACATGGAATTTTAAAAAATCACATTAGAAAAGATAAAATAAGGACAGTTTTTAAATTTAATTTCCAAAGTCAGTGTAAGAAGTATTTCTAATAAAGAATTCAAGTTACTGATACTTAAAAAGAAAACACATTCATATCTGTTATAGAAAAAAAAGTCAATTTGACTTTTACCAATTTATTTACTGGAAATGCATTGAAATGTTAATGGATAATTTCTAAAACAGGTTAGTGAGGAAAAGGATATGCATAGTGAACTTTAAAGATAAACATAAAAACAATTCATATAGGAAAGTAGAGTTCAAAATGAAAGATTTTGTTCTGTTAAAATATTTACTAAAAGTACTGTAATTTTTCCAGTATTTTTTTAAAAGGATAGAGATTGTTGCCCTAAAAACAGGTCTCAACTGGTCTGTTGCTCTGGACTTATTGATCAGCTTAAGATCTTTCAGTAGCAGTAGAAATCACATTCCTTTCTGGTGCTAGGCTGAGTGCTCTGCCCTGGCTCTCATCCACAAGTTTTCAGTTCATTGTCCTAACAGCCATTTTGACCCATGAACTCCCTGTTTTCTAAGCCAGGAGGGATGCTCCTAACCCTAGAGCCCCAAACTCACATCAGTGCTATATTACAAAGTCTCCTCGTATCACCTGCATAGGTCCCTCACATGTATACCCAGAAGCAGTTTTCTTGCACTGCAGAGAAGGGACACTACCTCTCAGGAATGCTACAGTTGATGGCAAAAGAGCCCAGGGAACCATCACAGAAGGTAATCTGCAATCTAGTCAGCATCCACACCCAGTCTGGCTAGGAAGCAGGGTGGTCAGACATGGACAATGCTAAAGGCAAATTGGGAGACAACGTATTGAATAGCCATTTGAGGCCCATCCAAGGTTTAAGTTTATAGAAGACACAATATGTATATTCAGTACATTTCACTTTCTATAAACCCAAATCATGGGCTTAAATAGAGTTTTCTCCCTACCTTATTTAGTATCAGATATTATACTAAAGCAATAGAGAATGAACTTACTTTTTTTTTATTTTACCTACATATTTAAATAAGAAAATTATGAAGAAAATTGAAGCAAATATGAGTGATGTAGGAACTGACAAACTTAAAAATCCTACTTCAGAAGTTGGATGACATGACCAAAAGGAATTTGGGCACTTAAAATAGAAGGATTTTCTTGTGTTGTGGTTGACTGCTCTCACTCTTACAATCCTTCCTACCTTCTTACACTAGATTCCTCCACACTTAATTTTGGGATGTGGTTCTCTGTGTCTGTTTCAATCAGTTTTTGGGTGAAGCCTCTCTGATGACAATTGGGCTAGGCTAGACACCAAACAATAAATGAATATACCATAACATCATTAGGACAATTCACTGAGTTTTTTTTTATTTAATTTTATTTTTATTTCCATTGATGTTTGTTTCTCTACTAGGTCTCTGGGTTACAAGAAAACTCACGGAATCAAGTAGCCTAGATTCTTGGGACTCATAGAGACTGAACCACAAACCAGAGAACTTTCATGGGACTAACACATATCCTCTGCACATAGATTACTACAGCTGCAAAGATTGCTCTCCTCTAGTGGGTATCCTAACAGTATAAGCAGGGGCATGTGTGACTAAGTTACCTGCTTTGGGGAGCCTTCTCTCTTACTGGATAATGTTATCAAGCCTTAATAAGAGAGGAAGGTCCTATTCTTTCTGCAATTTCATATGCCACTTTTGGCTATTATACAAGAGAAGTCTGCCTTTTCCCAAAGAGAAAGGAGGAGTGGATACATGGTAAGACAGCAGTGCTTTTGGAGAGGGCAGTACTTGGGAAAGAGGAAGGTGGGAGGGGAAATGGTGATCACTGGAAAAAGTAAATAAATTAATATGAATAAAACAAGGAAAATAGAAGAGAAGGAAGACACTGTACTTTCAAAATTAGAAAATGGGAACACCATTCCTATATCTCTCACATATTAAACTGGAAAAAATCATGAGAAAATTTAACACTGAATTTTTGAAATTTAAAATCAGATGTACATTGGATGTTGAAAACTGGACCAAATATATTTAAAGAAACTAGATACCAATCTAGCATAAGGAAATGTCAACAAAGTAGTAAAAAAATGAGCCCTCTGTTTCAAACAGCTAAAGATATTTATGAAAATATATCATACTGCAATATTTGTGTTCGTTTGCAAAATTGTGGAACTGAACAATGCTGTTTTAATTTGTACTTTTAAAATTGTAGTGACAGTTTCAGCATATTTATTCTGTCTAAAATGTGTATATATTTATTTTATTTTTAATTTTAAGATTGTCAAAATGGATCAAATACCTCAACATAAATGCAGTCATACTGAACTTCTTAGAAAAGAAAGTGGGAGGCACCCTTGAACAAATTGGTACAGGAGATTGCTAGCTGAACATAACACCTGTACCACAGATACTGAGAGGAACAATTAATAAATAGTACCTCCTCAAATTGAGAAGCTTCTGTAAGGCAAGGAAGATAAGTCAGCAAGATAAAACAGCAGCCCACAGAATGGGAAAAGATCTTCATCAACCCTACATCTGATAGACAACCCAGACCTCCTAAATGTGAGTTCAGTTAAGAGGCCTGGGAAGTCTATGGTATCTCTCACAATGGATCCAGGATGTATCCTGGATTCAGGAGACCATATCTCCTAGAGGGATACTCCCTTAGCCTGGAGACATGGGGCGAGGGCCTAGGCACTACCCTAAATGACTTGATTCTCATGATCTATCATAGAAGGCCTCTCTCCCTGGAAAACTGATGGCAGATGGGACGTGGGGTTCTTTGGGGGCATGTGAGAATGGGAGGGAGATGGCACTGTGATTGATATTTAAAGTACAAAAAAAATTAAAGGAAAAAAGAAATAAATCAATAGACTCTCTCTCTCTCACACACATACACACACACACACACACTCATATATATATATATGTATGTATGTATGTATGTATAGCGTGACTTGGAAGGATTCAACCCTAGACAAAGAATGATAGGTAACTAAGGAATGCTGAGAGGTGGATATTTATAATTCCTCAGAGAAGATTACATTGATAGGAACTTAGTAACAAATACAAATATTCAGCCTTGAAATATCTATCTATTCTTTGCTCATATATTAAATCTTGCTCGTCTTAAAGTCGTATATACACAAATAACATTATAGTGACTAAAGAAAATATGAATCTTTGTTTGGTGGCTTATCTGAACCCCCAGTGGTTTTGAGTCCTAAATTACATTTGTACTTGTAATGAAATCTCTAAACAAATATCTGCCATGAGTCAGGTTTCCTTCACTGGAATCAGAAATATACCCGGACTTGATTTCTATGATACAATGAATGACAGTTCTACATATTTGGTCTTCTTCAGTCATTTTTTTCTTTGAGAACTTTGCTCTAGGATGCAGTATTTGGTACTTTAATAAATTCATTTAAAAAAAAGAAATTTATAAGAGACTTGAAAAGAGAAATGTGTATTGGCTTACTTATGTTGATTCCTGTAGGCATCTCTTGGATGTAGCTACCTTGATCCTAGTAGATAATGATTTCGATGTGTTCTTGAAATAGAAAATTTCCATTCTGTCATATAATTAGAGTGTGTTGTTGTTTGTTCTTCTCTGAAGTGTGGTGGGAGTCTGTACTGAATCTATCAAGTTGTTATTAGTTGAGAAGTTTTTATTGTTCTATGGGAGATGTAATTCTATATATATATATATATGTTTCTCTGATTGGTTAATGAAGAAAGTCCTGTTGGCCAATAGGAAAGCAAAATAGATTCCTGATGCCTGTGGGTGAAACCTAATTCCCTAGGTCTCATGAAAATCCCTATTGCGCTCCTGACACCAGATAAAACATGGTAAATAAGAATCTGTGAAATGACAGGCTGATGGATGTTTATTCAGGGAAAAATCACTTACACCAGGTTCCTGTCCCAGGATGCCTCAGGATGCTCTCTGTCTTTGATTAGGAAGTGAGTGAGCTGCAGTGGGGGATCACAGACCTAGTTCCCACAGTTCATGCCAGCATTGTCCCCAAGTCATAATGGGTGTGGTCAGTGCATATCTTACTACAATTCTCCTTTTAATTAAAGAACATATTTAGGCTTGATACAAAACTATGTACAATGATAGTAAATATCAAATATGCTCTATTAAAATTTATATTGAGAACATACAAACTTAAGACCTATTGCCAGTGAGGTGTTCTTGGTATCAACATTTTTCTTGAGTGGACTCTGTTCTGTTAGAGACAAGTAGAGACTCACACACCTTCTTTACGGGAGGATTCCTGACTTGGCATAAACAGAAAAAAAATGGCTCTGTTAAGAGGCCCTGCTAATAATTGAATGGTGTGAATAAACAGCTGGGTAATACAGCCACAGCTTTAATTTTAACAATGTTGTTGCTTAGCAGATAAAAGACTCTGGCCAGAGCTAGACATTGGTGGCACATGCCTTTAATCCCAGCACTGAGGAGGTATAGGTAGCCTGATCTCTGTGAGTTTGAGGCCCTGATCTACAGAGTGAGTTCCTGGACAGGCTCCAAAACAATACAGAGAAACCCTGTCTCAGGAAAACAAAAATCAAAAAATAAAACAAAACAAAACAAACAAACAAACAAAAAAAACGAACAAAAAAGATTTACAGTAAAGACATATTAAAATAAAGAAAGCCCACTAAAGGTTTACAGTGTGTTTTAAAATATATGTTGGCCAATAGGAAAGCAAGATAGATGGGATTAGGGGAGGTTAGGATTCTGCGAAACATGGTAGAATTTCGATGTGATCTCAGAAAGAGAGGATAGGTGTCTGCTGTTTTTTTGTAAGAAAAGACTATATATATATATATAAATATATATATATATATTTATATATATATATATATATATATATATACATGTGTGTGTGTGTGGTGTGTGATTATAAGTTAATATTTAAGACAGAGCTAGCCAATAACTAATGCTATTAACCATACAACTTCTTTATAACTAATAGTTTTGGTATATTATTTTGGGACTGATGTGGCACTAGGAACAGGTGGGTAGAATAATGTTCATAACATTATTGATTCTATACAGTTTGCGGAGATGTGATATGCTAAATTATTTATGTAATCTTGATTTAATGTGTTTTAGACTATAGACTAAGAAATTCATCTACTTTATGTTGGTACTAAACATATTGCTGGTAAAAGAATGGACCTGAAAAGAATTATCCTAAGTTTCTTAATCCAGAAAGACAATTACTGCATATATTCTGAAATTCGTGGATTCTAACAATTAAGATTTTGATCTCTATGCTTTCTAAATACTTTCTATGGAATTTAGGTAGCTAGTATGGGGCCAATTGAGAAGTAATATTTTTTTCACAAAAAGGATAGTTAATACTAGTATTGTTTAAAAGAAGGAGAAATTTTAAAAAGTATTAAGTAAGGATAGAGAGGCTACAGTATAGTAGAAGAGCAAATATGAAGAGGAATAAAAAGACTACAGGTCTTTTATAAATGTAAAATTGTATTTGTATACTTATTGACTGTATGTGAGTGGGTATATGTAATGAGAATGTAGTTTTCAGATCCCTCCTTTCAATGTCTGTTCTTGGGATTAAATCGTGGTTACAGAATTTGAAAGGAGGCATCTTTATGCACTATCTTACCTTTTTGTAGCACAGGACAAATCTTTTGAAGAAAAACAAGGTACTGCACTTCTGTAGAAGCTTGTCAAAACATGTGCATATCTAAAAACAAAAATAAAATGAAACTTACAATAGTGTTAATGAAGTCTATTCAAAGGTACTGTTTTTATAAAAATAATAGTCTTAAATGTGACAATAGAATACACAGAAAATTTGATTTTAATAGAAATAATGATGTCATTAGATAGTGTTAAAAATTATTTCATCAATATATTCTAAAACCAATGATATAAAGGATGGTTAAGGTTTACAAAAATATTAAAACAGGTGGTTGAAGACATATTAATCTAAAGCGTTTCTGCAATCAAATCATTTTATAAGCATTCTGGTACACATCCTTAAATATTAATGAGTATACACTAGCTGTGCTTCTGAAGTGATCCACATCAGGAATAATTAAGATTTATATTAAGTATGCTAGGGTGTTAACTTTTGTAGGAACAGATTATGTGATATCCACATCAGTATCACAAAAAAAAAAAAAAAAAAAAAAAAAAAAAAAAAATGGACCAGAAATCATGCAGGAATTTCCTCTTAGTAGAAACATTATCTTTCAAAGGAGGCATATCTGACTCAAGGAGTAAATAAAAATTACAAGACTCAGTAAGTAAACAACTTACACATTTACACATGTCAGAGATTCACAGGTGCCCTTTCCAGGAGATGCAGAAAGAAAAACAAATTGTGCATATGATGCGACCCAACAAGCAAACCATATAGCAGGCACCAGGATCTTAAGTGAGTTCTCACCCATACTAGAATAAGCCTTTAAAAATTAAAGTGGCAGTGAATCAATAATGTTCTTCAAAGTATACTAAAAAAAAAAAAATCTACCCATTTTGTAAGCTAAACATGGATATGACTTTTATATATGCTGTCTTGCTGCCATATCTGGGTAAATAGGAATTTATTTAAATCTCCTCAGGAAAGTTAATACAACACAGGTTATCCTAAGAAACTTAAAAAAAGAATTAAATTAACTAAAAATGATGTCATTGTTAATAATGAATAATAATATTAATAATAATAAAATAATGTATTCTTTTCTTAATATATTTGGAGGGTATTGGTTTCAATAACAGCATTCTTCATGATACAAAATGGTATCACTATATGATAGGGACAATAGATCCCTTTGAATAAGAAAATAAATGAATATAAATGCTTCTTTCAATGGGGAGAAGAAAATAGAGTCAATTGAAGCTTAGTAATGGAACAAATATATATGATTGTCAAAGTGAGATGGCAAGAAATGATGAATATGAGGTCTTTATATTTGCACTATATATCAATGCTTATATCAACACTAATCTCTTAGCCAAAGTCTCATTTGACTACGCTTAAGAATTATTACCTGACTCAGGAGGATAGAAATATACATACTATTGTATAATATCATTAGCTTATACCCAATCTTTTAACCCAATTAGAAGGTAATATTTATGTTGGCAGGCTTTTTTGTCTATTTTGTTTACTATTGTCATGAAAATTTTCATGAAATATTTGTATATGTTTGAATAAAAAATAATTTCATGTTGTTCAGAAGGGCCTTTCTCATTTAGTCAAATGAAGCTCGAGGGAACAATACATATGACAAAGAGCTTATAGAATTCTATATTCTAATAAAAAAAATCATGGTCTATAATGCAAGATGTAGATAGATTGCCTAATATTAATTTTAGATATATTTTCTTTTATGGTTCTCTAAAGAGGCATTTGGAAAATATCATAGATTAATTACTTACTGCTTGTAGGAGTGTATTAATCATAAATTCTCTTTTACTCTTTCCAGTTACATCATAAGAGAAAAAAATAAAGTGCAATCTTTCTAGTTCAAAACCTTCACATTATGCTATTTGTTTTTTTCTCCTTTCAAAGAATATAATACTACTCCTGTCAAGTGTATCCCTGTTTTTTTGTTTTTTTGTTTTTGTTTTTGTGTTTTTTATAATGGGAATAAAGAGGATAGTTTTATATTTCAAATTGTGTCATACCATAATATTATACACTGTCCACTTTGTATTGTATTCTATTTCAAAGTCAGAAAATATACTCTCACTTCGCAGACCATAAAGCAAATTCTATTCTTCAGCTTAAAAATTGGTAACACTTACTTCACTAACAGCAACAGAGAAGGCAAATTTCTTTGACTTATTATAGGATATTTAATTGTAATATGGTTTAATCAATAAGACAGTCTTACAAGATTTACTTTTATGCTTTGTTCCAAATATTTGATGTATGAGTAATTAACATTTTAAAATTTTTCCTCTATTCAAAATGTAGTTAATACAATATAATTATATATCTGCCATTCTATGCACCAACTCAGACACAGAGATTTATTTCTAATATATTTTTATTGCCTGATACAATTATAAAAATAAAAAAATATTAACAATAATGATGCCTCCTGCATGGTTCTAGTGAGCAATATAGTTGGGACACAGTAACAATATAAATCTTTGGTTACAATCTTGGTTGCTTCTTATTAGTAAGTCAGACTCCAACACTAAAATCATTTTATGAATGGCAAGTCAAACAAAAATCTTTTGGTTTTGGGCTTGAGATTTTGTTCCGGAGGATTATCTTTCACAGTCCTAAACTTTGGACCTCAAGATCTGAACAAAGATGATTAAGGCACACTTTTTTTTCTATGAATAGTGTTCATAGATCCCTAGAAAAAGTTAGCTTCATATTACATCAAATAATGCAGGTGGCAGGTTCCATGGCAAGAAAGCAGAGGCCAATTTCTCTCTAAAAATGAGCTTTATTTGGGGAGCCTCATGATTGTTGTGGAATGGACAGAGATTTGTCTTGAGGATGGATAATACATCGTACATGAAGCAGCATGTTAAGGCTTTGAAAGGAGAGAGTCTTTGTTTTGAGACCAAGAGCAGAGATTCATAAAGACACACACTTTAAAGAGAGTGAAGAGTGATGCCTGTCATTGATAAACATGACAAAGTGTCTGAAGGTGAAACAAAGGAAACTCCTGAAAATCTCCCAAACAAAAGACATAGCTTACTTTTATAAGAATGTGGTGACTATAATCATATATGTAACACCTAGTACATATGATTCCATGAATGCATAAGGGTACTGAGTGAGACCATATATTTTTCTTGTAGTTGATACGATGTAAACACGCTGAAAGGTAGAGGAGGGCAGGGCTTTGTTAACTTTCTGACGAAGGGAGTGTCTGTCACAAAGGCCCTGGCGTAATTTCTGGGGGAGAGTAGACTACTTGATGGTCTGCAATCTTACAGTATTCATCTGAGAGAAGAGAAAGTGTGTAGACCCTCACATGATTTGTTACTATTTTAGCATTCTCATTGAAAATATCACTATATAAAAGGAACATTCCCTCTGAACAAATTAAAACAAATCTTGATTGTGCTGCATTTCTGAACTCTCTTCTCATGAAAGGGATGAACAGCTTTTAGGCTGAAGAGTTCCTTTCTTGTATTCCAATTCCATTTTATCCATTATCTTTTATCCCTTTTCAATTGGCAATTAAAGGAAACTATAGTGTTTTGTTTCTACAGGTCCTTATTTTTCTTCATATATACATAAAATAGATGGCAGATGATCATTATAAAAATATTGAAAGTTAGGGCTGGAGAGATGGCTCAGCCGTTAAAGGCTAGGCTCACAACCAAAAACATAAAAATATTGAAAGTTCCACTATATGCCCTATATAAAGACAAAACAATGACACCAAATTAAACCTGCTATTTTTCATTTGGACATTTAATAAAATACATATTTCTTCTTAATTAACCATACACAGTTATTATTTATCCAGTATTTAGAAGAGATTATTGTGTTCAGTTATCTCTTCTGATACTGGAGAGTTTAAATACAGCAATTTCAAAGGGAAATAGTAAATCTCTGGATCAATAGACTCTGAACTTTGTGTGTTTTGAAGCACAAGATAAAGTCAGAAAACAATCACAGTCTGATGAGATGCACTTTTAAAGTTTCTTTTAAATCATTTAAATTATTAAATTATCTGTCCAGTACATTAAAAAAAGACATTATTTTACTACAAAACATAAAATGTTTTAGAAAACAATCATTCATCTACATAATCATCTCTCTATTTCTTTAGCAGTTGCTTTTACCTGAGAGTCAAATTATGCTTCTGTAACACAAATATTCATTTTCTTCATTCAAAAGTTCCGCTGATTACAAAAGTCACCTCTTTTGAGCTGGCACAATTACAGAAGCCAGCAGTGCACTTTTAGAATGATTGTCTTTCTAAACAATAGTTTACTGCTTTCCAAATACTTAAGATTCTTGCTTTTTATTTTGGAAGAAGATAAAAACAAATGATTAAATATTTGTTAAAAGGAATGTTGAATTTGATAAGTGTTATATTTATATGTGTATTTTTATAATTTTGAATTCTACTGGATGTGAGGTAGTCTGACCCTGAAATTGTTTTCTATAGTGAAGGCAAGTATTTGATTTTTTACCTGAGTATATGTCACTAAGACAATGGAGAAATACTTATTTTAAATATAAAACACATTTTATGATAAATTTAGTAAAATGGCATTAAACATTTGTATATGTATTCTATGCAATATACATGTATTATGTAAACTATACACCCATATATGTAATATGGGTATATGTTATAAATGCATATATACTAACTGTATATAAAAAGAAGTGCTATAATAAAATTGATTTAAATTTTAAAGTTATTGGTAAAATTGTTTGTGTCAAAGGTAATAGCTTTTGTAATGAGTAATAATTATGAAGATGTTCAAAGCAGAGAAACTAGCTCCTAGAATAGCTAGTATACTCAGTGATGTAAACGGTTGTTTTCTTTGGTGTATTTCATTAAAAACAGAAAAAAGAGTGAATAAGCCATCCTGTACAACAATGGAATACACCACTCTTTATTCCTTAATGAGCTGATCTTTACTTAAAAAATAAAGTGTAACTAAAAAGACAAATGAAAACTTTTTATATTATGTGACAAGATAGACAAGAAAAACTATGTTGCTATGCACAACAAAAGAGGGTCTTTGGAGTATTGTTAAAACTTCTTACAGGTTGAGAGTCAAAATCACAAGAAAATTAATGTTATTTGCTCTGAAGTTTTCAACATAATGTCCTATTTTATTTCCAAAAATTAATATAAAATACTAAAATTGAAAAAGCAAACTAGCACAATTAAATCCTATGTATAATTTTACTTGTATATGACTTCAGTAGTCTGCCAGATACTTTCTAGGAATCTCAGTAATAAGAGTATTACTGTGTTTACAACAAAGTTATCCTAACTTCCTGTAATTCAGAATTTTACCATACTAATTATAATCCTAATGTACACATTAGAAACACCCTCTGATCTTTATAAAATCCCTTTGCTACTCTTCAGATACTAACTTCAAAAGTCACTGCCATTCTATGGAAGACTTGGAAAGACAACATTTGATAATTCTCTCTTAAGAAGCTCACCTATCTTCTTTAGATGTTCTTCTTTCCTTTAAAGCGTCTTTATCCTAACTAAGCTTTTAAATAATTTTAAAAAATAATCAACTTGAAATTTGCTTAATACTATACTGTTCACCATAAAAATCTTTTTTTTTTTTTTTTTTTTTTTTTGTGGTGAAGTCAAGTATTAAATAATGAAGCTTTTCAGGTTCCTGAGAGTGATACTGTGGATTTGTCCCTTTGTTACAGGACATTAAAACAATTTTTCTTTGCCAAACTTTTCATATGTCGATAGCTAAAGAGGATTTTTGAAATATATCACTAATGTATTCAAACACCTCCATTAGGCTAAGTGAAACATTCATGTAAACATGCACGCACATTCATGCACACTCGTTTAAAAGTTGTGTAATTTGGTATTCTTGAGAGCCTCCTACAAAGGGAGTAGAGTCTGTTTCTAATGCTTTGACTGGCATTTGGGACCCTATCCCTCATACTGGATTGTATAGCCCAGCCTTAATACACTGAGAGGAGATTGGTCTTGTTGTAAATTGATTTGCCATGTTTTGTTGATATCCATGAGAGGCTTACCCTTTTACAAATGAGAAGAGGAGTGGATGGGGACAGGTAACATGAAGAGAGCAAGAAAGAGAAACTAACATTGGGAATTAAAATAATAATAATAATAAAAAGAATCGTAAATGCCTATTTCTAGCACTAAGAGACCATGTGCAAAGGGTTGATACTTGTTACAGGTTAGGAATAAAGGTCAAATTTAGAAGTGGTGTTTCATTTTGAATATGTCTGTGAGGTACTGTATAGATTAATGTACTTTTCTTCAAGCACATTGTAATCAGTAGAACAGATGAGATGGAAAAATGGGAATTGAAACAAATGTTCAAGCTTCCCTGCTTCTCTTCTAAGAATACAATGTGAAAAGCTACTCTTCCTTCTGCTGTCATCTCCTCTCTTCCATGATGGACTCTATCCCATTGTATTGTCAACCAAAGCAAACCACCCCTTAAATTACTTTTTGTCAGATATCTTGCTACATCTAGCAAATAATAGATAACATGATTTTTCTTTATACTATATGAAAACACATTAAAGAAACAGGTATTTCTTAAAGCTAGTTTACTTTTCACAAATATGTATTTATTCCCTTATAATGTTTAACCTGTTGTTGCACTCTGAATACTTTATCTTTTAGACAGCTACTTTAATTTTTTCAAAACATATGTCACTGTAGCAACTGATTGAGGCTTAATATTGAAAGCTATTTTTTTTGTTTGTTTTGTTTTGTTATTCTGTGTAGCCAGAGCACTGAAGCACTGTCAAATCTGGTGATTTTCACTTTTTACTTCTTTGTGTATCACATTCTGTAGTGTAACCATCTATTCATATTCCAAGTCGTTCCCTTTTCAGATATTGTCCTAGCTGGGTGTAATGTCACAAACCTGCAACCCCCACATTTGGGAAAATGAGGCAGCCTGCAATTATATACAATAACAAGACCTTGTTTCATGCTACAATAAAATATGAAAAAACCTGTCCCTTAAAGATATTTAAAAAATGTATGTCACCATTTGAAGCTAATGAAATGAGTAAAAGATAGTTTTAGTTAAGAGCAATATCTTTCTTGGTGTTTGTAGAACAGATTTGTTTACATGGCTATCAATAAACAAACAACGATATAGATGCTCATGTTTATTATCACTGATTCTTCCATCATTCCTATGTTTTTTAATTCCTAATGCTTAAATGATAACTACATGCTGGGATACAGTATTGAATATTGGGTGCTCTATTTATTCTGATAAAGAATATAGAAGATACCAAATAAAAGTAAACAAAACAAAACAAATGCAGAAATATGAGGACATTATAGACATAAAATAGAATTTAGGTATTATTTGAGATTCATTATCAAAATATATTCCTATCACCTTACTTACTTACTATGGATCAAACCAAGGATGTATTCTTGGTAAGCAAGCACAAAATAAACAGTCTACCTTTTCTTTTTCCTCTTTAATCTGTAGAATGCACAATGCTGCCTGGGTTGTCCTTGGACACATTCCGCAGTTCAGGAATTTCTTGCACATCAATCTTCCTGAAATAATCCCCTGCCTAGTTGGAATTATAGGCTTGGAATACCACAACCCTTTTACAGAAAATATCATGTGTGTGTGTGTGTGTGTGTGTGTGTGTGTGTGTGTGTGTACTTTTGGAAGTGTTGACATATGTACACACATGTATGGAGCCCTAGATCAATGTCAGGTGGATTCCTCATTGCAGTGTGCATTGATTCTTGTGGCAAGGTCTCTCATTATGCCTAGATTTCACCAATATGGATAGACAAGCTATAATGTATGTAATATTTTTAAATTGTAATTGCTTGTTAGTATCACTGAGAGTATATTTCTGGAAGTACATATTAGTACTACCATTTGAGACGCAAGCTTATGGTACCATGGTGTCTAGCAGGGCTTATGGAGGATCTACTACTCCTCCCTGTTTTTGTGATAGGAAAAGGAGAACAACAAAGTTGCTCAAGATTAAAATAGCACACCTAGATAATAGCCAGAGTTAGTTATTTACAACATAAGTTACTATTGTTTATCTCATATCATTATTTTGTATAATAGGAAAGAGATCCTTGATGTCTATCCACAGGAAGCTCAGCCATAGTGAGTCATCACTTGGGAACTCCGTCTTTATGCCTCTCCATCCAAGAGCTGTTTCTGCCAGATGTTAGGAACAGCCAGTTTATTTTGTCTGCATCTTTTGTTCCATGTTCTTTTACTTGGAAACCTTACCATAGGTGGGTATTTGCTGTGCTTAGTATTCTCAATGGTTCATTCTAGATGCTATTTTAGGCATTTTTCTTAACTAATTTCTGTTTGGTGGTTGTAAAACCTGGATTTGATAATGTTGCCTTTGTTCTATTATTTAACCAATTGCTTAACCTATTAACATCACTCAAAGGAATACTCTAGTTTAATCGGGGCTCTTTCTATTGGGAAGTGCTATTGATTGGCTTAAAGGTACTTTCCCTGTTGGAAGTTTTATGTATCATAGTTAAAATTCTATTTCCTTCTCTTTCCTCATTTCTACTAGTTACCACCCCTCCTTCTATCTAGTTATTAGGTCTATTGTTTTGAAGTTGTGAAAAGACGCCATGATCATGCCAGATTTTATAAAAGAAAACATTTAATTGTGGTTGGCTTATAGATTCAGATGTTTGATGTTTAGTCCATGATCATTGTAGTAAGAAGTATGGCTGTGTACAGACATACTGAGAGTTCTACATCTAGATTGATAGGCATCAGGAACAAAGGGACACTAGGCCTGGCTCAAGCATTTGAAAGCTCAATGCCCACTCCCACTTACACACTTTTCCCAACAAAAACACACCTACTTCAACAAGGCTAGCTCTGCTATAATTTTTACATCATGTATATGATACACACACACACACACACACACACACACACACACATATATATATATATATAATTGTGTTATTGAAATACTTAATAACATACCTATAATATTGACTATAAAATGCAGGACGGTTTCAAAGGAAACCTGTTCTACGGAGCTAATTCTATAACAGCCAGGGCTAAACAACATAGAGAACTTTGTCTCAAAATTACTAAATAAATAAATAAATAAACATTGTTTTACCTCATATTCAATATTGAACAAAAATATGCCATGCTCTTCAAAAGCCATCATTAGCTGGTAGGATAAGGAAGTCTTTCTATTAGCACAGATCATAAATAAAGCACTGATTTATGCAAGTACACATCCTACCTGCTCTAGGATGAATCCAATCATTTACTCTGATTTATTTCTGTGTTCTTATTATTTCCTGTGATATACATGTGACATTTTTGGGTGTTTTGATCCAATGTCAGAAAACAATGCATGGAAAATGGAATAGAAATATATTTGTGTTGCTGAATTTTGACAATTAAAATATTGTAAGAATGAAATTGAAGACAGAGTTCAGGTAGCAGAATAAAAAGATTGTAAAGAAAAGTAGAACAGTAGCCCCATTCTCAATTGTTAACCCTGTGAGGGAACAGAAAATGCTTGTGAGAGCAAGCAACAACTCTGAGAGAAGTACATAATTGTTATTGCAGCTCTCTTTCTCAAAGATATGTAAAATATCTTAATGCAATTTGCTGATTTAATTTAACACATCACATAATTCAAATGAGCATCAATTTCCTAAAACAAACAAACATAGTAACAAAAAAAAAATCTACAGGCCCTGTACTCTTGGAAATTGTTTTGTTTTCTAGCACATAGAAATCAAAGGCATAAATTTCTTTTATTTTAATATACAAATCCTTGTTGGCTTTAACAGAGGAAATGTTTACTTGACTTGTGTCCTAGTGTAATATATATACTAGAACATTTATAGGATGTTTTTGGTGCACATTAGAATAGAAACAATATTAATCCATCTCTGTAACAGCAAGTTACACCGAAACCATAGCAAACAGCTTAAAGTATAACATGAAAAATGCAGAAAGAATATTTGAGTTTTAGATTTCATCGTCAATATTTTTCCAATCTCCTTTCAGAGTGCTTTGAAATAATTGGCATAGAAAAAAGAAAAGAATTTAAACTCCATTTTCAACAAATGTTCTAAGATATCTTTTTAAAAATTTCTCTTAATGAAAAAACTCTGATATGAATACAAATTAATTAAAATTATATTAATCATTTTGGGTGTTCTTCTTGATCGTTGTCTTTAAATGCTACTGGTGGAAAATTGTGCATCTATCTTCTAACTAACTAAGTAAATAAGTAAATAGCAAAACTTTTTTAGCCTGTTTAAACACTGGAATTAATCCCAGCACACACAATCTAAAGAATAAAAATAAAGTAAAAGCAAAATTCTAGACACAGATCTAGTCACAGCTTTTACCTATTTTACAGACACACACACACACACACACACACACACATGCACACACACACACACACACACACTTTAATATACATCATATGAAGAAGCATTGAATGGAAAGTAATCCTTTTCAGCTTTTGAAGATGATAGAGAAAACAGATCATGCCACCTGAACAATGGCTTTTCAGTTATAACAAAAGGCATGAAGTATAAAAACTAATTAGGGTGCTCAGTTAAGACAAAAAGCCCCGTGCTATTAAAGGCTTTGAAAAGTGATTGAGAAGACCAGCTATACACTGGGAGAAAGGTTTTCCCATAGGATATCACATGGAGGACTACTATTGAAAATATTTATTAGAAATAAATAAGAACTAAAATAAGAAGATAATGTTAATTGACAACGAGTAATTGGACTTTTCGTGTAGGTCAGTGGCAAAGACTTGCCGATCATGAACAAGGCCCTGTGTTTAACTCATTAGTCACAGTAAAGAACAAAAAAAAAAAAAAAAAAAAAAAAAAGAAAGAAAGAAAGAAAGAAAGAAAGAACGAAAGAAATAGGAGACCTAAAGAGAATTTGACAGAGAAGTTATAAAGACTACACATAAATCATAAGAATTGTTTAACATTTCATGTCAGTTGGTCATTTTAAATTAAGCCAGTGAACACTAGAAAGCATGTGTTAGAAAGGCTAAAAACTCTCATACATTGCATATTAAATAAAGTGATGTGGTTGGAATAACAGGATCTACAACTCATTGTGCCGATGAGCTTAACCAAGAGCAGTGGCACTGGAGAATAAAATAGAGTTTTCTGCAAGATTATCCATTCTCTTAGCATACAAGATTGGAGTTTTACATGAAGAAATACAAAATTTACAATCACAAAACATACTCCTCATGGATACTTGTAACTGCTACACTTACAACTACCAAAACTTGGAGATGCAACCAACATAACTATTAATGGGAGGGGATGGTATTAATGGTAGTACTAGCTAATTGAAAATTAAGGTGAACTCTAACTAAATGAACTCCTATGACATTAAAGATGTGGGATCATTTTGAAATAAACCATATGGACAAGTACTAATTGTGACCAAAACCAATCTGAAAAGTATACACACAACTTAATTCCCCTACATTTTGGAAATGAAACAAACTATGAAATGTCGCAAAGAAATCTGGTGTCTGGGAGTCTGCAGAGTTAAAATAATCTGTAGAGAATACAGCTGATACATATCTTTTGATTTTGTCAAAAGCACAGGACATCCACTCAAAGGTATAGACTTAACCTATTTACTCTGGTTGATAGATAATGGAGTCCCAAAATCTCTACTTCCATGGCAAGACTTGTAGATTTTGGTGAAAAATATTGATACTTGTGAAGCTATGCAGTGAAGGATGGAGCATCCAGGTGAACTATGTTCTTTCTGTGAATTTGAAATTCACTAGCTTATCTTTTTGGACACTATATAGTTAAAATGTTAGCTGTCATATGAATAATGTTATTTTTTCCTACTTGGGATATTTCTGGTCTGGAACCATTGCAATATTAATTTTCATTTGATTTATTTAGGAATATAATAACATGTAATTTATAGTGGCCACTGCCTCACATATAACTAGAAGACAGCACATGATTTTATTTTATTCAATGGGTAACAATTGCTTTCTAGTATCCTTTAACTGATAGTACCTTTTCTGCTCCAAAAGTGCAGGTTCCTGGTTTTATATGTTAAGAATAACTATAAAGATTCTTGAGTTATGTTTACTCAGAAACTAGAGCTTCTTACTTAGTGTATATTAGTATTTTCCCTTGAAGCTTATACAATTAAATAATGTTTCAGCTATTTTTTCCTTGTCCATGATTAAATTCTTACATAAATTATGACATGGGGAGAATTCTTTTACAGCTTCTAGTTTAACACTTATTATATAACACTTGCCCATTTTGAAGTCCCAGAACAATGATTTGTAGAGAAGAAAAGTCATTCCAAAGGTAATTATTTTTAATTTATATATAACACTAAATACAACTTCTATTATTTTATTTATATTTAACTTTGAAAAAAGTTTTCTTTTACACATTCTATATCATTTATATGTCTGTCATTTAAGAGTTTGTGGTAAGGACCTGCTACTTTTTTCACCTTGATCCCAATGCCCTAGGCTCAAGTAATCTCTGACTTTGACTTCCAGAGCGAAAGAACTTATGAGCATCAAGTACAGTGTTGACTCATGAACATTATTTTTAAAAATTGTTTAGTTATTTTTAAAGGAGATTTGTGTTTTCACCACATTTATTTGGATATTTCTAATGAAGAGATAATTACAGATGGTGAAATTGTTTTTAGTTGTGTGAGGTTGATGTTTGTTTTTATAATGATTTTGATATTGTGACATAGCTTATTAAGATAAATGCTGCCTTTGGTGGTTAATTCAACTTTGCCTGTGAGCTTTTAGCCAAACAATGGTTCACTTAGCTGCACAAATTGTTAGGTTTAACTTTTCTTGAAATCTTTCTGTACTCTGTCCAGAGTTTTTACATATCATGTAAAACAACTGTTCTTTTCAGACTATTTGCTCCCAAAGACACAAAGGCACAGCTTTTGATTCCATTTTAATGATGGAAGATGATTTTGGTTTTAGTGGTCACATTAACAAAACCAGCTGCCCAGTGACACCACACATAGCACAGAGAAATAAATAACATTTTAAAATCACAAAGCATGACAACCTACATACTCATCAAAGAAAACTTGGAATGTAGGACTGCCCATGATGTTCTGTATCTTTCATGGGATCATTTGTTGTAGTTTTAATGATAAAACATAGCTAAAGATCCAATAGAAAGAAACACCAGACCTACAGGCATAGATCCAGATGACACAGAGGCTCCAGCTAATGCAAGTGTATGCCGATAACAGGGAGTACATGAACTTGTACTTGTTCATGTACTTGAACATGGATGCTAACATGAACCATCTTCTTGTTGCATGGCTGGATCCAGTCCTACCCGTAATATGGACAGCATCTCCTATGCCTCATTTCTAGAATTCTACTCTGAACTGTACTTCCAGCTGTCACATAACAAGGTTAGTTTTCTAATTCTTTAAACAAGCCAGGTATTTGTATATAGAGACACATGAGACACATCACAACCAGCTTGTTTGAAACTTGGGCTCCTTTCAAACTCCATGAACATATATGTAGTCTTTTTTTTTTTTTTTTTTTTTTTTTTTTTTTTACTTTTATCTGCATTTATTTTATGCTGAGTTATTCCCATGCCATAAATATTTGTTTCTTCAGTATCTTCTGGGATATCTTCTTCTGTGCAACCTCTTCTTCTGGCTTTGGAACAATCTGCTCCTTTCCCATGAGGATCATTCCGATGTGGCAGGGAGAGCTCAAGATGGGTTAATCGTCCATGAGCTCTCTAGGTTAGTTGGTGGATCTTAGGTGCTTTGTTCACCTGGATGTGTTCAATGGCCAGAGAATCTATGTCTAGACCTTTAAGCCCAGCATTACTCTGCATTTTAAAGCATGTGCAGCAAAAATTCAGCACTTTCTTTTGGCCCTTGACACTGTGTTCAGCCTCACTGTTTGGCCTGGCAGCTGCCTACTCTACCATTGTACTGCCAGAATGGCACACATTGCTTCTTTCAGGTTTTTGATGGCTTTTCAGATATGCATGCCCTTGATGGCCTGGGCAGTTTCACGGGTGTTCTTAAAGTGAACCCAGAAGATTCGATACTCTTGACTTGCATGATTTCGTAGTGTCGAGAGAGTAGGGAACCATGTCACAGTTCACCTCAGGCCGCTTACAGGAAGAACTTCTGATGTCTTTTTATAACCGGTTTAATGCTTTATGACCATTTTTGTAAACTTACCTTGAAAGAAAGACAATTCTATTTTCTCAGATTTCTATAGGAATTGTGTTATACTAACTGACTGTTTTGTTTGTTTGTTTTACAATGTGAAGTATCCTAGTCAAACGTGGTAGGGAACAAAAAATAAATTATGTTTGGGGTATGATTAAACTGCCTATTGAAATATTTTGTACATATCAAAGTATATAATATGTTAGACTGTAAATTGTGTCTCTTGATTTTTGAACGTCTTTATATATTTTTTTAAAATTTACATCTTGCCATCATTCTTGCACCATAATATTTTCAAAATCAACTTATTTTGCTATGTATTTCTTTGTTCAAACATTATTGGAATTGTCAATTTACTCTAAATACTAGTTAATGAATGAATCAAATGAGCAAATGAACGAATAAGCAAATAAATAAATTTAATATTAATATGAAAGTAATAATTAGGTAGAAAAAATGCCTGAAGTATGTTTTACCTAACTTTTGATTATTGATTGCCAAGACATTATCTTTTGTTAAAATTTTTAGGAATAAAAAATAGTGTTCCTGTAGCATAATATTCAATGCAATTTTTCAGGAAGCTATTAGGTAGTTTCCCAACCACACTTAATATAAATTTGAAACCATACCACAGATAAAACTAAATTCCATTCTAATTTGTGGGCTCTGTTAAAGATTGTGGAATAAGCAATTAAAAGTAGTCTCTGGTTTGTAGAACCATGGAAAATTTTAGTTGTTAACTGGAGAGGATAGTCAGATCAGGCATATTTTGACAATTGTGTTACATTCATTACTTATGTTCATCTTTCATGTATTGACTCATAACATTTTAATTTTATAAAACCATCCATTATCCTTTTTATTCTGTCAAATTTTTGGCTTGAAATTCTTTCGTGCAATCATGATTCTTCAGAGACATATTTTATCATAAATTATAACTTCTTTGTGTTGTTTTCTTCATCTGTAAATTTTAAAAAATATATCTAGCAATGTATATTTAATAATATATTTAATTCTTTGATTTATATGTGGGATGGTTTTCTTTCCCATGTTACATTTTACTAACATGTTAATAAGGTTATTAATTTTTTTCATATTTTCAACAGTTTACTTGCAAGAGCATATAAATGGTAAAGATGTGATGCCCCCAGAAAATATTATATAAAATTACATTATTTTTCAGTAAAAATTATAAATGCTATTCATTGACATTACATAGGATTATATTAAGATGCTATATTTTTGTATTTTATTTTATTTACAAAAGAAATAATTTAACTCTACATTACTTAAATGTGAAAAATGTATTAAATCCCAACTATCAAAATTCTAATAATGAACCAGTAAGCTTTATTTGAGTTCAATTTCTTTAACTTATGATCAGAATATAGTATTTTATATGTAAGCATAGAAGTCAATTGTTAGGAAAATTTTCTAAGAATTAAATTTAAAAAAGTGTTTTGAATTCAAGCTCTATTGATATTTTATTATTAAACAAATTCTTTACCTCTAATGTTGTTTTAACGTCAAAATTGTGATTTCTCCAAGAAGCTTTTCATTGAAATTTTCCTTTTAAGTTACTCTAAATTAAATCTTATTTTATAATGTGAGAATTTTATGTAGCAATTCTACACATATATTCAATAATGCATCAAATAACCTTTCCCACATTTTCATTTACATTGGCTAATATCAGTAAGTTTCATTTCTATTTTAGAAATCTTGAAAATGTCAGTCGCTATAAACCAGTGGTTCTCAACATGTGGGTTGCAACCCTTTGGAGGCTACATATCAGATACCCTACATGTCAGATATTTACATAAAAATGCAGTCACAATGTAGCAACCAAAGGTTTTATGGTTGGAAGTCAATACAAAAAAATAATTAGCTCTATCAAAGTGTCACAGCATTAGAAAGTTTGAAAACCACTGTTATAAACTAATATAAATTATACTCTCACAACCTGAAAATCATCTTAGTGATTATATTATTTATTTTTTAATATATAACATTGCAATCAGAGTTTGTTTATTTTTGTCTGTGTTTTTTTGTTATCAAATTTCACTAAACTAAAATCTAAAATCTTGTTTCATCATTTCTAATCTCAGTATTGATTGTTTTTATTTTTATACAGTAAAATCAATCTCAAGTACATTTTCAGAACTTATAAATAATAGATTTAACTCACTCATTTCATATTGACCAAAATGCTTGACTTTCTAATTAATATCTTAAGCAAAGATTGCTTGATTTTTTTTTTTATTGAAGTATGTTCCCTACTCTGAATTTAGTCTAGTTTGGATTATCATTATCCAAATAAGAACATTTAATTCATAATAACAAGAGGCATCTGGTAATAAAGTTATATTGTTAAATCTGATGTTAGTAATATTATAACTTGTAGTTGAACTTTCTTTGGTTTGCCAGCTCCTGAATAATGACAAAGAGACTTATAATTAATTATGAAAGCTTTGCCTTAGCTTAAGCCAATTAGCTTGTATAACTTAATTAATCCATTTATATTAATCTATGTTCTTCTACATGGCTCATTACCTCTGTTTTATAGTCTACATCTGACTTCTGTGTTTTGCTGTTGAATTTTTCACCATTCAGATTATACCCAAATTTCCTATCCCTGCACCTTTCCTCTCTTTCCTAGCTATTTGCTGTTCAGCTATTTATGAAACCAATCAGAAGGCACCTTAGGCAGGTGACGAAGAACAGACAAATCTTTACACAGTGTTATCAAATAAACCCCAACATTTCTTCCTTTTTGTCTAAATGAAAAGGAAAGGTTTAACTCTATAACAGTACAATTATATTTAATAAGAACAATTTTCAGATAAGAAGTCCATTCACAATTTACAGTGCATTTGTATTTGGCAAGTTTCAATAATCTACTCTATATATCTCTGTTTAACCTTGAAAGCCTACCTAACATGACTACGAGTTTTATTGTTATAGGTGATTAACTACTAACCTGCATTTCTTAATTATCTTAAACAGTTTACAACAATAGATGAAAAGACTAGACTTCTCCATGACATTTTAAAATAGTTGCATAGGTACAATATATTATTCCAGAGCAAAAACATCCATACACTATGTTATAACAAAAATATTCTTAAATTTGTATCAAAATACAAAATCTATAAGAATGTAAAATATTTGAGACCAGTAACTTTTTTTAGTTTAATAGTACATTCAATAATCCCCCTTTTTATTCCCTCATTATTATATCCCCCTTTTCTTCCCTTTCTTCTCCTGCTCCCTCCTTTTATTCAGTACTAGAAAGGTGAGAAAGAAAGATGGAGTAAAAAAAAGAGAATTTCCTTAATCAGACATCCACAAGTCATTGAACAATTAAAAACCACACACCACACTAATAGGAAATGTGGGTGTCATGCTCTTAAAATTACTTCATGCTGTCTAGGGGTTATTGCATCTTTAGGACTCCCATAGAAAATTCCAATAATGACTAAGTCCTGGGAGAGCAGGCTGAATCTTATGCTGTTTAGTCTCTGTGTGATGGGAATGTGCAGAGTTTAACTGAGTGCTGGCTAGATTAGCCTGTGAGGCTGAGTCTTAGCTAGTCACTTTAAAATTATTCCAAGATGATTTTTGAGGAAACAGTAACAGAAACATTCTGAGAGCTTGATCACCTGTGCTACTTGTCTTATTTTCATTGAAAATTTCTTCCGAAAACACACAATCATTAAAAGGTAATATACATAGCTGCACTAACAAAGGTATGGAATGCACAATATGTACAAATTGGTTAAAGATTATTTGCAGCTCTATGTCTGAGCATTGAAAACACATGTGCCAACTTTGTAAGTCCATTTGGACTACACAACCAAATTGACATGAGGCCTTCTTAGCAAAATAGATTAATCATGTCTCATTAAGTCTCAGAGCTGCTTTCAAGTACAGGAATCAGCATATATGTTATTTGTCTTGTACTTTTTCATGGTTTCTTCCTTCATTTCTGCAGCTAAGGTTTTCAGGAAGGTCTCTGCTGATCAGATATGTCATTTCCTCATTATATGTTTTGTGGAATTTTAGAGCTGTTTATTTCCCGTGGAAACAATAGCATAACCTCTCCTCAATCCAACACATTCTGATATTAAAGCATCCTTGAAATGTATTGGAATAGTTAATGCAGGAGCTTTTTGAACAATCTAATGACACTCATAAGCTGTGTTTCTTGTTCACTAACATTAAAAAATTTTAAAGTTAATAAGGTGCTGTAATAGAATCTAGATACTTTGTGTTACGGTATTTCCTTTTGGTGGCTTGACTCAGACCCCCTGAACATGGCTCTCAGTCAGAAGGCCTAGGCAGTATAAGGTATCTCTGACAGTGGAACCAGAATGTATCCCTGGTGAAAGAAAGGACTTCGGGAGCACATTCCCCATAGAAGGATCCTTTGCCTAGAGGCAGACTTAAATTAACAATTTTATATTAATTTATATCTGCAACTGTTTATATCTACACCAGTTTACATCTATATTCTGCCACATAACTTATTAACACTGCTCAATGGTGTCTGTTATCCAACTTTCTTTGTTTTAATGGCAAATTCCCTGCCTCTCAGATTCTTGCCCAAGTTGCTATTACTGCCAGATAATCTTGGCTTTCCCCTCTTCCTTAGCTATTCCTCCATCTAGATGTTTAGTAAACCAATCAGAAGGTACTTTAGGCAGGTGAGTAAGGACAGACACACCTTTTGACACAGGGTGGACAAATATACTCCAACAATAACTTAGTGAATTTGGATATTTTATATACCTTCTCTAAAGTTTAGGCATATAACTGTAATTATAAGAAATAAACAAAAACCACATGCCGATATTTGTTCTCTAGTATTTTACTTTGAGTTGCACTGTAGAATGAAATAAAATTGGTAAACAAACCCAATAGCAACATTGCAGGTTGTCTAACAGATATTTTTTTGACAACTATTTATTATAAGTCAACAGATATGAATATACTGGTGAATGGAAAATATCTTAGCCTGGCCATTGAATTTTATGCTTCTTTTCCTAAGTTCAAAATTGCTGTTTATTTTGATATGTAAGGTTTTTGAGGTACCGACTACCCATATTTCTTAGATTAAAATAATCCTTTAAGTAAAAAGTCACCAGGAACAGGCAAACAATTCTGATGAGTTATTTTTTGACCTCTAATTTTTATTCCTGAGAAAAGCAGACATGTTTATTTATCTCTTTATGACTACTTATAACACAAGTAAAGAGAAGTTATGTCTTATAAACAAACCCCTAAGTGAAAACAGGATTACTTTTTAAGCTACATTCTTCCAGAGACTGTACATCTTACAGGAAATCACATGAAAGGAACTATTTAAAGACATCTGTGTTTATTTCATTTCTTGATGACATTGAAACAGGATGAAATAATATTCAAGTTCAAATAAATCACCAAATACTATGAACACATCAAAACTTGCTCATCATCAACACATTTGCCTTGCTCATCATCAACAAGACTTTTAGCAAGTTTGCCTCACTCAACCACCTTATAAGAATGACAATTCCCAGGGAGGCTGGTTTGTTTATTGTATAATTAATATTAATATATTGTATAATATAATAATAATACAACCACTTAGCTTGTTGTAATAATACTGATATAACTAGACAATAAAAGTCCAGAACAAATTAAAAAAAGCAGGTATCAGATAAATGATTTAAGGTTAAGGCATGAACATGATGTAAGACACTGCCCTATTCTTTATATTTGGTATTAAATAAAAAGAGTAAAAACTAACTCAGACATCTCATGTTAATTCTCAATTAAAGTTTTCATTCCTTAGCATCATTGACACTTTTATTTAATTTCTGACATCATTGATAAGGTAATAAGAGAGAATCAAAGGCTAATATGAAGACTATTTACATACCCAGGAAAAGGAAAACCACAGAAATATGCAGATAAGTTAGATAATAAATTATTCCCTTTTCTATGTGAAAGCATTTGCTGTTTTTTAAATTTCTCAGAAGCATTGATAATTTAAATGTTAATGAACAAAAATGACTTTAAAAGATGGGAGGGTAGGGTGGTTAGAGTGCATGTGAGAGGGCAGAGAGGATGAAAGGGAGGGAGGGAGGGATGGAAGGAGGGAGGGAGGGAGGGAGGGAGGGAGAGGGAACAGGGATCGACATGTAAAATAATAAATTAAATTAAAAAAAAAAATGCTTTGACTCCAAAATTTAAGTTCAAGGACAAGTTACTGGGGAAAAGGATTTCTATTATTTTTTTTTCCACAGAAAATGAAAAGATGTGGATTCCCTCCAGACTAATGCTGTTTGATCTAGCCAGACTGCCTGAAACAGAGTACAAGATGATCCTACATTCAAAACAGCTGGACAAAGCAACCTTAGACTACAGCCAGGATTTCTGCATCTTCTTAGCATCCCCCATGACAGCGCCCCTTACCAGAAGGAAGTAGTTTGGAAAGAACGACACTCAAATTCCCAAACATTGTCTATAAATGTTTGTTTTCATTTAAATGGACTTGGTTATATAAAATAAAATTAAAAAGATAAACAGTAACATTTTTCCTATATTACAATATTTTAAATAATTTTTTAACATTTATTCAACCTCTACAGCTCCAGATAGAATATTTACAGTACTCCTTTCTTCTGAAGTTTAATAAGAAAAGGCTCACTATTGCATTTTGTGTACTACACACATGACAGAAGGCTCTATGAAAGATAGTTCCTCTAGGAAAGGAGCTATCTCCATGTCAACTGTCATGCTTCTGTTGGCACTTTCATATCATGTTCACTCCTTTCAAGGAGGTATTTGCTCTGCAAGGTAAATATTCCAATTTTCTAATTTCATACAAAGTATGCACACATGTAGTTTTTCAAAGGACTTTGGGATTGCATTCCCCATAGGGGGATACTCCTTTAACCTAGAGGCAGGAGGGAAGGCCCTAATCTCTACTCCAAATAACTTGACAGATTTTATTGACCCCTCCTGAAAGGCATCAATATCCCTGTGGAATGGGAGAGGGGTGGGATGGAAGGGTGGGAGGGGGGGTTAGAGGGTGGGAGAGAGTGAGGAAAAGAGAGAGGGAGGGTGGGAGAGGGAACTGGGATCAATATGTAAAATAAGAAAAATAAATAAATAAAAGTGTTTTCAATTAGAAACCTGAAAGATTAAGATATTATTGAAAATTGAGAAGTAGTAAAGTAATTAAAATAACTTATTTGCTTGTTTTTCTAATGTTATCAGCACTATAGAAATGCACTGATAATTTCTCTCTCCACCAAATATGTTATTGGTCATATATCTGCTTCCTTTTCTAATCCTAGTCTTAGAGGTATGTCTTGCTCTTACCTGTAATCTTCATATCATCAGATTTTTGTTTATGTTGTTGTTACTAAACTTTTCTTAATAACTTGATGATCTGTAATTCATTATATAATCCCAGATGTCCTTAATTTCAGAATAATAATCCTGTGTTAGACATCCAAGTCCTGTGAATGCAGGCATGAACAACCATGCCTGACCATAAAATTCATGATAGATGTTATGGCATAGTTGAAATTGGGACCAAACCCATGCCTTTTTAAATGTTAGGGAAGTACTCTACCACTAAGCTAAATGTACAGGTTTTCATATATAATTAAATGTTAAGTGTGAGAACAAATATAATGCAGACAATCCATAAGCAGCATTAAAATACCACAAATTCCACTCAATAGCTGTGATTATTATGGCGTTTTAATAGTAAATAAATTTCTGTAATGAATTTATTTATTTAAGAAAACATATTCAGTGACTGGGTTAAATTTTATTTGGCCTATGTCGCAATTGAATTTCTTCTATGCTGTTTGCTCCTTTTTAAAAGCATTTTATTTTTTTAGTTTAAGTATATGAGTGCTTCCCTATCTGTATAAATGATTACTCTGTGCTGGCACTGTCATGATCAGAAGTTTCCATGTTCCCTAGAACTGAATTAAAAAGTAGTTGTGATCCACAATGTGGTTGCTATGAATTGAAATCAGGTTCTGGGAAAGAGCAGCCGATACCCTTAAAATAATAGCTGTCTCTCCAGTCCTTCATTTTATCATTTAAATCATTTGTTTACTTGAAGGAATCAAAGTTACTATGTCCCAGAATTCTGTGAACTCCCCATTTTACTGGTATAGGTGATTCCCATATTTATTGTTGTTCTTATAATTATTATTCAATATTCAGTTCTGCTTTAAACTCCAAGTCTTTGTCCTAAAAAAAAAGTACATATAAATATATTTCAATGATGATATTATTCTACCACAAAACTTACTACAATTTTTATGTTCATTAAATATATGCTTTTTGTCTTAGGCATATGTCTGCTAGGGAGCTTTCTCCATGAGTTCTGTTCATGCCTGCACAACACTGGAATTAAAGACACGAGCCATACTTATCTTGAATTTAAACTGAGTTCTTAGAGTCTGTACTCTTGCTCTTGTGGTTAATGGCCCTGCTACAAGTGCTTTAAACACAGAGAAGGCTCCATTTTCAAAATATATGAAATTTACTCAATAAGAGAATGAAAGATAAAGGATAATGTTTAAAATTATGCATAGGGAAAAATTGAAGCAAAGTTCTTAATATTATAAATAAAGAATATGTGGTTAATTGGCAAAACAAAATTTATTCAGAGAGGAACAAAATGAATTCTGAAATGTGCAGGTAAATTATGCTAAAGACATTAATCCTGTGTGATGTAACACACTGAAAAAAACAAATATTTCATGTTTTCTCTTACCTGTAGGTATTAGCTTTTAAACTGTAGACATGTATTTTTTAATGAGAATAACAACAAAGGTTAGAGACAACTTAGGAGTATGGAATCATGTAAAGAATAGGAAAGAAAATATAGTGTTATGAAAAAAAAGGGTAAATTAGAATAGGAAAATTAAATGCAGACTGATAGGTGAGTGCAGAATAAAGAGGGACTGTAGGAAAGAGCAACAAATACTTAAAGACTTTTAAAAGATTTATGGTGACTTAATATTGTAGAAGTTTCATATATTATATACTCATATATACTCACACACACACACATATATACATATACATGTATATGTATATATGGAAGGAATTCAAATGAAGTTACCAGTTAATGAAGGAAACAATCCTGAATCACCTAGTAAATTTCCAATGCCAGAAATATTTTAAATTTTTTTGTGAAGGATCCTAAAATCATAATAAGCAATTAACCTGAATATAAGACACTATTGAACATGAAGAAGTGAAACTGGTACCCACCTCAAAGCTTCACCCCTACTCACAAGTAATCATGGGTCTAGGGAGTACTCTGCACACTTCCAGAAATGAAAGATGTTGATACCACTCAACTACAAACTCTGAGTTGTAACAAAGACATATTGGCAAGAAATATTGGTACAGTGATAGAACAAATGTTTTGAGAGCAATCACTCTTTGATTAGATTTGAGGTACATTACATAAAATGGAACCCATCAGTGTTGATCATGAAGCTTCCTCTTTTTTCTTGGGGGGGGTGTTGAGACAGGGTTTCTCTGTATTGCTTTGGATTCTGTCCTGGAACTAGCTCTGTAGAACAGGCTAGCCTCGAACACACAGATATTAGCCTACCTCTGCTTACCAAGTTCTGGGATTAAAGGCATGGGCCAAAAACATCCAGCATGAAGCTTCTCCTTGTTGTAGATGATAATTAACAAAGGGACCAACATTTGAATGATACATAGTGAGTGAAAGAATTGGGAGTACTCAGTCCCAAATGGAATGTCTTCAAACTCCTCTCCTGAAAGTTCAAGGATCGATTTTTACAGAGGCAAGAAGATTGACTGGGCAGTCTATTGGGTCTATGGTAGTGTATCAGTATTAATCTCTAGTGCACAAATAGACATTGGGAGCCCATTCCACACATAGGGATACTCTCTTAGCCTAGACACATGGGTGAGGGCCTAGGTCCTGCTCCCAATGATATGACAGATTTGAAGATCCCCAGATCTTCCCTGGGGAGCAGAAAGGGTGGGGATGAAGATTGGGAAGGGAACATGGAGAAGGGGAAGGTGAGGGAACTAGGATTGACATGTAAAACAAAGTTGTTGCAAATTTAAATAGAAAAATACTTTAAAAATATTATAATAGAAGTAGTGATTGATGACACCAAGGTAATAATGTCTTTCAGTCACTAGACAAGTACATATTAACTCATTGAGATTATTTGGTTTATGTAAGGCCCACATATGTTCAAATCATAAAAAATTGATCCCTGAGAAAGAAGATATACACAGAGTCCTACTCCTAACAAAGAAGCTATTTACAACTGATACCTATTGGGAAATAAAATCAGCTTTTCTCCTTTGGAGTTACCCTGAATATATCAACCATACCCCAGGTTAGGACCTATGCCCAGGAGTAGATGCACCAAACAAATAGGACTGTGTGTGTGTGTGTTTTCTTATTTACTTTTCTTTTTTTTTTTTTTTTTTTTTTTTTTTTTTTTGCTTTTTGTGGCTCTTCTCTCTGTTATTGGTTTTGGTTTGTATGTTTTGATTTTCTGTTTTTATATTTTTAAAGAAAAAACATGGCATTTGTTGGTTAGAAGGGAGGATCTGTAAGTAAGGAGGACTTTGGGGAAAGGCAAAACATCATCAAAATATAGTGTAGGAAAAATTAAATTGTTATATTATGAAGTGACAGTCATGAAATGACTTATGGAAATTTATTCTCCACTTGTTGATTTACAGAAGCTCAAGAGTATACAGAGCACACCATCATTTGACTCTTGTTACAAATTTGAATGTAAGGTTTTTCTCAAAATCTTTCTGTTGTTTTGACTAGTTTCTGACAATATCCATTAAAAAAGTCAAAAAAGTGCTAACACAGTCACTGATCAAAATATTACTTTCCTATTTTGAGAATTTCACCCAGTGAGTTTCTATAAAATTTGGCCCCTGAGAAATTATAACTAAAAAGACATTAGAATTTCACGCAAAATTTAATATGGCCTTCCTTTACATAGAAAGTAAAGAATAAAGAAGGAAAGAAAGGAATCATGCTCGTGAACTTGCCTCCAACTCATTCACAGAAAGTAATATCATCAAATTGTTACCATAGTTCTTTTATCTGAGTTAAATGAGCTGAGCCTGATTAAACAAAATAGTGTGTGTTCCTTAATAGGGCATGACTGGGAAGCTGCTGCCCTTCCTTCTGCCTTAACAGAGGCTTGTTCTCCTGTGTGTGTGTGTGTGTGTGTGTGTGTGTATGTGTGTGTGTGTGTGTGTGTGTGTGTGTGTGTTTTAAATGGCATTATCTGACATTGACTGCATCCTGCTGAAGTCTGGAAAAGCCAGTTGGAACTAATTTGCGATATCAGTTTTATGAACTTGGTTGCTGGATTAAGTGTAATATACCACAGCTGAAAGTATTTGATTTCATCTGTTCTTTCCCTTTGAATTTCTACTATGTGTGAATTACACCACTGCTACATTTTCTATTTAAATAATCATGGAAAAGAATATTGATAGATATATGCTTATAGTTATGATTTATATGTACTGTAGGAAAATATAATTCATTTTGCAAAGCAAACTTAGCAATTATTTGAAAGTACAAAATATGTAATAAGGTTTTCTATTAAAATGATAGCATTTTTGGATGTAACTTTTGGATATAAGTCAAATATGTGACTTAGAATGCATTTAGAAGCCATTAAGAATACCAAGTGATAAGAATTAGAAAAAAATTGTAACACCATATATTTAGTCACAGTAATTTGTGCCCTTCTCTTGCTGATTATTGAAATATTCACAGGGAATGATTCACCTTTTAGGAATTAAACTACATGGGTTTTAAGGATAGACTTTTCCTTGGTTCTTTGTCTATGCTAGTCAACAAAATTCCATTGCATATGCTTGTTAAATCCAGGAGGGGCATGCGACCAAAATCTAAAAAGTAAAAATTTAGAAAAAGCATGCGGTGGGAAATTTTTGAGTTAAATAATCACCCTGTTCTTTGCTGATCTGTACTCTGTTGTGCTAATCAGATGTATAGTGGAAGATTGAGAAGGCATCTGTTCACTCTTAGAGACAATAGCCTGAGAATGAAGCAGGAAAGCCAGGGAGCTGCTGGAAAAGAGAGGTAGAAGCTCATTCTTAGAAAGTTCACTGAGCATCTCAGAAAGCATATACAATATGTTACCCTCTCCTCCCTCATTCCCTGTAGAATGCATCTCGTGCAGATGCTTTATTTTTCTAAACAAGCTGAAGTTTCCTTTGGCTGCTACAAGAACATTTCTTGTTAAAATGGATACTGTTATTTACTTAAGAGGTAAAGTTAGCCATATTGTACCCTGTTGTACTGTAGTTTTATGTAATCAATTGAAATTCTGTTATGTAAAATTCTCTTAAAAATTAAAAGACAGTCATTATGCATCTCCCAATTTATGTTTCAGGTTGGATATAATGTGTCTCCTTTTCAGTGGAACTATTGTCCACTAGACATGATACTCACCACCACAAATTATAATCACAGGTTTGGCCTGCAGAATAACTTGGCTTTTACATGTGTCAACTAAATAAAGAGAACGATGCAGGAAGAAGGCTATAAACATACCTTTGTAGGAAGAGTCAGCAGACCTCCTTTGGCATTTCAGTCACAGCTTTGTCACTAGCGAAATATGATTGTGATTATTTGAATAAAAATGTCCTGCATTGGCTCTTGTATTTGTGCTTTTCGGAGAAGTTTAGGGAATAGAGATTTGTTGGAAGATGTATCTTACTGAGAGTTGCCTTTGAGAGTGTAAATGGTTCTACCATTTCCTGTTTACTTTCTCTGGGATTTTCTTGTGGTTCAGCTTCTGCTCCTCCCACTATGCCTGCCTTGGTCAATGCATTTTATCACAGCAACAGAAAAGTAATCATTGTAATGGTGTTTTAGTACAAAGGAAGGTGAAAATTGAATGCTTGGACCTGTAACCAATATTAATTTCATTTACTAGTGATAGTCCATGCTGGTGTGATGCTTTGCAGTGAAATAAGCTGCCTTTGCTTTGCCAACAGTTTAATAAAAAAACTTTCAATGTACTCCTATAAGTTTACTAGAAACTGAGTTTAATTCTCATCACCAACATGGCAAATGCAATCTTCTCATAGTCCAGTTACAGGAAATCACATGCTATCTTCTGGTACATGTATATATGTGTGCAGGCAACAACCAAAACAAAATAAACAAACAAAAAAACCCACACACACACACATATTAAAAACTAAAAGACATTTTAATGAGAAAATAATTCATCTTGCAATAGGTATTAATTATCTTGTTATGAAAAGTAAAGTAACCCTCCTACATCATTCAATCAATCAGCCAGTGTGTGCCATTTTTTCTTGATGTTTTAAAAACTGAAACCAAACATTCTTTTTATTTATTTTCACTGGGGAACACTTCTAGATTTTTTTTTCTTATTTTACTTACTTGTAACCTTTTCAATATATCTTAGGTGTAGATATCATGAAGTGATAGGATAATTAGAAAAATAATGAAAGACCCATATAAGCAAACAGGGAAGTAATTTAACTGTGTTTTATCTTCTGCTTAGCTTGTAAAGTTTTCTATTTTCTGCACTATTCAGTCAATATCTCATTTACTTCAAGGGTTCCTTGTTGTGTGCAGTAACTTATCAATTGGAGAGTATGAGAGGAGTTACAATAATACATCAGTGAATTTAGTGATTCATGGAAAATACTAATGTAATCTCAATTCTTATTACTAGTTAGTTCTAGCCTACCATGGCACATGTTAGCATAATGCTATTGCATACTCTTAGTGGGGTTTATTCCTTTTAAAATTTGAGGAAGTCATGGGTTCAGTGTCAGTATTTAGATTTCAGACAATATAATATTTTTATACAACAGAGGAGAGAATAGCTAAGTCTTCTTAGGAAGGTTTTTCCCATGAGACCAAGGAGATTTCATTTGAGAAACCATTTAACTATTCCTAAGCATGGATGTTTAATTAAGAGTCCAACTCATTTAAACATATCAACTGAGCAGCTGGGTAGGTGGTGGTAATCCTTTGAATTGGAGAAATGATAGAAGGGCATTATGCATAAAAGAATGCAATAACTATGTCTTATAAAGAAAACAAAAACTACAATTGTTTTGGCTTACATTTTAAATGTTTTAGTTCAGTATTATCATGGAAGGGCATAGCAGCAAGAAGACAGACATGGTGCTGCTGGATAAGGACCTGAGGGTTGAAAAGGAGCCATATGTAGAACCTGTAGGCAACAAAAAAGTTGTCTGAGACACTTGATGTGGCTTGAGCCCATATGAGACCTCAAAATATGCCTCCACATTAAACACACTTCCTCCACCAAGGGCAGACCTACTCTAACAAAGACAGACCTGCCCATAATGCCATTCTCTTTGAGCCTTTGGGACCAATTATACTCAAATTACCACATGCTTTAAAAAAAAGTCTTACATTTCACATTGACAGAAACAGAGATGTTTGTTGTTTTACATGGAAGTAACTTGTTGTGAAGAAACCTATAAATGGTCTTTCAAAATATTTGACCCACATGAAATATGGATCTCTGTCACAAAGTATTATTTGTTTCCAATTTAAAGTTTATGGTTTAAATAAAATGTACTGAATGTGCTTAAAATTTCCTTAAGCTAGACTATTAATGATTTTTATAATAAGAAAACATTAATTTTACTTCTAATGAATTAAATACTAGAACTTTGGCAAATGTAGTATTTACATATAAGCACAGTATATTTTAGCATTCAGAATATGTATGATTGTACATGTACATACAATATATATACTGAGTATCATTAAAATATAGTTTATCAACTACAAATTCAATGTTTCCTTACATTTTCATTGTTTTTATGACCACCACAGGGAATAAATTTTTATTCTAAAAGAAACATTTTTATATCAATTTTATATTTATTCCTATATATAATTTCCTATATTCATGTTATCTTTGAAGAGTTTTATGAAACTTAATAATTACTCCTCTGTTTTTTTACTCTATTTTTTTGAATTCAGATATAAGATTCATTACTAGCTTGAATCTAGTCATAGATTTAATCTGTTTTTATAAATATACTAGACTATTTCCTATAATGAGAAACATTGAAAGATATAATAAAATGTAATTCAGGAGTTACAGTTAATCAATATAATTTAATTGATACTAAGTAGGTATTTTCCAAGAGAGTAAACAAATATGCTCCAAAATCATGCTTCAGACTGGGACATTTAAAAGGAAAATAAGACAAAGCAAGGAAAGAACAACAGAAAAACTTACTTTATAAAAACTATTTGTTAAAAATATCTTACTATGGAAAACAGACACAGCAGGTATACAACTCCTTGCCTCCAGGTAGATTTGGAAATAGAAATTTATTTGAAAGGAACAAAAAAATTTATAGCCTAGAGCCTTGAAGCATTGTAGGGGTTGCTTTTATAAACAGGGATGATTTTTCCATTTGCCGATGCTCATCCATAGTCTTTTCCTTCCATGCATTGATTTTCTAGTCTATTCCAGCATGTATAAACTTTCTTTTCTTCATGGATCTTTTTCTCACCTGTTCCTATTTGTCTTCAGTATTTTTCTTCTTTTTTTATGCTTTCTCAGCTCTCCTGAGACATTTCTTGGTCTAAACATCTTCAGGCAATCATTTTAGGATGATAAATTTAAAATCTGAAAACATAATCTCTATTTGCATGGGTGTAAGTAACATCAGGTTGCACTGTTACCCATGGATGCCCTGAAATTCAAGATACATTTTGAGAATATAGAACTATGCTATTCCAATATTAATGACATTATTGGATTAAAACAATTTAGAAAGATAATCTCAAGTATTTGCAAACTACACACATACATTCATAGACACACACATACACACACACACACACACACACACACACACACACACCTGTGCAACAACGTGGTTTGATTTAATTAATGTGAAAGTAAGAAAACAAGTGTTGGCCTGAGATGAATATTTATATAGGAAAATGAGTAAGTTTAAGTAAAATATTATCCTGTTGTTCAGCAATATCTTTAAATACATGTCATTCTATGTTACTTCTTGAAGCACTTTATTTTGTCACATTAAAATCTAAGGCTATTTGACAATAGTTACTCTAATGTAGAGAGACTGTAAACTTATTTATTATCACAAAACATTAATTTCCTTTCTGAAATAAGTATTGCAATACATTATGAAACTCAACTACTGCACATATTTCAGAACTGTAAAAATATGAATACTGTGTTAAATATAAAAATATTTGAAATTATACCAGAAATATATATGGAATCATTCATATTGTTAGGTCAAAGAAAAGCAAAACAGTCACTTTTTTTTTTCTATTTTGTACAAAAAAACACCTAGAATAAAATTACTTTTATCACAATTGTTCATTAGTGATACAGAATTGCAAACTAATATGCTTGGTTCATATCTTTCTTTATTCTATATACTGAAATGTAAATAAATATGTTATAGGTGTTTTATCATCAAAGTTGTTTCAGTGGTAAAGAACTACTTGCAAGACAAATATCCAATATTATTCCTTTGTATCTTTAGGATCAAAATAAAGTCACTGACATATATTTCTATTCAGAGTATCAATAATTCAGAAAGTGGAGAGAGTCCTCAGTGAATGAGGCCAATGGCTGTTTTTGTAGATGGCCCGGTATCAGTTCTCAGCACATATATAACATCTCACAATCAACTCTAACTCTAATTTTAGAAGATCCCATGACCTGATTTGGCTTCCAAGAACATTAGGAAAAATAATACACAGAAAAGAAATTTTTTTAATGTATAAATAAGCACAGTTATGAAATTAATAAAAGGTAAATACAAAAACTATATGAGAAAGATGCCAGAAGCACTCATTAATTCTAAGACAATAAATTTTTGTTTGAAATTATATAGTGAGATATACTTTTTGTCTGTTTCTGTGGCACTGACCACTCCCATTGGGGGGAGGAGCCAGGGGCAGAAGTGGCCTGGCGAACTAGGTCTCAGGAAGAGCCTGGATCTCTCTGTTGCTGGCTACAGATGAGAGGGGAGCATCCTGTGGAACCTGCTGGCGTTCCTCTGTCAGGGTTGTAAGTTATTTCTTCCTGAATAAACATCTATTTGGCCTACTGTCAAATTTCTCTGAAACCACTTATCCTGTATCTATACTTACAATGCAGATGAAATCACAAATAGAAATTTATTCAGTAAACAATAGTTATTTTATAGTTATAAGTAACAATTACATTTCATATATTGGCAAAACCAAAAAAAAATCCATCTTTTACTTAGTTGCATTTATCTAGTTTTTCTTTGAATAGTAATATTTACAAAATATAGTCTTTCCATGGATTTATCAGAATTTCTAAGTATGGATCAATACTAAATCCACATTTTTTTCCTTTATAGTGTACTTTTTCAATTAGTTAGTTTAATCTCTCTCCAGCCCAAAACCATTGTAGTGCCACAAGAATCTTCTTTAGTTTTGACAATTTCTACACATAATTTCTATACCAAAACTCCTTATTCATTGAGGAAGTATTAAATCTTTAATTTTAGTTCTTAGATAATTACTTGGCTGGGGATACATAAACAGAGTAAAATTTCAAAGTAAGTGCCTGTGATTATATTTGTTAACATAGTGCTTTTTAACATGAATGATGATTGCTTAATAGTTTGTGTTGGAACTACAGTCTGATACATTAGCTTCTTGAAGTAGCACAAAAAGATCATTCGTTTGTTCCACTAAATAAGCATCCTAAATCTTAGAATGGTAGCTCTCAGTGTTATCTTTTTGGCTACAAAGGATAAAAACAAAATTTGACTGTATTTTACACAAGGTAGTCTTATTTTCCAAGTGAATTCTTAATTTTATTAATATTTTTCCCTTTATATTTTTTCTTAAAGTGATTCAGCCATAAAAATTACTAGGAAAAAATTATACATAACCTCAAGAGGCTTTAAAGAACTAGTTTCCAGTGATAAATGATCAGCCTAACCCTGAAAACATGCATGTAACACTTTATACCGACTGAACAGTTTATATTTAGGGAGTGTGTGTGTGTGTGTGTGTGTGTGTGTGTGTGTGTGTGTGTGTATGGGGGTGTGTACCTGTGTGTATGTACATCATATTCCTATTGCCTTTATGCATGTAAAAAGAATGGAAAAAAAGTTCTTCAATTTAAATGAAAACAGAAAGGTGTATATTGCAGAGACTGGTTTGAGAAAAGGAAAGGGAGAAATGGAATTTCAATATAATCTCAAAAAGAAAAAAAAGAAAGAAAGAGATTCAAAAAAATCCTGAGCTTCATTCCTACTAGTACTGAATTTTCAATTTTTGCTTCTTAAATGGTGCTTCCTTCTCAGTGTTTTGCATGTTAGAGTTTCCTGTCAAATTGGCTATAGAAACTTAAGATGCAAGTTCAACTAAGTTAATTTGGTATATGATTATGAAATTACTATATACCTTCACTTTAATAAATTAGTCAAGTCCATAATGAAAGATGTATATGCTTTAAAATTGGTCAACATTTGATTTAAAAAATAAAGAAGAGGGACAGGAGAAAATAAAGGATCAGGAAGTATGAGTGGGGAGATGAATAGAGGAGAGCAAGAAAAGATACACATCAATAGAGGAAGACAATGTAGGTTTAAATAGAAATATGGCACTAGGGAATTATTCAGAGATCCACAAGAACGACTCCAACTAGGAACCTAAGCAATACTGAAGAGGCTACTCTAAATGCTCTTCCCCTATAATGAGAATTATGACTACTTTAAAAGCCATCCTAGCACCTTCATTCAGCAGCTGATGGGGGCAGGAGAGACTCACAGTTAAGCACTCAAAGTACTGAAATCCAGTTTCAAAGTGGGAGGAGTGACAAAGAGGTCAAAACCACGCTGGGAAAACCCACAGAAACAGCAGAGCTGAGCAAGTGGGAGCTCATGGACCCCAGTCTGATAGCTGGGGAACCAACACAGGACCAAGAAAAGCTCCCTGAACGTGTCAAATTGAAGGACTGGACAGTCTATGGGACCTCTGACAGTGGAACCAGGATGTAGTCCTAGTGCAAATGGACTTCGGGATCCCCTTCCCCATGGAGATATTCTGTTAGCCCAGAGACATGGGGGAGGGCCTAGGCCCTACTCTAAATACCTTGACAAACTTTGTTGATCTCTCATGGAAGGCCTTACCCTCCCTGGGAAGTGGATTAGGGGAGTTGGTGGGGGATATGGGAGGATGGGAGGGAGAGGAAACTGGGATTGATATGTAAAATAAGAAAATATATAATATATTAAATAAATTAGTTAATTAAAAGGAAACTCTTGAAATAAATGTTTAATTCAACTCAAAGTATGGTGAGAAAACTTAACCCCAATATATCATGGATCATAAGTATTCCATATGAACAATTGTGTTAGTGAAATATTATGATAATTATTTAATAAATTATCTAGAATTAAACACTTGAATTTTAAAAAGAAATGAGGTAGAAGTTAAATTTCATTATATTATTTATGTAAGTCACATCAAATACTGCTCAAAACTTTATTCCTGGAACAGCCTTGGTTTTAAAAGTCACAAAAAGAAAACAACTCCAGAATGTTATTTCTACAGTCACATCATTAGAGAAAAGCCCACAAAGTCAAGGATGTGGATTATCTGTTTAAAAATTGGAAATATAATATCTTTCAGTATCATGAAAGAGTGACAAAAATTTCAGATTAGCTTGTATAAAAGAAGAGCCTTATGGATATAAAATTGACTGAAGTATAACAAACAAATGTCAATGTATTTATTGAAGTGCCAGAGGAACCAGTATGAGGGCTGATCTTACTAACAACCTAATTAATTATCTGGAAGATGGAGAAAACAGTAAGTTAGTAAAATTTAAATCTGGTTGCAAATTGGAAGTTTTGCCAACACCAATTTAGATAGAAAAAATAATTTGGAGAGGGTACAATTATGATGAAGGAAAAGTAAATCATAGATTTGAATTTTCTAAAACTAGAAAGTCAATAAACTTTGAAAACAAAAGCATGATACTTTCATGCAAAATGTTGGGAATATAATAACAAGAAGATATTTCAGAAAAAATAACCATAAATAATGAAGATGAATTTGATGACTTTTTCAGGGTCTAAATATTTACAAATATGTGAACATAAGACAGGCTTAGAGGTTCTATCTATAGTGCCAGCAATCAGATAACTAAGGCAAGGAACTGATCCAAGATCAAGTACATGTTACAGAGAGGTTTGCAGGACAGCCTGCACTATAATAACACTGTCTCATTAATTAAATCAAAGGTACAATGATGTCTTCAAATGTTTGGTTACTATGAATAACTCTACATTAAACATTTCAAAATAAAAACTAAAAGAAAAAGTATAAAAACTTTAATTTGGTCAGGCAGTCGTGACACACACCTTTAACCCTAATCTACATGAGTTATAGACCCAATCTACACAGAGTCCCAGACTACATATTGAAACACTGTCTGGAAAAACAAAAAGAAAAAAAATAACAAAAACCAAAATAAAAAATTTGAATTTGATAGTATAAATTATAGTGATTCCTACGGAAATTTGTAACTTTATGATATTAAAACAGAAAAGAAAAATGCCTGACAAGTCTAATACAACAATTAGAATATTTCTTTAAGTTAACTCTTATTTGCAAATATTGAATAGATTTCTGTACACATAATCAGCAGTTATGCCACATCATTTGTCATGATACATAATGTGTAGAAAACTAACCAAGCTTCCTAAACACTGATTCCTTGCTCCTGTCAATTTGATATTAATATATTCCTTCATAAACAATAAGGGTAGCTCTAAAGGACAAAAGACTGCATCTTCACAAACCAAAGTCTATTCAATATCATTGCTTTACTTGGAATAAACTTCTTTACATACAATTATTTGATATATATTGGAGAGGCAGGAAAAATAATTGAAAAATATCTAGTTCAAAGCATAGGAGATTTTTTATATAAATTTGTTACAACTAAAGTACAAGGGGGAGTTTTTAGAAAACTGTGTGGTTTTGAAGAAGGAAAGCAAGTAATGCTAGGAATTGGAGACACAAAACTAGAACCAATAAAAATATGCACAACCTACTACTGAGACAAGAATGGGGAAAAACTTGTACATAAGATATTTATATGTGAAAAGTCTAAAAACTAAAAATTTAGATTAGGTAATTACCTTATTGGAAGACCCAATTTGAAGGATCCTGACATCACAAATGTTAGCCATAATAGAGAACAGTAATAATGTAGCAAGTGATTACATTTAAAAATAATTACAGGGAATAAACTTGAACTTCTTTTTCTTGGTTAAAAAAAAAGAGAGACAAGAAGTGGTCTAGGCACATGGATCTGTGGGTAAGACAAGAGGTATATCAAAACCATATGCTATCAAGGAACAGCAGCAATGAGCTTACCTAGAAAAGAAGCAAAGGAAGTCTAGAAGAAAGGACATACACAACACAAAACAAAATGCCTTTTTTTGGAGGGGGGTGGTTTATCCAGACAGGTTTCTTTGTGTAACCTTGGCTATCCTAGAACTAACTGTTGAGCAGCCCTACCTTGACTTACACAGATACACTGGCTTCTGTCTCTCATGTGCTGGGGATAAAGACATGTACCACCCCTGCCTGGCTGAAGCACGATGATTCTAACAGAGGAAACAGAACAAACTTCCTCCATAAGGCTAGTAAGGCACTGAAAAAATTGTAGGCAATGGACTCCTGAATGCCCATGAAATACAAAAACTTTTTAGTGTGTTAAATTAGAATGATGTAGAAACTTGAAAAATACAAATTTCAATGAAGTTGAAATGTCTTGGTTTATGGAGGCATCTTGGGAAAACTGTAAATAAGAGTGGATTGAAGGAAATGGGATGGGGTGTTTCCATCAAGCTGCATAGTGAATGACTTGAGAAAACAAAATTCTTTTCAATACAAACAGAATACCAATGACAAACCAAAGAGATGATTCCATACATCTATCTTGTTTAGTGAAACAGTGAATTTACAAGAGACATTTACAAGAGGTTAGGTGGCTCAAAGACTGTTGTATCACTGAAAGAGCTATTCCTTGCATTCCAACATTACTTGGATGTGTGCTCTCAGGGCTGACTATTTAGTTTTGAACGTTAAGTGTTCTCTTCCCTTGGAACACTATTTCTTCTGATTTCGATATTCCTCAGTTCCCTATAGTTATTTATCAAGGTTTGAGGCCTCCTGAGCTTTTTTACATATATGTTGATATATGAACTTGCTTCATCCTTGTTTTTACTCATGTTTAAGCAACTGCCCAAGGAACTCAGCATCCTACTCAATAAATGTAGTTTTTCTTTATTTTTTTTAAATTTATTTATTTTATTTTATTTATTTTACATGTCGATCGCAGTTCCGTTTCCCTCCCTTTCTCCCTCCCTCCCTTTCTCCCGCTTACCCTCTTTCCCCCCTCACATGCAACCTGACCACCCTCCCCTCTCATTCCCCCCTCCACATGTAGGGCTATGCCATCCAGGTGGGGTCATGTAAATCTGTCAAGAAATTTGAAGTAGGGACTAGGATATCTCTCCTGTCTCTAGGTTAGGGGAGTATCACTCCATGGGGCGATGTGTCTGCAAGGTCCTTTTCTGTACCAGGAGTACATCCTGGTTCCACTGTCTGAGGTCCCTTAGACTGCTCAGTCCTTCTAGCTGAGACCCATGTTTAGGGGGTCTGAATCAGTCCCATGTTGGATTACCAACTATCAGTCTCAGGGTCCGTTAGCTCCTCCTTGTTCAAGTCTTCTGTCTCTATGTATTTCTGCAACCTTTTTCTCTGCATCTGGTTTCTAGTTCGACTCAGAGTTTAGTTAAGGGTATTTGCTTCTATTTTTCAAAGACCAATGTTGAGTGTGGTAGCATGAATTTGGAGCTCTACCAATTCTCCCCTTTATAATCCAGCCCGTTCTCATGATCATGTGCCATTGTACCCCTAGGCTAATCGTATTTCAATGGGCCCTCTGCACATATCACAGTTGCTTTTCCTTTTATGGGGCATGTTTAAGATGTCTAAGTCAAATACAGGTTCAAGGTAGCACAGGGATCAATTCTATACTGCAAATCATTTTGCTCAAAACAGATACTAGTTTTGACAAAATTGAAACCAATATGGTGACATTTTCATTTTATCTGTGACATTTGGCTGATGAAACCACCCAGTTTGGAAAACCTATCTGTATGACCATTCCATTTTCACTTGCCAGAGAAATGTGCAGTTTATTCTGAAGATAAAACTACTCACTTTTAGGATTTGCATGTTTGTCACCTGTTCCATTTTATCATTCCTGTCTTGTGTGAAATGTTGCTTAACATTTAAGCATAATGAGAAGAAATGGGTATTTCTTCTCATAATTTTTCCTATAAAGCAGGTTTGATCCCAAACTTTTATTATCCATTGAGTGACCTGTGAAAATGAATTCTTATGATTTTCACTTCTTTGATTGACTTTGATTTATATAGCACTTTAGAATTTACATGCTGGTCTAAATTAACCAAAATTCCCCCTCCCCCATATATGTCCTGAGTTCTCTGAAATTGATATATTACTTAACTATCCCTTGAATACAGTCCTACATGATTAAAGCACAAATTAAAAAAAAACAAAAAACAAAAAACAAAACAAAACAAAAAAAACAAAAAAGCAAAAACAAAACAAAACAAAAAAACCCTGCTTTTTAAGCTCAATATTTGTTGTAATGCTATCCATTTTTCATTAGTTGTACTACTGTCACAGTGCTCAGAGAAATTCAATTCATCTGTACATTAGAAGTGGTGAGAGAACCTGACATGACCTGTTTAGACGTCTACCCAATTGAAGTACCTCATCTACAGAGTATCCTCTAAATGCCAAACTCCAATTCTGTCATGTTTGGGGGTTTACAACTCAGTGTATTTTATGATGTATTTTCTTTCCCTAGATGTTAGGACATACCTGAGATGTATCTATCTACAACCTCTACCTAGTTCTTTTCTTCATCGCTGTTTAATTCTTCCTATGGTGCCCATGATTTTTGATCCCTGGAAATACACTTCTAAACACAATTGTAAAAATTGGGAAGGTGCCATCTCAATGTCATATTCCACTTACCCTTTTTTACCTGACCAAAAAGTGTGGAGGATAATGCCCACTTTTATATTTAACTTGTATTTCTCCATCATGCAGATCATGTTTTTATTGGTTTAATTTTATTTTCAAATGGCTGGTTCTCAGTTGAATATCTTTATGGCCACAGTGAATGCCATGCAACAGCTATCAAAGTCTGTTTTCAGTTTCATCACATACAAATAACTTTCAGGAATTGTACTATAATCTATAGTCTTCTACCTATTTAAGGGAAATACACTCATGAACCAGACAATATACTTTGAGGCATACTGCCTCATACACGTGTGTAAAGGGATACAGCAATGCTTGCTTTCCTTTATAACAAAATTTCCCCTAGGGATGTCTTGGACTTGAATGGGTGTCTTATCCATTAAAAAAAAAAGAGAGAGAACAACAGAAAAGGGACACAAGATTTTATGCCACTTGTAGCCATATTGGAATTGCATCTCTTGATAGTTCACCATCAAGCAGATCAACCTCAGCTGTAGGGGAAATGCAATTCTCAATGTGACTGTGTCAATCCCTGTTGGTTGCTAACTGTGTTTTGTATGTTTCCTGGAGAAGTGTAAACATAGATTTATTCATCTGAAATAGGTCACTAAAAACATACCAATAAAAACAGCAAACCAAATAAAAAAATCAAAAACAATAAAAATTTTTAAATTTTAAATTTTATTCAAGTTAATTTGTTGGCCAGTGAATTTATTTGGCTGATTTAAAGGAATGTGGATAGGGACTAACTGGAGAAGAATAACTCAAATTTGGATGGATCACTGGAAATCTAATTCCATCATGATTGGTTGCTTACAAAACTTTATTCCTGACAATCTCAGCACAAATTATATGCAACCACACTGTAGACAGAGTACTCTCCTTATAAACTGTTTAATATTTCTCTAACATTGCATAAGGACCTGTCAAATTTTGTCGCTTCCGTGAGTTTCTTGAGTCTTCTATATTTCATTATTTTCCTTAGTCTCCCCACAACTATCAGAATGAAACTATTTGAATGAAATAGATAACATGTGTTAAATTAGTTAAAAAATAACATGATGATTTTCTGACTATGTAAGATATCTATGAAGCCAATTATATGAATTAAGATGTAGAACTAAAATTTGCTACTGTGCTTTTTGTTGATTGTTTCCTGATGTACTATGAGGGGAAAAAAAAAAGAGAGAGAGAGAGAAGAGTTGGGCAGAGGGACTTTAGCTCCATTATTACTCTGGCAAAAGTCTTCTGAGCAGATTCTACTGAAAAAATTAGAATCTGACATCTCTTCTCAGTTCTTTTGAGTCAGGGTGTGGACAAGGCTTCTCCATACCAGCTTTTATCAATCATTGAATACAGGCTTGCCATTTTCAAGGAACATGAACTAGGCAACACAGCAGTCCTCAACCTGAACAAATGAAGAGGACTACTGACAAGAACCATCTGCTTGTAGAGCTTCCAACAGCTGGGAGGATAATCCTTGGGCCAGAAGGGAATCAGAGTGATGGAGCACTGCACCTGGTATGCTGAATTTCAGTGGATAATGGTTTATATGATTTTTTTAAAAAGTAAGAAAAAAATAAAAGAGAGAAACTTTGGATACTTTACAACAACAACAACAACACACAAACACACACACATATTGTAACATGTTAAAATGTGTGGGTGTGTGTTGATATATATATATATATATATATATGATATGTATGATATACATATCGTGTGTGTGTGTTGTGTGTGTGTGTGTGTGTGTGTGTGTGTGTGTGTGACTGTGTGCCTCTCAGTGTGTTGTAACACATTAGGAAAACTGTTTAGCTTCTTCCTGAGTTCTTGTATATTGTATTCTATGACAGCATAATTATATATTTTCACTTAAAAGCTATTGTTAAGCATCAGATTATCAATTTATTGGAGAAAACACTAATGAAAATACATTATTACTATAATATATTATTTGCATCATTAGCAAAACTTGTATGTTATCTTAATAATAATGTTGACTTTAATTTCCATATAACTTGATCATCCACATTACAGGTTTTCATGCATATATATTTTTTTTTATTTTGATAAAAGTCCTCTCTGAGCCACACATTGAATTCACAATGAACTGGTACTAATTATTATTTACAGTAAAAAATAATAAAACTTTAAAATTTCTATTTAAGGATAATAATGATGGTAATGACCTGATGTTTTAATATTGACTCAAACTCTATATTGTGTTTATCTGACAGAATTAATCAATTAAGAAGCAAAGGAATAATGTGCATATTGTACATACTTTATATTGGCATATATTAGTCTATATTTGACTCTGTGTTGTATATTTTCAGAAGAAGTATTATGTAACTTAAAGACATAAACAAAATTAGGCTCTCTAAGATTACAATGAAGACATTTATTAATTGTCTCTCTTGTTTGCTAAGAAGATAGCATTTACATTTAAAATACTTTATGAATTATTGAAACTATTTGAAAAAAAGAACACATCAGGTTTCATTAGTTTCAATTATCTATGGAAGGTGTTAACCTTGGGGAGGAAAGTTGTGAATGTAATGCAAACTGAAATTTTCATTTGCAGTGAAGCACTCATCTATCCAAGAGAATTAACTTTTCAGCTAAACAAGTACCCTTTAATCAGTGGTGTCTTCTGAACATCTGTCCAAGCTGGCTCATCCTGCATAAGAGTTTTATCCTTGCCTAAATTTGAGAATGTGAATTCATAAACAGGGATCTTATGGCCCAGTTCCAGTCGCTGCCTTTCCTGGGCTCAATGTCCACATCTCCTTCTGCATTCAGTTCTTGTACTGAAGGCTGCTTTTGTCTTCCTGCTTGTCTCGAAGCCTTTGGATCAGTATGAGCATTGAGGCTTTGTCTTTTTTTTACTTTACCTCAAAGGCTTTTCCTTCCTCTGTACCACAAATCCTTTGTCCTTTTAGTCAGGGCTTATTCATGTTTTATCCATGTTCTTAGTACTGTATAATATTTGAACTCTAAGCATTTTAAACTTATATAATAAATTACCCTTATTTTCAAAGTGCTTAAAGATCATATGGGAAGAGAAAAATGTAAATTAAAGAGTAGAAGTTAGCAAAAATATGCTTTAGAGCCAAAAAGGCATTTGACAAAACATTAATAATCAGTATCACTGTAGGCCCATTCCATAGAAAATATAGCCCATCATAAACCATTTATCTTAATAAAACTATTTAAATTTCTCTTTTTGAAAATGTGATTGGATTTAGGGGAATAGTCCTATAAATAAATGAAATATTTCGACCATACTTCCTCTCTCCATTTTCATTTTATGTATTTAATAATCATGGGCTCATAACAAATTTTAATAAACAAAAGCACAGTTCACTTTCTGGGAAATCATTTGATGTACAGATATGATCATGGGGGCAAATATTGCTTTATCTATGTCATCATTATCTGCCTGTGCTTCAAAAAGGGTGGAGATTTAAAGAGAGAGCTAATGATAACCCACTTAGAGCATTACCTGACTTCTCCTCAGACCTCCTTCCAAAGGTCACTTCCACCCCTGGCTCCACCCACCAATGGGCGTGGTCAGTGACACAGAAGGAGACAAGTGAATATCCCACTACAATTCCGCTTTTAGTCTAAAGAAAAGATTTAGGCTTGATACAAAACTATAAACAAATCAGTGAGTAACAAGTGTGCTCTAAGAAAAGGAAAATCGAGAACAAAACGATCTACATATCTAGTCCTAGGGTGAAGGCATAATGGAGTTTACAATAGAGTTGTCCTAAGCTGGAAAACGTAAGTCTAGTACCTAATATATCTAACTAGGAAGAGAGAATAATAGTTGTGATAGTTTAGTCTTCAACCTCATCAAGATCTGAGAAAGAAAATAAGGATACTAGGGTAGACAGGAAGTGCGGATGGGCAACTTCCAAAAGGTGCAGCAAGGACAGAAAAAGCAAGCTACCCAAGGTCTCACAGCAATGTTGGTACACCCAGTTTTGGCTAAGGCCAAGAGAACTTGACAGACCACAACAACAGCAGGGAGGTAGAAAGGCCATCTTACCCTGACTTAGCAAGGTCCAGCAGTCTTCTATATTTGTCTCCTGCAAACACATAGGACTGCATGTCCAAATCAGTGGTCAAGGTAGGGTGCAGTTCTTTGCCCAACAGGCCATTAGCTGAGGCGAGAATGAACTCCAGCAGGAGCAACAACAGTGTCCAACATATTTTTGGGAAAGTACATAGTGCTGTCAGGAGCAACAGTGTCTCATATCAATGGAGTATTAATATTAAAACATTTAAATGCCATGTTCTGCATGTCTATGAAGTGATTGAAGATTAAGCATCTATGTCTGACTAATCTCATAGGTAAAGGAAACATGAGTGAAGATAATCTGTAATACTCAGGAATTTAGCTAAAAAACTGAAACTTCCCTGAGTAAAGCAGGAACAAATACTTAAACAATATAACTATGTACATATACATACATATAAATCGTAAAATAGAGGTAGAGTTGAAATGTCAAGACAAGAGGTGGAACTATAAAGGGCAGCATGATAAATATCCCAAATTGTATCAATATACAAAATGTCTTGAATAAAAGAAAAGTATACATACATTGAATATGGCAAGAATAAATGTGCATAAAACATCATCCCGTGAGTGTCTCTGATGGCAGGGAAGATGGCTCCACTTTGCAAGCTTGAGGACTCTGTTTGAGATCCATAGGAGCACCCATGTAGAAGTCAGGATCCAGGATATTTGTATGTAACCCTGACAATTAGGAAGCAGCATAGATACAAGTATCTCCTTGAAGCTGATTTGCCAGCAACCCAGTTACTCAAAGCACTATAAATGTATTGCCAGTACATGTCTCAAACAAAGATATAAAGAGAGTCAGTGAAGGACACTCTGGACTCCATATAGGCATTGGTATACAAATACATAAGTATAATGACAAACTTAAATTAAATTAATTCGTATTTAAATACTTAGATTCCACTTATTTTGGTTTTAATCTCATTTAAATTTAACTGTAGAGTTTTCTCCACCTGGGTAACAAGGCAAGCTTTACTTTGACTGAACTCATAAAGATTTAGAGAATTGTAAATGTTAGTGTTACATAGTGTCAATAGTATATTAGATGAATTCTATAAAGTTCAAAGAAGATAATGCATATGTTTTCCTCTTCCTGGAGTAGGGATTTTATTCCACAGGTCCATATATTTCATCATTAAAGCAAATATTTTATGTGCACAATTACCAAAGTCTCTAGTAATAGTAAGTATTGTGTCAGAAATGAGTTAGTTAAATCAAGAATGAGTATGCATGAAAAACTTCCATGAAAGTTATGTAATAAGACCTGTTTGTATATATCAGAAAGTTGAAGAAAAGTAATGAAAAGTGACAATACAAATCAGGAGACTATTCTTGCAAATAAATCCTCCTAAAGTATCAGAGAAACAAGTAAAAAAGGTGAAGTGGAGAGGTGATCCCAAGGCTAAATATATAAATGGAAACACAAATAGCTACAAATGGAAATCAACAGTGGGGGTGACTAAAATTTTACCATTAACAGGAGTTGCTGTTGAATTATTTTGAGAGAAATGAGAGACAACAGAGAAAGAATACTTATGACAACATTTTACATTAGCTCTCAGAAATTTTCAAATAACATAATTTGGTCATATTTAATTTCCTTCCAACAGTTGTTCCAAGATCTACCCCTCTTTTACCTACACACTTACAAACCTATCTTTCTATATTTATATTTTTTAAAACCTCTTCAATTCCAGCTTGTGTTTTCTAAGGATTTTTGGATACATGTTCTTCCGCTAAAGGTTGGTTGACTCACCCCTGGCAATCAAGTCAGGTTTCCATGCTGGGACTTGGTCTAGTTCACTCTTGCACCCATTTTGTGCATGCTAATACAACAAGTTTAAATTCATATATTAAGCAGCCTGCTGTTTCCCTAGGACATTGTTTCCTTGTAGTAACACACAACCTCTGGTTCTGATATGATTTCCTCCACTACTTCCACAGTGTTCCATGAATTTGGAAGAATGGTGTGTGGTGTATGAACGTTTAGGAATGAACATTCTTCAGTTTTTTAATCCTTGTACCTTAGTTAGTTAAGGATCTCTGTGTTACTCACTCTTTACTACAAACAGAAGCTTCTTTGAAGAAAAAACAAGGAAGGGGAATCTTAGACTGCAGAGATTGCTCAGTTATTATACCACTCATCTTAGAAGTTTACAATCTCATTCCTGGAACTAATGTAAAAACGCACATGTTGTTGTTTGTACTTGTATTCCTAGTACTGGGAAGCCGGCTCAGAAGAATCCCTGGCTGTCATTAACCAGACACTGTATCCTAAATTGGTGTGCTCTGCCACAGTGAGAGACCCTGTCTTCAAAACAAGGTAAATTCTTCTTGAGGAACTATAACCAAAGTGGTCCTCAGGTTTACAATTGCATCAAAACACATACATGAACATGAAACCCCTGTAAATGCATGTTTCTCCCCTCCCCCAATCCGTATGGTTTGTCTAATTAAAATATTTGACGCATAATTTTTTTATTTCTAGTACTATATTTCAGTATCATATATGTTTTAAGTTCCTATGAGTAGATCACTAACCCTTGGATTTATAAAACGGTCCAAACATGGAAAATCTTGTGGGTAAAATGATGAGAGGTACAGTGCTTATTTTGTTGATGATATTCAAGAAATCAGGAGCAAACTGCGAAAAAGAGTATGGTAGTATGTTTTAACCATCTTCTCCCAATTGAGCTGGTTCATTATATGAAAAAAAAACATTAAAACAATGTCCAACTTATTCAATGATAAACCTGATCCCAAATATATAATTGCAGCATCACCATTTTCAGAAAAAAAAGTGTAAGAGCAGAATAAAGGAAGGGATTTAGTCTTCATATGGGAGAGATTTGCTGTTTCAAGGGTCAAATCCAAGAGGACAGGACTTAATGAGATATTCTTAACATGATGGTGATGCTGAACTATAATGGGAGGCTATTGAGAGAAGAAAGCAATGTGAGTGCAAACCACATGTGACATCCAAATAAGCATAGCTTGGAATGATGTTATCTAAGCATGGCCTTTACAAATCAAAAGGTTTTCATTTATTTATTTATTTTATTATTTTTTTTGGTGTATGCATTTAGGAGTTAGGTGTCTATTTCTAAATTATGAGATCAATGCTCATTATCGTATCCCCTTTATTTTTTAAAAATCTGTGTTATGACTTTTGGAAAAGTAGCACATAGTTCAAGACTGTCACATGTTTGTTTTCTTTCCACCTTAGCTCCAGAAGTAAAGGGATTACATCTGTACACACTTTGCTCAGATTTATTTCTCATTCTGTTTCTAAATTAGAGGATAGGAGATAAAATTCTTTTTGTAAAATCTTTTCTTTCAATTATAAGGAACACATGGCCTTTATACAACTTATTTTTCATGATTCTTCTGCCCAAGTTTGGTAGCATGAGTACTGCTAATTACAAGAGCAAACGGGGAATGTAGTTCTCAAGATTCACACCTTCTGGTAGACTGGCCCTGTATAAATACATCCAATAAGCATAGGCAGGAATGTGATGAGGAAGCCATTTGCCTGATTACTTTCTTATATTAGCCTCTGTAGGAGCAGAAGCAGAAGTTGCCTCTTTTCCATGACTAAGGAACTCTGATGGAAGAAGATCCTAATAGCAAAGAGAAACACCTGTTAAGAGTCAGTGTAAACTAGGAATTCAATTTTATTACCTCTAGAGCCAAATTCTGGCAGTAACCCAGAGGAACATGAAGGAAAATCCTGAGCTCCAGAGGTGAGGATAATTAGGAAAGCCCTTCACTTCAGCCTGTTGAGACCCTGTCTTTAGAGTATAGTTGTTGAATGCCCATATTTGTAATCTCTAGAAACAGAGATTGTATTTGATCTGTGGCAATAAATTACACAGTGACATAGGACAAGTTCAATTTGAGTACTATATCAAGAAGTTATTGCTGATCCAAACATAATTGATTGGTGAGAATTCCAGAAAGAATATGGATAGTAGGAAGTGAGTAACTTAATCTAATTATACACTGAATAATTTTAACTATATCACTATCCAAAATATGTGGTTAGGTAAGTCATGAGAATTTAAAATTTTTATTTTTAACATAATACTTCATTACTGGTTTGGACTGCATTACCCACCTTTTTGTCACAACTACTCCAAAGTTTTTCTAGCTGAAAATTTGGCTATAGGAACAATAAGTACTTGCTGCCAATATGGGTGACCTAAATTTGATACCTCTATCCAACATGGTAGATGGAGAGAAATGATGCCTAAACATTGTCCTCTTTTTATATATATATTTATTTTTTTTTATTTTATTTATTTTATATAACAAAGTCCAATTAAATGAAAACAAACATTTATACACAATATTTGGGAATTTGGCATCTTTCTTTCCAAGCTACTTCCTGCTGGTAAGGAGCGCTGTCTTGGGGGGATTCTAAGAAGATTCAGATATCCTGGCTGTAGTCTGTAGGGCTGTTTTGTCCAGCTGTTTTGAATGTAGGATTAGCTTGTACTCTGTTTCAGGCGGTCTGGCATGATCAAACCTCATTAGTCTGGAAGGAATCCACATCTTTTCATTTTCTGTGTAAATAAAAATAGAAATCCTTTTCCCCAGTAACTAGTCCTTCAACTTAAATTTTGGAGTCAAAGCATTTTTTTCAATTAATTTATTGTTTTATATGTCGATCCCAGTTCCCTTTCCCTCCCTCACTCCCTCCCCCCAAACCTCCCTCCCTCCTTCCCTCCCTTCTACCCTCTCTGCCCTCTCACATGCACTCTAAACACCCTCCCCTCCCATCCCCCCACCCCAATTCCATGTGTAGGGGAATGCCATCCAGTTAGAGTCATGTAGATCTGACAGGTCCTGTGAAGTAGGGACTAGGGATTCTCTCCTGTCTCTAGATTAAGGCAGTTATCCCTCCATGGGGGATATGTTCGCAAAATCCTTTTGTGCACCAGGGATACATCCTGGCTCCACTGTCTGAGGTCCCTTAGACTGGTCAGTCCTTCTGGCTGAGACCCATATTCAGGGGGGCCTGAGTCAGTCCCATGCTGGCTTCCCAGCTATCAGTCTGAGGGCCCTTAGCTCCTCCTTGTTCAGGTAAGCTGTCTCTATGTGTTTCTGCCCCATGGTCTTTTCCTCTCCGTCTGCATCTGGGTTCTAGTTCGACTCAGTGTTTATGTATGGGTGTTTGCTCCTATTTTCAACAGGAATTAGTTGAGGGCTCCATGGAGAAGTTAGTTGTTGATCTCACTCTCCGGGAAGGGCATTTATGATAGCCTTTCCACAGAAGCTGAGATTGTTAGTTGGGAGCAGTCTTGTAGTTCTCTAGACCTTTCTTTGTGTTCAATTTTATCTTCAAACCAATATTGGCTCCCTCTTTTATGTTCTCTGTCTCTGTCTCTGTCTCTGTCTCTCTCTCTCTCTCTCTCTCTCTCTCTCTCTCTCTTTCCTATCTTCTATTCCTAACCAGGCTCAATCTTCCTGATCACACAGGTTTTCCTTTCTTCCCCCTCATTTTCTCCTACTTCTCTCTCCATTCGCTGTCTTCCCCCACTTCACCTAAGCTCTGGGGGACTTGTCCCTTCGCAGTTCTGTGAGGGACTTTATATGAATCTCTTAGAGTACACCTAGTATCCTAGTTGGTCTGGTGATGTGAATTATAGGCTGGTGATCATTTGATCTAGGTCTAAAATCCATATATGAGAGAGTACATACTGTGTTCCTCTTTTTGTGACTGGGTTACCTCATTCAGGATGGTTTCTTCAAGTGCCATCCACTTGCCTGAGAATTTCAAGATACCATTATTTTTTTTTCTGCAGAGTAGAATTCCATTGTGTAGATGTGCCACATCTTCATTAACCATTCTTCAATTGAGGGGCATCTAGGTTGCTTCCGGGTTCTTGCTATTACAAATAGTTCTGCTATGAACATAGTTGAACAGATGTCTTTGTTGCATGGATGTGAATCCTTTGGGTATATGCCTAAAAGGGGGATTTCCGGGTCTTGTGGTAAACTAATTCCCATTTTCCTGAGGACCCGCCATACTGATCTCCAAAATGGCTGTATGAGTTTGCACTCCCACAAGCAGTGGAGGAGTGCTCCACTTTCTCCACATCCTCTCCAACATAAGCCATCACTGGTGTTTCTAATTTTAGCCATTCTGGCAGGGGTAAGATGGTATCTCAAAGTTGTTTTGATTTGCATTTCCCTGATAGCTAAGGATGTGGAGCATTTTCTTAAGTGTCTTTCAGCCTTTTTGATTTCCTCCATTGAGAATTCTTTCTTCAGTTCTGTACCCCATTTTTTAATAGGGTTATTTGGTGTTTTGTTGACTAGTTTCTTGAGTTCTTTGTATATTTTGGAGATCAGCTCTTTGTCGGATATAGCCTTGGTGAAAATCTTTTCCCAGTCTGTGGGCTGCCGTTTGGTCTTGTCGACTGTGTCCTTTGCCTTACAGAAGCTTCTAAGTTTGAAAAGGTCCCATTTATTAATTGTTTCTTTCAGTGTCTGTGACCCTGGAGTTATGTTCAAGAAGCAGTCTCCTATATCAATTTGTTCAAGGGTACCTGCTACTTACTCTTCTAAGAGGTTCAATGTGGCTGGCTTCATGTTAAGGTCTTTGATCCATTTGGACTTGAGTTTTGTGCATGGAGACAGACATGGGTCTATCTGCAGTCTTCTACACACCCTCATCCAATTGTGCCAGCACCATTTGTTGAAGATGCTGTCCTTGCCCCATTGTATAATTTTAGCTGTTTTGTCGAAAAGCAGGTGTTCATAGGTGCATGGATTAATATCAGGATTTTCAATTCGATTCCATTGGTCAACCTGTCTATTTTTATGCCAATATCAGGCTGTTTTCAGAACTATAGCTCTGTAGTAGAGCTTAAAGTCAGGAATGGTGATGCCTCCTGAAGTTCTTTTATTGTATAGGGTTGTTTTGGCTATCCTGGTTCTTTTGTTTTTCCATATAAAGTTGATTATAATCCTTTCAAGGTCGGTGAAGAATTGTGGTGGGATTTTAATGGGGATTTCATTGAATCTGTAGATTGCTTTTGGTAAGATTGCCATTTTTACTATGTTAATCCTACCTAACCAAGAGCATGGGAGGTCTTTCCATTTTCTGGTATCTTCTTTAATTTCTTTCTTTAGAGTCACAAAGTTCTTATTATATAGGTATTTTACTTGTTTGATAAGCGTTACACCAAGATACTTTATGTTGCTTGTGGCTATTGTAAAGGGTGACATTTCTCTGATTTCTTTCTCTGCAACTTTGTCATCTGAAAAAAGTAGGGCTACTGATTTTTTTTGAGTTTATCTTGTATCCTGCTAGTTTGCTGAAGGTGTTTATCAGCTGTAGGAGTTCCCTGGTAGAGTTTATTGGGTCACTTATGTAAACTATCATATCATCTGCAAATAGAGACAGTTTGACTTCTTCCTTTCCAATTTGGATCCCCTTGATCTCCTTTTGTTGTCTTATAGCATTAGCTAGAACTTCTAGTACGATATTGAAGAGGTATGGAGAAAGAGGACAGCCTTGTCTTCCTGATTTTAGAGGAATTGGCTTAAGTTTCTCTCCTTTCAGTTTGATATTGGCAGTTGGTTTGCTGTATATTGCTCTTATTATGTTTAGGTATGTTCCTGTTATCCCTGACCTCTCCAATACCTTTATCATGAAAGGGTGTTGAATTTTGTTGAATGATTTTTCCACATCTAGGGAGTTAATCATATGGTTTTTCTTTTTCTGTTTGTTTATATGGTGGATCACGTTGATAGATTTTCATATGTTAAACCATCCCTGCATTCTAGGTATGAAGCCTACTTGGTCATGGTGGATGATTTCTCTGATGTGTTCTTGAATTCGGTTTGCCAGTATTTTATTGAGTATTTTTGCATAGATGTTCATCAGGGATATTGGTCTGTAGTTTTATTTCTTAGTTGTGTCTTTATGAGGTTTGGGTACCAACGTTATTGTGGCCTCATAAAAAGAGTTTGGCAATGAACCTTCTGTTTCTATCTTGTGGACCAGTTTGAAGAGTAGTGGTATTAGTTCTTCCTTGAATGTCTGGTAGAATTCTGCACTGAATCCATCTGGCCCTGGACTTTTTTGGTTGGAAGGCTTTCGATGACTGTTTCTATTTTATTGGGGGTTATAGGTCTATTTAAGTTGTTTGTCTGTTCTTGAATTAATTTTGGTAAGTGATAGTTATCCAGAAACTTGTCCATTTCCTTTAAATTTTGAATTTTTGTGGAATACAGATTTTCAAAGTTTGACCTGAAAATTGTCTGGATTTCCTCTGTGTCTGTTGTTGTGTTCCCCATTTCGTTTCTGATTTTGTTAATTTGCATGGTCTGTCTCTGCTTTTCCGTTAATTTGGATAAATGTTTGTCTATGTTGTTGATTTTCTCAAAAAACCAACTCTTTGTTGCATTGATTATTTGTATTGTTTTCCTGGTTTCTATTTTGTTGATTTCAGCCCTCAAGTTTATTATTTCCTGGTGTCTACTCCTGCGGGGTGAATTCGCTTCTCTCTGTTCTAAGGTTTTCAGTTGGGCTGTTAATTCTCTTATGTGACTATCTTCTGTTTCCTTCATATGGGCACTTATTGCAATGAACTTCCCTCGTAGCACTGCTTTCAAGATGTTCCATTAGTTCGGGTATGTTGTATCCTCATTCTTGTTGAATATTAGAAAGTTTTTTATTTCTTTCTTTATTTCTTCTTTGACCCAGGAGTGGTGTAATTGCACATTGTTCAGTTTCCATGAGTTTGCAGGTTTTCTGCTATTTGTGTTGTTGTTGAATTCCAATTTTAAAGCATGGTGGTCTGATAAGATACAGGGGACTATTCCTATTCTCTTGTATCTGTTGAGGTTTGTTATGTCACCTAGTATGTGGTCGATTTTAGAGAAGGTTCCATGTGGAGCAGATAAGAAGGTATATTCTTTTGTCTTTGGATGGAATGTTCTATAGATGTCTGTTTACTCCAGTTGAGACATAATCTGTTAATTCTTTTGTTTCTTTGTTGAGTTTCTGATTTGTGGTCCTGTCTAGTGTTGAGAGTGGTGTATTGAAGTCTCCCACTATAAGTGCGTGAGGTTTTATATGAGCTTTGAGTTTTAGTAGTGTTTCTTTTACAAATGTGGGTGCCTTTGTATTAGGGGCATAGATGTTCAGAACTGAGACTTTGTGTTGATGGATTTCTCCTGAGATGAATATGAAATGACAATCTTCTTCTCTTTTGACTAATTTTGGTTTGAAGTCTAACTTGTTGGATATTAGGATAGCTACACCTGCTTGCTTCTTATTTCCATTTGATTGGAAAATCTTTTCCCAACCCTTTACCCTGAGGTAATGTCTATCTTTGAAGCTTAGATGTGTTTCTTGTATGCAGCAGAAGGATGGATTCTGTCTTCGTATCCATTCTGTTAGCCTGTTTCTTTTTATAGGTGAGTTAAGACCATTAATATTGAGGGTGAGTAAGAACCATTGATTGTTGATGATTGTTTGATTTAGGTTTGTTGTTGGCAGTGGTATTGTGAATATATTTGTTCTGCTTCACCCTAGGTTTCTGGTGTAGTTGGATTATCTGTTGCCTACATTTTTGTGGGCATAGTTACCTTCCTTGGGTTGGAGTTTTCCTTCCAATGCTTTCTGTAGGACTGGATTTGTAGATACATATTGGGAAAATCTGGTTTTGTCATTAAATATCTTGTTCTCTCCATCTATATTGACTGAGAGTTTTGCTGGATATAGTAGCCTAGGCTGGCATCCGTTTTCTCTTAATACTTTTAGAACATCTATCCAGGACCTTCTGGCCTTGAGGGTTTCCATGGAGAAATCAGGTGTAATTTTGATAAGTCTGCCTTTATATGTTATCTGTCCTTTTTCCTTTGCTTCTCTTAATATTCTTTCTTTATTCTGTATGCTAGGTGTTTTGATTATTATATGTTGAGGGGTCTTTTTTCTTTGGTCCAGCCTATTTGGGGTTCGGTATGCTTCTTGTACTTTCATGGGCATGTCCTTCTTCAGATTTGGGAAGTTTTCCTCGATGATTTTGTTTAATATGTTTTCAGCACCTTTGAGCTGGGCTTCCTCACCTTCGTCTATGCCTATTATTCTTAGGTTTGACCTTTTCATGGTGTCCCACATTTCCTGGATGTTTTGTGTTAAGGATTTGTTTGATTTTTGATTATCTTTGGTCGATGAATCTATTTCTTCTAGTTTATCTTCTGTGTGAGATTCTGTCTTCCATCTCTTGAATTCTATTGGTTATGCTTGTGTCTGTAGTTGCTGATTTTTTGCCCAGCTTTTCAATTTCCAGCATTCCTTCCGTTTGTGTTGCCTTTATTTTCTCAATTTCAGTTTTCAATTCTTGAACCGTTTCCTTCACCTGGTTAATTGTTTTTCTTGGCTGTCTGTACTTTCCTTAAGGAAATTGTTCATTTCTTCCACTTTTTTGTTTGTTTTTTCCCCCATTTCTTTAAGGGATTTTCTCACATCTTCTTTGAGTGCCTCTATCATTTTTATGATGGTAATTTTTAAGTTGTACCCTTCTGCTTCCTCTGCTTTGTTGTTGTGTTCCATTCTAGTTGGTGTAGATTCCCTAGATTCTGGTGGTATCATGTTTGTCTTTCTGTTGTTAGGTGTTGTCTTCTATTGCCTTCTTCCCATAGCTTCTTCCAGTAGGTGTTGGTGGTGTATCCTCCCTCTCCCTATTGTACTTCCCCGATCGGCTTATGTTGGTCTGAGATTCAATATCTGTAGCTCTGTGTGGTCCAAGCTCTCTAGGAGGTTTCTCCGTAGACAGAGATCCAGGGATGGGGTCAAGAATGAGGATCCAGAAGATGCAAGCAGGTACTCACAGTGGTCCTCTGGCCAATAGCTCTGGCCAATAGCTCTGGCCAATAGCTGGAGGAAGAGGGCAGGGGCTGAGCTGGGACTTGAGAAGGTTTTGCAGGATAGTGGGATCTCAGTGGAAACTGGTGCTCTCCAGCTAAGACCTGGTTCTTTGGGAAAGGCCAGGATTTGTGGGTCAAGGGTCTTGCCTGCAGGAACTCCAAGTGGGCCTGCAGAGATAGGCAGATCTCTGGGAGGGGCCTGGGACTCCAGCAGAGGACTGGAGGTGGGGTCAGAGACAATGCCGGTGGTGAGTGGTCCTGCGAGGATAGTTAGGTCTCCTTTGTTCAGAGTTTCTCCGAGAAGTCTCCGAAGTAGCGTGGACTGTTGTCTTCACCCTCTGTCCCAGTGCTCAACCAGAGCGGCAGGACCGAGGGTGGGGTAGGGCACAGTGTAGGGGGGGCTAGGCTGGCAGTGGGGATGGGTGGGGGTGTATCAGAGCTCCAAGAGTGCTCTTGATGGGGACCAGAGACAGGAGCAGCAGGATCAGGGGCCAACCCAGGGAGTTCGGGTGGGGGAGGGAGGAAAAGATGTTGTAGGGGACAGGTAGCCCCAATTGGGCCCAGACTCACCTCTGGCCAATAGCTGGCTGAAGAGGATGAGGGCTGAGCTGGAACTTGAGAAGGTTTTGCAGGAAAGTGGGATCTCACTAGAAATTGGCGCTCTCCAGCTGAGACCTCATTCTTTGGCAGAGGCCAGGATTTGGGGGTCAAGGATCTTGCCTGCAGGACCTCCGAGTGGACCCGCAGAGAGCAAACATTGTCCTCTTAAGCCCCCAAAAGTGTCACAACATATATGCAGACACACATATAACATTGAATTGTAATTAAAATTAATGGCAATAAATGAGCTTTGTTTGTAAAACATCCCAGTTTTACTTTTTCAATTTGTTTCAATTGTAAGAATTCTAATCACAAATATTCCAAATGTATAAAACATTTACAGCTAGTATATTGAGTTAAAAGGACAAGACAATGAATGAAAATGTAAATGACAAATTATTGAATCAATAACATCTTTTGCCCTAGATGTTTACAACAAAATATGTAATAGAATCTACATTCTACACTCACTAGCATAAATAGATTTAAGAAATCTTTGAGTAGCAGACAATATTCTCTTTCTCCTTAGGGCATACAAAAGGCATCCATTTGGCCCAGAAGTCAAGAGGGAATGTTTACCTCTCTTAGGGAAAGGTTCAGCTGGAATTCATATTGCATATAATGTAGGGCACCTCCAATTTAATTACCTTAACCACCTGAGTCTTGTTGAATGAGCCTAGTACATGGGGTTAATCACTTATCAGTAGGAAAGTATAAGGCTCATGTACAGGTATAGCAGGAAGCCAGCAGGTGATAGTCTGACTTATGTGCTCTGCCCTGCCCACTGAGTGTGGAGCCAGTGAAGCATTCAGCCATTGAATTTCATGGCTGTCTAAATGTCTCTTATAATGCTCAGATCATATTAGCATTGTGGATTAATTCTGTTACTTTGCCTTACCATAATGCATGCTATTATTGCGGTTTTGCTTGTCTTGTTTTTTTTTTTTTTCTTTAAAGTTTGTTTTTCTGTTGGATTTCTGTCTGTACTGTACTCATTTTATCTCCTTCAATGTTCCTACATAAAAAATAACAGTTGCAAATTCTGGAAGAAAGTTATATAAAACTTCTTTACAGGTATTTAATTCATACTTGTCACCAAATAGAAATATGGTGTAATAAAGAGTAACTTTTATTTTAAATGCTGGAAAGCTAGTAGGCTTTCAAAACATTTTTTAAACTTCACTTAATCCAATTTTAGACTACATGTAAAATTATTTACATCCCCTAGACAATCCCACAATTAGATTTATGATTATATAAGTAAATCATTAATCAATAACTAATAGCTCACATTAAAGCTGTCCAATATACATTCCAAATATAGTAATCAAAGAACAAAATGTTTGGTCAATGAACAAATACGGATTTATTTTTTAATTAAATTAATTACTTTTTACTTTCATTTTATTTATTTTCCATGTCTTTCACATCACATCTCCCCAATTTGTTCTCTGATATCACCCCTACCCCCACCAAATATGTAACATAAAGTGTAAGTGCGTGGAAGAAAACGAAAAGGAAAATATTGTCATGGAAGCTGCAATGGGGTCGAGTGTTATCAGTAGGTTTTTACCTGTAGCTGGTGTGGTCCCACTGCCATGCCAGCCCCAAATAACAGATACAGAGACACTGTATTAGATATAAAGCTCCTGGCCTATTTTGAATGTTTCTTATTGGCTGGCTCTGTCTTAATGATTAACCCATTTCTATTAATCTAAGTGTTTCCACATGGTGTTATCTTACAGAAGAGAGGGGTTGGCATTCTTCTCTCTGTCCTCCATCTTGAATCTCCTCCCTACCACTTTTTCTCTCCTCCTTGCCTCCTAGTCCCATCTATCGTTCTTTACCAATGGCCAACAGTGCTTTGTTCATGTACCAATATGAGAAACATATTTACAGAATGACATCACACATCAATCAAGTAAGTCACAGAGTAAACCAGTTATCTATACATTTTATTTTCACTCAGGCATTCATCCCGAAGAATGGTTGGTCTAGTTTGAGACACCTGCTTTATGCTACACCACTGATAGGGAGCCCTGACCAGGACTCTTCTAGAACATCCCATTGCTGTGTTGTGGAAATCTTGCAACCCCGTGTCTGAATGGCAGGCTCTTCTTCCCTGTTCTGTGCTTCAGGGAATCACAGACTGGGTGGATGTTGGGGGTCCTCCATCATATAAGCCTGGCGCTGTGCCTGGGTGATTGCAGGGTTCCTCACTTGGCCTGCTCTCCCCTGTCTTTTTCACCAGTGTGAGTTCTCCAGCATTGCCCTGGATAGTCCTCCCATTGCAGAGATGAGCAAGGGGCAGCGCCATTTTTTCTTTCTTCTCCTCTGGGTCTATTCTCCCAAAGGGTACACCCTCAAGGCCAGCTACTCTGTGTTTCCCAGGTGAGGTGTAGGGACTTTTCTCCTGACTGGTGCAGCTAATGAGGAAATAGGACAACGCAAGACCTCAGGGCCAGTTCTTGCACCTGTCTCAAGACCTCAGGGCCAGTTCTTGCACCTGTTTCAGGCATTGATGAGCAGGGATGGGGCAGGGAAGGGGATCAATCCTCCCTCCAGGCAGCCATGGGGCAGATGATTAATGGAGACAGCTCTCCCATTCTCACAACAGCAAGGCTGGCTCATTCACAAATCCACCAACAAGGTTGGCCTATCGTGATGCCCAGGTGAGGTGCAGGGTACATTTTCTGGAGTGCTGCAGCTGGTAAAGGATAGTCAGCTCTCTTGGCCATGGCAGGTGAAAGGAGGAAGTTACAGAGGGCATCTTTCCCTTGTCCTAATCCACCACACTGAAGACACAGTGAGTGTGGCCAGCTATCCACTCTAACATTCTCAGTGCTATCTCACCTGCAGCTTTGCCAACAGTTTCAGCTCTACTGTGCTCCTCAGCTGTGGAACAGGTGCTATATTCCCAAGTGCTGTAGATGGCAGTGAAAGTGTCAGTTCCCTTTTCTGTCAAAGGTGGTGAGCAGCAAAGAGTAAGTCTGGCATCTCTCCCCTGTCCATCCCATCACATTTTACACAGTAGTAGGGACAGGTCTCCTATGTTCACAACTGCAGGGCTGGCTTACCTATATCCTGTGATGCCCAGGCATGGTACAGTTCCTGCTCTTCCAAATGTTGCAGTTGGTGTGGGACAGGGTCAGTTCTTTGGCCCTTATAATCTCAGGGACAACTCTCCCACCTGCCTCAGGCATTGATGGGCAAGGTGACACCCTTTCCCTGTCCATGCCACTATATGGCAGATGAGGGGTGGATTTAGGTCTTCCATGCTCATGTTCTAGAGGCTAACTCACCTCTATCCTTATCAACAGGGTCAGCTGCCCTGTTCTGCCCAGACAAGTGCAGGACCCTTTTCTCTCCCCAAGTGTTGCATCTAGTCAAAAAGTCAGCTACTTCACCAGCTGGAGGCAGTAGGGGAAAGAAGAGAGGGCATCTTTCCCTGCTCCCCAATACCACACTGCAAATGAAGGACTCACTTTGGGCAATTGTTCTCCTCAGGCCGCAGAGCTAACTCAATTGTGTCCTGTCTCTATGATCAACCCTACTGTGCTGCACACGAGAAAGAAAGGTTCCATTTTCCTGAGTGCTATATCTGGTGACAGGTTGGATCAGGTACACCACCTGCTGCAGGTGTCAAGAGGTGAGGATAGCAAGGTCCCTCACCAATGCTGTTACATGGCAGATGAGAAGGGCAGGACCAGCTTGTCCATGCCCTTGTAAACAGAGTAACTCTACTGCGCAGCCCCAATTTCCAAGTGCTTCAGTGGTTGAGGGAGAGGACAGTTCCCTCTAGTTTTGGAGCCAGTGAGGGGTGGGGCCACTTCTGTACAGCCCTGTCTTCTGTGCCTTTGCTGCTGTCAAGGACCTGTGACATCACAGATTGGCTACTTAGGGCCGTGAACCAAGTCATGGCCTACCTCAGCATTCCAGGCCCAGATTGATCATTTTGCTAAGTGGTAATCAGGTCAGCCACTTCAGTTTGCTCCTCTCCTCTTCCACTTCTTCTGTCAACAGGAAATGAACAATTCTTTCTATGTCTCTTTCTCACATAACACACTGTACACTTGCTAGTCATTGCTTTATCTGCCCAGGGCCTTGTGAAGTGTGTCTAGCCCATAATTTTCTCTTAAATGCATGGGTTGGGCCTGCATGTGGGTGTCTTCGCCCTGCTCAGTACATGATACCAAAGGGCAAAAGCATGTTGCTTTATATGAGCTCAGGTGTTCACCCTAGGCCTGCTTTGGGTCTCTTGGCTTCACTCAGTCTTTCATGACAATGGGCAGGTCCTCATTAGCTCAGACCTAAGAGGTCCTGTAGAACATCCACAGCTCTGCACCATGTCCCTGGACTGAGGAGGAGGAAGTTCACCCCAGAGAAGACTGACTTTTCTGTGATTTTTGTCCTCAAAATATTTTGTCGAAATAATACCTTAATTAATGTGAGTATTTAAGAATTAACATACATGAAATCTTAGTAGAAAGCTAAAACCCTTGAGACAAATTTTGGCTACTGATGAAGTATATTTCACTTTTGTTTTGTCAAAGAAAGCCTGCACATTGAAAACAGAACTTAGATTGATAATTATTGTCTAAGTAATCTTTCTTTTAGTTCTTCAAAGATTAGGGATATAGATCACAATTACCAGAAAGACTATAGAATGCTTAACCCTCATGATTAAGTAAAGGAATACTCCATGTCAAATTGATAAAAATCCAGGTAAGCACAGTCTATCAGTCTAGCTATCTCTCCACTAGAATCATGAAAGCTCAGCATAAATATACAATAACATCCTCCATTTTTATGTCCCTGGCTATTTAAAAGTGTGCATAATTATACCCTGGCTATGGACAATGAACTGTGTCTTTTCTTAGAGAAAGCATTTAATTGTCAGTGCTAATTCTCCCTTTCTTTCCTCTGCTCCTTCAGTGGAGGAGGTCTTATATTACAGTTGATTTAGGTGGAGTGTGGTGTAGCCTTTATCCTCCCGGATCACTGACTCTCTGCTGAGAAAGCTGTTGCTCTGGATGTGTTCCAAGTGTACAACAGATTTCCAGTTACTGAAAAATAAACACCATTGTTGTTTTGCTGTATGGCTCAGCTTTTGAACTTCTGCCTGTGTTACGTGGGATGTTCTATCCTATTGTGGTTGATAAAAAAAAAAAAAATCTACCTACTTGATATCTGAATCTTCAGACTTACTTTCAGAAATAGTGGAGCATTTTTTCACAATTTTATTCATGAACACCACCATTCTGAATTTATTTCTACCCATGCTGAACAAAAAGAACAGGACTACTTATTTTTTCTATTATTTATAAGCATACATACTACCAACACTTCAGCATGTATGAGATGTTTTCTAAATGCAATTTGTCCTCCTACAAGTGTGGTAGAAACTGCTGAAGAAGCCAGGTTTAGCAATGTCACTTGTATAAGTCAAGTGGCATAAGACAAATTCTCTAGTATTTTGTTATTAGATTACTGTAATTAAATCAAATAAATTTTAGTGATTGTTCACTAACTGACATAAATCTGGTTATCCTCCTTTAGTCTTTACCTTACTGCAATACAGTTATGTGTTGAACTGCTTCAGATATGAAATATCTGACTGACAAATTCACAACATGCTTTTATACAGCATGTTGCACCTGTGTGAAGCCATGCAAATTTATTGCTAGCACTCAAATAAGAAATAACCATTTTGAAACCCCAGATATTTGAAGACTATGAAGTTTTCTATTCTGTGTTTGTCCTTTCAAGCAATATGATTTCTGTTTGTTGGTTTTCCCTACCCACTGTTTCTTCACAAGTGGAATTAATGTATTTTAGTTGGCTCAAACATCCATCATCTCACTGGTCTTATCTGGAGGGTTCTACATTGCTTTGGAAGGAATCTGATATAAAACACCCCTTCTCCCCTGACATTAAAGGCTATGTTACAGTTCTGAGGCTTCTCTATCATAATTGTTCTTCATTTTCATTCCTCCACAGTATCCAGCTCATTGTTGGTTCTCATAGATAATGTCTTCCTACATTTTCATTTGTCTCATCCTTAGTTATTACTCCATTACTCTTAATTGCTTCACATTTAAAAATATACTTACCTTTATAATTCTTTTTACTTAATCACACCATTTTTCATTCTCTTTATTTATCCAAACTCCTCTGTTTGCTCTTTGTCAAATTCATGGCCTCTTTTTGCTCAGTAAATTTTATTATATATATTATTTCACTGTATCATATATATATCATATATATGATCATGTTAAATATTGGCCCTTCACAATAAAATAAATTATTTATTCACCAGCACTATGATACTGTGGGTAAAATTCTTTTCCATAAAAGTCTGATCACCTGAGCATTCTCTGAGAATCTTCAGTGAAAAGAAAGAACCAAGTCCCAGGAATTTATCACTCATATCAAAGTACACACTTACAGTCACATACTTAAATCACACTCCCCCACACATGATAACAATAGATAAAATTAATAGATATGCTAGATTTATATTTCTAAATATTTCTGTTAATACACCAGGCTAGTCAGAGGGACAGGGCCGCACACGTTTTAACAACCCAGAATTCAGGAGGCAAAGGTATGTATCTTCTACTAATTCAGGGTCTACCTGGTCTAAATAGTGAAATATATATATCTACTGGCCAGCAATACAGAAAATACACACACACACACACACACACACACACACACACACACACACACACACACTAAAAATGCAAAACTAAAAGCTGTAATATCCAAGCAAACAAATGGTAAGGTAAAAAGAAATGCCCAAGCAAAGCAATAAGAAAGAGCAACCACCAAAAATGCCTTAGTTTTATTTTTTATGGTCCATTTGCTGGTCATGAGACTTTTTAAAGTGTGGATTGTATGCCCAGTAAGATCTGTTGAAGAAATAAATCTTGTTATTGTGAGCAGTTGATAATTGGGGATAATTCCCGGGTTGTGATGGTCACTCATATCTACTTACCTATGTCAGAGCTGTGACACATTTGGTTTGAACTTGTGGTGGTCCTATGCATACTATCAAAATCTCTGTGTGATCATATGATGTCAGTCCTGTTGTATCGGAAAATACTGTTCTTGTTAATCATCTATGCCTCTGGTTCCTACAATCTTTCTACTTCCTATTCCACAAAGTTCCCTGAGCCTTGAAGGAAGGCTTTGATTAAAAAAAAATTAGGATCTAGTGTTTCAAGATCTCATACTCTCTGCATTTCATCAAGCTGTGTGTCTCTGTGTTAGTTAACATTTTCTTTAGGAAGAAGCTTCTCTGTGGGTGGCTGAGTGAGGAACTGATCTATTGATATAGTAAAATGCCATTCCTTTAGCAGAGCAGTAGTCCACAGACTATTATGTATTCTCATATTCTTGGCCATCTGAGTAGTGTTATCATGGGTTCCATTTCAGGCAGTCAGACTTAAAATCTAATCAGATAGTGGTTGGGGACTCACGCAATGTTTATGTTATTATTTCAATAACCACCACCCCTTTGATTTGCAATTTTGACTTGCCTACATCATTTTTGTTAGTTTTTAAATATATATATATATATATATATATATATATATATATATATATAAAGATAGTGTGTGGATTTCTAAAGAAATAAAATCATATAGAAGTGATAATATTACAATGCCTTTGTATACTACCAACTCTGGCACATCTATTTAATTATCTATAGCATACCTTTTGACATGAGGGTGGATTAAAATTTTAATCACAAAATATGATAGTAAGGTTCAGGATGTAGATTAGATTTGGATAAAGGAAAGCAAAAAAGAGATCATATATTAAAATATCTCTATGACCAGTGTTAAAATACACTCTGAGCATGTGTGAACAATAATTTTTAAATAGCCATTGACAGTGTAATTCTGTTCTCACAAAATATATTTCTTCATAAACATATAAAACATTAGTGAATATGAATTATTATCGATAATTTAAAATGTCTTGAGTTCACTTGTTTTGTATGATTAGAGAAAAACATGATCTATTCATATGTAGCTAGACCAATTAATACTGTTTTATTTAAATTACTTAATTTTGGGGACTTGCTTCTGTGCTTATTTTATCTTATTTTATCTCAGATTAATATCATGAGTAGTTTTCTTACCAAGTATTTGGCATATATAATTCTCTGAGGTTACTATTTTCTTTTCCTTACTTGGTTCAAAACTACATTTTCACATTCTTTTAACATTCCAAAGTCTCTCTTAAAGGAGTCTTGTATGGTGAAACTGCCCACCCTTACATGCTGAAGATGATAAAACAAACAAACAAAAAATATACATTCATACCCGTATTCATTTAAATGACCACTTTTTAAATAAATATTAACTGAGCACAGTTTGCTAGCTGCCAGTTTCTATGCTTACAGGAGGGTTGTAAAGACAACAGATCATCATGCACATAGCTTTGTTGGAAATACTTTCATTGGTTATACCTTACATAGTTGTTTATTCTTTCTCCCAGATGCTATCAATCCATTGCCTTTGCACATCCTGGGCTTCTCCAATTGTGACAGTAACATGGCTTTGCCATTGTTGAAAAATTCTTCAAGCACTGGAGACTAGCTGAAATCTCCAAATAATGATTCCATGGTCAATTTCTCAAGGAGCAGAAGCTCTTTTTCAGAATATTTTCTTTGTATTTGAGATTAAAATATAATTACATCAGTCTCGTTCTTGTCCTTCCTATAAGCCTCATGATATACTTCTCTATCTCTGTTTCATATTTTTAAACAACATTTTTCATGTTCATAGAAGTTATAGTCAGAAAAATAACAGTATAAACTTTAAATATTCTAACTATTACTTTATTTCTACCTTCTAGAACTCATTTGTTTCTGATAAATGAAGATTTAGGGTTGAAATTTCATTCAGTAGAATCAAAAGCCAGGCACCATATTTTCTTTCAGAATTTTCACATGGTTAAAATAATACTAATAGGATTAAATGATATTCCTTTAATCCTTATTTTTTCATGATTTCCATCATACACTGAATTTGTCAGAAAAGTCAAAATAGGAGAGGTTTTAAGTTCTCTCTGAAATCAGATGAAAACTATAGACAAGTTTTAAAAAAAACATAAGGTATCAATGTCAGTGTCCTTCAAAATTCTAAGAGAATCAAGCAAACTGATACTTAAGAGTTTGAACTTGGTGTGTGCTAAATACCATCTTTGTACACCTAAAAGTCATTGACACATTTTGATTAATAGACAGGATATTAATGACATATTGGTTACATTACTTATTGATGCATAATTAATTAATTCAAAATATGAAAACCCAAGTAATGAGCATCAATCACATGAGATAATTGCTGTTCAGTGTCTGAAATGAGACTGCTGGTGTCATATGGAGATGGGACTAAGATATAATCACATTTTTACAGCCAGAAGCCTCTCCAAACCATCTGAACTTCTCTTGTCAATGAGCTTCTTCATTGCATGTCAGCTATTTTCTTCCAGAGTAAATGGTTGGGCAAACAATAGCTTTTATGAATTAGCAATAGAATAAAGTACTATTTTTATTTACATCTGGGTTCATATTGTCTAAGTAAAAATATACTACAAAAACTATGATTATAAGAGAAGTAAAATATTTTTATATTTATTTTGTAATCTGGCTATCTCAAAGATTATAAGTAATAGCATTTTTAATAAACAAATAATTACTATATTTAGTATGTTGAGCAGATGATATAAGCTATTGGTCCTTCCAAATTTGTTTTATTCTTTATTCAGATTGATTTTCACTAAAGAAGTTTTCTCAGCCTTCTTACTTCAGCTAATGCTTAACTCTCAGTTTCTTACTGACAAGGCAGCTGCCATATATTCCAGTTTATAATGCCTCATTCAGGGTCTGTACCACTAATGCTTTTACTACAAAATCCCCCAAAACTTTACCTGTACTATTTGTAAGAGATGTATCATCCAAAGTAATTTGGAAATCAGTATGAATATGCATAATTTCAGGGGAAATGAGATTACTCCTGAAGTATGGGCAATTGAATTAAATGCTCTTTAATTCTGTACTCTTGGGTAGGTATGTGTAAAATTCATAGAAGAAAATTCATAGAACTTGTATGAATTTCATCATTATTAGAGGTCAAATTTAAATTTAACATAGGTCAAATATAGTAGCAGATATTGTTTCAAATGCTCCATAAATAAGAGACTTGTTCCCCTAGAAAATTGTTTGTGATAACTCATAGATGGATATTCATCCAGAATTGTTGACAAAGAAAGAAAGCAATGTTACCCTAAAAGTACCTAAGGCGTAGTTGTTTAGTCCTTTGTAATCCATGACTCTTACATGACATGAGAAAAATATGAGCAATCATTATCATCCCCAAACCCACTGTTGTATCATCTGTGAACACATTGTGTCAGGATCATTAGTGTACAAATCCACCACTAACCAAGTCATCTTAAATACTTCTCAATGTGATTCCTACACACATATTATAGGATTTCACTATTCACATTCCAAGATTATTTTGAACATGGAAAATTTTAAGAAGAAACTCAGGAGACATTAGTGGGAAGTAACCACTAAGATTGACACCAATGAAATCTACTTGTGCTCAATTATGTTAAATTGTTGAACCTCTCACTGAAGCTGAAAGTGAATATTAGTTGATGAGACTATTATGTTAAAAAGAAGGCAATTTGAGACATATGATGGAGTTATATTTTATGGTTATACCTCATTACTGCCATTCAGTCATGCATTGTATTGTAAATAAGTCATCAATATAACATGAGGCATGGATAAAATGAGATTACTCGGAAATATCTCAAGAAGTTTCTATCTCCATTATCTTAAATTTCAAAGAATGTTGAATAGCAAGCCATTTGATACACATACTTCAATCACACAATAAAATTACCTATCAACACTGTGCGCAGAAATTGAACTTCTAGAAAAAATTATATGTAGCACAGGATTTTCATTACAATATGTATAGAATGGAACCTCTATATTATTCTTCCACACACAAATATTGCCAAAGGATGAAGTTCCTTTTCCTCTCCAAGCTACCTTGTGTCATGTTATCTCTTCGCCTTCACAGCAACTAAGTGACTAAGACAGAAGTTTGTCCAGGTAGTTGGGTGTTCCAGTAATGGGCCTGACCAGGTGTTTTGTGGGAAGAATGTGGAAAAACTTTGGGATTTGGGGCCAGCAAAGCCACTGAATATTCGAAGTTTTATGAGCTTTACTATAATAGAGTAGAAATAATCAATGTTGAGAACAACGAAAAATATAATGTAATGGCTTTTGAAGTCCCAAAAGGAGTTTTGGGGTTACTTAAAGACTATTAGAGTTGTTTGATATTTTGAATTGAGACTCTGTGGTTCTTGTTAGCTAGAGTTGAGGAATCAATTGTGATTAATAAGAGACTAGAAAAACTGATGTGATTCTTTTGTTTGTTGGCACAGTTGATACTGTAAAGCCGAAGCTAAAAATTAAGTGTTGATAAATAGGAGACCAGTATCACTGAAGTAAAATCTTCTGGGAATTATTTCCTCAGATTCATCACACAGAAGCTATGTTCTGGAAGGAGCACACACTGGCAGCCAAACTTTTTCTTCATAACTCACTAAGGTGGTATTGATATTGTAGTCATGAAGATACAATAGAGAGAGTACTGAGGGTTGGCACTGTGTGGCAGGGTTGATTCCCTGAAATCAGCACATGAGAGGCTCCAGAAAACAAAAGTTGGAAGGTTTATAGGTTCATTCCAGCACCTAGTATCAACATCATAGCAGGAGACAGATATTCCATGGAAGATTTAGGGTAGCATGCTGGATAGTTTTATGCCAAATCTATACCAAGTAGAATCATTGGGGAAGACAGCTTTAATTAAGAAAATGCCACCAACTGTACCCTCTACCTGAGGTGAGCATTTGGCCAGCTCAGGTCCAATACCCCAACCTTCTCCTTGGAACTTGCCCCACCACCACCACAGGATCATCAGGAGCCTGCCTTCACTTGATCATTAGCCTCACTATGCCCAGTGCTAGAGACCTCCAAGAGAGGTTGAACCACCCAGAGTTACTGAAATCATACTACTGACCCACCAAAAACCACCAGAAGAGGAGAGTAGAGAGAGGGACCCTACCTGCACTCACTGGAAGAAAGAATGTGAAGATGGCAGTACAAGAATATATTCAACAATAGAAAGACTAATATGACAGAACCAAATTCTCAGGTCTCTACACCAACAACAACTGAACACACCAAAGCAGATGAAGCAGAAGAATCAGGCCTAAAAAAACTTCATGAAAATCGTAGAGTACTTCAAAGAGTATATGAGAAAATACCTTAAAGAAATGAGAAAAAAAATTAAACAAAAAATTAGAAGAAATACAGGAAAAGACCAACTTCCCCCCCCCTTGAAAAAAAATGCAAGCATTGAAAAAAATCTCTTAAAGAAAGCAAGGAAAGCCAACAGAAACAATCACAAAGATGAAGGAAACAATTCAAACAGTTTAAGACCTGAGAACTGAAAAAGAGACATTAAAGAAAACAAAAACTGAGGGAATGCTAGAAATAGAAAATCTGGTTAAACCATCAGGAACTACAGATGCAAGCATTACCAACATAATAGAAGAGAGAATCTCAAGTGATGAAGATATACTAGAAGAAATAGATACATCAAGCAAAGAAGTTCTTAAATCCAAGTAATCCTTAACACAAAACATAAAGGAAATATGGGACACCATGAAAAGACCACACCTGAGAATAATAGACATAGAAGAAGGCAAAGAAACCCAAGTCAAAGGTGCAGAAAACTTATTCAACAAAATCATAGTAGAAAACTTTCCCAATCTGCAGAAGAGTATGCCTATGAAAGTACAAGAAGTAATCTGAACAACAAATAGACTGGACCAAATGAAAAAAGAAAGTTCCCTCACCACATAATAATCAAAACACCAAACATACAGAATAAAGAAAAAATATAAAGAGCAGTGAAGGAAAAGGCCAGGTAACATATAAAGGCTGATTTATCAGAATTACAACTGTCTTCTCTATGGAGACTCTGAAAGCCACATGGTCCTAGATAGATGTTCTACAAACATTAAGAGACCATGGATGCCAGCCCAGACTACAATAACCAGCAAAACTCTCAATCACTATAGATGGAGAACACAAGATTTTCTATGACAAAACCAGATGTACACAATACATATCCACAAATACAGCCCTATAGAAATATCTGGAAGGAAAACTCCAACAAATGAAATTTAACTATACTCACAAAAGCATAGGCAATAGATAATCCCACTTTACCAGAAGCCAAATGAAAAAGCAGGGCTAATCTATTCACAACCACTACCACTAACAAATCCAAACCAAACAATAATTAACAATCATGGTCCTTAATTTCTCCCAATATTAGTAGTTTTCACTAGCCTATAAAATGACACAAATAAACACGATGGATACAAAGACAAAACTCATACTTCTACTGCAAACTAGAAACAAATCTCTGCTTCCAAAACAGAGACATTCTCACAGTAAATTGTAGGGAAAAACAAATGGACCCAATAAAAAAGCAGTTTTAGCTACCCTAATATTTAACAAACTAGACTTCAAACTAAAAACAATAAAAAGAGATGAAGAAGTTCATTTCATATTCCTCATGGGAAAAATCTATCAGGACAAAGTCTATTCTGACATTATGTCCCGAATATAAAGGCACCCATATTCGTAAAGCAACATTACTAAAACTCAAATATCAAATAAAACCTCACACACTTATAGTGGGACACTTCAACACCCACTCTCAACTCTAGACAGGACCACCAGACAGAAACTTAAAAAAGAAACAAAAGAACTAACAGAAGTTATGTCTAATTTGGGTTTAACAGGCATCTATAGAACATTCCATCCAAACAGAAAAGAATATACCTTCTTCTAAGTTCCACATGGAACCTTCTCTAAAATAGACCACATCCTCAGCAACATAGCAAACTTCGAAAGATACAAAAAAAAAAAAAAAAAAAAAAAAAAAAAAAAAGGAATAGTCCCGCTGTATCTTATCAGACCACTATGCTTTAAAGTTGGAATTCAACAACACAAATTGCAGAAACCCTACAGACTTATAAAAACGGAACATGCACAATTCCACCATTCCTGCATCATGGAAGAAATAAAGAAATGTAAGACTTCTTAGAATTCGATGAGAATGAGTACACAACATACCCAAGCTTATGGGACAGTTTGAAAGCAATACTAAAAGGAAATTTCATTGCACTAAGTCTCCACATGAAGGAAAGAGAGGATAGTCACATTAGAGAATTAACAGCACAACTGAAAGCTCAGGAACAAAAATTAGCAAACACACCTAAGAGGAGAAGATGCCAGGAAATAATCAAATTAAGGGCTGAAATCAATAAAGTAGAAACAAAGAAAACACTACAAAGAATCAAAGTAACAAAGAGTTGGTTCTTCATGAAAATGAAGGAGATAAACAAACCTTTATACAAAGTAACCAAAAAAGCATAGAGAGAACATGAAAATTAGCAAGTTCAGAAACGAAAAGGAGGACATAACAACAGAAACTAAAGAAATCCAGGCTCTTCAGGTCATACATTGAAAACCTGTACTCAACAAAATTTGAAAATTCAAAGGAATAAACAAATTTCTGGATAGGTATCACTTACCAAAATCAAATCACAAAAAGAAAAGCAATTTATATAGACCTATAACCCCTAATGAAGCTGTCTTTAAAGTCTCCCAACCAAAAAAAAAAAAGGCCCAGGGCCAGCTGGCTTCAGTGCAGAATTCTACCAGGATTCAAAAAAAAAAAAAAAGCCAATACCAATACTCCTCATATTGTCACACAAAATAGAAGCAGATGGTTCATTACCAAACTCTTTTTACAAGGCTACAATTATCGTGGTAACCAAGCCATACAAAGATACTGCTAAGAGAGCAAACTACAATCCAATATCCCTCATGAACATTGATGTAACAATATTCAATAAAATACTGGCAAATAGAATCAAAGAACACATCAGATAAATCATTCACAATGATCAAATTTGCTTCATCCCAGGGAAGGTTCAACATATAAAAATCCATCAATGCAATCTACCATATAAACACACTGAAAAATAAAAACCATATGATCATCTCACTAGATGCTGGAAAAGCCTTTGACAAAATCCAATACCCCTTCAAGTTAAAGATCTTGGAGAGATCAAGGATAACAGGAACATACCTAAACATAATAAAAGAAATATACAGGAAACCAACAGCCAACATCAAACTAAATGGAGAGGACCTCAACACAATTCCTCTAAAATCAGAAACAAGACAATGTTATCCACTCTCAACATATCTTTCAATATTGTACTTGAAATTATAGCAAGAGCAATTAAGATATCAAAAGGAGATAAAGGGGATACGAATTGGAAAGGAAGAAGTCAAACTTTCATTATTTGCAGATGTGATAGTTTACATAAGTAACCTAAAAATCTCTACCAAAGAAAACCTACAGCTGATAAATATCTTTAGCAAATTGCCAGGATACAAGATTAACTTAAAAAAAAAAAAAATCAGTAACCTTACTATAAACACACAATAAAGGGGATGAGAAAGGAATTAGAGAAGCATCACCCTTTACAATAGCCACAAACATCAAATATCTTGGGGGTAATGCTAACCAAACAAGTGAAACCTGTATAGCAAGAACTTTGAGTCTTTAAAGAAAGAAATGAAGAAAAGACTAGAAAATGGAAAAATCTCCCTTCTCCTAGATAGGAAGGATAACAGTAAAAATGGCAATCTTGTCAAAATAAACCTTCAGATTCACTGCAATCTCCATCGAAATCCCAGAACAATTCTTTACAGATCTTGAAAGAAAGTATATGGAAAAAATAAGACCCAGGATAGCCTAAACATCCCTGAATAATAAAGGAACTTCCACAGTTAAGGTATCACCATCCCTTAATTCAAACTCTACTATAGAATTATAGTCCTGAAAAAAGCTTGATATTGGCACAAAAACTGACAGGTAGACCAATGGATCTGAATTGAAAAGCCTGATATTAAACCACACACCAATGAACACCTGATTTTTGACAAAGAATCTAAAAGTATACAACGGAAAAAGAAAGCATCTTCAACACAAATGGTGCTGTCACAATTGGTGCTGGCATGTAGAAGAATGCAGATATGTCCATGTCTATTGCCATGTATAAAACTTAAGTTCAAATGGATCAAAGTCCTCAACATAAATCCAACAACACTTAATCTCTTAGAAGAGAAAGTGGAAGGTATAGTTGAGCCAATTGGTACAGGAGAGCACTTCCTGAATATAATACCAGACACATAAACAATGAGATTCACAATTAAAAATGGAAAGTTCTAAAACTGAGAAGTTTCTGTAAGGCAAAGGACACATTCAGCAGGATAAAATGGTAGTTCACACAGTGGGAAAAGATCTTCACCCACCCCACATCTAACAAAGGAATGATCTCAAAATTATACGATGAACTCCAAAACCCCAAATAATCCAAATAAAAAGTGGGGTACAGAACTGAAAAGAGAACTCTCAATAGAGGAATCTAAAATGGCTGAATGACACTTAAGAAGTGCTCAACGTCCTTAGCCATCAGGACAAGGCAACTTAAAACAATTGTGAAGTACCATCTTACTCCAGTCCGAATGGCTAAAATAAAAAAAACACCAATGACAGTTTACACTGAAGAGGATGTGGGGACTGAAGCATACTCCTCCACTGCTGGTGGGAGTACAATCTTGTACAGCCACTATGGAAATTATTATGGCAGTTTCTCAAAAAAAAATGGGAATCAGTCTACCACAAGATCCAGCAATTCTACTCTTTGGCATGTACCAAAAAGATGCACATTCATACAACAAAGACAACTGTTCAACTATGTTCATAGCAACATTTTCCTGTAATAGCCAGAACTTGGTTGCAATGTAGATGACCCTCACCTGTAGAATGGTTAAAGAATATGTGATATATTTATACAATGGAATACTACTCAGCAGAAAGAAAAATAGAATCTTGAAATTTAAAGCAAATATTTGGTAGTAGAGTCTTGAGTGAAGTAACCCAGTCACAATAAGATAAATATAGCATGTACTCACTCATATATGGATTTTAGATGTAGAGCAAAGGATCACCAGCCTACAATTCACATCACCAGAGAATCTAGGAAATGGGGACCATAAGAGATACACACATGGTCCTTCACAGAAGGGGAAAGGGGCAAGACCTGAGAAAATTGGGAGCAGGGGGAGAGGAGGTAGAAGAATTTAGGAAAAAAGAAGGGGAGAAGAGGAGGGGAGAGTAGAACACAAGGAAGCAGGAAAATTGAGTCAGGTAGTGGATATAAAGAACAAGAAAAGAGATTCATACTAGAAGGAGCCATTATTGCTTTAAAGAGAATTCTCAGACTAAGGAAATGTCCAGAGACCTACAGGAATGAATGCAGCTAACAATCTAAGCAGTAATGGAAAGGCTTCCTTAAATGGCCTTCCCTGATAATGATATTGATGACTACCTTAAATGCCTTCCTAGAGCCCTCATCCTGTAGCTGATGGAAGCAGAAACAGACATCCATAACTAAACACTGAGCCGAACTCCTGGAATCCAATTGCAGAGAAGGAAAAGTGATGAGAAGACCAGGTTGGAGAAATCCATAGAAACAGGTGATCTGAACAAGGGTGAGCTCATGGACCCAACTGATAGTTGGTAAACCAGCATAAGTCCTAACCAGATCACCTGAATGTGGGTTTCAGTTAGCCTGGGAAGTGTATGGTACCACTGGCAATGGAAGCAGGATGTATCCCTAGTTCAGGAAGGGACTTCAGCATCCCATTCCCTATGGAGGGTTATTCCCTTAGACTTGAGACACAAGGGGGGTGCCTATGCTCTACCCAAAATTATTTGCAGACCTTGATGATCCCTCATGGGAGGCCTCACCCTCCCTGGGGAGTGAATGGGGGATGGGATTGGGGGTTCTGTGGGGGCATGGGAGGATGGGAGGAAATTGTTTTAAAAATTGTTTAAATTTTTAAAAAAGAAAAAGAAGAAAGAAAGAAAGAAAGGAAAGAAGAAAGGAAGAAAATGCTCTCACTAAAGTACTAAAGTAGCCTGTGGTGTGGGCAAGTTGTAGTACATTTTATTGATTTTTGACTGATGAAGTTGGACCCACATCATGGTGGGTGATGCCAATCTTGGGCATGTGGTTCTCCAAGCAATAAGAAAGCAGACTGAATAAACCATGGGGAGAAAATCAGTAAGCAACATTTCACACTGGCTTCTGTTTCAGTAACTGCCCCCACGTGTCTGCCATGAGTTCCTGTTGTGGCTGTACTAAGTGATAGATTTATAAACTAAAAGGTGAAATAACCCTTTTCTCCCCCCCCCAACCTACTTTGATCATGGAGTTATATACAGTGATGAACATTCTAACTGAAATTAAGATCATATGAGCAAGCAGTTTTTATTCTTGCTCCTCTGGCCAGTCCTATCTTCTGGATTCCAGAAATGTAAAAATATGAGCTAGTTTGTTATCTCTTCCCAGACAAGAACACCTATATATGGAAACCATAATTGAGGGATCAGGCTGAAAGCAAGAGGCACATGGTCAGATTGTGGATGACTCAACAGGGGAAAACATCTGATTGTCATTTCTGTGGTAACATACACTAGTTTCTTGTATATAAAAGGTACTTAATGGTTTCTCATTTTCTGGGGAAGAGTCCAAATAGGAGATCTGCCTTCTTTCTTTTATCTCACAACTACAATTCTGTAAAAGCATTCTTTCTGTAATTTATCCTACTGTGCCTTGTGAGTTTTGGTTCTCAATTTTGCAAAAAACAATCTAAAGCCACTGTTTTAGAGTAGATATTTAATGTCACCATGAAATTCCAGGAAAAAAAAATATAGAACCACTCCAGTTAGAGTTCTCCTGGCACTGAGAGAGCCACAGTGAGTCCAAGAATGGACACTTTGTTCATGTGCAGTTCCTGAATAGACATGGGGCGCTGTTAGAAAAGGTAAATATTGAATATTGTTTTGTTATTGTTTCCATTTCTGAAATCCCTCCATGGTCCGGGGATAGGGGAACTACTGGCAATCAATTGCTGTTGGGGGAGGCACAGTCAATTTTCTTCAGGTTTCCTCTTGCACCAGTAGATGTCCTAAGTTGATGGGAGATGTCATTCTGTAAATATGTTTCTCATACTGGTTAATGAATAAAGCACTGTTGGCCAATAGGAAAGCAAGATAGACAGGACTAGGAGACAAGGAGGATTCGAGGAAGTAGTAGGGAGGAGTCAGCATGTAGAGACTGGAGAGAGCAGAATGTTAAGATGAGACCACGTGGAAACACTTAGATTAATAGAAATGAGTTAATATTTAAGGCAGCTAGTTGACAAGAAACTAGTAACTGGCCAATAGCATTATATCTCATATAATGTCTCTGTGTGTTATATGGGGCTGGCATGGTGGTCCAGCAGATCAGCAAGGAAAAACCTACTTGTTACACTAAGTCTAAAGAGAAATGACTTTGAAGAACTCAGGGAGAGCTGAAGTTAAAGATAGACATAAAGACACAGAAGAACAGATAGATGGGGGTGGATGGGGAGTTAGCTCAGTAGTTAAGAAAACTAGATGCTAATTTAGGGCTATTAAGTATTCTGGCTTTGAAGCACAGGTGCTTCTGAAAATAAGTTGGCAGCTGTTTTAGAGAGGCTACAACATGAAATTCCCAAACCTAAACCTACTACTCAGAGACTTAAGGGAAAAAAAATAAAACCTAACTGGGTAGGTTGTTGACTCTGATGAGACCCCATATTCAGTACTGGCCTGTGCCAGTGACTGCAAAGTTCCACTGTCAAGCAGCTTTTTTTTTTTTTTTTTTTTTTTTCTTTTGTGAATCCATGCCCTATGCTATGCACCAATATGCAACACATGTTCTAATAGAGTCATCTATTAGGGTAAAAGCAGAGCACCCACCCACTAGAGCACTTACCTCTATAAAATCCTCAGACTGAAAGGAGACCAACCTCCTATCTCCTCCCACCCATTTTCCTCTCTGTCCAGAGGTCTCACTTACTGCCTGTGTGTACAGACCTCCAGACCTCTATGGTTAACTAGTGGCAGTTCCACCCTCTGATCTTTAGGCAAACTTTATTTGTTAGAGTATAAGAAATTACAGATACAGAGAGAAAAACAGAGAAACAGTTACAGAAAAAGAAGCAGAGAAAGAAAGAGAGCACCTAAACTTTGAAAAGAAAAGTGATGAAAGCGATAGAGAAGTTGGAGGGGAACAGATGTAGTGTTGATTGGCTCTAAATATATTCTATGCATGTACAAATTCTGTATGAAATTATTTTACCCTTACTTCCCCTCTAATCCTGTATCAGTCACAGACACACACACATCCCTCTCTGTCTCTGTGTCTGTCTCTCTCTGTCTCTGTCTCTGACTCATGTCTCTCTCTCAACAGAATCTTATGGAGGCCAGAAAATACATTTGGGATTTGATTCGTCCCATCTTTTGGGTCCTCAGAATCAAACTCAGGTCACAAGATTTGGGATCAGGCACCTTCCTACTCTGAGTCATCTCATTAGCACAATGTTTACCCAATTTGGCCTCCATCTTTCCTACCTCATGATATAGAGGGAGGAGTTATAACTGGATCTATTTCCTATTTTTACTTCATTCTTTTCTTTTATTCTGTATCTTATTTTTGACAATTTAATATTATAATTACCTTTTTAAAATTAATTTTTTTAAATTAAAAGCAATACAATTTTACATTCCAATCCCAGTTTCCTCTCCTTCCCATCTGCCCATTATCCCACCATCTCCCTATCCCAGTCCGCCATCCATTCCTCAGGGAGGGTGAGTACTCCCTTGGAAAGAGGATCACCAAATTCTGTCACATCATTTGGGGCAGGACGTAGACCCTTCCCCATGTATCCAGGCAGACAGAGTAACCCTCTGTAGTGAATGGGCACCCAAATACCATTCATTCATTATATATATATATATATATATTGATTCCACTTCCAGAAGCTCCATAGACTGCCCAAGCCTTCCAACTAACACCCAAGTACAGGATCCCTGGTTAAGGCTTGTGCAAGTTTCCCAGCTATCAGACTGGGGTCCTTGAGTTCCCACTTGCTCAGGTCAGCTATTTCTGTGGGTTTCCCCAACATGGTCTTGACCCCTTTGATCATCACTCCTCCCTCTCTGCAAGTGGATTCCAGGATTTCCTCTTAATTCTTAGCTGTCAATCTATGCTTCTGCTTTAATCAGCTACTGGATAAGCTCTATGATAGTATTTAAAAGTCGTCAATCTCATTATAGGGGAAGAACATTTAAGGTACCCTCTCCACTAGATTAGATTCTTAGTTGGGGTCATCCTTGTGGTTTCCTCGAATTTTACTAAGTGCCAGGTTTTTCACTAAGCCCATAATGGTTCCCTTTAATAAGGTATCTCTTTCCTTGCTCTCCTTCTCTGTTCTTCCCCCAACTAGACCTTCCTGATCCTCATGTTCTCCTCCCACCTCCCCTTCTTACCTCCTCTTTTTCATACCTCCCTCCATTCTCCACCCATGTTCTCCCCATTTACTCCCTTCCCCTTTCTCCTGTAGTCCATGTATATCTCTCTTATCATCTCCTTGTTTCCTAGCTTCTCTTGTGTTGTGGATTTTAGGCTGGTTAACCTTTGCTCTATGTGAAATATCCACTTATGAAAGAGTGTATACCATGTATGTCTTCCTGTGTCTGGATTATCTCACTCAGGAGGGTTTCTTCCAGTTCTATTCATTTGCCTGTGAATTTCAAGATGTCACTGTTTTTAATGCACAATACTCCATTTTGTAAATGTACCACATTTTCTTTGTCTGTTCTTTGGTTGAGTGGCATCTAGGTTGTTTCCATGTTTTGGCTATTACAAATAATGCTGCAATGAATACAGTTGAACTTATGTCCTTCTGGTATAAATGTTCATCCTTTGGATATATGCATAAGAGTGGAATTCCTGAGTCTTGAGGTAGATTGATTTTCATTTTCCTGAGAAACAGCCATACTGATTTCCAACGTGGCTATACAAGTTTGCACTACTACCAGCAATTGAGGAGTGTTCCCCTGTCTCCACATTCTTTCCAGCATAAACTGTCATTGGTGTTTTTGATTTTAGCCATCTAACAGGTGTAAGATGATATCTCAGCATTGTTTTGATATGTATTTCCCTGATGGCCAGGGATGTTGAGCACCTTGTTAAGTGTCTTTCAGCCATTTTGGATTCCTCCACTGAGAATTCTCTATTTAGATGTTAAACCATTTATTAATTGTATTATTTGGTGTTTTGCTGATGAGCTTCTTGCGAATTTAGTTAATTTTTCTTTTTCTTTTTTTCAGAAAATTAAGATTGATATTCTTTTTCTTTACCACACCCTGTATATACTTCCCACCTTCTTATTTACTGCGGGGCCCTGCAGGAACCGCCAAGGCATCTTGAGCAAACCTGAAACTGTTGGTTGGTATATGTTGCAACAGAGTAGTTCTTGGTACTTTTCTTGATTTCCCTAACACACATCTGCTGGGGAGGAACTAAGCCCCAGAATTTATATGCTTAACTATTGATTGTTTTCCCCTGTGCTGTGAGGCAGTATATAAGGCCACTCCTTCCCCTCAATATATGGCATTCCAGCATTCTTGTTGCATGCATGATCTGCTGTCTTGTCTTTTATTTAAATCTCTAGGCCTCCACTGGATTAGTGGAACAGATTGTAGCAAGGCACTACAATCCACCCTGTTTCTAAAACTATTTTATTTAGATAATCTTATTTTATATATCAATCCCAGTTCCCTTTTTCTCTCATCCTCCCATGCCCACCACTGAGTCCCCCATCCTATCCCCCATCCACTCCCCATGGAGGGTGAGGCCTTCCATAAGGAATCATCAAAATCTGTCAAGTTATTTGAGGTAAGGCCTAGGCCTTTTCCCATGTCTCTGGGCTAAAGGAGTATCTCTCCATAGGGGATGGGCTCCAAAGTCTGTTCATGCACTAGGGGTACGTTTTGGTTCCACTGCCAGAGGCCCCATAGACTGCCCAGTACTCCTTATTGATACCCATATGCATGGGGTCTCCTTTGGTCATATATTGCTTTCCCAGGCGTCAGACTGGGGTCCATGAGTTTCTACTTGCTCAGCTGTTTCTGTGTTTTGTCTCAGCAATACCCACCCAATTTTATGTTCATTCTCATTTGCTCTCCTTTCAAAGAAAATGTATTTTATTATTTCTGTTATGAATATGGTGATATGATATGTACATGTGCTGGTAATCAGTTAGATTAGTCCAGAAAAGAGTTACAGGTCTCTGGAGCTATGGTTACAGATCCCTGTAAACTGATCTCTCTGCATACTTGTATTCAAAGTCTAGTTCTATGAAACATTAACACGTTCTCTTGACAACTGAGATATTCTGAATATATATATTATATGTATATATTTATATATATATTATATTATATGTGAGTGTATTTATGTATGTAAACACACACTATATATATACATACATGCATATACACAGGTGTATATATATATATGTATGTTTATTTGTGTTTATGTATATATAAATATATATTATATATAATTCCTTAAAGAAAAGACAATAAGTCATTTTTACTGGTGAGATGACTTTGCTTGTAAAGACAGTTGTTTCACAAGCCAGGCATCCTATGTTTAAACCCTTGATCTCAAGGATAATCCAAAATAACTTGCATGACTCTGTAAACTTAATTATTCATAGAGTTTATGTACTAGAAGACATGCACACAGCTAGCTAGAACATGAGAGAAGATTTGATTTAAATTGAAGTTATGTAAGTGTTCCTTTGTAGTACCCATGTCTCAAGGCCTATGATAGGATAGACAGAAGAACTGCAGAGGTTAGGTGAGATAGATGAGAGAAAAGTTAAAAGGAAATTATAAGAGAAGAGATAAAAAGCAATTGATTTTGAGAGATCATAATTAGGCAAGGAAGTATGAAACAATATAGAGAATCATTGTAACCTAGGAACTAAATTGTTTATAACTCTAATACAGTTCATTTTATAATAGTAAATAGAATGCAGCTGGGCATTAGTGATAGGCAGAGGCAGAGGTAGGTGGATCTTTGTGATTTTTAGGCCATCCTGGTCTACAAAGCGAGTTCCAGGACAGGTTCCAAAGCAATACAGAGAAAAACCGATGTCTCGAAAAACCAAAACAACAACAACAAAACATAAGATGCTTATTACTCTAAATCTTTTTATGTCTTACTGGTGAAAGAATATATACCTGCTGTTTAATTTTGCATCTCTTGAGGAGAATGAAAATACGGATGTGTCTGGGCAGTGGTGACACACACCTTTAATGCCAGCACTGAGGAGGCAGAAGCAGGCAGATCTCTGTGAGTTCGAGACCAGCCTGGTCTGCAAGAGCTAGTTCCACGACAGCCTCCAAAGCCACAGAGAAACCCTGGCTCAAAAAACAAAAAAACAAAAAACTGATGTGAAAATTCAAAAGTTAACCTTAAACGTATCAGTAATGAAATAAAGAAAGAAGACAATAATATCTTTCCATTCTCTTGCTTTTTAGAGGTTTGATTCAATGAATGAACTTAAAATAATCAAATGGTATTAAGCTCATAGAGATAGAATTTGAATTGATTTTGCTGTGAATTCCAGATATGTTATTATAATTATAAATGGAACTCATGAGCACACTAAAATAATTCTAATTTTAACTAATGCAAGAGCCGTAAGAGTATTATAGGAAAATCAATTATTATTCTATATACAAATGTAATGAAATGTGGCAATTCAAGAGATTGAAGAAAAGTAAAGTATACTTCTAGGGTCATGAAATAATTAGAAACAGTAAAAAATTAGTGCCACATCTTGATTTGCTTAATAAAGTTCACAGATATTTTTTCTTCAAGATAGATCTAGTCATTATATAAGGCATCCTCACACTTACATTCATGCTGCACAATTGAATTTGGAAATATAACTGAAAAATACGAATGCTCATATTCCTCAAAAAGCAAATGTGTAAATATAGGAAAAATAATTATAAAAAACATAAAACACAGTATATCCAAAAATATAATTGAGCTATCATATTTGAAAATGTATATTACTACAAGAATATACATGTAAAATAATTTGAGAGCAACAAAATATTTGCAAATTGTGTTAGGTTGAGTAATAAACCACAAAACATCACTGAATACTGATTGCTAGAATGTGTTAATATTTCTTTATCAAGCAAAAGTCACTTTATAGATGAAATTAATTAAAGGTTTTGGAGACTTTCCAGATGGGTGTAATAAAATCACAGATGTCTTTATAAACAGACAAATGAGAGTAGTCACATGTGTGTGATGAAGTTAAAAAGAAGTAGCAAAGCTACAAAGTAGGAGACTTAGCAAATGATTGTTTATTGTCATTGGAAGTGGGGAGTGGAAAAATGGATATTTAGTTGAGGGCTCTAGAAGGAATGGAATTTTTTGGCTCTTGATTTTGGCATGTTAATTATCCTTGGGAAATATGTGAAATTAACATGTATGTTACTGAGTCTTTTTAGTCCAAACCACAACAATAGGATGTACAAATAGGTATATAATAGGTTTCATTATTTCCATCATATAATAAAAAATATACATTGATATATTTCTTTTGTGTATTTATTATAATGCAAAATATTTAAAAAGAAGTGTCATTAAAACAAATATGTCAACATTTGCACCCTGGAAAAATCTAGGATACTATAGATGTGGCATTTACTATGTTGTTTCTATTCTTCTGCATTATTTTCAATTTATATATTTTCAGTACAGTGATATATTATACACCTATAGTTGATAAATTATATTGAGAAAATTGAGAAATTTAGATAGAAAACAAGAGAGAGAATCTTGTATATGTTTATAAGAAACAAGAAATTCACTGGTGAAAATGGAAAATAAAACTGTGGGACACAATGCAGGCTCACTGAGGTTTATTTGGGGAGAATGTGTTTAAACAAGAAACAAAAGACCCTTATGGTCCCTGCTCCAAGGATGTCCTCCCGTTGCATGCCAGTAAGATTTGCTGTAGAAGACAAGGAGGATTCTGGGAGAGGTAGTAGAGAGAAGTCAAGTTGTAGCAAGTGAGAGAATAGGTCCAGACCCTCTCTCCAGTAAGATAAGACCATTTGGAACACTTTGATTGATAAAGATGAGTTAATATTTAAGACAGAGCTAGCCAAGAAGAAATGCCATTAACTGGCCAATCGTTTCAAAACTAATCCAGTGTCTCTGTTTGTTATTTGGGGCTGACATGGCTCTGGGCCCAGACTGGTGAGAAAGTGATTATAACACACTGAAGAAAAGATATCCTCATTACCAACCTTGTTAAAAATCGATTATCACGATGTTCTTTGTTCGTGCATATCCTTAACCCAAGCCATAAAGAGAAATAAAATTATGTTGTATGTAGAATAAATGGATGAACAAAAATATAATCAATGTAAATTGCAGTCAGATAGGAATTTCAGATAATTCATCACTCACTTTCCTTTTATTTGTATTTTAAAAAAAAAAAACTATGCGACAAAATTTAACATCCAACAATCCAAACAATACATGTTTAAAAATGCTGAACATATCTTCATAAGGAAAATATAAGTCAAAACTATCCTGTAATTGTATTTTATACCTCTCAACATGTCCATTAATATTATCAAAATTAATGATAAATAAATGCTTATTGGGATTTAGGGTAAAAAGTACATATTGTGTAAACTGGGATGTATTTGAGAAGCAACTATATTTAGAATATTTCATATTGAGAAGTGATATTTAAATACAATAGAAACACACACACACACATACATCTTTACCAAGGCATAGTATGGGCATAATTTTTGATTCCTCATGAACACCTTACGGAACTTTATTCTTTTGTGATAAATTTCCCACTTTACTAAATGTGGGCTTTAAAACTTCATTTGACTGTGTTTGTATTCTCTAAACAGGATACATTGGAAAACTAGGCAAGCAATTAATTAAACTAGAAATTCTTTCATTGAACTGGACTTTCGGTTTTGAGTCCTCAAGACTTCAACTTTAATTTTTACTCTTGCTGAATCAGTCTTCTGCTATGGTTACCGTGGACAGTCCACTCACTTGGACTGCATTTATAAGTAATTAAGTAAACAACTGTCATGTATTACTTCTAATTATTTATTTATTTAATATGTATATACTGTTCTGCTTAAATGTATGCCTACATACCAGAAGAGGGCACCAGATCTCATTACAGAAGGTTGTGAGCCACTGAACAAGTATCTATCTCTTGTGCAAGAGCTAGCATCCCTAAGTTGGGATGCCATAATCAGACTTAATGCAGAGTGGAAGGGCTTGGTCCTGCCTCAACTTAATGGTACAGGCTTTGTCAATTCTCCCATGCAGGCCCTTAACATGTGGGAATGGATGGGGGGTTGACTGAAGAGGGACACAAAGGTGGGTGGAAGGGAGAGTTTTAGTTGGGTTACAAAAATGAAATTAGAAAGAGAAAAATGATACAACACATTTCAGTCATTTTAATGAAAGTGTTTGCTGAAGGATTGGCAAGAATGTGGGTGAACAAAGGAAGGAAGACAGCCCAGGAATACAATGCCTAATAAACTTGGCCCTGAGGATAGGAAAAATAGAAGGGAAAGCAAGCACAAAGCAAATATGCACTCACCTATACATGTATCTGTGTCTGCCACATTTGCCCAGGAACTCATTTCCAAAATATACAAAGAACTCATTAAACTAGTCAAAAAAACACCAAATAACCCTATTAAGAAATGGGGTACAGAACTGAAGAGAGAGTTCTCAATAGAGGAAATCAAAAAGGCTGGAAGACACTTAAGAAATTTCTCAACATCCTTAGCTATCAGAGAAATGCAAATCAAAATAGGTTTGTGATAACATCTTACTCCTGCCATAATGACTAAAATTAGAAAAAACAATGACAACTTATGCTGGAGAGGATGTGGGAAAAGGAGAACACACCTCCACTGCTGGTGGCAGTGTAAACTAGTACAGCCATTTTGGAGATCAGTATGGTGGTTCCTCAGGAAAATGGGAATTAGTTTACCACAGGACCCAGCAATCCCCCTCTTAGGCATATACCCAAATGATACACATCTGTGCAACAAAGACATGTGCTCAACCATGTTCATAGCAGCATTATTTGTAATAGCAAGGATACTCTGTTATATGGAAGTAATTATGCTTTCACAACCTGAAGAATTTTGCAGACTGCACTTGGTCTTTAAGAACTTTATTTGTTTGAAAAATGCTTCAAAAATATTTTATGGGATTTCTCCACCAGAATGGCCTTTTTAATTAACTCATTAGTTAATTGATTATTTACAATTGGGGTTTGATATTATCCATCCTCCAGGAAACTAGTGTAGTCTGGGAAGTAAACAACTCAAAGGTTTAAGGAAGTGTCTGAAACTTAGAAGATGCATCAGGCCCTTCCTTCCCTGAGCTTTTAAGCACTATGGACTTTAAAAAACTAAGTTTCCTGGAAGAGACTTAGATGGGCAAAACTGCCTTAAGAAACACTTTTTAACCTGCAGAGTTTGAAACTGTATAGGGATATTGAGACTTCCAGCTCTATCAGCCATAACCAAAACAGGGATGAAATTTTAAAAGACAGGTTGTCTGCATCTGTAAGAGGAAACTCACCCACACTACTGTAGGCAATCCAAACAAAACTTCTTGCTTGCCAGCTGAGACATTCATGGCATTACTTTGGTCTGTCTTTGGTTCCCTATCTAAGGTAAGTAAGCACTTATTCTCACATCCCTGCAATAGTGTCCCTGACAGAGACCTAGAAAGCATTTTTTAGTACATATGAAGTGAAAATTCACAGACAAATGTCACACTAATACTAAAGAAACTGAAAATTCAAGGTGGTCACTTAATGTAAAGAGTCACAATTTTGTAATGTTACTGCTCTCAAAGATTAATAAGAAATCACAAATGTAGAAACCTAAAGTATAGTGAAACCAGTGACTGCTTTCCAGAAATAAACAATTCAAATATAATTGTGGAACTTTTTCTTTTTTTTTTACCACATCTCTTCCCTTATGGGCCACCATATACTTTTTTTTTTTTTCAAAAATAATTTCACAGTTTGAATGGGGTCATTGAAAAATAATAGGGCTGAGTATATTAACAGTAGAAGCAGTCCATAGTTTTCAAATTGTTAAAACCATCACAGTCATAGAGATAATGTGCATGTGTCAATGTCACATTTAACACATAAATGAGAGAAGCAGAACAGTGCAAGATCTTGTTAAAATGGTAAGGAACTTTTGCTTGTGCAAGATAGAAATAAATACTCAAGTAAGATTGCTAGTTTCTAAAACTATAACCTTTCAGGGAGTTTTGTACTACTCTTAAGGTAAAACTTATCTGACATAGTCATAGGAATGTTGTAGACATAAGACTCCTGGGTGAAATTTTAGAAAACAGTAAATAATTTATAACAGGTACAATGATCGTATAAAAGGTTTTGTCCTGCCTTCCTCTCCAAGAAATTCAATAACAAGACCATGTATAGAAAATTAAGTATCTTAGAAAAAATACCAACAACTTGAAGAGTTTTATCTTTTGTTCACAGTGTTTGAGGTAACTGAAACTTAAATGAATTCTAATTACAATATACACATTAAACTGAAACTACCAAAAGCAAATGTATTTAAGGTAGTCTGTGAATTAATCACAATTTATTTTACATATTTTGTTTCTCTTTATTTGTTCACTTACATAACTATAGTAAGTTTTAGTTATAAGTTGTAGTGTTAATAAGTATACAATGTCAATAACCATATGACATGAAGTTTGCAGAATTACCTTCTATCTTGGAATATTACAAATAACATTATTTTGTCATTGGATTATTTAAGCAGCTATAAAGCTGATACTCCACAGTCAAGAGCAGGCCTACTTTGTTTTGTATCAAAATACTTCACAGATAACCCTTTCAAAGACACTGTAATTATAAAAACATAACAGTGCACTATACCAACTAATGCTAAGGATTTAAGTTATTTCTGGGATGTAAATTTATCAGTATGATGACAGTTGCAAAGAGGACAAATATTTAAGAATGTGTAAATAATTATCATTAAAAGAAAAAATGATGATTAGAAGGTATATGTATGCATTTCTGATACCCAAAATATATTGCTTTTACATTTTATGGTACTGAAATTGGCCTGGAAGTATGAGGTACAAGGCCATCTTCTGGTGATTCTTTCTTATATGCTTTTTGTCTCTCTAGTCAGACTAAGAATATTAGAAGTTATTTTCCTTAAACTATTTTATATAAATTATAATCCCTATAAAGAAGCCAAGAAAGTAAATGTAATATAGCCTAGTCAGTCATCTTTTCTAGTTACACTGGCTCTAAAAATCTTCTTTACCTTTCATCCCCTGATGGAATGTCACAAGATCCCACTCCTAAGAAATCAACCCCTTTTCACAGAGTTATGAATATCCCACAGAGAGACTAATGTCATTGTCATAACACTACATACACTGTTAAGCTCACATTTCTCAATGGTTGTCTATTATTCATTAACCCATATCAAAAAGTGACAGTTTTTACTGAGTTGATGATAAGAATAAGATATGAATATATTGTATGAAAAACAATTTTTTATAAAACAGTAAAGAGGTTCTTCATGGACTGATTAAAACTATCCTATGGAAGAAAAAACTAATATATATGCATGCATATAAATGTACACACATACACATACTCATAGATATATACATTTACATACATACAGTCACATGAAACCTCATACACATACTCTACTGTTCTACATCTTATTATAAAATGATTTTTAAATATACCTAGAGCTTTTTGTACTAGGCTAATTATATTATCTAGGTGACTACACTCATCTTTCTGTGTTTGTTCCACAAGTGATGTAGTTACAGTCACACAATTCTGTGTCTGACTTATTTCGTGTATGCCCTGGAACTCTATAGTCTCATCCTCATAATTCTACAATTCATACAATTATAATCCCTTGTGTCTTCACAGAAGCTGGAGTAATGGCTCAGAAGTTAATAGTACTTGCTGCTCTTGCAGAGGACTTAGGGTATCTTTCCCAACACTCATATGGTGGCATAGACCCATCCACAGCTGCAGTTTGAGGAGGTTCAAACACTCCTTCTGACTACTGTTGGCACCAAAAATGAATATAGTGCACTAATGTACATGCAGGCTGAGCACTCACACATACTATAACAAACTTAATGACAAAATAAATTTTAATTCTAGCAAATAATACTCAGTTTCATTCTATGTTATTTATCACAAACCACTGGATATTTTGCTGTGCAGCTGATGTCACAAAGTCATTTGATTTTGGAATACAGTCTCAGTTTCTGTCCAATTTCTTTATGAAAATATGTCTGTTAATGTTCACAAGTGTTATAGTAAGTGTCTACTCCTCATAAGAAAATAATATTGTATTGTCTTTTTATTTTATTTTATTTACTAAAAATCAAATTGCAATTATTGTCTATATGTATATGTATATTGGTATCCACATGCAATAGTATATGTGAATGTCAGAGAACAGCTTGGGAGAACTGGTTTTGTCTTTCTACTAGATAGGGCCTAGGGATGTAAGAATCAAAATAGATCATCAGTCATTATTGAAATCTCTCTCTCTCTCCTTGCCATCTTTCTCTGTAGCTGCCCCCCCACACACACACAAATAAACCATTCTATTTCTATTCTTTTAGCACCGTAATTTGAGAAAAACCTCATCATACCAACCAGAATAATTGGCCGGTTTAAATTATTTTGTTATACTGTTCCTTCTTTGTTTTATCATCCACTACCTTCTGTTATATCTCGAGTTTATAAGTGATATAATATCAGACACAATTAATGGTGTGAGGGCTTAGGCAGATATTGTCAAATTAGAGTCACAATCAAATTTTCTATCATATTTTTTATTTTCCTGATTATACTACAACAGCAACATTTCCCTGTAGTCTTTCTTTTATCCTCCCTTCAGATCCACTCATAAACTCCTATCTTTCAAAATTATGGGCCACTTTTCAATACTTGTTGATTTAAAATATTAATAGTTAAAGTTAAAGCCAACATTAAAACCCAAAATATAATTTGCTATTATTTTAAATTGTATGCAAAAGACTTCATAAAGGATGAGAGTATTATTTGATTGGATATTGTATTCCAGCATAATTCAGGTACAGAGCAATTAATCAGTCAGTATAAATATGCTATAGTTTTTGAAGGCTAGGCTTTTAAGTTGAGGCAATGAACATTTTATTACTTAGGACATCTCAGAAGAACAAAGATCTCTTTAATGCTTAGTATTCTTTGAAAGCTGAAATGTTCAGAATACAAGTTAAGGTAAGAAAAAAATAAAAATGAATTTGTACAAGATTAAGGTAGAGCTTATATCACTGTTTAATGTGATATAACCAGGTTATAAGGCTTGTAGTCTCATTAGGTACCTCATTAGGTAGGAAAAGAGAAATTTCTGCACAGACTTTTACAGAAAACTAAATAATGAAATAAAATACCTCAATAAGAAAAGTAGCCTTAGTATCTTGGCTAAGATACAATGCCCAACTTACCTTAAAGGTGTGGGAAATGGGTATTTTACAACAGCTTTACTATTTAAATATATCGTAAATCACGCTAAGAAACTCACATTTTAGTTCAGTAAACCTAAAACAGCTGGTGCTATTTTTTCTTTCATCTTCCTTTTGTGACTCTAGTAAAGCAATTGGATAACCATATATATTTTATTTTTGTTTGTGTAATTAACTTATTCCTTTCTGTATATGTTTGGGATATTGATCCATGTTGTGGCATTAGTTGGAGTGTAGGACTCACCCTAATACTGTAAGCATGTTGGTATGTGCCAGAAGTGTATGTGACTGGTTGTACTGCATCTTCAGTCAGGAAGCAAGGTGAAATAAATATTGAAGGTCGGTTCTTATTTTGTCTTTTATTCATTTCAGTCCTGCAGACTTGATCTGTGCTATTTAGAAATTCTCATGGACCCATTAGAGATGTTTTCTGAGACATTTATAAAATTTATCAAATTGATTATCATTATTAACCATAGTGAGTTCACCCCTTGTCAATTTAACACCCAAATACATATCTCTTAAATGATACTGTTCTACCACCAACCTCAAAGACAGATGGACATCTAATTAAGCAAAATTCATTCAATTCAATTCAAAAAGTTTACATTATCTTCAACAAAGCCTGTCTATCTTCTGAACATGTTCTGAAAATTTGAATAAGAAGAGATCGAGTAGGAAACTATATGTAAAGTTGCAAGTAAGGTAGTTTATATAAAATGTCCACAATTGTTCAAGGAGGTTACTACCATTATATAGAAACCTTCCCTTTTGCACTAGAAACATATGAAAACTATATTGGAAGTTATTCCCAGTCCCACAAAGGCTCTGGGAATTATAAATACAGGCATATTTGGTAACTGTAACTATATTCAACAAGAAGATAAGCTAATCTGCCTATATCCATTCTAAACCATACCTTTCCCAACCATACCCTATTCCTGTCTAACAGAGATACCGAGTCTAAGCATCACCTTCCATACCCAATCCTAATTAACTAAAACCAACCCAAAGAAGATGAATATTATCCCTAAATTCCAAGAGTGGGGAAAGGGAGGGGTCATTATCTTAAGATTACTTCCTGCTGAAATGGGACAATGATTGCTCCAATGGATCCTGTAGGAAGAAAATTTTTAACCACCAAATTTCTCAACAGAACTGGCTGTGACATATGTAGGTTATAACTGTGTGACAGTAAATGCTTGACTGGATTTCTATCTGAAATTCTGGCCAGGGTGTAATAAGAAGGTGCACCAGTCAGTCCTTAAGAATTAGTGAAAAAAGCCATCCTCAGAGAAACTTCCACCTGTTGCAGATGGGAAAATTATAGAAACCCACAGTCAGACATTAAGTAGAGAGGAAAAGACACTAGAACAGGCAGCCCTAAATGGGATGTGTCCACTAAAGCTTTCCCCTCAGTGGAAAAGAATGTTGAAAGAATGTAATTGCTGGAGGGGATAATGGGCACTGAGAAAATACAAGCCTTAAAACACAACACAATCAACTGACTTTTGCTAACTCACAGAGAATGAGACAGCATGCTCAAGGCCTACAGGGGACTGCATAAATTCGGGTCCTGAACACGGGACCTCCCTAGCCAAAAGTTGATAACCATGTGCAGAAGAAAGGTAACCTTCAGGAGAGTGTCACTGGGAAAACAAACTACACTGAGGAGTAGGCCACATATCCATTAGTATATCAAAATAAACTCAACAGTGTATTTGGAAATTTGTTGTCTCATAATACATATCAGGACTTTTCCTTTGGTTTTATTTTTACATTTTATCTTATTATTTACCTTTATCCTTAATTTTATTTATTTCACATGCATACATACAGGTACTTTGAATATGAATTATGGCTTAAAATTTAGGATTTTTATGGTATTATTCCATGAGCAAACAAGCATTTTCTGGTTCTTGCGTTTTCTCTTGGGCTTTTTTTGCTTCTCTTTGTTTCATTTGTTAAACTCTTATTTGTCAGTTTTTTGTTTTATATGTTATCAATATTATATTTTATAGAAGCCTGTTTATTTTCTACTGAAACACAGAAAGGGAATGGATATGAATTGCAGGGGAGATTCAGAGGTACTGGAGAAGTAAAGGGAGGGGAAACAAATGATAAGGATACATTATGTGAGAAAGAAATCTACTTGAAATAAAAATAAAAAATAGAAAAGACTAAAATTACAGATAGCAAACTAGCTATGTAAGAATTTAGTTAATTCAGGATTAAGTATATCTAATGCAGAAATAATGAACTGTGAAATATTTTGTGCTTGTTCTTGGTAATTTAAAGCAATGTATGCTACATGTTTACATGACTCCAGGAATGAGTTACCATTTTTGTCTTATATGCATTCCTTTGTTATTGATAAAACTGTAATTCAAACCATGTGTTTTATATGATCATAGCTGCAAGTTCTTGACACAATCAAGTGTCATTTAGTTAAGCTTGACTCTCACTACTCTTACTATTACTGAGAATAGCCTGGTATCTCATTTTCCATTCTGTTTTGCTGGTCTTGAATACTGAAATTAAATTTTAAAGTATGACTAATGTACCAGAGTCCCAATTCTGCCGGTGTCTCAGACACACTTAACATCTGGGTACTTGGTAGATTTCAGATCTAAATATAGGTTTGAAGTTAGTGAGCTTTTGCAGAAATCTTTAGCTTCATTTATTGGAAAATAATCCAAAATGAGATTTACCAATAATCAATTGTTTTCATAAGACATTTTGGGAGACAAAAGTGGGAGGAATTATTATAATAATCAGGCAATATCATTCCTATACAAAAAAAAGTTCTCATCACATTCTTTTTATTTTGCATGCAAGACACAGACCAGACCAACACAAGGGAAAAGTTTCTGCTGTTCACAGTCTTCCTGCCCATTCTTGGAAATATCATTTGAGTCTGAGTGTTCAGTTTCACATCTCTGTAACTTGCTGAGCTTGGCAATCCTGGCACGAACCGAACCCTTGACAGCTTGTCAAGCCTAAGGCAAATGCATGTAATCACCCTCCCGGTAATTAATAATTAATTATTGTTCATTAATCTGTAATGAAAGGTGGTTGGAAATAGTATACCCCTTAAAAAGTGTGTGTGGCGTTGGGGGGAGTAAAACAGTCATTGTTATTTTAAAAGGCTCTTTCTAGATGAGAATTTTTTTTTAAGTCTATGTAATTCCCATTTTAGTTGTGAAAGTCAGTGAGATGAAAAGAGGGCACTGACTGAAGAAATGGCTTCTTAGTTGTCACAGGATCTCAAGAAGTTTGTCTTTCTATGAGCTGTGAGTCACTGTTCATGAAGTTCAAATCAAGAAGTACACTTATTTTTCACGGTAAGACAATGGCGTACACCAAAGTTATTGGGTTCCTATGAGGAAATGTTTTTATCTTAAATTTAAAAAGCAGCAGATTTCTTCATACTACCATGGGAAGTGTGATGTCTACACTGTCAAATATACATACACATGCATATACTTACATGCATGCATGTACAACACATACACATACACACACACACACACACACACACACACACACACACAGAGCAACAGCATATTCTTCTAAAAAAATAAGAAAATGGAAAGCAAAAGGCTGGTAAAGTCATTTAAATAAATGTGAGTCATTAGCATTTATTTGTATTCAGCTTTGTTCTTCAGATATTCACCATATCATCATTTGTAATGACAACGTGTTGAGTGCTACTTGATGGGGAAAAGTTAAAATCCTCTTTGTATGACATTTATAGAAATGGTGATAGAAATTTTTAAAGGTGTACCTAAAATCTATTGAATCTAGTGTCATTCTTCAGTGTTCAGAGATAATGCTTCTTTGAAACATGGAAATCACTTCAGAAATCTTCAGTGCACAGGAAAATAATCCCTTTACAATAACTCTGTGGAAACAACAGAAGATGTAGAAAAGCACCTCTCACATGTATTTCAATAAGGGAAGAGCATATAATTACCAGTGTGCAGAGCTATTCATATATCTCTCTTCAGCATCACATTCAGCCTTGAATCACATGATGACTTTTTTTGTAGCAGTAAATCAGTATAGCTTATACCTGTCCTCCAGTGTCTCTCTGGAGAATCTCAACACACTTAGTTTTGTATTGAGAGACTCTCTTTTTCAGCTTTAAGAAACTTACTTTTATTGACTTTTTCAAGCACCCAGAACTGCAAATTCTCGAATCTGTGAAAAATTATTTTTTTGTCTTTGCTCAGTGATTTTAAGAAAATTCTAACTTAAGGTTTGAATTATAATACATGAAATTTCAACAAAATATTTTTTGTAATCTTTTCTAACATACAGCATTTTCTTTTGTTATATGTTTTACTTGTTCTTTTAATAAATCCCTTGTGAACACCAGTATGTTTGAGAAAGCCATGACTATGCTGAGAGTGAAGATGCTTGAGCATTAATTCTTTAATATATTAATAACACTACTGAGTGGAAAACATGTTTTTCCAATAGCATAGCCATGTGCCTAATAAAAGTAATTAATATGACATGAAATGCAGAGCAATATAATTGGCATTAAAAGAAATTGCATACAAGAAATGCAAAGTGAATTGACAATTCCTTATATTATGTCTCATGTTATTATTACATTATTTTAGATAAACTCAGTTTTCATAAGATGAAGAACACAAACAATGTTTCTAATGACATCCACAGTATTATCAAATGTGTAAGAATTTTCAGCTATTGATTTGTTTTGTATTATTATTATTATTATTATTATTATTATTATGGCTAAATCAGTTTTTTAAATCTGTATGAGGAGTAAACTCTTAGGTTTGTGATTAATAATAAGCATGGAACATCTACACAATAGACTAAGATGGGGATATTTTAAACTAAATAGAAGATTATATTTTTCAGTGACAAATCTAATACTATTATGTATAATTATCATATTATTAGACACTCAGAAACAATTTGTCCAAGTCTCTCTCATATTTCCATCACAAATTTGTTTTTACAAATTTGTATGTTTATATAAACATTTTCATTGACACTTTAGTATCATTACAAAGTGTTATATAGTTATTTTATATTTGTTCTTATGTTGAATGGGGATTTTGCTCTCAAAAAGTTTATAAAAATATCTTAGGTTTTAGTAAAATGAATTGTTTAGGTTTCTAGATCTATAAATGAAACAGAAATCTCTAGAAGAGCCTAACAAAAGGAGTTTATTTTTACATGAGCAAATCTGATGTTCTCTTTGAGAGTGCACATGTATGATCATAAATATGTGAATTATGTGTTTGTGTATGCATCTGTATGCACGAGGATTAGTGTGTTTGTGCGTGTAGATGCATTCATTTGGAGGGCAACAGAAAAACCTCAGGATTGTTCATGAGGAACCACATGATTACCTATGTCTCCTTTGTATTCCCCTCCCCTCCTCCCCTCCACTCTCCTCTACTGCTATCCTTTCTCCTCTCCTCTCCTCTCCTCTCCTCTCCTCTCCTCTCCTCTCCTCTCCTCTCCTCTCCTCTCCTCTTCTCTCCTCTCCTCTCCTCTTCTCTTCTCTTCTCTTCTCTTCTCATTTTCTCCCCTTGTTTCCACTTTTCCTTATTTCCTCTCCTTTCCTCTGCCTTTTTTCTTCTTTTCTCCATTTTTCCAGAACTGTTTGTATAAGTTTCTCACTGAGACCGATGTATCTATCATTCTTTTAGTCATCATTGATCAAATTAAAAACACAAATATAAGCAGGTATACCCGTGATTAAATCAGGTTATTATGCCTCCAAGCTAACTAAAGATCCCCAGTAATCTCATACTTTAACAGAATTTATTATCATTTATCTGACATTCTAAAACTGAAAAAAATAACTAATGGTGTTTAGAATATAGTTTATTAGTTAAGAGATAACAAAAAAGATTATGTTTGCTTAAAAGGCTACAGTTCTTAAAATCCCAATATTTTGGAATAAGGAAACATTAGAAGAACAGGCAGAATTATACCTATATTTTTATTACGATATGCACTAAACAGTATGGTACTTGACAATAAGCCATATTCATAGAAATGAGTGCACTTGAGAAATAACAAATTTAAGTAAATAAGAGGTGTACTTAGCAATTCTAATTATTTTGTAGATTTTGTATGAACAATTTGCTCACTTGAAATACTGTCTGTGATCATACCAATTTGTGTAAAAACATTTAAATTGGAAACAACACCTATTTGTGTATTACTGAAGAAACAATTCATAACTATGAAAAGAAGACTCTGTTCTATCTTGTATACCCACTCCATAAGTGTTGTCATGAATATTCAGAGTCCAGATCTATAACCTGTAGGCACTTTCGCACCCATAAACAGTTTGGCAAAAGTTTTATCCTGGCTACTTCCTCAGCCTAGACACATGGGGCAAGGCCCTTGCCCTGCCCCAAATGATATGACTGACTATGAAGACTCCCTATGCAATGGCCTCATGCCCACTGGGGAGCAGAAAGGAGATGGGCTGGTGTTTGGTGGGGGTGATAGTGGAGGGTGGGAGGGTGAGGGAACTGATAAACCTGTTAAGCAACCTTGTTTCAAATTTAAATAAAAAATGGAACCCCAGGAAGCTAGAAGTTTAAAAATACTAAATACCTTAAATTCCAAAATTCCAGTCCCTCTCCTCAGCCAGTAAATAGGTGAAAGGTCACACTCCTTGCAGCTTATCTGACTTTGTAAACTTGTTGTGAAACACCCACCCCAGAGACCTAACCTAAGTGCCATTTGTCACCCCACCTAGGAGCCTGGGCAAATGCAGATCTCTGGGGCTATAAAAAAAAAAAAAAAAAAAAAAAACTGCTTGGTTTATAAAGCTTGGGCTTTGTTGTAAACCCTATAAAAGCTGTCTCAATTCTGTACTCAGGGTCCTCAGTCTTCTACCCCTGTGTGGCCCCTGTGTGGCGTACAACTGTGGACCCCAGTGTATTTTGAATATAAAATACCTCATGCTTTTGCATCAAGAATGCTTCTCATGAGTGATTTGGGGTGTTGCCTTTCCTGAGTCAGAGAGTGAAGGTCCATGTTCTGCAGATCTTTCAATTGACCCAGGAACTCAGAAAGTAGTTAATGTCTTTGTGAATTGTATGTACCCTGTCTATAAGAATCAAGCAAGGGGTTTGGCTAGCGTCTATTCATGGGTACCTGCTTCTGCTTCCATCAGCTACTAGATGGAGCCTCTAGGATGGCATATAAGGTATTCCTCAATATCATTATCATGAAAGGTCATTAAAGGTAGCCTCTCCACTATTGCTTAGATTGTTAGTGGGGTTCATCCTTGTAGCTCTCTGGGCATTTTCCTAGTGCCAGATTTCTCCTTAAATCTATAATGGCTTCCTCTATTATGGTATCTCTTTTCTTGTTCTCTATTGTTTCCTTATCTCAAACTTCATGCTCCCTCATGCCCACCTCTCCCCCACCCATGCCCTCCTCTTTGCCCCTTCTCTTTCTCCTACCTCCCTTTCCCCTCCTCCATGCCCCCAATATGCTCGGGAGAGCATGAGCTGGGGTTTGGTGTGAGTAAGAGAGGAGGATGAGAGGGTGAGGATTGATATGTAAAACAACCTTGTTTCAAATTTAAATAAAAAAAGGGAGGAAAACGCAGGTAAGGCTGGGCCAGCTCTGAAGTAGAGACTTTTAAGGCTTAAAACACTATTTCTTCCCCTGCTCCATGATATCTCATAATATTAACTTACAAAAGTAAGCCTATTGGTGAAATTAGTCTACTTAAGAAAGACTTATTCATCAGCAAAGATGTGAGGAAGAACCGTGCTTAATCATAGCGACAATTGTTCTCTGATATAGGAGTCCCAATCACAGTGTCTCTCTGGAACAATGCAGTGGGATAACCTCAGTGGACTTCTAAAACAAACAAACAAACAAACAAACAAAAAACCTGTTACACATGAAGCACATGGCAGAGATTCCAGAGTTCTGAGCTTCCAGTGGAATTCTTTTGCCAAACTGTGGGTGCAAAAGTGCCTACAGCCTATAGGCCAGGACCCAGAGTATGGAGGACAATATTCATGGCCTGGGTATGCAAGACATTACTGGGCCCACTTTTCATAGTTATGAGATTTTAAGCAATAGTGGAGAGGCTACTTTTAACGCCATCCTCGAGCCTTCATCCAATAGCTGATGGAAGCAGACAAGCACAGATAAGCACTGAGACGAAGTCCTGTAATACAGTTGTAGTGAGGGAAAGGGGATGAACAAAGTGGTCAAGTCCATGCTGGAGAAATCCACAGAAACAGCTGATCTAACCAAGTGAGAGTATGTGACCCCAGTCGTGAGGCTCAGGGACCAGCACTGGACAGAACTAAGCCCTCTGAATCTTTATGCCAGTTAGGAGGCCTGGGCAAACTTTGGGAACTCTAATTTGGAAACAGCATTTATCCATAGTGCATGGATAGACTTTCAGAGCCCATTCCCCATGAAGGAATACTATCTCAGGCCAGATGCACAGAGGATGTCCTAGGCACTTCCAAAATGATGTGACAGACTTTTATGTTTCCTTATAGAAGGCCTCTCCCTCCCTGTGGAGTGATTTGGGGTGGGATCAGAGGGTCGGTGTGGGGGGCATAAGAGGATGAAAGAGAGAGGGAGCTGAGACTAATATGTAAAATAAGAATGTTCCTAAATTAAATAAATAAATTAAAAAATGAGTGCCTTTTGCAAAAATCATATAATGTGTGTGTCACAGATGCAAAGTCAACTTTATCCAGTACTAAATTTAATAGGAATACTCTTGAATATTTCTAAGAATTTAAATATTTTGATAGTCAAATTTTGAAAAGAAATGAGTGAGTCAATATGTCTTTAATAGGTAACCTAATCAATGTTAACCATTAAATGATGGGAGATGTCATTCTGTAAATATGTTTCTCTTATTGGTTAATGAATAAAGCACCGTTGGCCAATAGGAAAGCAAGATAGGCAGGACTAGGAGATTAAGAGGAGACAGGAAGAAGTAAGGAGGAGTTTCAAGATGTAGGAACAACAGTGTAGAATGCCAGGAACACTCTGTGGTAAGATAAGGCCACATGGAAATACTTAAATTAATAGAAATGGTTTAATATTTAAGACAGAGGTAGCCAATAAGAAACTAGTAACTGGCCAACAACTTTGTATCTAATACAGGGTCTCTGAGTGTTATTTGGGGCTGGCATGGCTGTGTGACAAGACTGGAGGAAAACCTACTCTTAACAATTACAGACAATAAACATTTGCCTTTTCCTGGAGGTGGGAGAAGATGAAGGGGATATGCTCCTGTGTTACTTTACCTCCAGAATAGGATCATCATCTTCCCTGTTGTATGGTTCAGCAAGAAAGAAGATATGGAAGATGCTTTTACTCATCATTTTTCAGTGTCTTTAGCATAGAGTAATCTTTATTCCAAAGTGGTGCACATTATACGCATTATTCTCCTACCCTTTATTTGTGAGTCCCATCCCTGTGTGTGTTCCAGCATCTCCATGGCTCTCCAGCTCTTCATACCCAGAATTCTCTAACCCTTTCTCACACGAATAATTTTCCCCTTAGTTTCTGGGTGAGATCATGTAGGTACAACTGCTTTTGTTTTGTTTTATTGCATTTTACATTACTTTGGAAAATATTTTCACATATTACCTTGAAGTTTTGAACTAGTATTTCAAGCTATTACACTAAATCTGTGGGCTACCTTCTTTGTTTTAATCCATCTTGATTTGATATATGAAGAAGCTGATGTACAAAAAAGAACTGTAAAGTTCACAGGACTAGTGTGCAACACAGCCTGTCTTTCAATTTCAGGGTTGTTTATGAGCCCTTACCAGTATTTTTAATCTGTTTTACAGAGCATTTTAAGTGATATTCCATTGGCTTTCTTTTTTATTTTATATGAGGAAAGCTTGGTTGTTAACACCTTGAATTATTATGAACATTTACCTTGCTGGGTTCCTTTGTAAGTTCAATGACATTCGATGTTATTTTCCTCACAATAAATCACACAGCCTTCAAAAAAAAAAAAAAAAAAAAAAAATAGGGAACGTAATGTTCAAAAAGAATGTTCCATTCTATGTCATGGAAACTATAACTACAATCAAAACTTATTTTTAAACTTTCAACTTTGAAATAATTAAAGTCTCATAAGAAGTTGCAAAGTAGTACAAGAAAAGTGTCATGCATCCTTGAAGCAATTTAAATAAAAGCTGACAGCCTACCTAATTAGAGCAAAATATCTAAATTAGACAATTTGTATTGCAAAATACAATTAACTAGACACCTTGAGGATATCACTAGCATTGTAGGATTTCACTGATTTGTTATGTGTGCAAGTCAAAGACCTGTTAAAATATGAGTATTTTAAGTTTTTATAGGTTCATGTTTACATTAATTAAAGATCGCTTTTAAAATGTTATTGTTTTTTTTCAACTAGATTATTTTGGTAATTTTGCCTTTGAGTGAAATGGATGCCGGAATTAGAAAGGACTAGGATGTGTGTGAATCAGATTTGTAGTAATCATATTTCACAAGTTTTTGTTTAGATGAGAGATTCAGGTTACACAAACCTGTTGTTACTACACATTGAGCATTCATTAAAGTTATTAGCTGTGAGTGTAGTCTTTCCATTACAAATGTCATTACATAAGGTATTACATAAATTAATAAAAACATTTAGTATTTCTATAGTATATATACTCAAAATATATTAGTACATCCATACATGCATATAATTTTATATTATTTAAAAGTAAAACACACCTTCCATTGGAAATATGGTTCAGAGTTTATTAGCAGGTACTGCACTTCCAGAAGACACGACAACATCAGATCCCAGATGACACCTTAGATTGTTAACAATCACATGTAACTTCAATTCTAGAAGATACTATAACATCTTCTTGCTCTCCAGGCACTAGCACACACATGAACATAGATAAATGCAGACCTCACATATACACATATAAAAATAAATCTTGAAAAAAGTTCCTTTTAAAATGATGGGGAAAAATAAGTATGCAAATGAATCACCACATTAAATTGTACCTTAGTCTCAACCTAAAACTTCTGAGTTAAATTATAGTAATGAAAAATAATTATTCAAATTTTTCATGTTTATTTTGTGAGAGATGAGAGTTATATTTAATGTTTAAATAGCCTACAAACAATTCCATTTTATGAGACAGCTATTTCATAGAACATTAGAAAATAAAGCAGTAATTTTTTTTCCATCAACATTATGGTTGCTGATTAAAATTGAAGCAACCGAGCAATAATATAGAGGCTAATTATGTGAAAGAAATACTTGCACTCATTAGAAATTCAGCAAACATTTCATCAGCATTTTCCAGATCTCACTGCTTATCAGAGACTGAATGTCAAAACCTAGCACTTTTTCAAGATTTCATTATAGAAAAATTCCTTAAAATTGGCTTTACATGTTTGATAGCATTCTGATATCTTTCTGAAAGTAAAGAGCTTTATTTGGATACTTGAATTCAGAATGAACATAAGTTATCAAATTTCCAAAATAAATAGCATATGTCTGTTGATAAAGTATTTACATTTTTCTTACAGTGGTTATTATTTTGGGGAGAAAGTGTATCAGCAAGAATAAATATTTTTACCATTTTGTTTCATAATTTGATTTTATACATGAATATACATATATGAACATTCATACTCACATGCACAACCTTCTTTGATAATATTTTCTTCCACTGGCTTTCTCATCCCCTTTCTTTTCTCTCTATTCTATTCTACTCTATTGTGACCATGTTATCTCTTTAAAAATTGTACAGATTTTATAGTAGTTGTATAAATACATATTCTACTCTGTTTTACATTAATATCTCAATTACATGTTCAATCTAATGATAATATGAAGTAAATTTTTCCAAATAATTCATATTATAACACATTATTATAATATTTTAAATGAAATTTAGAAATTTAGATCTTGGAGGTTGAAAATTATTTATTCATTTTTGAAATCCTATACATTGCATTTTGATAATATGTACCACTTGCTGAGCTACTGCCTTAACCATGTCCTCTTCCAAACAGTGGTTGTTTAAATATAACTAGCCCCCGTTATCTCATATGGAGGAGCACTATTAAGAGGTGTTACCAAAGGGCTAAGTATGGCTCATTGGAGGAAGTGCTTGGTATGGGCTTTCAGGACTCCTATTCTTAGTCAAATTTCTCTTGCCCACAAAATGTAGCACTTGAAACTGTAGTACCATGTATCTAATCTGCATAATACCATGTATCTAATCATGATAATAAACTAAACCTCTACAACTGTAAGCAAGCTTCCTCAATTAATTATTTCCTTTGTAAGGGTTGCTGTGGGCATGGTGATTCTTCACAGAAATAGAAAACCTAACTAAAACAGAAGTTGGTAGCAGGAATTGGGGTGTTGTTGTTATAGGCTGGGTCACATGATTGTGTGGATCAAATTGGACTTTGGTACTTTGAGTTATAAAAATAATGGCATGCTTTAAGCAATATATAATGGACCATCCTATTAGAAACATGGATGACAGTGTTATTGAATATGATCTGATGAACTATGGGGACCTGGATCAAGAGATTACAGAAGAGAAGAATATTAGTATATGATGTAGTGACTGGTCTTATGATATTTTGGTAAAGAATGTGGATACTTTTTCCCCTTATCTGAAGGGTTTGCCTAAGTTCAAAGTGAAGAATTTTGTGTTAATACCATTTGTGGAAGAAATCTCAAAACAACCTAGTAAAGATTTTGGCATGTGGTTGCTAGTGTTTGTTCTTATATAGATGTATAATGAAAAGAAGCAAGCTGATTAGGGTATGTTACAAAATGTAAATTTTGAGGAGTGAATGAGCATCACGAAGTAGAAGGGAGATAAACTATATATTCCTGAAGATAAGCAGATTAAGAAATGGAATAAAAGTAGTGGTGACTTGCAACATCTCTTGCAGCTGAGTTTCCAACTTGTGGAAAGGAAACAAAGAAAAGCTGAGAGCTGGGTGTGGTGGGGCACATCTTTAGTCTCATGACTAGTAAGGCAGAAGCTGGCAGAACTCCTGAGTTGAGGACAGCCTGGTCTACAAAACAAGTTTCAAAACAGCTAAGAAAAAGACAGTGAGCTGGTGAAGATGTAATTGACTGGTGGAGTGGGGGGTGTTGCAGCCCAAGCAAGTAGCAGAATTTGGCAGCTTTGGCAAAGTTTTTCTGAAGTTAATATATCAATAAAGGGGGCTATGGGTTTGTTTATATAACTAAGGATAGCTTCTGAGGCCAGGCGTGCATCAGGGTATCCCGGGAATGGAAACCAGGAGTGGCTATTGCATGAATCTGTGAAGTTGAAGCCTGGATTGCCTTGGAGAACCCAAGATATTAGAAATACTAAAGTCATGGGATACCTGTCAAGGAGAGCTATTAATAGGGAATAGAACTAGCCAAAGAGAAAGAAGTGTGTTGCAGTCAACAAAACTGAGTGAATTTGGAGATGAGAGAGTTTTGATATCAGAGATGGTGTAAAATACCATGGAGCTCACTCAGCTCTTTTTGGTCTTGTTTTAGTCCAGATTTCCTAACAATGCTCCTTTCCCTGCATTTTAGAATGGCAGGGTATATCCTGTGCCTCTACATTTTGGAAGTATGTGCTCTGCTTTTTTACTTTTACGGGTAACTACAGTTAAGAGATTGCGTAGCTATCAGAAAAGACTTTGAACTTTGGAATTTAAAACATTAGTGAGTCTGTGATAGAGTATGGGGAATTGTGAAGTTAGACTTACTGAATTTTGCATTATGATATTGTTACAAGCTTATGTTTGCCAGAGGGTTAAATGTGATCATTTGAATAATCAGTAGTGATTGGCACTGTTAGGGAGTTTGGCTTATTGGAGTAGGCTTGGCCTTGTTGGATGAAATGGATCATGTCAATGTGGGAATGGACATTGAAATTTCAGATGCACAGATACTACCTAGTGTTGTAGGAGAAACTGCGGTGGCCTACCGAAGCCACAGTCACCCTACCCAGGTGCCCAGGCAAGATGGCATGAATAAGTGCATGGGCACTTCCTCCCTGAGCTAAGCCTGCCTCTATGCCCATAGACTGTTGAGGAAGGGACATCTGACAAGAGACACCAATGAGGAAAGGAAAACACAACAGAATCAGCAGTCTGAGCCAATAGGCCCTTGGGAGAGCACACAAAGGCTAGTATAACTTCCTTTTTAAAGGAGTCTGCAGCATGATCTGCTACTCACTGAGACCCAGTGCCTGAGTCTTGGTGCTGTGTCTTCTCACATCCAAGGGATGTCTGATCATGGTCAACTGCAACACAGTGCCTCAATTGAATTCCTGTCACCTGTAACATCTAGCACTAGCAGCTCCAGCATTACATCTGCCTACAGACCATACTCCCAATCATGCAAATAGACTGAGCCTCTGAAACCATAAGTGAGCCTCCTCAATTAAATCTTTTCTTTGTAACAGTTGCTGTGGTTATGGTGTCTCATCACAGCAACAAAAAACCTAACTACAGAAACCCACAGAACAGCTTACCTGAACAAGGGGGAGCTAATGGTCCCCCAGACTGATAGCTGGGAAACCAGCATTGGACTGACTAAGAGCTCCTGAACAAGGGTCTCATTTAGAAGGCCTGGGCAGTGCAAGGAACCTCTGACAGTGGAACAAGGATATATCCCTGGTCCACAAAAGGACTTTGGGAGCACATCCCCATGGAGGGATACTTTCCTAAACTAGAGGAAGGAGAGAGGGCCTTGTTCCTACTCCAAATGACTTGACATATTTTGTTGATCTCTTCTAGAAGGCATCACACTCTCTGTGGAGTGGGGCAGGGATGGATGGGATGGGTGTTCAGGAGCATGGGAGGGAGGGAGAATAAGAAGGAGGGAGAGAGAGAGAAGGAACTGTGATCAATATTTAAAATAAGAAAAAAAAAAGGAAGAAAGAAAGGAAAACCTAACTACAACACATACCCATCCCACTTTCTATCATCAAAATATTTTAAACCCTTTAATTTTAACTTTTTTAAGAACACATTTCATAATGGATATGTAGTCACCCACTGACTGATTATTGATAAACCAGGAGATATAGCCTTAAAGAAAAAAAAATACCTCTTTTTCTTGCATCTGCTATAACTTACCAATATTTCCCCTACTAAAGACAGGTTTTTTTTTTTTTTTTCAATGCATGAGATTATCTCTGGCATGTGCAGATAATGTGCATGCCTATATCAGTCCTGTTATGTCCATGCCTGATCATGTCCAGAAAATACGATTTCCTTGTAGTCACCCACAACCAGATTCTAAGGCTATTAGCATATTTTAGCCCTCTCTTCCTTGATGATCTAACACCACTGGTTATATGGTTTATATAGTGGCAATGTAAATTATTGGCTTGGATTTATTTTTCTTAAGTTAAGAATTGCTTTCCTATGAAAATGTTTTAATTTTACTCCTACATACTAATATTCCATTGATGCAAAAGCAAATTTACTTATTCTTTAAAATCCAATGATGTTGTGATTAATGTTTGCTTGTGTTAATTTTGTTTTATATGTTGAAAGTACTGATTTTGCATCAGGTCTGTCTTTGTTTTTCCCCCTATAACTTGTCCTGAACACTCAAATAGGACACCTTTTTAGTTTCAAATAATCTTTTTTATAAGTAAACTATTAAGTTCAGTTAATCCTGCATAATATGCACAGGGGAGCAGGAACATCTAGTGAAGCATTAGCCTTATGTCTTCTTTCTCATTTATGCTAGAATTTTTGATGAGTTGATCTTTTCAAATCTTGTACAGTATTCTGAGTTCATGAATCAACTGTTCTTGTTATATCAAGAAAACATTCTATCCTAGCCATTCTCTCCAAATTCTAAATGCTTATAATCTTTATACTCAATTTTCTGCAATACTTTTTGAGTCTTGATGGGAAAAGTGTGATATAGTTCTCCCACTATATAGGGTCACTTAGTCTGTACTTTGATTGGTATTTCACTATTTAATTCCCTATAGCAAATGTTCTAATATTTTTTTTTTTAGTAATAGAAACCTGGAGTCAGATATGAGGTGGAGGGAGCTGAAAGATCAGAAAAGCAAAATAGTCAGCCACTAGTTATTGCCTTTACCTCAGACTAAAGGGACAATCCTGTCCTCAGACTGAATGCTTGTACTGACTGCCTCAGACAGACTGCCTAGACTTCATTGAGCTCCTGTCTCCTCCTGCTTTATATTCCTCTCTGTGCCTATCCATATCACTCCTGTATCCACGACCTTAGCTGTGGTATTTAGGGTATGTCACTCTAAGTGCTGGGATAAACATTGTATGAACTCTGTTTCTATTTTAGATTAGATCAATTTAGTGGATTCCATAGTGGCCTTGAACTAACAGAGATCTGTCTGCCTCTGTTTCCTGAATGCTGGGATTAAAGGTTTGTACAATTACCTGACCTAACTAGTGTGGCTGCTGGTATTAAAGCCTCTATGGCTAACTAGTGTGGCTAGCTTTGCAGTAGGCTCTTCAGGAATCTTCACTTGTTAGAGCATAAACAAAATATCACCAAAACTCCCAGTAATATTTTTGTCTTATGAATAACAATCAGCACAACTTTTTTCTTCCATTGGATTATTTTTATTGGTTATGAATTTTATGAACATTTTCTATTATGCATTAATTTGCATATATTATTGTAGTACTTTGCATTCCTATTTTCTTTCTCTAACATTCAGTTTTTATTATATTTTTTTTTGGAAATGGAATGAATGAATACAGAAAACAAACTCCTAGGAAAATATTTCTAGTTAAAAATATTTGTGTTTTGCAAATAGTAGAAAAGAGAAAAGAATCACTTATAGGCATGGGAGAAAATTAATGATAATTTTCATTGTGAGTTTCTTTATGTGGTGGGACGATACAGACAAATAAATTCAAAGAGAATTGACATGTCTCAAACTGGAGGTATTCAGTAGAGCTAAAACTGATAGTGACAACATATATCTATATTTATACATATATATGTATATATATATATATATATATATAATGAAAAAATAATCATTTGGAGAAGGGTTTATGCCTAATATATCAACTTTAAATTCTTCTGATAATAATAATATCATGCCAAACTTAGATACATGGGAATTTGTTAAGAATTCATTTAGCTAAAGAATATAGTAGGAAAATTTAGTGAACACAATATAAACTATGAATTAGGTCATAATGTTCTGATGACTTCACATCAATTAATATGGCCAATACTAATGTGTGGGTCAAAAGTGTTCACCATTGTCTGAAAATTTTGAAATGGAACTAGAGGAACTAGTATACATTTATAAATAGGCAAGATTTAGAACTAGGATAACCAGGAGAATAATTTGTTCCCCTATAGTTCATTACAGGATAAATAAAATGCTTCATAATCCTTTTATGAACTATGCTCATTTTATCTACTACCTCATTTGGGTTTATTTTATCAGTAACATACTATTGGAAAATGAGTTAAATATATACAAATGCTAAAATTCCATTGTATGTCCTGCATATAGGAAATTGTCTAAATTATTCATTGACTTCATATAGGCTTATAAATTAATTATTAAATGAATTTATTATAATGACTAATTCACATTTTTAAGTTTGAACTGAAACATATTTGATGATTTAGACATAATACAGGGTATATTAAATAGTTATAACTCCCCTATATTCCCTATAACCCTACAAATACTAAATTCATGAAGTGCTTAATGTAATTTTCATAATGATAAGTATAAAAGAGCTTTAAGATGACAATTCATCATTTAATCTATAATTAGCCAATAAATATGAAGAGAAATAATTTTACTTGTGGGTCAATAATTAGGATATTACATTTTTATGACTTAATAAATGAGAATGATCTTTTTTTATTTCTTTTTTTTTATTTTACACATCGATCCCAGTTCCCTCTCTCTCCCTCCCTGCCTCTTATTCCCTCTCCCTCCCTGCCTCTTATTCTCTATCACTCCCATGCCCCTGCCCTGACCATCCTCTCATCCCATTCTCCCTACTCTGCCTTCCAGGAGGGATCAACAAAATCTGTCAAGTCATTTGGAGTAGAGACTAGGCCCTCCCTCCTGCCTCTAGGTTAAGGACATATCTCTCCATGTGGAATGTGCTCCCAAAGTTCTTTTGTGCACCAGGGATACATCCTGGTTCCACTGTCCGAGGTCCCTTAGACTGCCCAGGCCTTCTAATTGAGACACATATTCAGGGTGTCAGAGTCAGTCCCATTCTGGATTCCCAGTTATCAGTCTGGGGGGCAGGTAAGCTGATTCTATGTGTTTCTGCAGCCTGGTCTTGTCCACCATCTCTGCATCTGGACTCCGGGTTCGGCTCATCTGTGGGTGTTTGCTTCTGTTTCCATCAGCTACTAGATGAGGGCTCTACAACGGTGAATAAGTTAGTCATCAATCTCATTAGCAGAGAAGGGTATATGGTAGCCTTTCCATGGTTGCTTAAATTGTTAGTTGGGGTCAGTCTTATAGGTCTCTGGGCATTTTTTTAGAGTCAGTTTTCTCTTCAAACCTATAACGGTTCCCTCTTTTATGGTGTCTCTCTCTCTCTGTCTCTCTCTCTGTTCCTTCAAGAATGATCTTAATGTTAGCAATAATTTCATTTATAAATTAGGCAAAGCAAGAACTTATAGTTCCTTTGAAGTGACTAAATTCTGAAGATTATAAATTTGAGCAATAATGTGGACATCATAAAGAATGAAGTAATAGGAATAAAGATAGTCACAAAAAGAATATGTGAGAGTTATTAAACATAGGAAGAAAATGAATTTGCTTCAATTACACTTTCACTTCTGCCTATAAATTTCATTTTATTAAGGAAAGTAAAATCATCCTGCAGATTATTTTAGTAATATAAAATAACAAAATAGTAATATAAAATGTTATAGCATATTTAAATTTCAGCCCATTGTCAAAATAGAGTCTGAGTTGTATATAAGTATTCCTGACCTTTGAAAAAGCTATCTCTCATATTTAGAGGAAAAGAATTGACATGCTTAAAATTTAGCCTGTCTAAATATGTTGGTATCGTGTTCTAATATTTTTATTAAAACATTGTGGATAATAATCCAAAGCTACATCGTTTTTGAGACAAACTATTCTTTATCTGAAGTATTTCTTACTGTATAACTACAAAATCTGTTATTAGAGTAATTTTATTAAATTTGTTCTTTTGTACAATCAGTTTAATTTTGAAGTATTTAAGTTCATTTTACTCTTAACTAATAAGTGGAATACAAATTTAACATGAAGAAATTACTACTCTTCCAAGAGACACATAGTCAATATTCTGAGAAAATAACTGGATAAGCACCTAAATTGCAGTAACCTCAAAAATATTTGAATAAATATAGCCAATAGAATGAAGTAGTTATATAAGTAAGAGGCTAGGACACTTAAAAAAGAAATATAATAAGATAGCAGATGAAAAATCTTCAAGTTCTTATTGACTGGTATGACTTATATTGCAAAAAGCAACTCACAGATTTAATACAATCCTCATCAAAATTTGAATGTATTTCTTCATTGTAATTGAACAAAATTGCAAATTTCATGGATGTATAAAAACTACTCCAAATAGCCAAAACAACAAAAAATAACAAACACAATGGTGTATTTGCTCAGTTCTTTCGAAAAAAAAAAAAAAAAAACTGTAATTGTGTATTTTGCAAGTAGTGGATTAAGTGGATGAAGTTGAAAATAATTTCTCTGTCATGGAATCCAGAATCCAAATACAGAAATAAAGTCACATGTTGTTAGCATATGTCTAGATATATGGAATACTGATAGACATCTTTAAGTTTCTAAAGGGCAATAATGCAAAGGGGAATGATTTCAAAGGTAGAAAGATAGAATTCAGTGTTGGAACCAGTTAAAGTAGAGTAATATCATGGGAAAGGGTTAAGATGGATTAGGAGATTGGAGGGTAGGGTAGCAGAGAAAATGTAGGTAAATATAATTAACATTAATATTTAGAAACATATGTTGTACCATACTACTATATATGCTTCCTAAAATACATAAATACAAATATACACATGTAGCACTTAAATGGAATTAACCTATAATGGGGCAAAAAAGCTGCTACTAGATACCACATGCTAACAAATAAAAAGGTAAATGCTGGGAATAAGTTACTTCATGGGAGCTGTTAGTCAGTAAATCCCCACAGAACTCCCGAACATAGCAGACTATTGCTCTTGTTAAGATTTCTAAACAGTACTTGATATTAAAATCTGTGTTAGACACCACATATTCAAAATATAGAACCTAGAGAGATCAAGTTCTTACTCATGTGGAAGCTTCATGCCTACTGAATACCTTTCGTGATCATGGGAAGTGCTTTGTCACACATACTAAAAATGGTAAGAGTGCTGATCATTTTTACCCAGGTGTGAACTCTCAGAACTGAAACAGTGAGAATCCTGGCAAGTTATGTTCAGTGCTGAAAATGTAGTATGAATATCATGTCAGTAATAAGCCATTTATAATTTTATTTAAGTATTGCCTTCCAAAATGAAATCTTTATTGGGCACCATAATTGTGACCCATAAACTATGGCTAGACAGTTCAGAGGCCATAGATAAGGATTTCTTGCTATTATTCTAGCAAGTGGTCATGAATTTAACCTTACTATTATTTATATTTTATAAATGTTATTTCATTCTAAAACCAGATATTATTTTCAATGATAATAATTCAATAATTTTCAATGACTATTTCACATTGTAGTATAAGATTTAAGTCAGTATACTAAGACGTTTGTAAGTATTAATTAATAAATGTTATAGATTGCGCTTCTGATCTCTAAAGAAAATTAATTATCTAACTCGACTTTGGCCAGATATTTGTAATGTTCCTAATAGCAATAGTTTGCTATTTATGTAGCAAATTGGGAAATTTGAATGACTTGAAGCATAGCTCGTGTCTGTCACTTTAACATTAAGTTCATCCCATGATTTTGGAACTCAAGTGGCATCACAACAAAACCACATACCACATCAATAGATTAGGATTTGGCTAATTCTAGCTCTTTGGGGGATTATTTGATGGAAGTGTCTTTAGATCACCTCTTTAGGGTGGAGGATGCTTTGGCATAAACCCATAGTACATGCTGGGACCAATACTTTCACACTTCTTAATTAGTTGATCTGTGTTGATACAAGATTCTCAGCAATAACTTCAAGGATGACCCTTCCCCATAATTTATTAAAATTCATAAATTAGTAAGTCTTTCAGTGATTAACTCAAACAGTGAAATTTGTCATCAGTAACACATTCAGTATATTGCACTACTGACCATTTAATATAACAAGATCACAAAAATTATCTGAGATATTCAGCATGATATGCTCTGGAATAAAAATTTATCTAAATATTTTGAAATTTGAATCAAAATATTCCAAAGAGCTTACATAATATAAAGCCTTGAATTTTATACATTACTAGAAAAACACCACAGGAATTTATGTGAACAAACAAACAAAAACAAGTAGTTTAAAGTAACCTAGATATGTATAGAAGTTCTAACTGAAAATAAATATGCTGTCACAGAAGAGAACAAATGGATTATTTGTTTTATAATAAAGATTGATTACTGAGCTTAAATGGTCTCAAATATCAGGTATTATACAGACTGTCACCTATAGATCATTTACTTTGTAATATATATCAGATGAGGAAAATTGCCATAATTAATTGCAATAAAATTCAATGTCAAGAAGAACATCACTTATTAAAGTAAACTGTTATGTGCAATGATAAATTTTATTCCAAGTCTACTATATTTGATACAGATAATATTTGTTGGGATTAATATTGCAATGAGAGAATAAATTGAAGTAAAATCTGAAGACCTTAGGCAAGGGCTTAATGTGCTCCCACACAGTGCCCATATGAGGACGATGTAAAGATATTTCTTTTACCAGAGCAGAAGTAAATTAGAAGAAAATATCCACAGCAATTGTTTTAACCCTGGTTTGTGTGTTGTGTTTGCTGTTTTTGACCCCAAATCTTACTGGTTCTTCTGTGAGGCTGTTCTGGAAGACTTTAAACTGTTTCTGATAGACTGAAGTCAGTGGTTGTTAATAGGAGTGATATTAGATATAATTGCTGTACTCAATGAGATAAGTGATATGCTTTACTAAGAAATGTGGTGATTCTTTTATCTTAATTGATGAAGGCTTAAAAGGCAAGTCATCCCTGCCTTCATAGAAGTATAAAATAAGGAATGTGTAATAAATATAAATTATGAGATTGAGGGATTGACACATGGCTTTGTAATATATATTGACCACAGTATTTCAATATCATTTCTTCTTCTATTTCCTATTTAATTTTCTTTCTATGTTTATTCATGATTCTGGAATGTCTTTAAATCTTCTAACAGGTTAATGCAAACCTTTACCGACAAACTAGATTTGACATCCACTAATCAGAAGACATTAATTCTGATGTTCTTTTTCTTCACACTTAAATCAATGAATAAAATATTGCTACAATGCTATGCTTCAAAATACCATCATAGAAGTGCTATAACGGATTAATTCTGTGATGGTCATTGTAATAGTATAACTATTTCTAATATATTCTGAAAAAACTCTAGGAATGGTATTAAATACATATTGTAAGTTATTATCTTCTGTTTTCTTCTATTCATTCAGACAGAAACAGAAGAAATTTTTGCTATGTCATAGACACTAATTTAGGATTTTTTTTTCTGTCACCTACTTTTCTCTAATACCTAATCTTACTTTTCTTTCTTTGAATGGGTTTTAAACTAAAGTTTACATCTGAACTTTTTTGTGTGTGTATATGTGTATGTGTGTGTGTGTGTATATAACTTGTGTGTACTTAAGTAAAGTATCCAGAGCATCCTTAGATATCTTATAACTCAGGAGATAGAGTGACAAACAATTGTGAGCCATTGTATAAGAGTATGAGGAAATAAAATTTAATTTTTTGCAATAGCAGTACATGATTTTAATCTATGAGTTTTTTCCAGCCTTTAATAACAACTAGTGTCTAGTTCACATGTTAACACTTCTACTCATATACAAATATGACATTTACATTAGCTGTATTGTATTTTAGTATTTAATAGATATGGATTGTTTTTCAAATATCAGAGAGAGTAGATATAACAGTTTACTCTCATTAAAAACATGTCATAATATTTCATTATAAAAAAGTTATATAGCACTGGTTAATTTTTATTGTCATCTAATTATATTTAGAATTGGCTAGGTAACTGAGGCAAAGCTCTTGATTTATCAGTGAGGAAGTTTCCAGAATTAATTTATTAAGTGAGAACATGATTTTAACTGTGATGATACTTTCCCATGTTATCTGGGGCCATAGCAAAATAAATAGTAAAGAGGTAAGAATGAAGTGACCACTAATTTCTAGTGTTCTGCTACTCTTCATGAAAGGAACGGTGTTGTCAGCCCTACTGTGAATTAAAAAGCATTCTGAAATCACGAGCCAAATAAAATTTCCCTCTTTAACTTGTGAACATTTTGCCTATTCTTAAAACTTTGAGTTGGACAGAGTTGAAAGGCAACTTACTAATTAATTTTGTCCTTGAAGATAAAGCATTTACTCTTAAGTTGTGACTGAAGATATGTATGGTATTAATATGAGTTTTGACAGTCTTACTTTTTATGATGCTTGGAAAAATCTAAGTTTTTGGCTGTTACAAACTTATCTGCAAGGAATGGATAATGGGCTTCAGGCATGATGCTTCCTCTTCTGATAATGTCATCCCTGTGGGTCCATCCTCTTCTACATTTCTACCGCAGGGTTGCTACTATCACAGTGTCCTATTCAGGCAGAATCATTTGGTCACTATGGTCAAACTGTGTGGTTTATTGCTAGTTTTCATTCTTTATTAGTGGCTGGAAAGAGCAATGGGCATCTCGATTCAGTCTCATTATTAACATCCTTTCCTATTTCTATACATTCTTATCATTTTAAAAAATAATTTCATCTTCACACTATTATGTTGACTCAAGAGAAAGCATGACTAATATAATTTTTCTGGCATTTCTTCACATAAGCTTTTCCTTTTACAATACACAAGACAATGGACACATTTCCTCACCACTTTAAAGATTCCATTTCATTTAAATCCCATTTCCTTCTTTGCCATTCTTGGTAGAAAACTGATAAAATAACACTCACTACAACCTTCCTAGCAGTGTTTCACTCATGATCACTATGCAACTGTTACCAACATTCAAGTTGAGTCAGGCATTGGTGGCACACACCTTTAATCCCAGTACTTGGGAGGCAGGGGCACATGATTTCTGTTAATTTGAGGCCAGCCTGGTTTACAGAACGAGTTCAGGAGAGGCTCCAAAGCTACAGAGCAAACCCAATCTCAAAAAATAACTGAAAAAAAAAGTCAAGTTGAAGGCTCTTTCCTTTTAGATGGTATCATTACTCATTCAAATAGATTAAGAAAAGAACAAACTTGGAATGAAACAATTTCTGAATAGTACTTTTTTTCTGAAAATACAAGTATTTTCAGAAAGGTCTCCCCTTGGTTTGTGTACCCATATCAATTCACAAATATAATTTAACCATGTATCAATAGTTTGTGGGCACAAACTTAAAATGGAAGACTCTGACTTTGGGGATAGATTAGACCACTGGAACGACTGATATAAAACAATTCTAGAGGGTCTCATGATATGATATCCAAGAACTCCATGATGAGTAAAGGACTAAATGAAGATGCTAGAAGTTAGGAAGAAGTAGGCATTTCAGTACTTTGATAATAGGTAATGCTAATTGTCAAATGAGAATATGATAATATGTATTATAATCAAGTTTGGTAACTTGTTATAATCATCCCAGCTTTTGAAATCTGAGATTCACCAGCATTGATCACACAGTTATTTATATACTGGTGTGAACAAGACTTTTATTGTTAAGTTATTTTAGTTATAACAATAAAATAAATCACTAAAGTGGTTACTTGTTTAATAATTCCTACTACATATTTTACATAATTGTGTGAGAAGCAAATAGCCATAACTTGTGAATTGAGTTCTTATCAAAAGAATTTTTACCTCCTAAGTATTCCTGACTCAGCTCTCTGTATTCAGGTGATAAACTCTTATTACACAAGATTCTTTGTAAAGTCTTTGAAGACTTCAGTATTGGTACATATTCAGTCCTTAGCTTCTCAGCTGGGTTACCCAGGAAGGATGTCAATTACTTATAAACATCATGGTCAGTTTTTAGTGTGACCATCTGTTCACTCATGGCTTGAATCTGATGAAAATTTGATTTCCCACTGGCTGGCAAACAGCTGTCAGATGGTAAAATACTTATGAGCTCTGTGACCTGGCTTAAATTTAAACAATCTAACTAATAATAAATATTGGTATACTGTGATTTATACATGTATGCATTTCACTTCATGATGAATTGTGGTGATTGTAGGCTACAGACTTGTCATTGTGTCCTTTCTCTTCTAAGATAGTTAGACACAAACCACATTTCATGATTATTTCTTTGTAAACCCTATGCAATTTTGATATGTGTTAGAACTGTAATTCCAAGAGTTGCATTTTTTATTTTTTTATAAATGAAATGTTTATTTAGCAACTTTAGTATGTATTTTGAGATTATATGTTAGTTACTTTTGCATTAGTTTATAAAACTGCTGACCAAAATAAAAAAAGAGGAACATTTGGATTTGACTTAGGGTGTAAGAATATTTAGCCCATGACCAACTGGCCATAGACACTTGGAGAGTGAGATCATGTAACACTCTTGCTTATTTATTTGAATGTGCACAAGAGTTGAATGTAGAAACAGTGATAGACAAGATGGCCTAAAAGAAGGCTCCTGTGACCTATTTTTCTTTATTGATGTCCTATTTCCTATACTTTCCACAAACTTCCCAAATATCACTAGAGATGAAGCATTGAGTATGTGAGCCTCTGATAGATATTTCATAGCCAAGCAATGTATTTCGCTCTCTTCCTCAACTCCTTAGAAAATGAGTATTTTGTATTTTATAAGTATGGATAGAACGTGAAGTATAATAAACTTCAGGGGTAATGGAACTGGCATTATTTTTCACATTATACAATGGAGGAAGAGAAACTATGGAGAGGGTACTTAACTTACTCTAAAGCACTCACTATGTGAGCAAGTGCTAGAGAGAGGGGTATTAGCTAAGGTTTCTTCTAACCCAAATGCAAATTTACATCACTGTGTATCTTCTGCCACCAAAGCACTTCCATAACTATGTGGTATGGTGTTTTGTTTTTATAGTAATTTTTTGTTTAGTCACTTCTTATCTGACACCCTGATCTATTACCAAGCCCTGAAATTAAAGTATAAAATTATTGGAAAATACGCCAACCTTTTCCCACTATTTGAGTTTCTATCCATTCACGCATAGGTAAAAATCATAACAATTGAAAACTCATTCCTTAAAAGTGCACTTTATTTACTGAGTATAGGGTGTTGTATGCATATAAAATATAATTTGTACTAATATTTTTTCATGGATTGTAGGTTCATTAGGTCTTCTTTAACTAAGAAGAAATTTGAGGCATCTCAAAACAAAGTGCTCATCCTCTATTGTCCTAACCAAAGAGAAAAACCTTCTATATCATCATTGGTAGCCTGCAATTCTCAAAATAACATGATAAAGAAAAATTCCAAGCTGACTGATATTTTGAGAATCAATTCTGGCATGGATTAATATGCAATGATATGAAGAAAATGTATTTACCCATGACTACAATTAAAGCCTAAAGTTAGGCCTTATAAACATGTAGTAATTATGTAAATGCCAAATCACATAAGATTGTAGATAGTAATAAATTCTAATTAAAGAAAATGTGTAAAACAATGTATTGTGAGACAAAATAGGCAATATTTTTTCTCTGAGTATTGTGTGAGGATAGAAAAATAACACAAGAAAGTTAATTTGATGAATATATGAAATGTATGCTATAATTTTAGGGGTTCTAATAAAAAGAGAAACAATTGAAATTTGTTTAGCAGAAGAAATATAACGTCAAAATTATAGGTTACACATTCTAGCCACAAGGGCAGATAACCTACTACAGGAAATTGCAATGTTCACATTATTTCCAACTGTGTATTTAAATGAGGTACATGGTTGAAAGTTTAAGGATATTGCAAATCATGGCATGCACAAAATTTTAGAAGATGGAAAAATAAAATGTTGACCCTCCACTCTTTGATTTTTCCCCAATGGTTGGCTCTATGTATGGAAGAGATCCATGCTACACAATAGAGGAGGAAGAGAGGGTTTCATTCCACAGAAGTGAGAAAATAACATACTCTAGACTAAAAATCCTGACCTTTAAAGAAGAGTAATTGCTGACGATGAGAATTAACGTGAAGGATCTCCTAATATAAAATTCTTTCCACGTCTCCTATTAAGGTAAATTCTAAGAGGTGGTTCTAGTAATGAGGCTATACTGTGTTAAGAGGACCTCAGTTCTTGACTATTTTTCCCTAAATAATTTGTTATGACAGGACTGAGTGCTTTCTCCCATCAAAGAGCCTCATAATTCCTTTGTCAAACATGAAATATAGCACACAGATTTTCTTATAGAGCCAGATACATCTGTTATTCGTGATACAATCAAACTTAATGGGTCTGAAAATGTCTATTTCTTCTTGGCTTTGAACATGATTAAATTATGTGTAGAATTCCATGGTCACTTACATCTTTTCCACTGTTTTCCAGGAGCTCCAGTGTTCTTACTGAATAATTTCCTAGTAGAAAGAAAATGTTGCCTTTACTGTAGTTCCGCTGCGCCTAAAAGTTTTCCTTTAAACAGTTCATGTATGGTTTATGTTAGTAAGGAAATAACTTTTTTTTATATGACGTTAATATGAATATTGATGGTTGATATTGATGATTATAGTATTTTTAATAAATGTCACAGATCTTTGTTTTAAAAGGCTAGGTCATGCTTCAGAAATGTTTCTTCAAGTCTCTGCTATGATACTGCTGACAGTAACTCAATAGTGTTTAGTCTGGGACTGGGTCCTAATGCATTTAATTATTACCACTTCCCTCTGCATAGCTCTTTATTGTCTGTGTTTGAGGCAGAGCTATTTGAAAGAGTGAAAATATAACACTCTAGCCTGTACCTATCAGAGCACCTGAGCTTCAAGAAGTAGAAAGCATTTGGAAAATGCCAAATACCGAGCTAGGGGTTGCTAGCCCATGCCTTTAATCCCAGCACTCGGGAGGCAGAGGCAGGCAAATTTCAGAATTCGAGGCCAGCCTGGTCTACAGAGCTAGTTCCATTTCAGGCTGCAGAACACAAAGCAATACAGAGAAACCCATTCTCGAAAAACCAAAAAAAAAAAGAGAGAGAGAGAGAGAGAGATATTAAAGAAACTACCAACAAATACCCTTTTGTGCAGAATAAACCCTGGTTAAAATTAACTGCTTCCTAGTTGTTATTCCCACTATCAATCCATCCATTTTCTTAGTCCCCTTCACAATCATACCATTACCTATGAGGATTTTTGTGTTGCTAGTTATGTCACACCCTCTTCTTCAATTTTCTTTGGGGTAGGTGTTGAAAACATTGTTCCTTCTGTTTGTTTTGAATTTGATAAATCTCTTTTCATTACATATTCTTCTGCCATTCCCTTATTGATGACTATTCTGCAGAATGCTTCACAGTACTACAGGTCTTTTAACTCTCTTCTTGTGGTGTAATACTGTGCTTTGTAACACACATGAGACTCTCAGCCTTGTTCCATGTAGTCATCTCAAGATCACCGCCATCCCTCTCCTGTAGACTGCCTAGAAAGTGCTCTTTGCTCTGAAGCCAGAAAAGTAACAGTGCTGTCAAATGTTCCCTTGTCCCAATTAGAAATCACAGTCTTTAATGTTTTGTTTGTAGTGTTTCACACATGTTTTCATTTTATTTTGGTCCTAATTTAAGAAATGAGTCTTTCCCCTTAAATGGACAAAGTCAAATTTAATATCCTCTGAATAAAGAAAGTCCAAGTGATTTTCTCAACAATAAATATGTAATATGGTAATAATATTAGCGAACATTCATGTACGATGTACAATACATTGAGACAAGAAATGAAAACACTAAGATTCCTAATTATATTCTTATTTCAAGGGAAACATGACATAAACTCACTGAATACTTATATTCAATTTTAGATTCAACAATGCTTTCACTGAGTGCATATATCTGTCTATTATGTTTCATATTGTAAATAAAGAAATAGGAAATATATATGACAAGGATGAAAGTTTGCTATGAATTTTATTTTAGTTTTCAATATAATTTGACAATCTGGAGCATATATTAGATTTCATTCTATAAAATCAACACTTCAATAAAAATAAGATATTAAAACATACTTCCATTTCCATAAGACACTATATAGTGTCTCTGAAAGTGTTTTTGTTATTGAAAAGTTTAATATATACTTCTTATTGAATTAAATCCAAGGTATTTTTCCTATGTAGAAGAAATTCTCCAGCATTTTTAATGACTATAAGTCAGTGTAAGTTATATGATATTTAGACAAGTCTTTCAAAGTAATCTATAATTCATATATCTACATTAAAAGATATAGTAAAAATAGATATCCTGTTTTCCCAACAATAACATAATGTGGATACAGCCTGCTGAAATGAATATTTAAAAAGTCTGCTCAACTTCAAATATACCCTTTTGCATTCATATCAATGTGCCTACATAATTATTTTTCCCAGTTACACTGAAAATATTACACTAAATTATACTTAAATTTAGAATTTAAATTAATGTATCACAAAGAATTAAATTTCTCAGAAAATAATATATTATTATATTACATTGCTCTAGGTAAAAGTACAATGATTAAAATTGGAGTATAAAATAAATAAAAATTAATCATATAATACATTTTTTTGTGATTTTTAAATTGCTATTCTCTGAGATCATCTAAAAATGTGCACGTTGTATTCAAATAGCACTAGGAATTTGTAAACATATTTGTGTATATAACTATTTTAGTTTGCTTACTCCTGTTTAAGATATTGAGCTAATAATGATATATTTTGTTGCCCTATGACAATTATTTCTATCTAGATTTTGAAAAGCTAAATACTTGTATGGAGAAATAAATGTTATTCTTTCTATAATCATGACAGACATTGTCACAATCATTAATTTAATCATCTCTAATTCTAAGACACTTTAAATGATGTATGAGGATACATTATATTATTCATTAAAGGAGATAAAATAAGTTTATTTCTTTTTAATCTTTCTGTATGGTTGTTTTCTTTACTGACTTAATACTTTTGAATGATATATTTTTCTGGAGAGAGAGCTATATCTCATAATCTATGTTATAGCCATAAACTTTAATATTAGTTGATCACACCAAATAGTTTACCAAAATATAATTTCACATTTAGTAATTATGGAGTAGTTATTATTAATAATAATATAGTTTTATTTTTTTAATATGGGTGCTGTGTATGTAGATGCTATGCACATGAGTGTAGTTTTGTGGCTCTCAAAGAAGGAAGTTGAATTCTCTGGAACTGGAGTTACAGTCATTTGTGAATAATACATATTCTTAACCACAGAACCATCATTCTACCTCAATCATTTAGTGTTCACAAAGTATTTACATAATTACCACCATTGTTCCTATGTGATTACCTTTATAGCCACTCCCCTTTTGCTTCATTCTTTCTCTTGAATAACTAGAGAATTACATCTTGGTGAAACTTTTATCCTCCTTAGTACCAAAACAATGTTTTCAACCTATATCAAATTTTAAAGTTATTTATGTTCATTCTGTGAATGAATATAGCATTTTTTATGGATGTTTTAAAAATTCCTAAGCTTAGCACAATTTTAATAGCTTTCTGAGTTTCCTTAAAATATGTATACAATCTCTTATACCCTCAAAATCAAAACACATTTAAATTAATTTACATGTACTTAATGTTTTCTTAGTTTGAAGTGTAAAGTCAAAGAGATTTTGAAAAAGAACATCATAATATATACCAATATGCAGATACTACTGTAAGCAACTGGCCTATTCTTTGGAAATGCATTTCATATTAAAACTTAGACACACAATTTTACAATTTAAGCAAGTAACTACAGGGCGCTAGCCCATTCTGATGACTTTGCATTGGATAATTCTTCTGAGTTCTTCAGAGTGCAATGTGACAACTACTTAACTACTTAATTTGAAAATTTCTTCCATTATGACTGATCATTTTGAAAAGATAAATTAATTATTTTAATTCAAATACAATGAAGTATTTTCTGTGGGGTCATAACATTATGAAATAATATATGTATACATATTCTCTTCACCAATGTAGCCACTCATTTATTTTAAGAAATGGCTTATCTTTGTGTGTACACACCTTTATTTAATTGTGCTCAAAACTGTTTTATCTTCCCTACTTTACACCTTTTTTTTTTGTTGTTGTTGACTTGGATTTGGGGGAAACACTAATTATTATTCACTTGAGAAGCACTTTTCTCACATAGAATGCATTTGGGTACCATATCTAGTGCAGGTTTTTTTTCTGCCTGCAAAATGCACTGTAATAATGGTAGCACAAAACTGTGGGTAATGGACAACCTGTGATTAGTCCAACTTGAGACCCAAGTCATTGAGAGGGAGCCCATGTCTGACACTGCTGGGATGTTCAGGAACAGAATATTGGATGACCTAGAAGATAGATGTAGAGATCCATAGCAAAACATTAACACTGCAGAAAATGGAGAAGAAAGATTGTAGGAGCTGGAGAGGCTGAGAACACCACGAGAACAGAGTACATAGATCCAACTCAGCAGGACTCATAGGGGCTCACGTAGACAGAAGAGACACTGGAGAATTTGTATGGGTCTGACCTAGTTCAGCATATATACTATGATTGTGTAGCTTGTTGTTCTTTTGAGAATATTAACTAGGGTTGAGGTGGATTTCTCTGACTTTCATCTGTTCTTGGGATCCTTTTCTTCCTACACATGTCTTATCCAGACTTTATATGAGTTTTGTGCCTAGTGTTATTGCATTTGATATTCTGTGTTCAGTTGTTATTCTCAGGATGCTCTCTTAGGAACAAAAATTGTACATTTCAGTACAAGAAACACTTAATAACAACTTTTACAATATCTAATTTACATGGAAATTTTGGCCAAATACATGAAAGTAGGCTAAAAAATGGACACATACAATGAAGAGGACAAACTCAGACAAAATAAGTTTCAATGTCACATAAATGTGGAGGATCCAGGCCACCTTTCATGATACCGATAAAAAGATGTGACCTGTTTCTTAAAATTAGAAGTAGAATACCCTGAATAGAGTTTATAATGACATTTAATACTATTATCCTCTTATGATGGCTACTGAAAATAAGTTCTCTCTTTTGAGACTCCCCTTTATAAAAACAGTTCCACAGTTTCCAGCTGGGTTTTCAGCCAGTTCTCAATCATACCCCATTCAACAATGTGTAATTGATTTGGGGGACAACAACACTCCAAGATGTACAACTCGTTGACCTCTTCACTTCAGATCCTGAGATATTCAGGACATTTGTCATAGATACTGTGTTCAGTGTATTTTCAAGACCATCTAATTTAATATGTAACACTCTTCAAAATGCCAAGGCAAAAATAAAGATGTTAAGAATAGCTCTGTCTATTTCATTTGTTTATTTATCTATTTTTTATTTTCTTATATTTTTTACTTTTGTAAACCATTAAATAGCTAAAAAAAAACTCACTACTTCCCATAGCTCTGACATTTACCATTTTACTTTGTTGATGACTGGTAGAGAGATTAAAATTTTAGAATGATCAAAGGAGAAAATATATGACAGTTTTTAATTTGTAAAAAATAATAAATATAAAAATTTCTAGCATCTAACAAATTTTTCTTAAAAATTCTTGAATGCACTTTTTTTCTTTGGTGAGGATTGTATTCGGTCATTATATATTTATCTTAAGGGATAAAATGTAAAACACCTTTTAGTTTTCAAATGTAAAAATTATTCTTTAAAATTATTAAACTGTAACTCTTAGACATTCCCATCACAACACACAATAGGTAATATTAAGTGAATATTGATATTTCATTTTATATCTGTCAATTAAATATGTCCACAAATATAATTATTTAGTAATTCAAGACTAAAACACTGATACCTCTAATCTAGCTGAAGCATACTTTAGTTTGCATAAGTACAAGCATATTTAAAACAATTTTCAACTTCTCCATTTTTATTTTCCTTGACATCCACATGTTAGCTCATGGACCAAAATTTGTGAGTAAACCAGTTCTCTCCAGTGGGTTCAACATTATGTGTAATATTCATTTTACTAAGCATGTCCACCCTTATGATTCTTTCTTTGTGTTCTGCTTCATATAGGGCAACCTCAAACACAATTTAACACAAAGGGCCAGTGAATCTTCCTGACCAGAAGCCTCTTCATCTTGTGAGAGGGTCTTAGAAAACAAAAAACAAAAAACAAACAAAAAAATGAACAAACAAATATAAAACCCCTTTTCTCTTTTTCTCATTACTGGAAAACAATTCAATAATTTTCTGAAGTATAGCTTCCACTGATTTGACAACTTATTTTTTTTTTTTCAAAGCTGTGCTTCTGTAGACCTAGGAAAAATTTGTATGTATGAAAACATGAGATGCTATTATAATGTGTGCTTTAATAGTTGTAAATTTTTGTGCTTTTAATATTGGCCAAGGGGGGAAAAACCTTTTTCAAACTTCTTCCACCATAGAATTAGCATGCTCTTTCTAGCTTTATTGTTTTAATTACTTTTCTTCTGTTTTTTATTTTCTATCTGAATTTTCAACTGTAAATTTAGTTCTGCTGTCTTTTTCTCTAATTGCTAGCCACATATTTATGGACTGTGATACCAGGGACAATAATTTACTTTTGTACAATTTGAATGAAAATGTTAAATCTCCAAAGAAAAGAGGAGATATTTTATGACTTTAAAACTGACTCCCTTTACATAATGTTTCTTCCATTCCCAACATATGTGGATCACTGTGAGCAGGATGCTATTTTAATGTAGCTAGACCTTGTGAGTGAATGCTTCATTGCGATTTTAGAGCACAATAATAAATTATCACCTCTTCTCCATATACTCCAAAATGAATTATCCTAGATCTCAATCAAATCAACTAACCATTTTTTATTTTTACTCCTTTGTTGTTTATTCTTGATGGATATTTATGGTCATCAATAATACAGACATTTAAAAGTATCATTGCAAAGTTCTCTAATTGAACTTTATTGATCTCTAAATTTTCACTTTCCTACATCAAGGCTCATAAATTTTCATTTAATATTCTATCAGTTTTCTCCCTTTCCTCAAGGAAATTAGAGTTTCAGAAAACAGACATTAGGGATACATCGAACATATTTTTTTTCTTATTTCCATTTCTGGTCATCAAGTTTTACAGTTATTGAGAAAGAAAATATTTATCATAAGGATTCTAATGGTAAGATACACCTTCAAGAATCCATAGTTGGTTTAATAAAAAGAGAGGTTCATATCCTTTGACTTGTATCCTGCCTGGAATTCTGAAACATTTCTACAAATATATTCTGATCCTCTGAAAACTCCCAGACAAATTATATTAATGGGAACGTTTTAAAAACCTCTACATTAGGGACTTTCTGATCACTTGTGAATGAACCTTCATTTTAAAAATTTTTCTTCATTCTTTGTGTTTTTAAAATAATGATATCATTTCCCTTTAATTTTTTTTCTTTCAAAATCCTTCCATATAACCCTTCTTGTTGTCTTTCAAGTGTGTAGCCGATTATATTTAATTGCATATATATATATATATATATGTATATATATATATATTATATACAAACTATTATATGGTACATACTTGATGTCATCATTGATTAATATTAATACATGAATATTTTCTGTCAGACTTTCTCTGCAAATCATTGTAAATTACTTGATCCATGTGTTTACACTCTGTTTATTTCTAAATTTCAGTTAAATATATTTTGTATGGTGAGAAAAATAATATTTGTTGAATGGCAGCATGGCTACACAACAGCAGTTTAGATTGTTCTTTTCCAATTTTTATTGAGGTACCACTTTTTAATGTGATGCCAGACAAAATATAACCTGTGCATACTGTAAGAACTATGGCAATAAAAATATCTTATTCCGAAGTAGTTGATAATAAAATGTGGTACCATAGAAACGTCATCCCTTACAATTTTTTTTTGCAACCCTAAAGACTTTTGCTGCTGCATAGAATTGCTTTAGCTTTGAATTAGGCAGTGGGTGTGCCTTTTTCTAAAGTATGATATAAAGTTGAAAACATTCTGTGGTATAGTGTGATATCCTTGAGTCAGAGAAAAAAATACCTGTAAATATTCAGCATGAATATACATATGTATATACACACACACATACACATATATATATATATATATATATATATATATATATGTTGACTACACAATGTACGATATTAACTTATGTTGTTGACTTTTTCAGAGGCTTGAAATATACTCATGCTTCCTCTTGTTTATTTAACTTAAACTTTATTTTAGCCAATGAAAAATTAAGTTGCTCATATGTATACATTACAATCAAGTAATATTTCAATGGCTTGTACTTTCAGACAATAAGAAACTTAAAAAAGTGGGGGCTAATTATGCTCTTCAAATATAATACATACTTCTTAATTAGGTAAGGGATTAACATTTTTAAGGTGTTTATATGTGTCACATTTATAACTCCATTCTCTATTATTGTAAGAACATTTCACTATTTTGGTTCTGTTACCTTTTTATATACTTTGTGTGCGTGTGCGTGTGTGTGTCTGTCTGTCTGTCTGCTGTCATTTTTGTGTCTGAGTCTATAGTACATATGTGGTTTCTGCTCCAGACTGTACAGATGGATGCACTAGTGTGCTCACATATAGCACCAGGGGGATGACAGTTGGTGTTCCCTCTATTGCTCTTTGTGTTATCTCTTTAAGACAAGGTATCACATTGCAGAAGAAACTTGTCTGTTAGACTTTGGAATTTAGTTAGTAACATCCTAGATTCTTTCTGCCTCTGATCTCCAATACTGGGACAAATCAGGTAATTATAGCTGGCTACTCTCAATGGTGGTATGGATTTGAACCCAGATTATGTGCAAGATGGCATGGCTTGCACATGCATTCATCAATGTTCTATTGCTGTGAAGAGACTCTGAGACCAAAAGTAACTCTCATTTAAAAAAAAAAAAATTAATGTGGGCTTGCATACAGTGTTACAGTGTTAGTTGATGATCATCATGATGGAACACGAATCATGTTGGTGTAGTAGCCAGACGAGAGCTTTACCTTCAGATCCCCAGTTAGCAGGCAGTGAGAAGGAAGCACACTGTTCCTGGTGTGAGCCTTTGAAAGCTTAAAGCCTACTCTCAATGACACAGTCTAACAAAGACATTCATCCTAATCCTAGACACCAGTCCCTTTTCCTTGTCACTGAACATTCATATCTATGAGCCTATGGGGGGGGCATTCTTATTCAAATAATCACACACTCTAAACAATCTCCCGAGTCCCCAGTGCTGTTTTTCATTACCATATATGTGTATGTTTGATTTTTATTTAATCCACATTTGTGATTTAAGGTAATCTAAAAGTATATGTATGTTTTTAGGAAATTATTGGATTATTCCCCACTCTCAGTAACCACTTAAAAGCATTTTAAACACCCATATATGTGTTTATATTTTGTTTTAGCCAAATGCCTGCATTTTGCCAATACAATTAAATGGCTCAGTTTTCATTGCCACTTTCCTAAATATTGGAATATTTTCTAGTTTCTGTTGCAGATATTGATTTCTCATAACTTTTGTCAACTATAGTTTTTTTTTTATAGTGTTTTTGTTTTAGGTGTTTTCTTCATTCGTTTATTTATTTACTAAGGCAAAGAAAAATAAAATGAAGTGAGTGGTTAGGAAGGTGAAGAGGCTCTGTGAAAATTTGAGGAGAGCGAAAAATATGGCCAAAATATACTGTATGTATGATTTTTAAAATAAACGACTAAATGAAGACTATCTATCCCAGAGGATGAATCTTGTCTATTTGGACTATTTGGACTGTTCTCATGTATTTTTGTATTAAGCATGGTACCCCCATAAACTAAAATAGGTTCTTGTTTCCCACACTCATACATGGTCTACCCAAGACAGCGATGTTCCTACAATCCTTCCTTTTCACGTGAATGGGATACCTCTACTATGCTTTGTTCCAAAAGAAATGTCCTTCTGCCTGTGCCTTTTGGAAATCTGATATAATAAAAATTGACTCTTTTATGAGAAAGTGTGCAGGGGGTATTGTGTATGCAAAGCAGAGAAGCAAGATTACAAAGCTAGAAAGGTGATTCATCAACGTTTGTAGTAACAGGGAACCGGTGCACATGGATGATGAAAATTATCCAGAACAGAACTAGGAGAATCAGTGAACCCAAGATACCACCTAAAGAAGGAATGATCTTTTTTTAAGGTTGTTTAAAAAAAAAAAAGTCAAAAGAAAAAGAATCAGTTAATTAAATTTTCCTCACATTTGAAAATATTTTTTTTTACTTAACAATAGGAAAAATGAGGAAATAATTAAATCATGTTTAAACGTGTGAAAATTAAGGTTGTTGCAGTGATCATAGTTCAACAAGTCAGTTAGTGGGAGTTCTTCCTTTCTGGTAACTGTAGCTGAATCACTCTAATTCTATCAATATTAACTAGTTATTCACAATCTTGTAGCTTTCACCATTAGCTTGTTCATCGAATACATTATCATATTGGACTCACAGTTTCCACATTTCTTATTAAGATCACTGTCTACCTTGCTTAGAGACTTTTTTCAGAATAAATATATTTCTTTCATATTTCAGTGGATAATAAATCCAGCCATATAGTATCTATCTAAGTTTGTCTTCTACACAGATAATTGCTGGTTCCATTCTTTGCAGGCATTAAAAATGGTGGTTATGAAATCAAAACTTATGGGAAATCTACCCTAGACTCAATCAGAAACAAGAGAATATTGGCTATTTCTAAAAATAATAAACTAAAGAAAAGATTAAGAAAATAGTATATGTCATTTTTCTCTGTGGTTTGATAAACTATCACCTTTTGTCCGTGATATAGCTAAGTGGAAATGAAATTCCCTATGTAAGTGCAAGATTTTGGGTTCCATCTTCATCATTTAAATATATAATACATATTTCAATGATGTGTGCACATATGTATATATATATACATATATATATATATATATATATATAAAATCTCTTTATTACTCTATTCACCACTAATCATTTAGATAGTCATATAAGCAAACATGAGTTAATATACATTATTTAATTTGTCAAGAATTAATACATAGTAACTAGAACGTTTCTTAGGCATTAATGGCTCCTACCACCGTAACAGAGGACTATTTGGTTACAAGAACCCATATTTAGATGAGCGCAAATACTTGTACCTCCAACCTCGGTGGATATAAAACCCTGTTTTTTTCTATAGGCACCTGCACACACAATTACCAGCTACTCACCTACTGCCCATGTGCATATTTAAAATTGTAAATATATATTTAAAAAACTAACATATTAAAATACATTAAAATAATATCTCCATAAATATAAATAGTGTTCCAGTATCCTACATACATTATACATACACTACAGCAATAATTTCTATTAATTAAACAATTATGTTAATATTAGCCAATTTAGTAAATAGTAAATAATCTATCATTGTCCTTATTGTCTAGGTATATCTCCCTTATCTTTGTTAGGATTTCCAAATTGTCCCAATTCTATACTGTTTCTACCTATATTTCATTAGGATGTGATAGTAATTCTTTTGATATTACCCCAAGTAAAAAAATATCACTCTGAAATTTGTGAAGAAATCTTTATGCAACTCATACTGATATTGAAAGTCTTAGCCTATAGTCTCTTTGAATTGGCTATATTTTTTAAATAGTTTATTTGTGTCCTTGTGTTATTTTGCATTTGCTTAATTGAAAAGATGACCTCTTCCCCATGTAACTTAGACCTTTCCAAATGAACCATCAGAGCATGTCAACTACGCATTTGAGAAAATGAGCTATTTACCTGCCACCATTTGTTATGTGAGCATCTGTTTCCAGGCATGGAGTGTCCACTACCAGTTCCTCTTTTTCCTCCTTTTAAGATATGACTTTGAGCTGTATTCTGTTTGTTTTACTTTATAATCCTTTATGACATTCCAGATCAGTTTCATTTCATATGTAAGGGCATCACTTTCAAATATAATATATCATCACAGGAACACATACAGTATTTTGATGATGTTAATGAATATCTCTTTATACTCTGCATTTAGTCTATTGTTACATTTCCAACTTGTTTAATATTTTCTTCAGATTTTTAGAAATTCTGATTTATCAAGAAAGTAGTCCATTTATTGAATCTTACCCAAACAAAGTGGTGTAAATGGGCACGATAATATTGGTCCTACCAACCTGTAGAAAGACATTTTTATGAACCAAAATCTTCAGTAAGCATAGGATTATTCTGGACCTAAGTCTTGGACCTCAGTTAAATGAAAAAAAAAAATACTTCTTAGTTATACCAATTTCTATCATCATAATATTTTATTAAACTTCTGTGCATTGTAAAGTTTACTTTTTATCTTCTCTCAATATCCTTTGCCTATTGCCTACATAATATTATAGCAATATTATAAATATTTCATAACTGGTAAAACAATTTTTCCTAGTCGTCTTAACTGACATACTTAGTGCATAGCATTTCTTAGGTTCAAAATGATTCTTCACTCCTGGAAAAGTGAGGTATGAGATTTTAGATGTTACAAGAGACTAAGGCATACTTTAAAACTGTACAGCATGATGAAACACATTTACCCTACTAGCAGACAATCTGGACTAACATCTAAAACTGTAAACAATCCCCACATATTTTTTACATAGTTGTTGCTTTAATGATGGTGTCTCTTCGCAGAAATAGAAGAGAGACAGACAACTCTTCTGAGAAGCATTGACTATCCAGCTACATACATGGACTCAGCAGCTTTCTCCAACTGGGAGGAAAAATCTACAAACCCTTTATTTTTGTAGTCTTTATTAAGATAAATCTAAAATATATGACCCACATTGCTAATATTAACTATCCATTGGGTTGAAACTTATCACCTATATTTTTCTTTGTATTATAAGCATTTCTATGTTTTATGAGTAGAAAGTTTCTTTGTCACTTCTTCCATATAAGATTGATGCTCAAATGACCTCTATCTTGCCTTCACAAACCACTCCTTTTGTGCCATTTGTCATTGGGACATTATTTTCTCATTGAAAATTACATGTGCTGTTCTTTTTTCTTTACCAACATACTGTGCAATTTGTATTTCTTTTGCCATGATTATCAATAACCACACAACAGAGTCAATGACCATGTATCTTGGAATATAGCTTGGCAATAAAATTATTCCCAACTTGTTTTTTAAATAAGTTTCCTCTTTCCTAAAACCTGTGATCTCACCATCCATCAACCCCACTCCATTCTTTCTTGCTATCTCTATATAAAGCAAGCAAACAAAACCTAAGCAAGTCATATTTAAAAAGACAAAAAAAAATTAAGTAACTCACTCACACAAACACTCCCATAGTAAAGCAAAATTAGAATGATATATAAACAAAAAGCTGCTATGACAAATGTTCCAACACCAAACTAATTTACAAAATGTCTAAAAGCACTTTAACTTTAGTCTTAGGCATATTTTGGATATTTGCAGAAACCTGAAACATTATTTCATCAAAATATCAAAAAATTTGTCCCTACCTAAAGTTTTAATATTGTTTCCTTTTGAAACTTCTTGACATTGGCTTCAAAAGTTTATATTATTCCAATCAATAATTGTCTTTCTATATCCATTAGGTTTATTCGGTAAGCCCTGCTTACAACATTCAAACATTTTTTTAATTCGAAAATCCTTCATTCTTTCACATCACATTTCATCAATAGAAGTCAGCATAGGACATCAAGAAGGGCAGGAACCTGGAGGAAACAGCTGATGCAGTAGCCATGGAGGGGTGCTTCATACTGATAACTCTTCATTACTTGTTCAGCCTGCTTTCTTAGAGCACCCAGGACCACCCACACAGGTATGGCACCACTCATAATGTATTGTGTTCTCTACCATACATCACTAATTGAGAAAATTCCCTAAGCCTGAGCTCATGGAGGCATTCTATAAATTGATGTTCCCTCTTCTCGGATGACTTTATCTTATGTCAAGATGAGACTAAACATTCAAACAATTTGTGTTATTAAAGCCTCCAAGATGTGGTCCTCCTGCCTCCTCCTCCTTCAGCAAATCTTACTGGCATGCACCATCACAACCAGCATCCAGACACATAAAGAAAGACGTGATATGAGCTCACTCATAAGTGGATATTAGACATGGAGCAATGGATAAACAGGTTACAAACCAAAACCTCAGAAAAGCTAGGAATTAAGTAGGCCCAAGAGAGACAAACATGCACACTCTGAGTAGGGGAAAGGGACAAGATCTCCTGAGCAGATTGGGAGCAGAGAGGGAGGCTGAGGGAGGTCAGAGAAAGAAGAAGGGAGATGGGAATGGAGAGAATAATATGAGGGATTAGGAAGGTCTAGTTTGGGAAAGAACAGAGGTGAGCCAAGTAAGATAAACCTTAACAGAAGGAGCTTTTATGGGCTTAACAAGGAACCTGGTACTGGGGAATTCTCCAGGAATCTGCAAGGATGACTCCAATTAAGAATCTAATCAATACTGGAGAAGGTACCATAAATGCAGTTCTCCTATAATGAGATTGATGACTACCTTAAACACTATCCTAGAGCCTGCAAACAGTAGCTGATGGAAGCAGAAGCAGAGATTCACAGCTAAACACTGAAGCCAAACTGCTGGAATCCAGTTGTAGAGATGGAGGAATGATGAACAAAGGTGTCAAGACCATGTTGATAGAACCTATACAAGCAGGTTACCTAAGCAAGTGGGAGGTCTCAGACACCAGACTGATAGCTGGGAACCTGCATAAGACCAAACCAGGACACCTGAATATGGGTGTCATTTGAGCAGATTAGGCAGTGAGACCACTGATAGTGGAACCAGTATTTATTCCTAGTGCATGAATGAGATTTTGGAGTTTATTACCCATAGGGGGATATCTCTCCTCCTAGATGCAGAAGGGAGGACATTGGCCTTTTCACAAATAATATGACAGCCTTTGATGATCCCCCATGGGAGGGCTCACCTTCCCTGAGAAGTGGATGGGAATTGGGATTCTGAGATGGTAGGATATCGCAGTAAAAAAGGATCAGGATAAACAAATAGGCCGAATAGATGTTTATTCAGGGAGAAATAACTTACAACCTAGACAGATGAACACTAGGAAATTCAACCCAATCCTCTCCTGTCCGAGTCACGCTAGAAAGAGAGAGCCTTTCCTGGCCCCCTCCGACCTCTTTCCACAGGTCACTCCGCCCATTGATCCACCCCCAATGGGCGTTGTCAGTGCCACAGAACTATCTCCCTTCAATTTCCTTTTTAGCCTAAAGAAAAGATTTAGGCTTAATACAAAACTATATACAAAACAGTGAATAACAAGTGTGCTCTAAGAAAAGGAAAATCGAGAACAAAATGACCTACATATCTAGTCCTAGGGTGAGGGCATAATGGAGTTTACAATAGAGTTCTCCTAAGCTGGAAAACGTAAGTCTAGTACCTAATATATCTAACTAGGAAGAGAGAATAATAGTTGTGATAGTTTAATCTTCAACCTCATCAAGACCTGAGAAGGAAATTAACAATACTAGAGTAGACAGGAAATGCGGATGGACAACTTCCAAAAGGTGCAGCAAGGACAGAAACAGCAAGCCACCTGAACAGTCACCCTAGGTCTCACAGCGACGTTGGTACACCCAGATTTGGCTAAGGCCAAGAGAACTTGACAGACCACAACAACAGTAGGGAAATAGAATGGCTGTCTTACCCTGACTTGGCAAGGTCAAGCAGTCTTCTATATTTGTCTCCTGCAAGCACATAGGACTGCATGTCCAAATCAGTGGTCAAGGTGGGGGCAATTCTTTGCCCAACAGGCCATTAGCTGAGGCGAGATTGAACTCCAGCAGGAGCAACAACAGTGTCCAACATATTTTCGGGAAAGTGCACGGTGCTGTCAGGAGCAACAGTGTCTCATGTCAATGGAGTACTAATATTAAAACATTTAAATGCCATGTTCTGTATGTCTATGAAGTGATTGAAGATTAAGCATCTATATCTGACTAATCTCATAGGTACAGGGAATGTGAGTGAAGATAATCTGTAATACTCGGGAACTTAGCTAAAAAGTCTGATTAAAACTTCCCTGAGTAAAGCAGGAACAAATACTTAAACAATATAACTATTACATATACATACATGTAAATCCCTAAAATAGAGGTAGAGTATAAGTGTCAAGACAAGAGGTAGAACTATAAAGGGCAGCAAGATAAATATCCCAAATTGTATCAATATACAAAATGTCTTGAATACAAGAAAAGTATACATACATAGAATATGGTAAAAAATAATGTGCATAAAACATTGTAAGTGGAAAGATTTAACACAATATAACAAAATATAAACTTAATTTTACATAGCTTACCACATAAGAATACACAACAATGTAAGCTGTAAAATACTACCTCATTCTTACTCAAATTCACAAGAAAATAGGCTAATCTACTTATATCCCATCTAAACCATACCTTTCCCAACCATTCCCTATTCCTGTCTAAAAGATAAACCCGAGTGTAAGCATCATCCAATCCCAAATAACTAAAACCAACCCAAAGACGATGACTATTATCCCAAAATTCCAAGGGTAGGGAAAGGGGGCTGGAAGGAGAGGGAACTGAGATTGGTATGTACAGTGAGGTTATGTTTAATTTAAATAGATTAATTAAAAAGTAACCTCCAAGTTATTTCTCTCAGTGACACACATCCTTCAATATGTAAACACTTAATGGTCCCCAAATCATCCCACCAACTAGATAGCAGTAATTCAATTACATGAGCCAAAAGGGACAAGTCTCATTCAGTAAACATGCCTTCTTGTTCAGAGTCTGTTTTCTTTTATAGTTAATAACAGTTTTATTTTTCAATTCTTTAGAGAGTAATTCAAGTTGTGTTGTATATGCTCAATGATTTAAGGGAGTGGGAGATTACAAGTAGATAACTTTAAGTCCCAGAGAGAGATGATTGGTGGTCTGGCCAGATTTCTGAGCTCACATGAGGAGACAGTAAAGAGTATTCTTCTGCACTATTCTACTGAATAGACAACAGTATTTGAATGAATTCTTCTGTAACAAAATGCTGGGATATGTTATGTACCTAAATACTATTTACTGTAAATATTTGCTTGCTTAGTTTTATGTGCAAAGCTTAAGGGAGTATTCTCTAGTCATTACTGAAAACAAAATAACACTGGATTGTAATTAATTGCTAAACAGGCTATTGATGCTATAGTTAGCAATGTTAAGACAGCTAGGGTAAAAGAGAAAGCCTTTGTATAGTCTTAATTATTAGACTGCCATGAAGAATTTTTATTTTGGTCCATTTCTCAGACTTATTAAAAAAGAGTATTTAAATGACTGCATTAAAGTATCGCTGTCATGCAATAGCTATCATGTTTATGTCCTTTCACATAAAATACGTTTATCTTTAGTCTGAAGTTAGGTATGCATAGTATAAAATCATAACCAAGAAAAAAGAATATACTATCAATTAATTCAATTATCAAGTTACTATTGCTATTATTGGACATAGTAGATTACATATAATCATGTAATTTTCCATTATTAGATTTATCATTTACTAAAATTTATTTGCATTTATATGTGAATAATTTGGACATTACTACACCTTTTTCTCCTGCTAACAATAAAGTTATTGGAATGTGAAATTATATGTTAAACAAAATTTTTAAAAAGAAAGCTCTTTCAACAATCAGTATTTTGATATGAAGAATGTGATAAGTTTCTAGGTTTCTTGAGTTATAATTCATTACAGGAAGCAACTGAAATTTTATTAGGTTACTAAATGCAAGGAAGTGAACAAGAATGAACATTCATTGGAAAATAATGATATCAAGTCAGTTTTATAATGAAGCAAAATTACTATATTGAATGCCTACTAAGTTCTCAAACATGCCTTTATTACGGCAATAGTATGTTAATATTTCAGTACAATTAAACCACCCCTATTCATCAATGTATGACAGGTCCCAACTTCATGGCCTTCATCTTCGAAAGTTGTGCCCACATATAATTTCTTATTCCAATATAAACTGATACATACACTTTTGTTCCTAGCCTGTTTTACAACAAAATCTTTAAGTACTCTAATTTTACTACCCAAATGTTTTATATGGCATTTTATTTGGATTTATCTGGAGTTAAGGCTGCTAATAGTTTTTGAGTAGTAATTAATATCTTTTTATTTTTATTTTACATACTGATCCCATTCCCTCTCCCTCCTTCCCTTCCTCTCATGCCCACAGACGATTCTCCCCACCAACCCAGCCCTGCTTCACATGTAGGATGATGCCCTCAAGGAGGGGTCATCTAAATCTGTCAAGTCATTTGGAGTAGGGACTAGGACTTCTTTCCTGTCTTTTGGGTAAGGGAGTATCCCTCCATGTGGATGTGCCCCCAAAATCCTTTTGTGCACCAGAAATTTATCCTGGTTCCACTGTCTAAGGTCCCTAAAACTGCTCAAGCCTTTTAGCTGAGACCCATGTTCAGTGGGTCTGAGTCAGTCCCATGCTGGATTCTCAGCTATCAGTCTGGGAGCCCATTAGCTCCTCCTTGTTCAGGTCAGCTGTCTCTAGCTGTTTCGGCAACCTGGTTTTGTGCTCCCTCTCTGCATCTGGATTCCAGTTCAGCTCAGTTTTAGTTGTGGGTGTTTGCTTCTGTTTCCACCAGCTACTATGAGGGCTCCATGAAGGTGGATAAGTTAGTTGTTTATCTCATTATCAGGGAAGGCATTTGTGGTAGTCTTTCCACTTTGCTTAAATTGTTAGTTGGGGTCAGTCTTGTAGGTCTATGGACATTTCTCTAGGTTCATTTTTCTCTTCAAACCTATAAGAGATCCCTCTTTTATGGTATCTCTCTCTCTTCTCTCATCTATTCCTCCCCAGACTCAATATTCCTAGTCCCACATGCTTTCCTCTCCTCCCCTTCTCTTTCTCCTACTTTCCTCTCCACTCACTGCCTCCCCACCCCATGTGGTCTGGAGATCCTGTGCCTTTCCCCTTCTGTGTGGGACCGTATATGAATCTCTTAGAATCAACCTTGTATCCTAGTTTCTTTAGTGGTGTGGATTATAACCTGATCTTTGGCTCTATGCCTAAAATCCTATATACGCGCGTACATACCATGTTCCTCTTTTTGTGACTAAGTTACTTCACTCAGAAAGGTTTCTTCAAGTTCCAACCACTTGCCTGTGAATTTCAAGATACTTCTGTTTTTTGATTTCCACAGAGTAGTATTCCATTGTGTAAATGTGGCAGATCTTTTTTATCCATTCTTCAGTTGAGCAGTATCTAGGTTGTTTCTAGGTTCTTGTTGTTACAAAAAACACTGCTATGAACATAGATGAGCATGTCTTTGTTGCATGATGTGGATCAATTGTGTATATGCCTAAGAGTGAAATTGCGGAGTCCTATTGTAGACTGATTCCTATTTTCCTGAGGAACCGCCATACTAAACTCCAAAATGGCTGTACGAGTTTGCACTCCCACCAGCAGTGGAGTAGTGTTCCACCTTTTCCATATCCTCTCCAGCATAAGTTGTCATTAGTGTTTCTATTTTTGACCATTCTGGCAGTAGTACGATGGTATCTCAAAGTTGTTTTGATTTGCATTTCCCTGATAGCTAAACATATTGAGCACTTTCATAATCGTCTTTCAACCTTTTTGAGTTCCTCTATTGAGAGTTCTCTGTTCAGTTTTGTACCACATTTTTTAATAAGGTTATTTGGAGTTTCGTTGACTAGTTTCATGAGTTGTTTATATATTTTGGACATCAGCCCTCTGTCAGATGTAGGATTGGTGAAGATCCTTTCCCAATCTATGGGCTGCTGCTTGGTCTTGTCAACTGTGTCCTTGGCCTTAAAGAAGCTTCTAAGTTTGAAGAGGTCACATTTATTAATTGTCAATCTCAGTGTCTGTGCTACAGGAGTTATGTTCAGAAAGTTGTCTCCTGTACCAATTTGTTCAAGGGTATCTCTTACTTTCTCTTCTAAGAGGTTAAGTGTGGCTGGATTTATGTTGTAGTCTTTGATCCATTTAGACCTGAGTTTAGTGCATAGCGATATACATTGGTGTATCTGAAGACTTCTACACACCATCATCCAGTTTTGCCAGCACCATTTTTTGAAGATGATTTCCTATCCCATTGTATACTTTTAGCTGTTTTGTCCATAACCAGGTGTCCTTAGGTGTGTGGGTTAATGTCAGGATTTTTGATTCGTTTCCTTTGGTATACCTGTCTATTTTTGTGTCAATACCAGGCTGTTTTCAGGACTATAGCCCTGTAGTAGAGCTTAAAGTCAGGGATGATTATGCTTCATGAAGTTCTTTTATTGAGTTGTTTTCACTATCCTGAGTCTTTTGTTTACCATATAGTTGATTATTATCCTTTCAAGGTCAGTTAAGAATTGTCCTGGGATGGGGATTGCATTGAATCATTATATTGTTTTTTGGCATGATTATTTCTTGGATCAACTTGATTGGAAGATCTTTTCATAACCCTTTACCCTGAGGTAATGTCTTCTTTGAAGCTTAGATATGTTTCTTGTATGCAGCAGAAGGATGGATTCTGTCTTCGTATCCATTCTGTTAGCCTGTGTCTTTTTATAGGTGAGTTAAGACCATTAATGTTGAGGGAGAGTAAGGACCATTGATTGTTAATACTTTTTTGTTTTTGATTTGTTGATGGTGGTGCTATTGTGAATATATTTGCCCTGCTTTACACTTGGGTTCTGGTGAAGTGGGATTATCTATTGCCTATGTCATCATTAGCATAGTTTAATTCCTTAGGTTTGAGATTTCCTTTAAGAAGTTTCTTAAAGGATTTGTAGATACATATGAGAAAATTTGTCTTCGTCATTAAATATCTTGTTTTCTTTTCTATAGTGATAGAGAGTTTTGCTGGGTATAGAAGCCTGGGCTGGCATCCATGGACCTTTAGTACTTGTAGTTCATCTAGCCAGAACCTTCTGGCCTTGAGAGTTTCCATGGAGAAATCATATGTAATTTTGATAGGTCTGCCTTTATATGTTACCTGGTCTTTTTTCCTTTGCTGCTCTTAATATTCTTTCTTTATTCTGTATGTTAGGTGCTTTGATTATTCTGTGTCAAGGGGCCATTTTTCTTTGGTCCAGTCTACTTGGTGTTCAGTATGCTTCTTGTACTTTCATGGGATTGCTCTTTTTGTGGAAATTTTCTTTAATGATTTTGGTGAATATGTTTTCTGCACCTTTGAGGTGGGCTTCTTCACCTTCTTCTATGCCTATAATTCTTAGCTTTGGCTTTTTCAAGGTGTTCCACATTTCCTGGATGTTTTGTGTCAAGGATTTGTTGGATTTAAGATTTTCTATGGTTCATGAATATATTTCCTCTAGTTTATCTTTAGCGCCTGAGATTCTCTCTTCCATTTCTTGTATTCTGTTAGTTATGCTTGTATGTATAGTTACTGATCATTTTCCCAGTTTTTCTATTTCTACCTTTCCTTTAGTTTGTGTTTTCTATATTTTCTCTATTTCAGTTTTCAAGTCTTGAACTCTTTTCTTTACCTATTTAATTTTTTTTTGTTGTTGTTGTTTTGTTTTGTTTTGGTTTTTTGGCTTTCCATACTTTCTTTAAGAGATTTGTTAATTTCTTCCAATGTTTTGTTTTTTCTTCCATTTCTTTAAGGGATTTTTCACATCATCTTTGAAAGCCTCTGTCATTGTTATGAAGATATTTTTCAAGTTGTTCTCTTCTTCTTCATCTACTTTGGGGTGTTCAGGTCTAGTTGGTGTAGAGTCCCGAGATTCTGGTGGTGTCATGCTTGTCTTTCTATTGTTAGGTGTTTTCTTGTACTGCTGACTTCCCATAGCTTCTTCCAGTGGGTGTAGGTGGGGGTCTATCTCTATGGTACTTCCTGCTTTGCTTAGGTCAGTTATAAGTTTGATGTCTGTAGCTATGAGATTCCAAACTCTTAAGAAAGTCTCTCCTCAGACAGGGGCCAGGAGATGGGGGTCAAATATCAGGCTCCAGCAGAGGCTCAGAGAAGGAGGTCAGAGATTAGGCAGGTGAGCAACAGGGTGGTCCTGGGTGTATAGGCAGGTCTAGTGTGTTCTAGGCAGTTCCAGCCTGAATGTGGCAGATTTGTTGGATCAGCCTTCTATTCCATTGCTTAACCAGAGCCATATGACAGTGGGCAGGGTCTTGCACAGGGTAGGGGTGGGGAGAGGCCAGACTCTTCGTGGTGGAGGTTGGGGTGTGGGTGTGTATTAGAATACAATGAGTGCCATTTCTGAGGACAGGATCCCTGGGGTAGTGAGATTGAGTGCCAAATGCAGGGAGTTCCCAAGGAAGGGTGTGGGGGAGATTCAATCTGAACTGGTCCCAGACTCACCTCCAGCAGATGCCCAGCAATGGGGGTCAAAGATCCTGCAGGCAGTGACTCAGGATAGGGGGATCTCTGGCTGTGACCACTCTGGAAGAGGACCAGTGGTGGGTGTCAGAACATTCTAACATTTTCCTAAGTTATATTTTGAATGCAACTCATGAACTTAATTGTTTCTCAAGATAATTTTAAAGAGCCATGGGGACCACATCTTCTACAATATGTAACTAATGTTTACAATAAGATTATATCAGTTATTAATATTATTTAAATGAGGGTAAAGGAAAAATATGAGAGTTGGGAAAAATAATGGAAAGAAAGTAGATTTTTGTATACAGAAGTAGGAGTTGAAAGCTGATACTTTTGTTTTATTTTAAATTATGTGAACAAACAAAATAGAAAAAGACATGTATTATTGAAATTATGAATGATATTCAAAAAAGAGAATAATTGAGTATTTATCTCTTTCTGTCACTGTATCTCCATCTTCCCTACTCTCATTTTGCCACTCTTTCTTGCTATCTTGCTTTCAGTCTGAGTCTCTATGACCTTATTCTATTACACACTGACTCCCACACTTCCTATTTAAAACTGTCATAAACTCTAACTTTTCTCTAAAACAGAGAGATAATAATGTATCTGTGTCTTCTAATTTTACAGATTTACAGTCCTTATGTACTTTGTAACTTTTTATTAATAAGGGTATCATGCATTCCTTACTATAGCCTGGACTGTGTAAGTTATTCTATGTCCATATTATAGGAAGCATCAAAATGGTCTCAATTAATTTCTTGTTTTATGATGCTACGTACTTAGCAATATAGTAAACTTCAAAAGGTACAAAAATTTGGAATAACCCCATGTATCTTATCAGACCACCATGCTCTAACTTAGTATTCCACAACACAAATTGCAAAATCCTACTTTAATCATCAGATTATGCCCGATCTATAAACTTAAGTACCCGTGGTTCTGTATGGACTTTTCCAGAAGTCAACAATCATTTTTTTTTTTTTGTTCCAAAAACTCTCTTAACTCTCCTGAATCTCTACCTTTGTTTCTATAGGTCATTTTTACCACCTATGATTAAATTGTTATGACTACCTGTCATGCCCATCTTGAAACCATATATTTCAGGAGCTTGTTGAGACTAAGTTATGTTTATTGTTCTGCATCTACACTGTTACATATTTTGCCTACCACATGTCCCATCTTGAAGTCTTCAATGCCAGAGCTGTAAGAACTTTGTTTTCCTCACATCCACTGAAGGTGGATGACAGCCCATATACAGGAATAAAAATGCTCGTTTTAACTAATTGCTTCCTTTAATTAATTTGGCCATGATAATTTAGCTTGGTGGTCTTTCTCTTTGCATCTTTAGGATTAATAAAGCAAGTAGGGTCCCCAAAAAGAAAAAAAATGCATATAGTCTTTACATCAAGTGGAAAATTTAAGTTTAATTATATAATGAACAAAGTCTTGTTATAAAAGACTAGCTCTAGATAATATAGCAGATAAAACAATAACTGTAGTCAGTACATGAGCATAAAGGAAAATGAACTGTGTTAACTTGTGGAGGTCAAATAATTATCTACTTTTATCTTTTGCTTGTTATTACTTGTATAGCTATATACATTTTAAGGAAACTATGGCTAAAACCCTCATATCATTATGATTAAGGCTGTTCTGGACCTGATAGCTGTACCCTTTGTACCATGGCCATGGATATGAAGTTAAAAATGAGAGACTGATAATTTGGAATTTCATTGTAATTACAATTTCATTCTGCAAACAGTAAGTATAAAATATTATCTATTTCCTGGACATTGACATTCCTCAAGCATATCTCTTATTGGTGCTAAAGTTTCAGATACAATTGTTTCAAACTGAATTTATGAATTAATGATGATATGTTTTGATGAGGCTTGGAATATGAGTCCAGGCAGCCTGGTGTATGATGAATCTGTTAATGCTCCTGCTGCCCGTCATTATCACAAGGTTTTCAGCACTACACATCTTGAATATAAAGGGATAAAAAGGAATTTCTCACAGACAGCTCTTGACTCTCCATTTTGTAGCTCATTTTACTTTAAAAACTTTGTGACAAGGTATCCCTTCTCTGTTCATTTGTGCTAAATTTCTTTTTGCCCCTTGGCAGTTTTAAAACCAAGAATTTCCTTTGTCAGATATCAGGAAGTCATATATTTGAGGCTGACTATCAAGAAATACAGTGCTTTTAACTCTGAGACACTGGGGATGGAAAATAGCCTCAACTGGATCACTGTTGATAAGTCAATTAGCAAATCCAAATGAAGAATCACATGGACAATGTGTCCTCAGCAACTGAAAATCCTTCCATCTTTTATCTCAGAAGAACTAGGAGTTTAATGGGGGTTCTTTCTGAGTCCACTATTCAGAATATATTTGGCTAGTCTTTACCTTTTTTTTTTTTTAGCAGGAGACCAATTATTATTTTTTTTCTTTTACAGTTTTGATCTCTTTTGTGCTTACACCTTTAAAACCTCTATGACACAGATGTAGGAAAGGAAAGATGTTGATTTCAAAGAAGTCACATGGTAGAGTAATGTCTTCTTTGGATTTATAAAGTTATTTTCCTCCCTTCTTTTTCTGAGGGGATTTTTCTGTTCTCTCACCTAATCTAATTGAGAAGAGAAGAAAAATATGATATGACATTAAAATGTGCTTTGGTAGGATGTGGAAATAAGAGAAGTGATACTGTAAGTGAAAAGATCTCAGCAGGATGTGTTAGAGAATCTGGCTGCACTTGCCTTTCCCTTTTATATTCAAAGAATATCTTAATGAGGAATGTGAGGTTGAAAGATATACAGCCAGGAAAAGCCTGTGAGATGCTATGATTAGAATGAGGAAAGTGTAACTTCCAACAGGAAGTAATCTGGTGCCTGTTTTATATTCAGGCACTTAATAGGAAAAAATAGATAAGCATATACTACAGGAAAATTCACTACCCAGGACTGTTTCAATCAATTGACAATGTGAAAAGAAGTGATTAGAAAGTTTTGTATGGATGTACGGATAAAAAACAAGCATGGCAAGATATACCTATAAGAATAGCAGCAATTATAACATGATGGTAATTATGAAGCTGCCCTTTACATAGGAAAATATTGTAACTTTAACACATTAAATCTGCAAAATCACTTCTTTCTTTTAGTCAGACTTAAATGTAATACCCAGATATTTCTCAGTCAAAATAGTTTGTTCTTTATAATGACATAAATGTTTAATGCTTGAAAAGACATGTTTCTCTGTATTTTTCATGGAGACTAAAAATGATATTTACCTTTTTTGGGAAGTAAATGTTTTTATTCATTTATTCCTTTCATTCTTCATTAAACTGTAGCAAAAATAATAAATGATAGAAAAATTGAAACAACTTACAGATCTGTAGGCTTCTTTTTCCCAGGGACACAGATCTTTTATAATCTCATAAAATTATTTATTTAGTGATCTCCTTTTTAAACATTTTTGTATATTTATTCCATATTAATATCTTTTTCCTGGAATTAAAAATAATATGGTTATATAAACAAATATGTATGTCTTATAATTTAATGAAAGATAAATATAGCATTGGTCCCTATGGATGCTCTTCTGCAATAGACATGAATAAAAAAATAAGTATTTCAGAAGGACAGCACATTTATAAAAATATAAAGACTTTATAAAGACAGCAGTTATCACTTTTGTCTTTGGTAATCTGTTTTCTATTGTCTTAAAACATTTAAGAGTAAGACTTACCACTTATGTTTTATGTAATTCACTTAGAAAAATTCATATATTAACAAATGCAAGTAATATATCATATCTTAATTTAGATGCTTTAATTTAAAAATCCAACTTTCAGCTGTCCATTTATGATAATGTTCTTTGTGCCACCAGCTTGTGATAATCACTGATGCTGAATACTTTTTGCTTCTTTATTGCTATAGATATACTTGTTTATTTGTATTACCATACACTCATGAAGTATATTAATTTCTTTTTTATTGGTGATTAAAATATTGTGACCAAAGCAACTTAGGAATAAAAGGACATGTACTGAATATGTTTCTAGAGGGAGAGCACATAAAATTGAAGAATACATGATATTAGGAAGTCTGAGTCAAACAATGAGAAATCACAAATTCAAACACATGAACTAATGAATGATGGGTGAGGCCATGAACTTTGAAAGCTCATTACTAGGAAAGTAGTTACCACATGAATGATCCAGTATCCACAACTTCCAAAAGTTTTCCAAAGAAAGTTAATAAGTAGTCAATACATGAGTCCATTGAATTTATTTCTCATTCAAACTACTGCATAGAGCATATGAGTAGCAACATAAAACATGAAATTAATTGAAACCAGTCTCATTTATTTAAAAAATATTTTTTCTAATACAAATATTGGGCTCATTCCTCATAATTGTTGGCTAGTTTTTTATTGTTTGGTTACAGCACAACTCTTAACCTTCTTCCTGTTGAATAGCATTTTACTCCTATGAGTTTGATAATTATTAATAGTGAAGTCATAAACAAGCTATTTTGTATTTTCCCTGTATTTCCAAAGAAAGAATTCACTAAAGAAATTTGGAGGTCATGTTTATGTGGTTTATACTATAGAACAGTTAACATATTTCAAATCTTAGGTTGCTTGTTCGCATAACTCCATTTAATTAGGTGCAACAGACACTTGTCCACTGCTTTCAAATTTTACTTTTAAAGGTTTCTCAATTGCTGGAACAAGGGCATAAGAGTGTATATAATGAAAATATACTTTGTTAAAAAAAATCCATAGATTTAAGCTAACACAGGGTCCAAAAACTAAGAAGAAAAATATTAGAAAATATTTTGGATAATAACAATGGTTTTTATAGAATGATTTACTTTAGTTGCTTCAGGGAAAGGTCAAGCATAAATAAAATAGGATACATTGTAAAAAACTACATTAAAATAAAAATATATTAGAAAAAGGAAAGTTTAAATGTAGATTATTTAAAATACTCTATGAATAGTCACAAAAATTATTAAATAATATTTTGTAGCCTAAGCAAATTATATGAGAATAAATATGAACAAAATGGAAAAGCCAATGAAATTGGAAGTATAAAATTTAGCAAAAGTAACAAATTTAAAGGTGTTTAAAATCCCAAATTTATCAATGACTAAAAATGCAATACATAAATAAGTAATTTATTAAAATCTATAATTATTTGTAAGCAAGTTTTATAGAAATCATGAATGCATGCAAACTCTGAAGGGACATTCACATCAAAAAACATCAAATGGAAAATTTAGAGTAAATAAACACCTGAATAATTTATCTAGAATATTTTATAATTTATTAGTAGCTTCCTACAAAAAGTTCTGGGATTATCTTTGCATCAATTTAATCAGAATATCCTTCAAATATTTACTCTGATATGTAATCTTAACCCTTATTCAGTCATCTAAGCAATGAAAAAGAAAGCACCCTGTATAGTTTAGAATAGCTAGCTAGCATGCATTTGATGCAAAGATGTTGCTATTTTTGTTAATTCACTAAAAGAGATTATGTGAAAGATTAGTTGAACAGTTGCTAATAGATAAGATTAAAATCATACTCTATCTTGGGAATATTGAGTCTGCAGTGATAAAATATAGCATATATATATATATATATATATTGTGTATCTGTTATCATATTATTTGAATGACAATATTAAAGATTAATATTGGTATATGAATTAAATACCATCTATATTTTTAAAACATTCCAATGGAGAATTTTGATGTTTTACTAAGTACATTCTATATTATGATACAGCAATAAGCCTTAGAGGACAGGGAGTGTAATATCGTGGTTTGAATGAAATTATGTGTTTTTGTTGTCATCTTTCTTCATATTCCTAGGAGACTTTATGGCTACCAGTCACATGTCCTCCAAAGGAAGGTAATGAAAACAATGAGTCTATTGTGGAATAGAATATTTGATTAATTCTCTAAAGATGTTTTGCCATCCACCTTGCATGCATAGACACCAGCTTGTTCTAATAAAAAGCTGAACAGCCAATAGGTCAGAAGAAGAAGAAAACGCAAGCCTGGAGTGGAAGAGAAAAAGGAAGTCATCTATCCATCCAGGGTCCAGCTGGACTGAGTCTAGACAATGACACATGGAAGAAGCAGGAAAGCAGGAGGGACAATATGATGATGACTATGAGTTAAATGATTCTCAGGGAAGGTCATAGATAAATAGAGATGGGTCAATTTAAAAGAGCTAGCTAGAAGCAAGCCTAAGCTAAGGCTGTGTATTCATAGGTAACAATTATTGCAGTTAAATAAGGATCAGGATAAACAAATAGGCTGAATAGATGTTTATTCAGGGAGAAATAACTTACAACCAAGACAGATGAACACCAGCAAGTTCCACCGGATGCTCTCCTCTCTGCAATAAACCAGCAAGAGAGCATTCCCAGGATCCTTGTCAGAACTCCTTCCACAGGTCACTTCCGCTCCTGGCTCTACCCCGCAATGGGCGTGGTGAGTGCCACAGAAGGAGACAAAGTGAATATCCCACTACAAACAATAAGTCTCTCTGTCAAGATTTGGGGACTGGTGGTCCATGAAAGCCTGCTATATGTGACTCTAACTTGGGGCACTTATTTCTACCTAGGGTCTGAGGAAGGTGGGGAAAGTAAAAATGAAATAAAAAATGTTGATGCCTTCAAGAAGCCCAGTGCTCATAGCATAGAATGTGGATCTGAGATACAGCATGCTCTTGGGCAGCCGGAGCATTAAGTAGAAACAAATTAGGTAAAACGCACCTGTCCCAGTACTTATTCCAACTTCCTAGATATGGGGAAGTTACATGCAGTGCCTTTCAAATGCTGCTCTCAGGAAAACATAGCTATGGACCAGGCCTGTGAGGTATAAAATTTTGCTCTCCCGTGAGACTAAGTGCAGAGATGTCAGCCTCTGTTAGAGATGGCTACAGGTGCTTAGTAAAGTCGGTCCAGTCCAGAAAAACCTATAAACAAACAACAGAGTTTAAAAATATGCGTAGTTACAATTAAGAAAATGGAAACATAAGTAGTTTAAAATAAAAAAGTATTTAAAGAAAGAGTAAAGTAATAAAAAAGGAAAACGCCAAGTAAAAATGGGAAATACACAGGGAATCTGCAATTTGCATGACGTTGAATTGATTATGGATATTTCATATATTTTTTTAATTTAAATTTTAAATAGGCTGTTTGACATGTCAATCCCAGTTCTCGAACCCTCGCTTCCTTCCCTGTTCCCCCCACCACTCCCATTCAATCCCCTTTCTGCTCCACAGGGAGGGTGAGGCCTTCCATGGGTAGTCTTCAAAGTCTGTCATATCATTTGGAGCAGGGCCCAGGCCTTCTCACATGTGTCTAGGATGAGAGAGTATCCCTCTATGTGGAATAGGCTGTCAAAGTCCATTCATATACTAGGGATAAATACTGATCCACTACCAGAGGCACCATAACTGCTCTGTCTTCCCAACTAACACAAATTTCATGGAATCTGCGTGGGTCCTGTGCTGGTTTCCCAGATATCAGACTGGGGTCCATGAGCTCACCGTTGTTCAAGTCATCAGTTTCTATGGGTTTCTCCAGCCTGTTCTTGACCCCTTTGCTCAGCACTCTTCCCTGTCTGCAACTGGATTCCAAGAGTTCGACTCAGGGTTTAGCTGTGGGTGTCTGCTTCTGCTTCTCTCAGCTACTAGAAGACTCCAGGATGGCATATAAAGTAATCATCAACCTCATTATCAGGGAAGGGCATTTAATGTAGCCTCTCCACTGTTGCTTAGATTGTTAATTGGGGTCATCTTTGTAGATCTCTGGACATTCGCCTAGTGTGAGATTTCTCTTTAAACCTATAATGGCTCCCTCTATTATGATATTATCTTTTCTTGCTCACCTCTATTCTTTCCATGACTCACACTTCCCACTCTGTCATGCACACCTTTTCCTTTCTCTCCATCCTAACTTCCTCTCTTCTCCTCCAATGCTCCTAATTTTCTTGGGAGATCTTGTCCCTTTCCCCTTCTCCAAGAGACCATGTATGGGTATGTGTTTCTTAGGGTTCTCCTTGTTTTCCAGCTTTTCTGGTAGTGTGGATTGTCATTAGAATGTAAAATGTACTGCTAAAGTGAACCAGCCTAGATACTTTAGGGATATCTTAACATTAAAATGAAATTAAGAAAATAGAAAGAAAAGAAAAGAAAAGAAAGGTTGTGGGTTAGGTTGTTGGGGGACCTCTTGAAAATCTTGGCTATAGACAAAAAGAAATAAAACATAAAACCACATGATGGGTGATATACTGATTCTTCCAAATGGGAACAGTACTGAGACTAGACAACAATTGTTACTGCTAATTTTCCCACATCATAACCATTATCTCAATTTTCTCAGTGTATGGTAAGAATGCTGTCACCCCCACAAAACAGGGAGCATTATAGAGAACACAATGCTCACATTGAGGGCGGGTATTTTTTGGTCATTTAGAGGATAATGGATGCCTATCATCAGTTAGGAATAGAAGATAAAAAGACACATATTAAGATAAATATTTTACATTGGTTTGTGTTTGGGGATATTGATACAAATTTAAAGTTATGCTTGTTACACTATATTTTTGTTTCTATTCTTTTTTGGGGAATTGGGTTTACCCAATGTATATTTAAGGTTAGTACTTACTCATCTACAGTAATCAAAGATGTAGTTATATTGGGAATATTTTAAAAGTTAAGCACACATTTATTTTAGATATATAGATGATCTTCAAATGTTTCAGAAACTTACAAAATATGGCATTAAAATATTTAACCACATATGACTTTTCATAGAAGTTCTAATCTATTTTATAAAACAATAATTGGCATAAAAACTTCTATATTGAATTTGCTTTCATTGTGGCAAAGCTAACCACTTGGACAAAAATAAAATAAAATAAAAAATAAAATAAAGCTACTTTTGTCTCTACTGCTGACAACATACTCTCCAAATTGTACATGCAGGACACAAAGGAAAACAACTGCTAAACTTTGCCAAGACAAGGTAGGATAGTTCTGCAAAATTCCTGTTTTGCAGACAAGCCTGCTGGATATTCTCTAGGAAACAAAGGAAGATGACTGCCACACATTGTCAAGACAACCCAAGATATTCCTTCAAATCCCCTGTTTAGTTTTCTAGGCTGGGGATAGATGCCTAATGTTGCAGAGGAACTTTGTGGGACTGCCCAATCAACAAGATATCTATCTTGTTTCTCCATTTCTGAAAGTGATTTGCACTGTACCTCCCATTTACATAATATTTTTTCTTCTTGTATACAGCTTTACTATGTTAAAGTTAAAACCTTTTCTTTTTATTTAGTTAATAAGTAGGAAAAGTTATGGAATAAAATATTTGTTTAACTATGTATAGATGTGTTGCATTTGCTTATGCTGCATTAGTTTAATCAAGTAAAGGTGTGTTGCTTTTGCTTACACTGCATTTGTTTAACTATATAAAGTTGTCTTGTTGTTTTACGTTGTCTGCCTAAGGTACCTGATTGGTCTTATTAAAGGTAAACAGCTGATAGCTAAGCAGAAGAGGGATAGTCAGTACTTGTGGGCAGAGCCAGATAGGAAAGGAAAGCAGGAAGCAAGAATGGGTAGTACATAAATTAAGTAAGTGAGTAAGTAAGTAAGCACATTGATAGAAATGGGTTAATTAAAGTTATAAAGAGGTATCTAGAAACAAGCCTAATTAAGGCCTAGAATTAGAAATAGTCTTTGTCATGATTTGGAGGGGTTTGGTCCAAGGAAGACTTTTACATGCATCCATCTATATTGAGGAGCCAAGAGTCAATAAAGGTTACATGCTGTTTACTGTTATATAAGAACAAAAAACGATAACTGGTATGTGGTCATGATAAGAATGGGTGAGAGGGAGGGAAGATAGGATACCCAGCCAGGATTTCTAGATCAAACAATGCAAGCAGATGATTATAGAAAGGAAAATTATGTTTCCTGACTTTTGTGAAGAATATAATAATTGATATGCTTCATTTACAAGTTCAAACAAATTCTTTTGGAGCAAACTTTGGGATCTCTCCCAAAACAAAAATGTTATAGTCACACACAAAGTAGATTAATTGAAACACTAATGTTTCAGGAAGTCAGTTGTATTTATGATGATGTGTATATACACCTATATGCATGTAATAACAATGAACAAAGAAATATTGTGTTTGAAAGATAAGTAGAGAGAGTAAATGAGAGGGTTAGAGCAAGAAGAGGACAGGGGGAATTGAGATAATTATGGTACATTTCCAATAAAATAAATAATAAAAGAAACTTGCAGAGACCACCAGTTGAGTATAGAGCAGAAAAAAGCATTTGGTTACATGTGGAAATTTTATGTAGAAATTCAAAGTACAAATCTGGTGAGTCACTATGGCAATGTAGTTTTAGGAAAGTAGGTGATATTTTGTTTGATTATCTGGTTAAAGGCTCTGTCAGTTGAACAGGGATTTTTAGGGTACTAATAAGATCTAAAATGCCTAGAAATTTTAGTAAGTAGAAATTTGTCAGCAGTATTAAAACTGTCTGTTGGAATGACTCATATGGGGGAATAAGAAGCATGCTAAATCTTGAGAGTCTTCTGTATGACTCAAACTCAGATTTATTTATCATTGTTTGCTTGCAGTAACAGTACTGTGAGGATGCTCAATGATCTAGAAAGGGTTTATTTAATACAATTGATAGAGCACAGGTAGGGGACCCTGAGCTTGTAAGAAACACAAGCAAAGCTTCCTGCTTCAACTTTTCTCTCTCAGAAAAACACTACTACCTCATTGCTGTCTACTACTAAGCTTTTCCTTTGAGAATCAGAGTTCATTTAATTCAGCAGCAATATTCTTGAAGCTGGATCCTTCCCAGGCTAGCCCTTTTGTATGTATTACCACCTTATTAGTTAAAGTGTTCCCTCTATGTTTCTTTGATGAGACTTTATAGTATAGGGCTTTTAAAGTCTTTTGTTTAGCCAAATCAGCCTTTGTTGACTCCTCATGGGTAGTCTGACCCTTTGTGAGGAGTATATTGGGGTGGCTTGGGGCAAAGTCAGGGAAGGTTGGGAGGAGAGGAGGGAAGTATGCTGTGGTTTGGATGTAAAATTAATGTTAAAAAAAGAGTGGTTTGTATACCCACTGATATTCCTGTGCAGAAAAAAAATTTCCAATTGGTTATCATTTGGGGTACCTTCTGGCTAAGAGATAAGAGCATTAAGAGCATTTTGTCACTTGCCCTCTGGTTTGGTGCTTTGCAGGCCCTGTGTTGACATGTTGACAGTCTCTTTGGTCTTTCTGAATTCAATTTTCTTTTCTTTCTTTCTTTCTTTCTTTCTTTTTTCTTTTTTTTTTTTTTTTTTTTTTGCTTTGCATTGATTTTTTTTTTCTGCATGATAGGCTGCTACTTGCAAATGCTTTTGTAATTTTGTATCTTGCTGGTTGATAGTATACTTCTCTAGACTTAGGAAGGGATCCTCCTATTTTGTTTTATTTTGCTTCTTGTCTTTACCTCTCTTGAGAAGGAAGTGGTTTTAATTTTTATTTGTTTGTTTTAATCATTGTGATCTCTGCCTTTACCTATAAATAACAAGTCTGTTACATTAAACTTCTCTTGATGTGATCTGTCTCTTCTGTTTAGGCATAGATCAGGCAGTGAGTGATCAAGACTATATTTTCAATTCTATCTTTTGTATAATGGGTTTGGAAAAGAGCAAGGAAACAACAGATTTCCCTTGGCAATCACAAGCATTGAGTGCAGTTCCCATGCTCACATTCTTCTGATTCCTCAAGGATATTTAAGGAGAGATGGAAGCTGTTTGCATTTGGAACTAGAAAACAGTGCAGTGATGATCCTACCAGCAGACACAATCTATTTACTTGTCCCTGGTATTCTGCACTGAGATCTTTGAAGTCTGATCTTTGAATCCCTAAGGCCTAGAACAGTTAATAGCATACAATAGCCATTCAGTAAATATTTACTGACTGAGTCTTCCCTCTGAAAGGTCTTGAATTGACTTTATGTTGATCTCTGCAGGTTGTCACTCTATGAATGCAGTGAATATCTCACATCTTCCAGATCAGCATCCCCAGGGTAAAGCTTGACTTCTCTGTATAAACATATGTGAGAGATAAAGGGTACACAAATAAACAAAGGAGGATGGCAGAATCAATGCTGCTTTCATATAGAGAAGTTTGTCTACCCTTTCTTATCCTGCAGTAAGGCAAATCCACCAAGTGTCTTTGCTATGGGTCATTTCAGTGAGACTTTTGGTCCACCAAGTCACTGTTGAAATATTAATAAGTAGCATTGAGGAAGGAGGAACAAAAAATTATTCCTAAAAGATAGAGAACTAGCATACTTTTGTTATTAAAGTAAGGAAATTCACATAACAATAAAAGTAATTTAACATGTTTATTCTTGGAGAATTGAAAATCCGTTTTGAGCTAACATTTGGAAATTCAAAAGCTATGTAGGATATAATAGATGCCTAGATATTGTATTTAGCCTATAATTTAATCTGCTGCTTTAAAATGTGAAAAATTTATAAGTGCCATTAAGTGAAAAACTGTAAATATTTTATGAAAATAATTAAAAGTTTACAGCAAAAGTTTACAGTAAAAGATGGGGCTAGGTCAGAAAATTTTTCCAGAGGAAAAATGTCAGAATTTTATAACTATACAGACTCATAAGCTTTTGATATACAAATTATTATTTGGACTGTTTCATTTTGATGGAATGTAATCTAAATATATTTGAGTGAAAACAAACAAGTTTTACAACCCGTAAGCCATCTTTCTCAAATGAAAGTATTGATTGGCCTGAATGAAGTGAAATAAATCACACAGCAAACATCTGTTTCTGCAGTGATGCTATCATAAGAACTGAAGTCAGAGAAGTCATTATTATATTATTTTTTCTTTAAATACAATAAAAATAGAGTACCTATGCATTTGTTTTAGGATAAGAAGCTCCAGGGCTTGGGGCATAACTCAGAGGGTAAATGAAGTTCCTATGGAAGTTTAATGACACCATATTGAATTCCCAACACCCACATAAAAGCAAAACATGATCACTTCTATTGGAAATCCCAGAACTGAAGGGCAAAGGCAGTCAGGAATTACCTAGTTGTTCAGACTAGCCAAAACTGAGTTGCTGCTTCAGTGAATAACCCTATCTCAAGGAATAAGACAGAGGGTAATGTAGCAGAGAGTTCAGTGTTCTACTCCGGACATCATGTTTCCGTAGACATGCACATGTGCATACACACACACACACAAAAAAGAACATAAAATATTATATGATCATATGTGCAAGGAGAACAATTATTCTAGTTTATAAGGTGATTTATTCAATTATTCTGAAAATTATTTTTAATTACTTCATTTTTGAAATTAAAACTTCTTCCATCCCTTTTTCTATACTTATCAGACCTAGTTTTTTTTAAATTGTTCCTACACAATAGCACTATATATATATATATATATATATATATATATATTATAAAATATAAGTTACATATATATATATATATATATATATATATATGTGTGTGTGTGTGTGTGTGTGTGTGTCCTACTCTCTCCATACAATAAAATCTGTATGTGTATTTCTTCCTTCCTCCCTTCCTTCCTTCCTTTCTTCCATCCTTTCTTTCTTCTTCTTCAGTTCCTTAGAAAGGATCTCCTTTTGTAGTTATGTTTGTCCTGGAATCAGTATGTAGACTGAGCTGGAGTTGAAATCACAGATCACCCTGCCTCCTTCTCCTGAGTGCTAGTATTAAAGGGATATGCTCCTACACTGGCTTGTGTGTAAACAACAAGGGCTTATACTTTGGTATGAATAACCAGTTGGTGAGATCTTATATTGAGAAAAATATTTGTCCTGTTCTCAGCATTCCTTACAAACATCTAATTCTTTGTGTAAAGTTGATTGTTCTTGAGCCAGCATATCCCGTCCACATTAGAATATGTATTGTCCTCTTTCAGATCAAATGTTTGTACCCATGTACTTGAGACTTCTAATATCAGCTCATATTTGTTTACAGTGCTTTTGTCAGATTTTATGACTAAATTCATTTTTTACCTATCCATCATTAAAGCTGGCAACTCCATTCTTCTAATTTATTGGTCTTAAATCAGGATGAGATTTAGTCATCATTATCCTAACTTGAGAATCACAATGACATGTTTTCATGTAAAAAGATAGTAGTTTCTGAAGAATTTTACTCCTAGCCATGTCTTTTTTTTTTTTTTTTTTTTTTTTTTTTTTTTGGTCTGGTGGGGTTTGTTTATGCTTCCACTCATGCATTTCATATTCTTATCAGAAGTTGTGCATCTTCATGTTTGGCCAAAACTGTTTTCATATCGCCTTATGCCATTCATCGACCTTATATGATATTATGGTCCTATTCTGTGATAAGAATTTCCAATTGCATGTTGAAAATATTAAAATATGCATCCTTCATATGTATAGATTTTACATGAGACATTTTATTCAAAACTAGAATATTATGACATTTTAAAAATTAGATTATTTTAATTTATTTACAGGACTGATATGTATGTTGGTTTTCAAAAATGAACTAAGGGTTTAGATAATAAATAAATAAAACTGTAAATGTAACATGGTACCATTTAGAAGCTTTTGCCTTTTGTTTGAAACTATTTCACTGAAATATCTAAGTTTTGGTCAAAATATGGTTGGTTGCTAATACTTGAAATTCAAATTTTCAAATTATTCAACAAGTTGTTATAAGATTATCAATGTAATTATAAACTATCATATATCTAAATTAGGTAAAATTTTATGTTCTAATAATTTTGACATTTGATTGGAATTATATCATATGATCAATATATTGTTTTACTTTTACATATTTTTGTATTTATACACATGTATTGGAAGAAAATATGTCTTTTACAATGAACTTATGATCACATGGCAAGTTGAGAGATCCTTGCTTGAAATCTTGTCCATTCCAGTATTTAATTCAGATCTTCAGGCTTGACAGCAAGTATGTTGAATTGCTAAACCATCATACCACCTGACAGATTGTTAGAAAAACAAAATATTATATAATTCATCTTTTAAATTTTTCCAACTCATATGTAAAGTAGAAATGTTACATATTAAAATGAGACTAACTACTCTACATACATATTTAATATAAAGGGGGATTGAATTCTTTGTATTTTACAGAATTCGTTCTTTTGTTTGGTTTTGTTTTTTTTAATTTTAAGGATTTATTTATTTATGTATACAGTATTCTGCCTGCATGCTAGAAGAGGGAACTAGATATCACTTTAGATGGTTGTGGGCCATCGTGTGGTTGCTGGGAATTGAACTCAGGGCCTCTGGAAGAGTTGCCAGTGCTCTTAAACTCTGAGCCACCACCTCTCCAGCAGAACTCATTCTTTTATTTGAAATTTAACTCAAAGAATAAGATCTAATTTATGTTCTGATCCCAGAGCAAGAAACATGGAGTCGGTGGAGGCTTTCTATCCCTCACAGGTATTAAATACAAATAAAACAACAACAAAATTGTGCGTTTCCTTGTGTCTTTGTACTCAGCCCAGAGTGACATCAAACTCTACTTCCTTCTTACTCATCATTTTGAATATTTGCAAGAGAGGCATGTTCTTTCAAAACCATATCTAAATATTTCTGAAGAAAATTTCAACATACTGCCATATTATCCAGAAGGCTTAAAATATATTTTATACCAAGTCATTGTGAGGGACAGACAAGAATATTATTTTAAAAAGCCTCATTTTTGCCTCATTACTATCAGAAAAATTCTATTTGTGACAACTTTTCCCATTAATCTAATATGTTATTTTGAGAAGGAACTAGTTTTGTTTTCTGTTGTCTTAGTCGAGAATATTTCTGTAGTACATTGTTGAATTTATGATTTGCTTAAATATTACAATTACATTGCAGTATATTTCCAGGGCATTCCTTAATTTTAGTTTTCCCAATGTTTTCATATGCCAGGAAAATATTCTACATATATCTCAAGAACACATACACAGTACTATGGTGAGTGAATGGTGGAACATAGTTTTGGTTTCCTTCACTGATGATGATGTACACTTAAATCATTTGGGCAGCAAATGATGATTTAATAATTTCAATATGATAATACATCTAGTAATAACAGATGCTTATTGTAAAATTGAGTATAAGCAATTTGATATTAATTTATTCAGTGTCTTATTAGTATCATTTTAGGCTCATCATCTCTTTTTTTCAACAGATGATAGTTCATTAAAAATATTTTCACAAATGTTCAAATTATTGCATGTTGTTGATAATTATTACTACCTTACATCTGTATTCTTGAGATTTGGCTTCATTTTTAACTTGATTCTTCTGTGAAAATTACTTTCAAGATAAAGAAAAAATAACTTTATACACTATAGAATGTATCCATAGTAAGCACAGAGACTTTATTTTTATAGTTCCATATTTTACAGTAGTTTTGGTGTTTAGATCTCTTTCCACATTTAAGATCACCCTGTCTTGTGACAGATGACTCAGATGAAAGTGTTCTGCCTTTAGTATCATTGGTTTCTCTTTCAGAAATTTTATCTAAAAGTTTAATTATATAAATATATTACTCTATTTCAACTAATTTCCTCTCAGTGTATTTGGTTTGAAAATCTTATCCAGAGGGATGTCTAGATAATAATATTATAAAGAAGATGTGTAATAATTTTATGGCAATAAATAATTTCAAACACTAACATAAGTACAATTTTTTCAAACAATAATATGCATATTAAATGAGTATCTTATACTCTGAGATTGTTTTTCATTAAGTATATAAAGCAAAGTTTATTTTGAAAAATAGTAATTTATTTTAAATTCATGTTTATTTCAATTAAGGAAAAATATTATGTATAAACATGGTTTTATATTAATTTTATTTAAATTATAAAAACAAACTTATTTTACATACCAATCTCAGTTCCCTCTCCCTGCCTTCTACTCACTCCCCTCACCATCTCACCATCCCACCTCCATCCACTCCTTAGAGAGGGTGCAGCCTCTCATGGGGGATCATCAAAATCTGTCATATAATTTGGGGTAAGACAAAGGCCTTTCCCCTTACATCTAAGCTAAAACGTCTCCAAAAAGTCAATTCATGTACTAAGGATAAATACTGGTTCCACTGCCACTGGCCCCATAGACTGTTCAAGCCTCAGAACCGATACCCACCTTCAGGGTACCTAGTTCTGTCTTATATAGGTTCCCCGACTCCCAGTTTGGAATCTGTGGGCTCCTACCTGCTCAGGTCTGCTATTTCTGTGAGTTTCTACAGCATGGTCTGGACCTCTTTGCTCATCACTACTCCCTCTCTACAACTATACTTCAGGAGTTTGCCATCGAGCTTAGCTGTGAATCTCTACTTCTGCTTCCATCATCTACTGTTTGAAGGCTCTTTGTTGGCATTTAAGATAGACATTAATCTCAATAAAGGGGAAGGGCATTTAAGGTAGTCTCTCCATTACTGCTTATATTCTTAGTTGAGGTCATCCTTGTGAATTCCTGGAGATTTCCCTAGTACTGAATTTTTCATTAAGTCCATAATAGTTTACTCTTTCAAGGGATGTCTTTCATAAGTGGATATTAAGCAAAGGATAACCAGCCTACAATATACAACCCCGAGAAACAAGGAAACAAGGAGGGCCCTAAGAGAAACATACATGGACCCTGAGACGGAGAAAGGGAAAGGGACAAGATCAGAGTAAATTGGGGGCATACCGTTATAGGGGAGGGAGGGAGGAAAGAGAAGGGGAGAGAAGGGCAATGGGAAGGAGAACATAAACATACTTATGAATGGAGTAGGTTTGTTTAAGCATTACCTTATATGGAAAATTACTGAAAATTTTAAAAAGTAAGAGACATAAATAGTTGCACAGATGAAGAATATTACAAATAAATATGACTTTGCAACATTAATAAGATGAAAAAAAACATATAATCTCTGCCAAATTGGCTCTAACTGAAGAACTTTCATAATTCCTAACTTTACTCAAGGGTAATAAATATAATACCTCATAATTTGTTTTATTAAAGTACATCTTCCTAAGCATGGAGAGTGGATGTGGGGGTGGAATAGGGTCATGAAGGATGAGAGGAAGAGGGAAATTTAAATAAAAATTTACCTAAAAGTAAGTTTTACTGTATTAAATGTCTATTTTTAATTTTTCAAAAATTGAAATTAGTTTCTTCTATCATCCAAACCATAGTTTCTCTCCAACTACTCCTAGGTCCAGCCCCCTAACTACTCCCCAGATAATCATCCTCTGGGTTGTCTCTCTTCAAAGGGAGAGAGAAGGTCAGAGAGAGAGAGAGAGAGAGAGAGGTGAAGAGGGAAAGGGTAGGACAGAAGATGACAATGATGGAGGAGGTAACCTACCAATAAAAGGAAAAACAGGAAGAAAAAGGTAAGGAAAACCTACATTAGAGAATTAGCAAAATAAACCAGGATATTTGACAACCACTAGGTGTTTAAGTTCACTTTATATGCTTTCTCATAAATGTTGATAAATCATTAAAAGCTAGTTGGAAATTGGACAGCTACCTCACTTATATTTCATGATAATATGTATCACTTAAATATTTTTCTTTTTTGTACATCAAAATGAATTTCTTTTTATTTAGCTTGAATTTGGGGAAAGATAAACACACTGGCATGTTTAGTTATAATGAAAACTAACTGTTCAGAACTTTTTGAAATTACATGTGTTAATGTTGAGAGCCATTAATTCTTTTCTTTTACTTTTGTTTGAATAATTATTACATTAATTTACCTTATTTCAGGCACCTAACAAAGAAGAAGAAATGTATATTCTCTGTAAGAATGGCATTAGTAAAATGTCTTCAAACTCTGCTTGAGGTGAGTTACTCCATGTGTATAGAAAGTTCTTCCTTTATTAAGCTAATGAGTGATTTTTCTCTTAATATTTGGTGTTTAACCTTTAATTGTTGTTTAACTGTAGGCCGATCCATATTCCAAATGGGCGATTATTAATGTAAAGGGCCAGGACTTTCCAGTAAATGAAGCATTTCCACAGTTTCTTGATCATCATCAAGTTCAGATTTTGACTGCAGGCTCAATCCCTCCCTCCCTCCCTCACTGTTACCCACTAAGCCCTCTCACATGCACCCTAACCTCCCTCCCCTCCCATCCCCTCACCCCAATTACATATGTAGGGCAAGGCCATCTAATTGGGGTCATGTAGATCTGACAGGTTTTTTGAAGTAGGGACTAGGGCTTCTCTCCTATCTCTAGGTTAAGGCAGTTATCCCTCCATGGGGGATGTGTTAGCAAAGTCCTTTTGTGTACCAGGGATACTTCTTGGCTCCACTGTCTGAGGTCCCTTAGACTGCTCAGTCCTTCTGGTTGAGACCCATATTCAGTGGGGCCTGAGTCAGTCCAATGCTGGCTTCCCAGCTATCATTCTAGGGGTCCATTAGCTCCTCCTTGTTTAGGTAAGCTGTCTCTATGTGTTTCTGCAGCCTGGTCTTGTCCACTCCATCTGCATCTGGGTTCTAGTTCGACTCAGTGTTTATGTATGGGAGTTTGCTCCTGTTTCCAACAGATATTGGATGAGGGCTCCATGGATAAGTTAGTTGTTGATCTCACTATCCGGGAAGGGCATTTATGGTAGCCTATCCACGGATGCTCAAATTGTTAGTTGGCAGCAGTCTTGTAGGTCCCTAGCCCTTTCTTTGGGTTCAATTTTCTCTTCAAACCAATATTGGCACCCTCTTTTATGTTCTCTCTCTCTCTCTCTCTCTCTCTCTCTCTCTGTCTCTGTCTCTGTCTCTCTCTTTCCTGTCTTCTATTCCTAACCGGACTCAATCTTCCTAGTCACATGTGTATTCCTGTCCTCCCTCTTGCTTTTTCCTAGTTCTCTCTCCATTCACTTTCCCCCCAACTTCCCCTGTTTTCTGGGAGACTTGTCCCTTCCAGCTTCTGTGAGGGATTTTATATGAATCTCTTAGAATATACCTTGAATCCTTGTTCCTCTGGTGATGTTAATTATAGGCTGGTGATTATTTGATCTAGGTCTAAAATCCATATATGAGTGAGTACATACTATGTTCCTCTTTTTGTGACTGGGTTACCTCATTCAGAATGGTTTCTTCAAGTGCCATCCACTTGCCTGAGAATTTCAAGATTCCATTTATTTTTTTCTGCAGTGTAGTATTCCATTGTGTAGATGTGCCACATCTTCATTATCCATTCTTCAATTGAGGGGCATCCAGATTGCTTCCAGGTTCTTGCTATTACAAATAGTGCTGCTATGAACATAGTTGAACAGATTTCTTTGTTGCATGGATGTGAATTCTTTGGGTATATGCTTAAGAGAGGGATTGCCAGGTCCTGTGGTAAGCTAATTCCCATTTTCCTGAGAAACCACCATACTGATCTCCAAAATGGCTGTATGAGTTTGCACTCCCACCAGCAGTGGAGGAGTGTTCCCCTTTCTCCACATCCTCTCCAGCATGAGTCATCATTGGTGTTCCGAATTTTAGCCATTCTGGCAGGAGTAAGATGGTATCTCAAAGTTGTTTTGATTTGCATTTCCCTGGTAGCTAAGGAGGTAGAGCTCTTAAGTGTCTTTCAGTCTTTTTGATTTCCTCTATTGTGAATTCTTTCTTCAGTTCTGTACCTCATTTTTTAATAGGGTTATTTGGTGTTTTGTTGACTAGTTTCTTGAGTTCTTTGTATATTTTGAGATCATCCCTTTGTCGGATATAGGATTGGTGAAAATCTTTTCCCAGTCAGTGGGCTGCTGTTTGATCTTGTCGACTATGTCCTTTGCCTTACAGAAGCTTCTATGTTTGAAGAGGTTCCATTTATTAATTGTTTCTCTCAGTGTCTGTGCCCCTGGAGTTATGTTCAGGAAGCTGTCTCCTATACCAATTTGTTCAAGGGTACCTCCTACTTTCTCTTCTAAAAGGTTCAATGTGGCTGAATTGATGTTGAGGTCTTTGATCCATTTTGACTTGAGTTTTGTGCATGGCCACAGACATGGGTCTTTCTGCAGTCTTCTACACACCTACATCCAATTGTGCCAGCACCATTTTTTGAAGATGGTAGCCTCACCCCATTGTATAATTTTAGCTTTTTGTCTAAAATCAGGTGTTCATAGGTGTGTGGGTTAATATCAGGATTTTCAATTCGATTCCATTGGTCTACCTGTCTATTTTTGTGCCAATACCAGGCTGTTTTCAGAACTATAGTATTGCGGTTAAATAAGGATCAGGATAAACAAATAGGCCGAATAGATATTTATTCAGGGAAAAATAACTTACAACCTAGACAGATGAACACCAGGAAATTCCACCCGATGCTCTCCTGTCCGAGTCCCACCAGCAAGAGAGATTTTCCCTGGCTCTTCCTCTGACCTCATTCCACAGGTCACTTCTGCCCAAGGCTCCACCCCCCCAATGGGCGTGATCAGTGCCACAGAAGGACTATCTCACTACACTATAGCTCTGTAGTAGAGTGTAAAGTCAGGAATGGTGATTCCTCCTGAAGCTCTTTTATTGTGTGTATATATGTATATGTATATATATATATATATATATATATATATATGAGACACACATATGTACATGTATCACAGATGGTATATTCAATCAATAATAATTAACATTTAAGAAATGAATATTGAATCTGCCTATATTCCAGTCTATTTAAAAAATAAATGTATCAACTTTTTCATAAAATATGATGCAAACATATGTAAGCATGTTGCATGTGTCATTCATTGCATTTGAAAATGTGACCCCCGTAGCATTCATGTCACAGTGACAAGATTTTCTTTCTTTTATCATTAAGTTGTATTGCATTACAATATAATATAGGTACAATAACAATATGGAATTAACTTTCTCACTCTCCAGTTATTGAATATTTTGGTATTTTCTGACTTATATACCTCTGCAAGATACACGAGAGTATTTGGCTCCTTATCACACAGTTGAAACTTCTCTTAATAAATACTCAGGATGAGATTGCTTGTTTTCTTTAATTTAGAACTATTCCTAACATTATTCTTAATTACTTAAGTCATATTTCTATCTCAATGATACATGATAAAATGTTCCTTTTATATTTAATCAAATTATCTATATGACTATTCCATATGATTGTCTATACAAGTTTTCCATTGGAAAATGGATCAATGCTCATGAAAGCAAAGGGGCTATTCATTCCTTTGTCTTTATTTTAGGTAAAATTATGAAGGTTTGGAGAAATTAATTCAAGGTCTCAAACATCAAGATTATAATAAACATAGACTTTGGAATACAATCTGATTTAATTTGTCTGAAAAATTTTGTGACGGTAGAGTGTGAAACCTAACATTCTACCACCTCTTTTCACCTCCAAGATTTAATAACTAAATTGAAGCATATTTTTCAATTTATTATACCTGTTTAAAATTAAAGACATGCTATTAAGTTTATATTTTTAATAGCCATTTTGCATTTAACTGCTGGTATAACAGTGTAAAATTTACTGCTCTAGGGAGTTATTAGCTCCTCAATTTATTTGATAAGCTAATTTTGATAAATAATTGTGAAATATAACAGAAGCCACACAGAACAATTCATGGCATAAACACAATGCTTATATAAAATTCACTGATTTATTATAGTAATAGAAACATCATGATATTTTAAATAAGTAATATGTTTAAAGTCAATGCCATGTACTGTAATTGTCTTTGTACAAGGTATGAACCAGGTCTGACATCTAGACATTCTAATGTGTTGGAATTAGTATATTTCATATAAAGTATGATCAAATAATATACTGGGAGTAATTAACCTCACAAATTATATGTCTTTAATATATTTGCCTAATGTTTTTCTGTCAAAAGTATTATCAAGTGATCATTGAAGAACTCCCACGCATCTGAGAATGTATCTAATAATCATTAGTATGGGTCTAACACTTTCATGTTATTGCCCTCATAAGATCATTACCCTGTGTTTCATGTGTCATTTTATTTTTAATTATGCAACTCACTTTATTATCCTTCTTATTTAAAATAAGCATTATAACTCATAAAGTACACCAAAGAAGATCTAATGAAAGTCATTTCTATGATTGCATGCACTGTTTTCTATGGTCTATTGTGAAATTAACTTTTCTGACATTTTTGCTTGAGTTCATGTGCATAATTTGCTAATTGCAATATTCTTGTAACAATGACAAACCAAATTATCACACAATAAAATGACTTAATACCTGGATTTTTTATTTATGTATACCAAAATTCATGCATATATGAAAAAATACTTATTTTTTATTTGTGAATGAGAGTCTCTGAGTAAGATGATTTGTTTTCAAATAATGGAATTTCAGTTGCTGTTATATGCAACATACAATATGTTAATGGTTTGTTTAGAATATTTATGGTAATTGAACTAAGTGTGTTAGAAATTCTATGTTTGTCTCTTGTCTACATAAAAAAACAGTTTTATGCTAAAGAAATTTACATGGTAACAGAACATTCAGTTACCCAGAAATAGACAGAGTTGACTGTGAATGAACACTCCTTTTTCCGAAGAAATTCGATTAAAATAAGAAATAGCTTTTTGTCTGGAAAAAAAAAAAAACAGTCCAGATAATAGCTTGTTACATTCAAGTAGAAGTAAAGTATCCATTGGATTGAATTAAATCTTCCATCACTTTGTATTTATTTCAGTCATTGAGTTAAAAATAGAAAAATTGGAGTAAATTAAAATAAGCATATTTAATTAGAAAATGGATTCTGTTTAAAAATTAACATCCTCATAATTTTTTATGAAACAGGTGAAATTCATATTCTCTTATAAATCAACTCTGAAAGACAGAAAGACAATAAAATCTTCTTTTGTGAAAGTAAATTTTGTTAAATCAAAAATGAACTTTAGGCTATTATAAAATTCATGAATATTAATTCTCTGACAAACGATTCTTATCTACTTTCAATATTCAAGTATTTGTTTCAATTGTATATTCTTAATTTTATGTAGTCTAAAATATTTCTAAAGTCTTCTAAATTGTAGTTTCATTTGAGGAACAAGACTTAGCATTGATGGACATTTAAAGAATCTTTACCAAGGAAGTGAAGTTTTTTTTTCTATTTTAATGTACATATTAATCCATTTTATGTTAAATTATAGTGCTTGGGTATTATCCCGTAAATTTTAGGGATGGTCAAAAAATCTTGCACTGATGCAGGTAATGTGTTACATGTTCTATTTGTAAAATTTCTTACACCTTTTATGAATTGGTTAAAAATAAAACATTTTCTTATTCAGAAGTTTTTATTGTATATAAATAGCTTGTCTGTTAAGTGTTCACTTGGTATTGATGGGGATATCTTCAGTATATATGTTTCTTTTATTGGTTGATGAATGAAACTCTGTGGCCAATGAGGTGGGAAGTACAGGCAGGGTTGGAGACAAGGAGAATTCTGGGAAGCATAGGCATACAGGAGACACCAAGTGAGACTTGGGAGGTATGATGCACTGGACCCTTCTCTGGTAAGATTAGACTACGTGAAAATGCCTAGATTAATAGAAATGGGTAAATAATTAAGACAGATTAAGCCTATAACAAGCCCTAGTTTTTGTCCAATAATTTCATAATTAATATAGATTCTGTGTGTTTATTTGAAGCTGCAACAGCTGTGGAACCTCATGTTATCATAATGAACTGATTTTACAGAATATGTAATTCAGGTAGAGAATATAGTATCATCTACGCTATACTAACTCTAAAGAATTACAAGCACAGTATACAGAGAAGTTTGAAATAATTAATTGGAGAAAGTTATTAACCATATGCCTGCTTTAAAAAGTGAGAATTTACAATTTAATTACTGTATTAATTCTCTGATTACAAAATTATAAATTTATATATTTATATTAGATTTTGTGTATTTAATTCTGAATGTTTGAATGAAAAATATAAAATTGTGCTCAATGAATGAAGGCATCATCAAAATCTTCTGTATTTATAGTTAAGTTTCAATGTTTTTCTGACAAATTTTGTTTGGTTTAGATAATCATAATATATTTAAAAAATGAGATAAATTGTATGACTAAAGTTCATTTAAAGCAAATTCTCAGTATTTTTTCAAAAAAAAAATTTATGTTATACCTATTTTTATTTTATTAAATGTCTTCATTTTAACATTATACTTAAATCTTAGAAAGCAAACAATTCAAAACTGCATCTACAGAGTTTTCTTGCACATAGACTTCTGTGATTTCTAAAGTTACTTTCTTGCTTAGTTATATGTCTTGATTATATTATACCATAGTTTTAACCGATGATGGGAAATGTCCTTCTGTATAAAGGTTCTCTTCTTGTTCGATGAATAAAACACTGTTTGTCCAATAACCAGGCAGGAAGGATGGGTGGGGCAACCTACTAATAGCCATAAAATAATCTATACTAGGCTGTTTTGAGATTTCCTTTGTGAATTAAATTAATCAAAGTCTGTTCAATTTAGCCTCAAACTGAACGTTAGGAAAGGGCAGGTAAGATCCACCAAAATATCAAAAGAATAATCTCTCATCTACATATAAAAGTACTCAATTTTGAAATCTCCCGAGTTAGTCCCCTTTATTAAAGAAAAATCTTCAGCACCACTGACCACTATGTTCCTACTAATATGGCCCATTATTCAGTACTTTAAACATTTCACTCTTTCCCTAACCAAATGTCAAAATCCAAATTTCTACAAACAAAAGTGTGGTAATGCCTCTCATAGCAACACACTAGCCTGTTTTACCACACTCTGTCTTAGGGTTTCTATTGCTGTGAAGAAAAAGCATGGCTATGGCAATTCTCAAAAAGGAAAATATATAGTATGATGACTTATATTTCAGAGATCAGTACATTAGAGTCATGGTGGGACATGGTAGAGTACAAGCAGACATGATACTGAAGAAAGAGGTGAGAATTTTATGACTTTATCCTGCAGGCAATAGGAAGAAAACTGAGACAGTAGGCATATTGTGAATATAGGAGGCCTCATCAACATCCCCACAGAGACACATTACTTCCAACAAGACCACACCCATACCAACAAAGACATTGCTCATATTAGTGTTACTCCCAATTTTCTTATGGGAGCCAATTACATTCAAACTACCATGAATACATAGGTTATTTTATTTACATAAACATTTCATTGGAAAATAACAATACACATTATTTTTTATTTTTACTTTTTTTTTGGGACAGAGGCAGGCAACAGATGACAAAAGAAGATGAGTAAATAATGATAAATGAGTAAATTAAGAAAAATACAACCTCTGGAAATGATTTAAGTAATAGCTAGATCATAATAATTCATACATTGAAAGCTATAAGCTACATGTATAAGCCAAGTTTATATAACACAAGAGAATAAGATAAAGAAAACATGAAAGAAAAATTAAGAAGCATGGGTAACAGAAAGAAAAATAATAGCATTACTGTAAATTAATTTTGTATCCATATATTGTTATGATATTAATTATTATGTAATATATTAATTTTAATTATGATCAAAATTTTGTAAATTAAATTAAAGATACACATTTTTATAAGTACACTTATATTGTAATCTATCTAAGTATTACATCACAGTGTTGAATAATACATTATTTTGGCTTAGTCTATGAAGTAGTTTTGGGATGACTTTAGTATTTGACGTAGTAGATTTTGAAAGAAGCAGTTTGTTCTCTTGCAATGGAGGGGCAATATCTATTCCTTTAAAGACCTGACTAGAATTTAAAAGGAGGAAACTTCTGTGTACTTAACTGTTTCACTAGAGCACTGGTCATTTCTTGCCACTTGGATAAGACTTAGACCATGTTGCTGCCTATTCTCATATATTTCCTGTATCCCATGTATTTGAAGTCAAATACAAGACACCATGCACATGTTTATTGGGCTTGTGCTACGTGTATGTGTGTGTGCATATGTATAATATATATATATGTATATATATATATATATATATATATATATATATGTAATAAGTACAAGAGATTGTAAGAATGCCACATAAATCAATAAGAAACTACTTTGGATAACAATTTGACAGTTATTTTATATTTGTTTGGAATCAGTACTCTCTTGATATTATCCTCCATTCATGCAATTCAATCTTCAGATTTGGTTTTCTTATTTAATTTATCTAAATATCAGAGTCCTCTAAATGGTCACCAATGCTTGAAGTAAGTGACACTCAGAAAAATGGGATGTCTTCCAGTTTGTGTCTCTTTTAAAAGTAGCCTGTATACTTTATCAAACATATTATTGTTTATTTTCATTATGGAAGAATTATGCATTTATTGATTATCATGGATTATTGTCATATGTTTTTGTTTCTGCATATGGTTGGATGTTAATTGTGTGTGCCTGGAATTTTTCCAGTCTCACTCAAAGCCACCTAAGGTCCTTTACCATGGCTAACATCATTGATTACTCATTAACTCACTCAATAATTCTTTTACTATTGATTTCTTAGTAACACACAAGGAACTGACCTTATCAAATCTGGTTATTTAATATTGGAGCTAAGTCACAGCTCAATTGACTTGATGATTTCCATATTATATAATCAAAGAGTGTCTGTATTCACTAGTGCTTTGGCCTCAATAAGGCCTAACAAATTTGGCTTGGGTTGTATAGTTAGAAACTGCCATTAGCTTGTTGCAATGTTAAATGAGCATTACTAAAAGAGCCATTTGGAGACTGTCTATTTAATCAACTGTGTTACTTACACTGGAGAACATTTATTATCCTTTTCTGTCCAGACACCTTGTTGTAACGTGATGAAACTGAGAAATGCTCAACTCAAATATGTATGAAATTCAATGCACAAATTCACATCCACAGTTTTAAATTTACATAACCAATTACTCTCTAAAATATGAAGTGGGAATTCAAAGAAGTAATTTGTATAATTATAAAAAGAAGTTTTTTTGTTTTTGCTTTTGCTTTTTTTTTTTTTGTTTCATTATTAGCTACTATTGTTCATCTCTGAGAAAACATACCTGAAACATACCTGTACCAAATTTACAAATAAAACTCCAGTTAAGTTAAGCAATATATGAAAACCTCAAGCCTAACTGAGGTTTCAGTTACCAGAAATTCCTTAGGAGGTATTAAAAAAAAAAAAAGGAAGAATGTTTTATATTTAAAATTTCTTTTCTTAAAATTACCAAAAATTTTGTAAAATTCTGAGTTTACACAAAATTGTATTGGTAGATATACTGTCACATATTTAACTATACTTACAACAATCACTGTCCATAGTGTTAAGATAACTAAAAAAAAAAAAAAAGAAAAGAAAAAAGAAAAAAACTTGCATAATCTATCTTAATCTTTTCTGTTATCCAGTCATCCTTGCATAGTTTCTCAAACCATATTTTCTTTTAGTTTGCCTCTATATCCTCTATGTCTGTGGGTCTATTTATCTATATCTATCATCTATCTTTCTATCTATCAACTATCTGTAATGTATCTTCTGTTTATTTACCCATTTGTATACTTATGCACAGCTCCATATGGATTTATATTTCTACAACATATATGAATTTTCTTAAAGGCACACATGTCTTTTAGTGTAAATTTTCTGTAACATTGTTGAACAGACTCTGGCTCTCTGTTTTCCAAATATTCCCTAAATACTATGGCTCGGTAGTCGATTTTCATGTTAGCAACCTCTTCTGCTGTCGACTATATAAAATCATTATAATAAACATTAGTTATTCTTTTTACTTTATAAATATACCAGAACTAATTCATAAATGATACTAAAATAATATCATGAATAGCCTTTAGAAATAAGTAAAGCACAGGAGATCATGTCCCTTTCCCCTCCTGTAAGGGACTTATATGAATCCTCCTTGTATCATAGTTTCTCTGGCGGACAGAATTATAGCCTGGTGATCCTTTGCTCTATGTCTAAAATCCATATATGAGTGATTACATACCATGTTCCTCTTTTTGTGACTGGGTTACCTCATTCAGGATGGTTTCTTCAAGTTCCATCTATTTGCCTGCAAATTTCAAGATGCCATTGTTCCCCCACCCCACCCCCAGAGAGTAAAGTTCCATTGTGTACCAATCTTCTTTATCCATTCTTCAATTGAGGGGCATCTAGTTTGCTTCCAGGTTCTTGCTATTTCAAATAATGCTGCTATGAACATAGTTGAGCACATGTCTTTGTTGCATTGATGTAGATCATTTGGGTAAATGCCTAAGAGGTGGATTTCTAGGTCCTGTAGTAGACTGATTTCCATTTTCCTGAGGAACCACCATACTGATCTCCAAAATGGCTGTACGAGTTTGCACTCCCACCAGTAGTGGAGGAGTATTCCACTTTCTCCACATCCTCTCCAGCATAAGTTGTCATTGGTGTTTCTAATTTTAGCCATTCTGGCAGGAGTAAGATAGTATCTCAAACTTGTTTTGATTTGCATTTTCCTGAAATCTAAGGATATTGAGCATTTAAGTGTTTTCCAGCCTTTTTGATTATCTCTATTGAGAGTTCTCTATACAGTTCTGTATCATTTTTAATAGGGTTATTTGGTCTCTTTTTGGCTAGATTCTTGAGTTCTTGTATATTTTGGAGATGAACCATCTGTCTGATGTAGGACTGGTGAAGATCTTTTCCCAAGCTATGGCCTGCTGTTTGGTCTTGCTAACAATGTCCTTTGCTTTTCAGAAGCTTCTCATTTTGAGTAGGTCCCATTTATTAATTTTCAATCTCAGTGATTGTGCTACTGGAATTATGTTCAGGAACTGGTTTTCTGTACCAGTTTGTTCAAGGGTACCTCCCACTTTCTCTTCTAAGAGCTTCAGTGTGGCTGGTTTGTGTTGAGGTCGTTTGTCCATTTGGACTTGAGATTTGTGCTTGGTATTAGACATGGGTCTATCTGCAGTCTTCTACACACTATCATCCAGCTGTGCCAGCACCATTTGTTGAAGATGCTTTCCTCCTTCCATTGTATACTTTTTGCTATTGTGTCAAAGATCAGGTGTTCTTAGATGTGGGTTAATATCTGGATTTTGATTCAATTACATTGGTCTACTTGTCTATTTTTGTGTCAATACCAGGCTGTTTTCAGGAATATAGATTTCTTGAGCATATGGGGATTTGGGGGGAGCAATGAGCAGAGAGGAAATTAGGAGGAAGAGAAGGGGAGGAGAGGAAACACATGGGACTAGGAAGAATGAGTCAGGATAGGAATAGACAAGAGGAGAGAGAGAGTGAATACACACACACACACACACAGAGAGAGAGAGAGAGAGAGAGAGAGAGAGAGAGAGACCATAAAAGAGGGAGCCCTTATAAGTTTGAAGAGACAACTGAACCTAGAAAAATTCCCAGAGACCTACAAGACTGACCCCAACTAACAATTTGAGCACCAGTGGAAAAGCTACCATAAATTTCCTTCCCTGATAATGAAATCGATGACTAACTTATCTACCATCTGATGGAAACAGAACAACTAAACACTGAGCTGAACTGGAATCCAGATGCAGAGTGGGAGGACAAGACGTGCACAAATATGTAGAGACAGCTGATCTGAACAAGGAGGAGTAATGGGCCCCGATACTGACAGCTGGGAAGCCAGCATGGGACTTTCTCAGACCCCCTGATCATGGTCTCAGCTAGAAGGCCTGGGCAGTAAGGGACCTCTGACTGTGGATGTTTTCCTGGTGCACAAAAGGACATTGAAGCACATCTCCCATGGAGGGATAAAACTTTATTCTAGAGATAGGAGAGAAGACCTAGTCCCTACTCCAAATGACTTGACACAGTTAGATGACTCCTCCTGGAAGGTATCACCCTACATGTGGAGTGAGTGGGGGTTAGGAGGGGAGGTTGGTTGGGGGCATGAGAGGATGGGAGAGATGGAAATAGGGAGGGAGGGAGAAGGAACTGGGATTAATATGTAAAATTAAAAATATTAAGAGAAGAAAAAATAGGTAAAGCATTTATCTGATAGTTGATCATAAGTAGAGTTTTTTTTTTTTTTGAAAATTGTACTATGATGCATATATGTTTGGAGAAGTAGAAGGAAAATTATGAAAAAATATTAACTAATAAAATTTTCTTTATAAATGTAATATAGTACCCAATCTTTTAGATACCAAGTAGGAATAACCCTTATTTAGCAGGTATATACTAGTATTCTAATATAGTTTAATAGAAGTAGCTCCTGGACAGTTTTAGGAGAACTCTTGGTCAGTTGGAAATTTGAGATTATATGAGCATATTTTATTTAAAATAAATTGAAAGAATAGTTTTTATAAATAAGTTATGATTATATTCCTACCTCTTAGAAAGGAATTTTCTCATGGTTGTATTTAAGAAGGTTTAATAAATTGACTGCATGTTATAGAACTGTGAAAAGTTCCATAAGGGAACAAAGGAAAATATAATGGAATGATGGAGAGAAATTCTGGGAAAGTGAATAATTGAAACATTTTGAGAAGAATAAATGCATGAATTTTTAAAACTATAATTCAGAAAGGAGATTCATATCTTGTGATAATTAATTAAAATGCATGATTATAGAATGCCTTGTGAAACTGAGTAAAGAATAGGATTAAAAATATATTGGATCTGAACAAAAAGAGGTGTAGATATTTTCTCCATGATATTTCTAAAATCATTAACAATACTTCCAGCCTTAAGTAGCAAAATTACAATGAAAATATAAAGTGTTAAATCGGTGAGGGATTTTTTCATTAAAAGTAAAGTGCTAGATAATATTTATAGCCTGAGAAGCAGCATAGTCTCAGGATAATAAAGAAGTGACAATTGAGAGCTAGAAAATAGTGGCCCCCATGCATCACTGGGTGATAAATGCTGTATGAAATAAGATAGCCTTATTAGGACAATATTCTTGGTTAATATCTACTTTTACTTACATACTTCCTTATCCATAGGGAAGAGGCAGAATAGGCCTAGCTGTGATCCTGAAAATTCAAAGCCCAGCCTCAGCAACTCACTTCCTCAAAGACCATAACTCCTAGATTTCTAATTTTTCTCCAGGAGTTTCTCCCCTTGGTGACTCTCCATTCATATATACATACTCTTGTGGGCATATTACATTCATCACCACACGGCACAGCTGGCTCCCAGGGCCATGTAATCATATTATAATGCAAAATGCAATTTGTTCATCTTCTAAAGTCTCCACAGTTCTTCAAACTCAATACTGTTTAAAAGACCAAACTCCAAAGTCTACTCTGAGACACAAGGCAATGTCTTAAGTATAATCAAACTAAAAAAAAAAAAAAAAAAAAAAAAAAAAATGGCTCACATACATCCAACATGCATGCAATGCACAAAATAAACTTTACCATTCCCCAAGTGAGGAAAGGAAGCATCGTGAGGATATACAGAACCAAATTATGAATGTCCTGTTGTATTCAACAGGCAACTTCAATTTTTGCAATTCCATGTCTGATGCTAAAATGATTTTCAGATGGCTCTTCCAATTCAGCTTTGAGAATCACAACACTTTCTCCCTTGGTCTGGTTCCACACATGGTCTGCAATATGTATGGAGAAACAGAAAGGTTTTAAAGTGTCAGTATACAAGAAAGTCTAAATTGAAAGATTCTCACATAGACTTTATTTACATAAAAACCAGAGCAATGGCAATATTAATGTGTGTGTTAATGTTGAAGGTGGAAACTGCACAGGGTATCCTACCCAATTACAAAGAACTGTAGCCAACTAATAAGATTGGAGTGAGGAAGCGTTGATCCCTCTCAGGGATACGTTCTGTTTTGGATGGTCAATGAACACAACTCAGCATTAAAACAATATACACAGAAACAATAAACATGGACTCCGAGGTTGTATCAAACAAACAAACAAAGTAAAAAGCAATGTAAATATGTAAAGTAAAAGATACAAATTTAGAGAAAAGCTCATGATCTCTAGGAAGCATTTGGAGAGGGAACAGGATGATTTTGAGGTGCAGGAACTTCCTGCACCTCACATATGATGAAAATTCAGTTCACCTTTGTCGGCAATTGTTTAAAAAAGCAGTAAAAAAAAGGACCTATAAAATGGTAATTAATACTAAAAATTATGTTTAAGAACACATTTGAATATAAAAGGCATTCAAGAAATATGAAAAGGCATGTAAAGACACAGGTAATCCATTTTTTTTTTTGATGTTGTTTGTTTTTTTGAGACAGGGTTTCTCTATGTTTGGAGCCTGCCATGGAGCTAGGTTTGTAGACAAAACTTGCCGCTGATTTACAATATCATCTTGCCTGTGCCTCCTAAGTGCTGGGATTAAAGGCACTGGCCACCAACACCTAGATAAATGTTATTTTTATTTAGACATTTTCCTGCTATTTGAAGAGTTGCTTAACAACTTGTATTCACTAACTAGACAAATGAGGTAAAGAAAAATAATAATTTATTTTACTAAACTTGATTAAAGCTGTTACTAGAAATAAGTATCTTCAACACAAGAAAACACCTTTATAATAAATATATTAAATATGCATATACCAATTAAAATATCATTTACTGATACTATAGACCTTACTAAAATTTAAGGTATTATTATATAGCAGATATTTCTAAGAGTTCTATAATTTCTTAAAACAGTTTTACAATATGAGATGTGGTTTTATAAACAGTATTATAAATCCATTAATAAAAATATGTGATATTCCCAGGAGATATTACAAATTAACTTTGATTGCCTTCGACATACTTTCATCATCCCAAAGTAAGAACTAGACATATGACAAAAATTATAAATATGGTGATGAATGTGGAACATAAAATAATAATATAATTGGAAATGTATGTAAATTACTATAACATATGTCTTTATGCAGCCTTTTGATTTTGACAAGTCAGTCATATTTCATTGTATTAATATATAGGATATTAACTGTCTTCAGCATCCACAGATTAGGTTTAATCTAAGCTTTCAGCATCATGTTAACTTTCTCACTGCCTTTATTTTATGGCTCAAGACAATCATTTGTGTTAATGACACTTAAATCTTTGTGCATTTAATATTTCAGAGTCTCATAAGTCATAAATTATAAATTGGTAGTAAATGAATGAAGAAAATACAATCCATATTTATTTCAATATACAGGAGAATTATAGCACCAAGATTCATATATATGTATGCATGCATTATTTGTATATGTATATGTATATGTATATATGTATATGTATGTATGTGTAATGTGTTTTGAAGTTTCTGAAGTTTTAAAAATACAAAAAACATTATGAAGAAAGTGAGAAATTATAGGATTAATTATTGTATTGTGATACTTTTCTCTCTGTATGCATATAACACAGTATTTTTACTAATGGTTTTGCTGATTGATTTAAACAAACTTTTTCTTTATTCTTTAGAACTGAGAACAGTGCCTTATTTCTGAATAGTTTCTGAATTTCCCTTTTATATTTGAGTTTTTTTTGAAAATATATTAGTAAAATTTTTTCTAAATTTCTCCTGAGATTTTCTAATATTTAATTGTATTTAATTTCTGAATAAAATCTGATTTCAAATATATTGAATATTACCTCTTTACTTCTTCAATAAGTAAGTTTTTAATTTCTTTAAATATCATTAATTACTTTTAATATACCTTCATAAAAAATACTGCTTTTTAATAAACACTTTTGTAGATCTTTTACATATTTATGTTACAATATTCAAAATCTGAAGATTAAAATATTAATCTATTTAACAAAATCAATTAAAATGTTTTATACTCATTCTTTACAGAAAATTAACTAAAGTTCTATCTACTATATTTTTCTAATGTTTGAAAGCTTGGTTAGTCTGTGTCTATGTATTAGCATTTGCTAGAAAAAAATGTGTAATTTTCATGTAACACTATGTCAAAATAGATACACATGAAAATATTAGCTAATTATAATTTACAAATTTGATGATGGTCTCTACCAATTCAAGTAAACAAAATACTACAGGTTTTACATTTCAATAATAACATGTTATTTTATTTTTTTATTATTCTTATCATTATAAACAGAAAGTCCAGGAGTTAAAATGTTCATAATTTCCATGACTAAAATTCCTTGAAATTTACATTTCAATTTAGTATTTACATTCTTAAACTGTATTATACAAAAACATCTTAATAGTTGGACTGGCATGAATTCCTTAGCTATTACTTTCCATATACTAGCTTGATCATAGTATTAACATTTATTCTTAATGAATAAGTACATATGTAATATTTTAAAAGTCTTATTACTTGTACATTTAGATTGTAACTAACTTAACTGTTGTTAAACAACAACAACAACAACAAAACCTGGAAAAATACTAAAAGTCAATGCATAATTTAGGGAAGAATGATTTCAATGGAAAGAGCCTAGTAGATGGGTGTGTGAACATCAATGGAAGTCCAAAGAACACTGAAGAAAAGATGTCAGAAGTGGAAGATTTGAATGGTTTTGAGCAATCTTGTTTAGTGTATTGTTCAACTTTTTCTCACATGATGTGTTGTCCAGAGACTGCATTCGTGCTGAAATCACCAGAATCATGACAAAGATGTTTATGTGATAGTTTGTAGTTAATAATCCTTTCAGCTCTTAAACAACCAGAAGCAGGGACAGCATCCTGAAACAGGAAGACTCCTCACCCTCATGACAAGCACACATTGACTGTGCTTGCCCAGCATAACTCCAAATACCCTTCCTTTCCTCACCAAGATATTCCAGCCCACCCTCTTGACAGAAACCTTCTACCCCATCAGAGAACATTCCAGCTCCATGAAACCAGGGAAGCCAATACCTCAACCCCACTCTACCTGGCCAGCATAACCCCTACTTCCTCTATTGTCCTTGTTACCTTATCCTGTTCTACACCTCTGGGAAAAACCTCTTACTCAACTATAGGCCAGGTGAGCATTTTGAACCCACAGGAATTCTGCCCCTCAATTGCACACACTTACCCAGAATAACTCCAAAGGCCCCTCCTTTTCTAATCATTCTACCCTGGCCCATATTATTAGCAGAATCTTCTATCAAATCACAGAGCAGGCCATCTTCCTGAAAAATTGAGGCCAGACCAGCATCCTGAATCCTATAGGCCAAGCCTATAATCTGAAAACCAAAGGACAGAACAGAGGCCTGAACCCCAAAGACCAGGGCAACTAGCCTGTTCTCTGATGTAATAGAAAGTTACTGCTAGAGGTGTGGGCTGGAATATCTTGTTGAGTAAAGTAAGGGAACTTGGAGTTATGCTGCACAAGCCTGTGTTTGATGTGTACAGTTTTATGAAAATTTGCTCTCAGGCTTTCTGAGCATATATTGATGGGACAACGTCCTCTCCCAAAGTGTAATTTAAATACAGTTTCAACTCTCAGTTCCAGATTTAAATAACTTTTTGAGGTATTCTTGTGACATCACAGTTTCACAAACTGACAAAATTCTGGAATTTTATTTGAAAAATATCAAAGGACTTGCAGGAAAAAAGGAAAAAATTTAAAGAATTTCAGGTCCTTTGTACTTATATGTTGCAGATTGAGACAGACAGTAGCCACCGTTGGGGACTATGGACTCTCTAGTCATAGATTTGTGATAGGCTGTGTACATCTGGCATGAGATTTTTGCTGTAGAACAAGTTTCATGGCATTTTTTAAAGTACAAAAAAAAAAAACACTGTATAAAACAAAATAAGTGGCAACATGCATTAATATTTCCTATGAAAACATAAGTATTTAAATATTAAAAAGTAATAGAAACACTAATTCAAGAATGGGAGAAGTACAAATATCTAATTTTTTATATTTTTGTTATTCACTTTAATCAAAATACTTCATGTTTTCCACATCAAAATCCCAATATAATTTTTAGACAAGTAAACAAGAATGTAATTAATATGAAAAATAAAATAGGGAAATAGATTTTTTAAATACAACACAAAGATGGATTTAACTATGAGTTTTTTTTTTTGAGCAAATATTAAAGTGTTGGAACATGGAGAATAAATGTTACTGCCCTATAAGAAAACAATTCATTGCTTTCTGTTACATGGTTACATGCTTTTTGATGCAATCAGTATTTTGGTTCAGCATCATACAAAAATTAAGTCACAAAAATTAATTAAAGAGTAGATATGACTATAGTATTTTTAAAGATATGCAAATTTTTAGGAAAATCTAAAAAATCAGAAGTAGAACCATCCATAATATTTTAGTAATAGTATGGCTTTCACAGTAAATTATGAGTTTTAATTAATAAAAGTAGAATAAATATTAAACTTGAAGATAAATAAAACATATTCCCAAGAAACATATACTATATTTATTTTGAAGATCTGTACATTCTCTTACACATGGAAAATCAATACATACATACATGTGTCTCTGCATGTACATATATAAAACATATATACAGCTAAAGTTATTATATTATTTTTTGCCTTTGATATGATATATAATACAACTAAAGTTTGTGATCTCTGTGTTGACAGGATTTGAAATGTCACCTGGAAAAGCAACAGGTGAAGAAAGTGATAGAAGTTAGAGACTGTGGATATATCAATTTATAAAAAGCCCTCAGGCAGTCAATGATCAAAGGAACAGATAGAAAAGCTCAAACTTGAAATTCTGCAAGCTGCTGGCTTTCTTCCTTTAATGCTTCAGTAGAATAATCACCACCTCATGTTAGGGAATAAACTTTACTACCTCATATGGAATGTTGTAAGAGCTGTGCTAAGATGGCCAAATATGAACAAGCATGCATTTTAAGAAGGTAAAATTACTATATTATAGAATTTGGAAATCACACACATTGAATTAATGTGTATAGCTCCCACAAATTTACTTTGGAAGAGTGAAATAAATTTTACCATATTCAGAGTTTTACTTGTCAAACAACTGTTCATGCTTAGCATTTACTTACAATCAATGTTGCATATGTCGTGTTGACTCTCAATTTATAGAGTCTGCTTAATTTTACAATTCAATAATTCAGATTAGGAACCAACTTTTTCATGTATTCTTCCTCTTATCCCTGTTAATTTCCTAGTAAGTGACTTTTATTTTTTATTAGGTAATCAATTATTAATGCTTTGCATACTGGAATCCTATCATCAACAATAAATTTTAAATAATGTTATGGAATAGTTTATGTTTTAGATAAAATTGTAAGTGATTTCAGCCAATTAAAGAGACATTTCATAAAACACAGGGATTCTCTCTCATCTTTTTAAAAGAATATTTCCCCAAGCCATAATTTGAAATATAAGAATTTTCAGAAAATACTACATGAAGCTCATTAAAAAGAGACTGAAATATCTAAGAATAATTATTGCTGTATCAATTTAATCCGTAAAGAAATTAAAGATTAGCCATTTCTTATATGCAATATAAATGTTACAGTGTAAACCTAAAACAAAACAAAACAATCAATGGGCTTTCTAGGCTTGCGAAATAGATATTTTGGTAAGTTACTTTTGTAATAATAACAGTGACTTGAATTTGATCACTATAATCTCTATAAAAAAACAAAAGTTGTTATGATCATTTTTCCTCCAGCCTGGTCCCAGAGCCTCGTCATTCCCAAAATAACACACAGACACATTGCATTAATTATGAAACTGTTGGTTTGTTAGTAGTAATTCTTATTAGCTAGCTTTGTCTTTATTAGTAACCCATAGTCACTAACATATGTATTTCTACATGGTCTTATCTTACTGAGAAGTCAGACTCATGTTCTCTCTTCCTTAGATCACATTGTGATTCTCCGACTATTCCCAGAATTCTCCACCTCTCCTTGTCCCACATCTCTTGTTTTCCTATAGGCCAACAGAGCTTTATTTACTAACCAATAAGATAAGCATATTTACAGAATGACATCTCCCATTATGGTAGGCTCACTAATCCCAGAAATGTGTAGCTACATAAATGTTTTGTGGCCAGCCTACCCTATTCTTAAATCCCAAAATCACAGGGAGAGATGCTATATAAAGAACAGAGCAGAAAGCACATGTGTTACCACAGTGAAAACACGTATACAAACACATAAACCAGAGGTGATATTTTGTTTGTGCTCTAACAAATAAAGCTTACCTGAAGATCGGAGTGTGGAGCTAGCCACCAGATAACCATAGAGGTCTCGAGGACTGTGCAAAAGATAGGAAGTAATACTATAGAGAGCACAGTCAGGAGCTCAGTTCATTTTCAGGTGAAAACTAGACGAGCAAAATGTTGGCTGTGGCGCCTGCCTTTCTGATCTTTCACCATTTACCCTGATCCCTCTCTCTCTCTCTCTCTCTCTCTCTCTCTCTCTCTCTCTCTCTCTCTCTCTCTCTCTCTCTCTCTCTCCCTCCCTCTCTCTGAGTTTTTATTACTGATACCAATTATAACTTCTAACTTCGGTGCCCAACATTAGGGCACAAATTCACAAAAACTCCTTGCCTGTGGCTTTACAATCACTGGCACATGATAGAGCTCATGTGAGGGTCTCACCCTGGAGTCACCATTCTGTCTGCTAGGTTTTCTTTTCTTTTTTATCCCCTAAACCTCTGAGAGTTTTAGATTTTCCTGTTTCAATCTCTCTACAATAGGCTCCAGCTGCCACCCAAACTCCAGAAACACCTGGGCTCCAAACACCCCAGAACTTATCTATACTAGAAGGGCTGGCTCAGCCTTCAGGCTGCTCCCACCACATTTCTTCTACACAATCTCATGTGCATTTTGCAGACAGCTGGCTCCCTCCCTCCCATAGGTTCAAACTTCCTTTAGATACCCTCTCTTCAGGCTGCAACCCTCAGTTCACATCTACACACAAGCAGCCACAGCTCTCCTCAGCAAGGCTGTTTTCTGCCTGTGTTCTCTACTCAGATGTGCTTGGGCCAAAATAGAAGTAGGAAAGAATATTGAGTGGTTTCATAAAGTTATACAGGGCTCAAAAGAAACCCTCACTAGTTTCTTACAAAGCTTGACTTCAGCAGTTATAGAATGATACCAAATTCAGAAGATGGTAAAATAATAATAAAATCTCTGATTTTTGAAATTGCTAACGCATAATGCAAATGGTTAATTAGGCTATTAAAGGCAAGACCAGCACACTTGGATGAATGGATCTGGGATACAGCCAGTATTGTATGTCAAGAACATGATGATGCACGGATAGAAGAGGTGGTTTCCAGAAGAAAAATCAAAATGTCAAATGTTTCAATGGTTCTAAACAAGTCACAAAAACAGGGATTAAAACAGGGTATGCCTACCAACAATGTGTTTTTGTTTGTTTGTTTGCTTGTTTGTTTCTAAGTATATTTCAAACAGAACACTCCTCCTTTCGGGATTATATGTGGAAAAGGGAGGCATTTACCGAATTTAAATCAACATGGGAAAGTCAAGGTAATTCTTTGCAGTTGGGCAATACCTTCAAGGGCCTCCAGGGTCAAGCTTAAAGGAGGATGCAAGCATATCTCTGGGAAGTGGAAGTACATTATATTTAGCAATGTAGACAATGGGAAGTTTGGTTGGGAACAGTAAATACTATCTGAGGACATTCTAAAGAGAGACACTGTGTCCCTTTCTATGGTCTAAGACTATGAACAATGTACCCCCAAGAAATTGGTATTAACATGTGAGTCTCACATTGGGAAGAAAGGAAAAGTCAAAAGCCTGTGCTAGCCAGAGAGGAAACTTACATCCTGGAAAAAGATTTCCCACAGTTATGAAAACTTGGCAGATCACCTTGTAGCTGTGGCAACAAAGGATCAATGATCAGTGTGCCTATACCTAAATGTGGGTGTTTTATAATTTATACTTCTTCCCTAAACCTAAGGTAATGATACAAAAATTGGACATAGAGTGTCAATTGCCCTCTTGTTTCTTTTCTTGGTAATGTGACTACATCCAATAAATATAGTTTCTGATTTTCATGAATGCTTATCTATGTAATTATTCTCATAAGGGTAGGTGACTAAACCTACTGTGTTATGGTAGCCAGGACCAAAGTTGTGCCTTCAACAATTTCCAATTTTGTGGTGAAACTCTCAACAATTATAGTATGAATTAAAGTTAGATAATATAACGTAAAATTCGAGAATATAACAAAAGTAGCATTTTAAATATTTCTCATTTATGCACAGATATAAAGAGATACATTAGGTTTCATGTAACCATAAAGGACTATAGTAGATTTAGGCAGATTTTATAGGCTTTTATCAACATTGATTTGTAAGATCTGACTCTATCAGAAAAAAAAAATGTGCATGGGTCCTTGTTCTAGTCAGAATACCAATCAGATAGGAATTAAATGTTCACATCTCTCTAGTTTTAACAGAATTTTTAGTAATTCTTAACTAAGTTCATCACTACTAAACATAGATTTTCCTAGGAAAAGTTAAAATATTAATCAGCATTAAAAATAGATAAATTAAAAAAAAACAACATAGTCTCTTAAACATTTTTTTAGGTTTTAAGCATGTCATATTTCAAAGCACTTTTAAATACAGGGTGAATTTGAAAATTTCCAGAACTGTGTATCAGTGTGTGAAATCTGTTCTTATATTTTGTTTTCTCATGTTACTTGAGGTTATGGCACATTCCTGAAGTTTTAAAGTGGCATTAGTGTGATTGATTGTTGGAGAATGGATTATCTTTTAACAAAATTATCATTATAGGATACTTTTTGTTCTTCCTGGTCCATTTTTATTCTGAGAGTGGAAGTTACTGTTGTGATGCAGCAGGGAAAGAAACTCCCTTTGGACAATTAATGGACATCTGCATTTTAATTATGTACCACATAATTTGATAGCAACAAGATCTAAGAAATTTATTCATGGTCTGAATTGATGATGTATACTTACCAAATGACAAATGCTTTGGGAATATATATAAAGAAATATATCTCTTGGAATATATATATATATATATATATATATATATATATATATAATCACAAATATACAATAGATATCAGAACTAAATGAAAGTAGTTAGCCTACTGTATCATTTTATTTTGCAATATAACTATGTCAAGATACTCTTCAAAATTTAATCACACATAGAATTTTGCTTGAGTGGAATAGATATATAATTTGTGTTGTGTTATTATTCCTTTAAATAGTCATATATAATGTTTAAACACCATTCTAACAAATTGTGTGCTATAAAAAAAGAAATACATTGACAAACCGAATAGAAATTTGGGAATGATAATTTCACTTCATTTGGTTTCTTAAGGATAGTTATAGCAGCATTATTATTTTGTGAATGCTTTCTTATAGAAAAATCATTATGTATCATTACGAATTTTAGGGAAGTGTCAATTTGTATTTGTGAATAATGAGCAGAAATAATGTTTCCAGATATAATCTAAAATATTTAACCTATGAATGCTATCAATTTGGACATGAGTAGTGAGAAGTTTGAAGAAACCCAAGAAGGTTCTGGCACTTGTGGAATAGAGACCAAAAGGAATTTCCATGACTTTTTCCAAAACTTTGAATGATATTTTTTTCATAATAAATTTTAATTACAAATTAGTTGCATCTCTGCTTCATGGGCACTGATGATAATACTAGCAATGTAAAATAGTTAAGTCCAATTTGGCTGCCTTTTTGCATTAAAAAATCCCTTTGGTAGTTTACAAATGTCTCAAAAACTAATTTTATCATCTGTATTCAGACTGTAAAGTTTTAGACCATTATTCAGGAATATTACACTACACTGTCTTCACAGTAATCTAAAACTTATTTTATTTTGGGCCCAGGTTCCTGTACTACTTTTGTTTTTATTCTAAACTGTATTTTTGTATGTCTTCATCTTTTTTGTCCTATTCCAGAAAATGTAGTGGATTGCTTATGCTTTCTCACTTCAACTGATTTTTATTTTTTCAGTTTTACTGGGTTATCATTGATAAGTGAAATATATAAGGCATGCTGGTTGTTTTTTTTTCAATGTACACTCACATTCTAGAAGTCTCATTACTATTAAATAAGCTAATTCCCTAATCCATTATACCCCTCAGGACTTCTTTCCTACAAGTATCCTTTCAAGTATATGGATATTTGTCAATTGTCCCTTTAATATTGATTCAACTCAATTCCAGTCATTACAATTAATAGCATACAAATATTATTCCTACTTATGATACACCAGAAATTACCATATTTACATGTCCAATTTTGAAGATTCAATAGCACATTCTTTCAACTGGCGTAAAATTTAAAAACTAATTCATTGGTGAGAGCACTGTAGTTTTGGCAGTACTGTATACCAGCTGATACTTGCAACAAAACATTTCAGTAAAATACAAACTTTTAGTAAACTACCCTTTAGAAAATGAGTTTATGCTTCATGTAATTATCTTAGAACCAAATAGAATGTGTGTCAATGATGGAAAGCACAAGACACTTGACTGGATGACTGAATATTTTCAAGGTTGTTGTTAATTATGAAATTATAACGCAAATAATATGCACAAATCATACTAATAATTTGTACCTGTAAATTATTTATATATTAGTAACTTTCAATATCTAAAATACTATACTTGATTTTTCTCCATGTCTTTCTAGATCATCATTTTCAGAGGAAAAATGCATTTCAATCTCATGGTTTCCTGAGCCTCAGTTTATTATCTTTGGAAAACTTACTTAGCTCTAACATTTACCATACTTTTTCATGTCTTGTATGGGAGAATTAGAAGCAGTTCAGACTTTATATATTTGACTGATAAAGTTGTTAAAGTACGTGGGTTATTGGAAAAGGGTTTATATACTTATGAAATATATGGTAAACATTAAAACTAAATGAATGAGTTCCTGGAGGTGAGTACAAGTATAAAGCCTTTTGTATTGGGAAATAATTACTTTAAGATATGTTAGTAGGACATAATTGTCTCTAGTGGAGAATTCTTGAAATCCACATGGTAGGAGAAGGGGTCAAATGAATGGAACATTAATAATTCAGCAAAATGTCTTAAAATGGCTAGATCTGAATTGTGATAATCAAAAGGCTCCTAACAATTCTGTTCTACTCATTACCCTAAAGAAAAGCTGGAGAGAAATAGTCCATGCTGATACATGTGATGTGACAGAATTAATATCAGCTTTAAAGCTAATGAACAATGTGGTAATAAATTCTATATGTATATCTGACTCTAATAAACAAGAAAATGCAATTTAAATACGTAATTATTATCATAGCTGTTCACATAATTGTGTTAGAATTTTTATGAGCATGTGTTCTGCCATGGGCAAATTTTATTTAGATTAAAATAGACTTTTTTTATTTATTAGCCATAAATGTCCATAAAGAAAATTTTAAAAGTAAAAATTGTTCTCTTACTTTCCTGGAAAAATCTATAAAGAAAAGAATTCTAATTAGTGTTTACTGCAAAGATTTTTTTCTAGCAAAGTCAAGCTTTCTTAAAAATTAAATTTTCTTTAAATTGGACATTAATGGCTACATTTTTTACAATGAATATATATATATATATATATATACAAATATATATATATATACATATATATATATATATATGTAAGTTTTCTTGTGTATTTTCTCTGTCTTATACATAAGGTTATATATCAAACAACCCTCATGTTATAAGGATTTCTTAAACTATATTATAGTAGAATAATATAATTACTAATATCTCCCTACAACTATAAGTAGCACATATTTATATTTCACATTTTTATGCAATGGTATGTCAAATCTCTTTCTGATCTTCCAGGACAAACTAATGCAGAAAAGTGCTTTTATACAGGCATCATGTTTCATATCAGTCCATGGTCTAATACTAGGATTAAAGTATTCTGCCTCCCTTTTAACTATAAACTGCTCAGCAAGTGATAAATCCATTACAATGTACTACTAAGATAAACATTATTAAAAGTTAAATCATAAAGTAATTGACTAATTTTTCAAACTCACATGTTAAGTGTATATCTTCATGACTGTGGTAGTTATCTAGAGTGTAGGAATTCTACGTACTCAATGTAAGTCTAAGTCAGTCTTGAAACCTAAATACCATACCGTGTCCGTGTGTGTGTGTGTGTGTGTGTGTGTGTGTGTGTGTGTGTATGTATTTGTGTGCATGCCTATGTGCTTTTGTGTGTGGGGATAATTACAATAAGAAAAAAGTTAATGAAATTTATATGATTGTTTTAGTTTTCAGAGTATTGTAAATACTATAATTTTGTCTCAGCACAATATAGTACAAACTAGCATTGCCAAAAAATAAATTACATTAGGCTAATATGCTTTTTGAAATATATGGTAACTAATCCAGTTACCATTCATTCCTCTGGCCAGTAAACTCATATAAACATATGAATACTTTGAAAGGCTTTGGATTTTTCCCTAAGTTCAGCAACATTCAACATTGAAACATAATTGTGATATCAGATAATTTTATATGTTCTATTTTTTATTCATTATTCAATATAATCCATTGAAAGTTTAGAGTCTAGATTTTGTCTATATTAATATAATAGCAATTAAACTATGCTATTCTTCTCATTGCATTCATTCAGGCAAAAATTAGAATGTAATGTATTCCTAAAATTCTTCAAAAAGGTTGAAAAGTTTAGTCAATGAACATACACTCAGAAATTCTAAAATTAATGCATATTGAAATTATTATTGTGACTTGGTTATATAAAATAAATAAAAAGAGAAAAAAGAAAGAAATTATTATTGTGACATTCATTGACAATGAGATCTCCACATAGTGTGGCAGTTTTGTTCCTTTCAGACTCTTGTTGTGATCTCCTTACCTAGAATTTGAAAGTTTTTCCATTAAGTAGATTAGACATTATATATAATACATCAGATAAAATGAGAAGTATATGTGTATATGCCTCTTAAATAAATATTTCATTGTAAATCTTTTAAAAAAAGCCCTCAATATTGTTCATGATCTTTATCTTAACATAGAATTCATAGTTGAAGTAATCATATTCACTGCTCACCACAATTCATTGACAGATGCTATATGTCAATCTTAAGATAACTGTGTCCATTCATCAATCTTCAGAAATATATAGATATGACAATCATTGGGCATGTAAACAGATATATGTCTCAAAATGTGTAATGATTTTCCAGGTCTTGGCTTTAGGGTTTTTTTTTTTAATTTTTCAGTGGATTTCAAAACCCTAATATCTGCTATTTATGGCCTCATGCTCACTTCTCCTACCACATTAGGATGGAAGATTATTTTCAATCCTCTCTTCTACCATTACAGCTCACTGACAAGAAGCAGCAATAGTAATTTGATGGTGTCTCAGTGAGTCACTGCACAGACTATTAGTTTTCTGGATTCTGACAATGTACACAAAGTTTTACCCATCCAGTGGATTCTCTCTGTTCTTTTTGCATTTAGACCTCAGATGCGCTGCAAGCTTTGACAAGATAAACTGAAGTATAATCCAAATATCTAAGTGAATCAGAAGAAATAGCACAGCACTGTTTTAAGTCACCTTTGTTGAAAGCCATTTGATTGATAAACACTTTGATATGCATCCTAGATAATTACAATTCTTTATATATTTATATATTTGATTATTCTGTTCATTCTTGTTCAATTTCTAAAATAAACCCTAAGTCATCTTCAACTGAAAACCTATTTTCCAAAATTGCTTACTATTTTCAATGGTCTTTGCCATTTGTCTCATCAAATGAGAAGTAATGACATTCATTCAATCAAAATAAAATTATCAAGAAGAATACACTTATTCCTTTTAAGCATTGAAGCCAACAAACTATATACATATCTTTGCAAAGCAACATACTTTAATATGTACTCACATTAAATTTAATGAATACAACTTTATTCAGGGTACTTCTCTTTACTCAGATTTTAGTTTGAATATGGAACTACTAAAGTAATTGTAGGTATCATATTTTAACATTGTTAGCACTGCATGCAAACTCTGCCTTAGTCCTCAGGACCTTGGATATTCTTAACTTTGTGTAAGGATTTCCAAACGTATATACCAATTTACCAAACAGACAAGTGGATTTTTTATTTGTCTTTCATTTAGCCACTTAATCCATAGAACCTGCTGTATATTCATACAACAACATGCACAATAACTGTTACTTAAGTAAACACAGCACAATGATGGCAACTGAAGTCTTAGGTGGATGTCTGTAGAGTCTCACTTGCAACTCACAGATTTGGATATTAAATTATGAAGTAATTATAACCCAAGTCAGATATGCTTACCTTTTCCTTTTAGTGCATATTTCAGTCAACTCAAGAAACACTGTATCAAAAAACAATCAGTTCTATGCTAATGAAATACAAAAGTGTTTATTTTAACCAGTGAGGAAGTCTGGTGGTCTCAGTAAAACTCTCTTGGTTGTTTAAACTTTCTTGTTTTATGTGATTCATCTAAGTGATGTAATTTTTGCTATTTCAGATCAGTTAAATAATGCTATGGCTTGAGACAAGAGCAGTCCCCACCTGACAGTCTCAGGCTCATCAGAAGTCCACATTTGGCACAGTAATTTGCATCCATGGGATTAGAAATGCCATTTTTGCTTATCCCTGCCCACTCCTTACATGGTATGAGAAAATGGAATGTATCATAATTATAACAATTATAATAATTACTGTAGTTGAATCATGCATGAGTTTAAATGAGAGAAATTAAGATTTAGGAACCTTATTAAATGTTACATGATATAAAAGGAAGAAGTCTAAAGTATAACTTAAGTCCATTTGTTTAAGATTTTTAGACCATGTATATATTACTTGATGCCTTAGAATCTGATATAGTGTATCAGGCCTTGTTAGTGTAGACATATAAACATCTCAAAAGCTCAAGAAAAATGATATTCATAAGGATTTTATATTAGTCCAAAAATGCTGGGGAACTAAAACAGTATTCTGTAATTATTTGTTTCTCATGCACATGCTCTAAGCACAAGCATCCAAATGTGGTAATCACTCACTTTGATATTAGTTATGTGTTACATGCATTTAATTTACTACATAATGAAATTACTTTCAGTGACACAGCCCCATGTGTGGTAGAATATTATTTAAGGCGTGTAACTTTTGTTCATGTTACATTTCTTTAACTCAGTGAAACTAATTCTTTGTCTAAAACACCTGGTGGTGTAGTAAAGAACTGGATGGTCAATAACAAGGCAGGAGCAAGGACAGGCAGAGCTGGCAGACAAAGGATATAAATAGAGCAAGAGAACAAGGAGAGAAGAACTCACATACACAACCACCCAACTAGCCACTGAGCAAGAAGGACAGTAAGATATAGAGAAGTATGAAAGACAAAAGCCATGAGGAAAAGGGATGAAAAGCTAATTTAAGATAAGAAAAGCTGGCTAGAAATGAGTCAAGCTAAGGTTGGACACTCATAATTAAACATAAGCCTCTGTGTGTTAATTACTTGGAAGCAGGGTTGTTCCCCTCTCCACCCCCCCCCCCACATAAGAGACAAAGAGCAAGAGAGCAAAAGCATGGATAATTATGAAAACAAGCATTTTTCCACATGTAAAACAGCCCCTAGATTTCCCAAAGATGATGGTTAAATAGGACCAAGAACTCAAACACTAATAATTCATGAGTAAATATATAGCCTACAACACTTGCTACACTATTTCAATATCAGTGATGTTTTACCAAACAAAATAACCTTATAAAATATAAATTTCTATTAAATATGATGTTCATTTTGTTTGTCTGTTTGTACAATCAACCCTGTCAACAGACATGTGGGTGAGCCAGCCTCAAAGGTGTGAGCATGGGAGTGTTTTCCTCATTTCTTATCTGTCTAGTAGCAACATGGACAAGAGACCCAGCCCCCAACCTATACCAGCTTCAATACTCAGAACAGATCCTGAACTTCACTGCTACATCTCAATCAAGCCCAAGCCTGTTGGTGCATGGGTGGGTGCGTAAGCCAAGAAAAGTAAGTATAGAACTGTCTCCATTAACCTTCTGTCTTCTTGTCGCATGGGTGGGATAGAGCTGTCTTCCTTCCTGTAGACTGCAAAATCTTTTTTTTTTTTTTTTTTTTTTTTTTTTATGAAGAAAATAACATGGATGAGATTTGAGCATGTCTTCTTATAACCATGCTGAAAGTTATTAACAGAATAAATTCTAAGTCAGAAAACCCTAACTTTCCAATAGAAAGTATTTTGTTATACAAAGAAAATTCTTGGAAAAACTCAAAATCTTCCGATCCATATATTGAATAGAGTGCTCTCCAAAGTAGTGAAATCTGATTTTGCTTCTGTTTCCAAGGCACCCTATAGTGCCTCAAGGAAATGAGGTCTCCTGTTACAATCAAACCTTGAATTTTTTTTTCAGTCAGAACTTAGTCAGCAGGTTTCAAGAGAATTTTGTTCTACATAGGTTTTGGGATTGCCCCTAGACTAGCTTAAAAACTCTTAGAAAATGATGTACATTGAAATACTCTATCTGTGTCAGCATCTCAGAGAAACCCAGAGGCAGTGTGAGAATTCAAAAGTATTTACTGCTTGATTTTCAGTATCCATTGAACATAAGTATCCTCACAGGTGAAATTATTTGGTGTTTGGAAAGTGCAAAAGTTTCCATTGTTGCAGAATATTCTTTGGTTAATATTTCAATTAGATCAGTGGTTCTCAACTTGTGTATCACAATCTTTTGTGGGTCACATATCACATATCCGTCATATCAAATATTTACATTACTATTAGTAGCAGTCATGAAATATTAGCTATGAAGCAGCCACAAAATAATAATTATCTTGTTCAGGGTGACCACAACATAAGAAACTGTATTAAAACGTGGCAACATTGGGAAGGTTGTAAACTACTGAATTAGATGATGATCTGTGTGAATTTATGAGTATAGCAGAATATTATTTGAAATGTTTTTTTTTTCCTTTTGCTAGTCATTTTGGTTCTACCCTAGGTCTCTGGGATAACCAGTCTCTAGATACTGTCTATCCAGGCAGTGTAGCATGTGAGAATCCTGTTATGCAATGGGCCTCAAGTTAAAGCAAACATTGATGGATCATACACTCAAGTTCTAAGCCACCACTGGCCCCACACATCTTTCAGGCAGGACAGAGTGTACGTGGAGGTTTTTGTGACTGGCTTGATTGTATCTCAGTCTAGATTATTATCCATATTTCAGATTAAAGAAACATACAATGCTTTATATAAATTTTCATTTAGAAAAACAAAGAAAACCACCATCAGATAAAATTGGTTATTGACAAGTAAATTTTCCTCTGCTTTCTTTTACAGTGCTTAAATAATACCATTATAGATATTTACGTGGGGTAACTGACTTGAATTCAAACAAAGAATGTGATGTGCCTGTCTCAAAGTTTTATCATGTGCAATAACTGTACTTCCCTGGAAAGCACATTATAATTACCAACATGTAGTAGAATGTTTAAAATGAACTCTTTTTCTTAGGCATTGAGGTGGTCTGGAGAAGGACAATAGAAATTTTGGTTACACTAACACTTCAGTTTTCCTCTATCAGCCACTTATTCATCCTAACTCTAGGACAATATGACATTGTAGTCACTGTGTTATGGCCATTGGTTATTATAAAACTGATCATGTATCCAAATTCATTCTAAGCAGATTTTTAAAGGATATTCAAGAAACAATAAATGCTATTTAACTTTTAAAATACTTAATGTAACATTGCCCAACCATAAATAATAGTTAGGTAGTAACAACATGTATGTTCCAAAAGTATTCATGTTGCAGTGTATTTTCATTATAATGTAGTCAATATTTGCTGACTATTGGATATTTAGGGAATCCTGGATGAAAAATCACTTAATATGGTGTAGGTGCTATTTTTTTTCCTTTTTTTTTTTAAATTTAAATTTGAAGCAAGCTTATTTTACATGTCAATCCCAGTTTCCTCTTCCTCCCTTACTCTTCTGCTCCCAACTCCTATCCCATCCCTTTTTTGCTTCCCAGGGAGGGTAAGGCATTCCATGGGGGATTTTTTAAATCGATGTTTCAGTTTGGACAATTCAATTATAAAGGAACAAAAAGCATGTGATAATCTTTCATTTTTGTTCATCATGTATAGGGCCTTTGTCAAAATTCAGTCATGACAGTTTAAAGGCGTCTTTGTGCAATACCGGACTTTCTACTAAATACTACATTGTGGAGGGTTACTTTTCTTGATGATGAATATAGTCAAATACATTTTATATTTAGTAACAAATATAAAGAATATTGTCCATATTCAAAGGAAGCCATAAATGAGCAAACTTTCAAATTTTAAATGTTGCTTTGTAGGTGCTAAATAGTAAAAGAGAACTATCACAACATTCTCTATCTGGAAATAGTATTGTGTCAGTTATATCTTAATATTATGATTTAGTTTTATAAATGCCCAAAGTCAGATAGATTGCAACAATTGAAGAGTTGTGTTCACATTATCAAAAGAAAACATATATATATATATATATATATATATATATATATATATATAAAGCAAATTATGTCACCATGTTCAGTTACATGGTAACATAATTTGCTTTATATATTTTTTTATAATCAAAGTCTATAGGAAACCTGTGTGAAAATGAGAACTATGGTAACTTCCTTGGTTTCTGTAGTAGCAAGAAGGATACTACTTAACTTTCTTGTGGAATCATAGACATTGTAACTCAGAAACATATCAGTGTTACTGATAATTTTTTCCTACAATTATCTACTTTTCAGAGAAATACTATCATATATTAATATTATGTAAGGTCTGAAAATTATTTAGATATGCTGAGCATGGTGGCACATGTCTTAATCCCAGCACTTGGGAGGAAAAATATGAAGATCTCTAAAAGTTAAAGGCAAGCCTGATAGACAAAACAGGTTCCAAGACAACTAGGGCTGTTACAAATTAAAGCTCTGTCTAGAAAAAAATGTTATAAACATAAAAGGTTTTACATTGTATATATAACATTTTAATTTCATTGTTATCTTAGGTTTCTGTTGGCTTGTGAACATGAGTTAATTCTTTCCCTTTGTCTCCTTTTAATCTTAATTAACTGCTTTATGACAAACATTAATAATTGTTTTAGTGTTCTATCCCTTACTACACAGATGACCTTGAATAAATACCTAAATACTTCTGGAACATTTTCCTTGTTCATAAAAATATTCTAATAATGATATGGCTTAGTATATTAAATAATATTCTACTTTCACATGCTCTGTCTGTGGCTGGCAGTTCAAATACAAAAGATATTGACTTTACATATGGAATCTCAACAATATGTTTGCTTCAGCAAAACAGCAAAACAATTCCATTTGGCTTGTCATCCTGGTAGAAGGTTCCACCCCTAGATGAAAAGTTTCGGGAAATAATGACCACTAAGAAAGAAAACTTTCTTCCAAGCAGCTTATGTCATCTAGTATCTTATCAAGTCCACATGAGCCTATCAAGAACACTATGAACAGTACAGTTTTGAAATGGCAAAGCGTCTGAATCTTGACTTTATAGTCTTCTTGCTGAAAATAAACTTCTGGCATCTTTTTCTAAAAAAAAAAAACCTCTTTTATTTCATTCAGAGCTGTAGGTCACCCTCTGTCTTGATAACATTCTGATTACTAGGCAAATTCAACACTTGCTGTCAGATGTTGTTACAATTTTCCCAGTGGATATATCCAGTGACCCTGACAAAGCTGCATCATACCACTCATCCCTTTGATTGCTGTACTGATTTTTATGATTGTTGCCATCTGTTATACAGAAACAACATTAAAAACCAGAAAGAAAACCTTCAGGAAAAAATCCACAAATAATGAAATCACTAGAAATGGAAATATTTCTAATTATGTATCAAATTGACTGCAGCTCTCAGGTTAGTGGTGAATAATATAGACAACTGAGAGTATATAATGATAGAAGTGTATTTTAAACATCTTAAACTTGTGTTAGTGTGACAACTTATGTGGTTATTTCACTCACCTTAAATTATATAAGAAGGTTCTTTGACTTTATTTTTAGAGGGAACATCAAAACAAGAAAAAGAAAGATAATTCTAGAGAGAAATATTTTTGGATTAAAATAATGATACACTATGAATTTGCTTCATATTAATTAAGATATCATTCATATCTTTATAAGTTATAGTTAGTGTTCATGATAGAACAGTGAAACAACACTGTTATTACACATATAATTATTTACCCGAGTCTCTGGGAATAGAGTTATCTTCATTTTAAAGGGCTATGCATATTATAGAAATGAGATTAGTTGAGTCACAATTCTTGAAAATAAGATAAAGAGACAATATTTTTATATTTATTTCTATGCTTAGTTTAGTCCTATGTGTATTAATTATACATTTCTAAAAATATTTTAAGTAAAGTCAAGTGTGAATATATCTAGTCATAGAAAGTTAGTCACTAGCGACATATTTCATGACTAACTCAGTTTTTCTCTTGATTTTTTCATAAGGTTAAATCTAGGTTATGTTAATACTTTCCCTTATTTGTCTTGAATGTGGATAAATGATTTATTAGGAGATCTTAAAATGCACATGGTTGATTTCATATTTTAAAATTTAATGGATAGTATTTTAGATTATTCATCCCTTTTACAGCTTTGAGAAACTATCCAGGGCCTTGTTTGTTTTGTAGTTTTTACAAGGAATCAGCAACCATATTTGTTATAGGTCATTTACCTGATTTGGAAATTATCAAATGTATGTTTCTTTTAATTTAATTTGTTGTCCTTCTTAGTGGTTAAGACATCTGCATCATTTTGTCTTATTTTTCTTTCTATATTAGCATCTTCCACTGGCTAAGAATGCTCAAAGATTTTCATTCTTGGACAAATCTTGGATGGGACATAATGTGCTTTGAAGTTCTGATTTGTAGCTCAATAAATAAAAGACCCAGAGACTAATATTGGGAGTCAAGCTTCATGTTGAAAATCAGAAAACCAAAGCAGCTAGCCATGAGCTTTAACTGCTTTCTCAGATCAGATCAAAGGGACAATCATCAAACTGCTCCCAACTTCACTGCTCCTCAGATTCACTCTAACTGAATGCCAGATCTGAGGCCTGGCTCCTGTCTTATTCACCTCCCTAATGCTGGGATTAAAGGCTTGTGAAACCAGATGCTGAGATCACCTTAGTGTGAGCTATTTCTCTTCAGGACTGCATATGTCTTGGATAGCTCAGTATGGCCTTAAACTAACAGAGAACCATCCACCTCTCCTTGCCAAGTGGTGTGATTAAAAGTGTATACCACTACCATCTAGTTTTATGGGTGCTGGGATTAAAGGTGTATCACCACTGTCTGACTTCTATAGCTTGAGGCCTGCTTTGGTTTCTGAATCCTCAGGAAAGATTTAATAAGTCATAAATAATATATCACCACACTTATTGCTGTCTTAAACTCCAATAAGTTTCAGTCAAATGTGTGAACTGTGATTTTAATTCTATCTCATCATATTTTATGAGAGAATCTCAATGGTAAGTGAACCTTACCTAATGGATTTGTTTACTCTAGTTGTCACCTGAAGAGTACATCTCTTCGACAGCATGCTCATGGGTGTTTGTTGTTATTCTCATCTTACAATCTACTGTAAATTGTTTTTCTACCTCCCACAATAAAAATATTGAAATATTAGGTCTAGTTATGGTGGATTTAGGAAGCAAAGCCTTTAGGACATGGGTAAATAGCAAACATAGAGCTTTATGATTAGTATAGTGTTACTCCTAATGTCCTGGGGATATTTAATTCATGTTCTGTCCTACAAGGAAATAATGGGAAAACAACTATTTCTAAGCCCAGAAGAATATAAAAGTTGTTGATTCCTTTATCTTAAACTCCCTCTTCTAAATCTCTAAAAAGCAAAATATGTTTGTAAGCCAATCAGTCAATGACACTTTGTTATAGCCAGCCAGGCTGATTAACTGTCCTCCATAGCCTGTTTTTCAAGGTCCAGTGTCTTTATTTATTTAATATAGATAGATATTAGCTAGATTTACCATTCTCTTTCACTTAAGACCAAGTAAAAAACTGATTTACAGAAAACTGTAAAATCTAAAAATCTATAAAACATGAATATTATTTGAGAGAGCTTAAAGAATATTTTCTAAAGATGGATACTTGATCTCCTTCAAAACAAAAGGAGATAAACTGGTTTCAAAAAGAAAAAAAAACCATAAAACAAAAAAGAAGTATGAGGCAATGAGAACTTTTGAAATTATTATTTTTAAAAATGAGAACAAAATTATTAATACATATACAAAATTCTGCAAATATTAATAAAAAAGCTAACATTCAAAGAACATTTTTGTAAGAAAGAATGGAGTAGATTTTAATTTGTTTACTAGTAAGTTTGTCAGACACCATAGCTAATTTTATATTTGATTATAGTCAACTTCAGGCTGTTCTTTATAACTTCATTCACATCTTCTATCATATTTTCCTATTATATAAAGTTATATATAAATGGAATGAGACTATTTAGGTAGCCTATCTAAAATATTTCCTATTTATGAATCCACATCTGCTCCTTTACTCCTCTTTAAGTATAATGAAGTAGTTAAATTTTTTAACTACTCCAAAGTCCCCAAATTACTTGTAAAAATGGCAAACAATTCACTTCAGTCCCTTTCAGCCAATATAAAGGCTCTTGTCAGTAAAACCAGTCACTTTCATATTTTTCAATCACCAGGAAATTTTGCTATGATTTATAAAACATCAACTCTCATAGGAACTGAATTGAAATCTGTGGTGGTTTACCTGCATGGGCAACTTGAGGGAATTATGAAACCTTTAGAAGTTCATCTCTGAATTTAGCTCTAAAGATATTTCCTACTATGCTATAATGAAGAGGAAGGAAGCACCTTGAATAAGGGTAGCACCATCCAAGGGATGCCTTCTAGAACATAGTTAAATATTGTGAAAAAAAAGAGACACATGGACATTCTTTTTCTGCTCCTTCAGAAGCACTACTGAAAAAGCATTGCTGGCCACAGTTTTGGCCCCTCCATGTTGAACTGAATGTTTTTGATATGTGATCCAAAATATATCCCTGCTCTTTTCAGTTGTCTTTTGTCAGTTATATGATCATGAAAATGAGAAAAGTTTATAATACAGACTACTATCCTAGTTTTAAACTTTTAAAATATGATGACCATAAAAGAAATCCATCAGTTATATACACTAATCCATTGATGTTTATTGTATATGATGATTTCTATGAGCACTTCTTATAAGTTCAAAGATTTAGAACATTTTCATCATTCCTAAAATTAATTGTGCATTCTTCTGCAATTACTTTTTCTCTTACCACCCACCAATTCAAGATGATATAGTCATTAATCACCATTGTATATAAGTAAATTTTCTTAAAAGTACAAATATATATATATACATATATATATATATATATATATGTATATATATATAATGTCAAATGAGTAATTTATAATTACTTTAAATTTCTTTGATGAATTAATTACTTCTTATGTTTGAGGGTTTGTGTATGTAAATATTTTAGAGTTTCATATTATAATGTAAAAATGTATTAACATAGTATTTTTAGCAGTTATTTAGAATATTTATGCTATACATTTATTAAGAACAAACTGATAATGACTATTTAGGCATAATTTTTTGTAGGCATGATACATTTTATATTTAATACCTATACAAATATATTTATAGATATATGAAAGAATAAATAATTAATTAGTCATGTGATGACATTATATTCAAAAAGTTTGGAAACTGACAAATATTTTCCCAGTAGGTACAGCATTTCACAACCACTTCAAAATATTGGATATTTCTAGATTTCCATTTCTATCAAACTTTGTTATAATTTTTATTTCTTGATCAATAGTTCTTAAACACTTTCCATTTTACTACCCCCAGGATGTTCCACATCCTTCTTATAGGTATAAGATGGTGTCTCAGAATTGTTTTGATTTGCATTTCCCTGATGGTTAAGGATGTTCTGCAATTCTATAAATGTCTTTCAGCCATTTGAGTTTCTTCTTTTGAGAATTCTTTGTCTACATCTATACCCTAATTTTTATTTGAATTATTTGGTGTTTTGTTTCTAATTTCTTGAATTTTTTTATATTATTTAGAGATCAGCTGTCTGTCAGATGTGGAGTTGGTGAAGATCTTTCCCAAACTGTAGGCTGTGATTTTGTCTTATTGACCATGTCCTTTATCTTACAGAAATTTCTCAGTTTCAGGAAATTCTGCTTATTAACTGTTGTTCTTAGTATCTGTGCTACAGGCATTATATTTAGGAAATGATCTCCTGGTCCCATGCATTCAAGATTACTTCCCACTTTCTCTTCTATAATGGTTGACTGTAAATGGATTTATGTTGAAATCTTTGATCCATTTAGATTTGAGTTTTGTACATGGGGAGAGATATGTCTCTACTTGCATCATTCTACATGGGAATGCAATATTAACAGCTACTTTAGAAATAAGTACAGTGGTTTCTCAGAAAATTGGGAATCAATGTACCCTAAGACACATCAGAACTACTCTTGGGCATATACCCAAATGATGCACACTCATACCACAAGGAAAATTGTTCATCTATGCTCATAGCAGCAGTATTTGTCACAACCAGAATCTTGAAATGACCTAGACACCCTTTAACTGAAGAATGGATAGAGAAAATGTGGTACAATTACACGGTGGAGGATACTCAGCAGGAAAAAAAGAAAAAGAAAAAGAAAAAAAGACATCTTGAAATATAGAGGCAAATGGATGTAACTAGGAAACTCCATCATATGTAAGTTAACCAGACACAGAAAGACAAACATGGTATGTGCTCATTCATAAGAAGATATTAGACATAAAGCAAAGGATAACCAGGCTACAATCTACAAACCAGCAAAGTTAGGGAAGAAGGAGCACTCTTAAAGGGACATACACAGAGGGCCCCAGAAAGGGGAAATAGTTAAGAGCTCCTGGGTAAACTGAGAATATCATAGTAGAGCAGGGATAAGAGATGAGAACATAGGGGGTTGAGATGACACATTTGGGGAAGGGAGAGAAATAAAAGAGATATCTTGATAGAGGGAGCCATTATGGGATTAGGGAGAAACCCGGTGCAAGGAAAGTTCCCTGGAATACACAAGGATGACAGGAGCTAAGACTCCTAGCAATAGTGGAGAGGGTGCCTGGAGTAGCCTTCACCTATAATCAGATTAGTGACTACTCTAGTAGTAATCATAAAACCTACCTCCAGGAATTGATGAAAACGGATGCAGTGATCCATAGTCAATCACTGGTCTGAACTCCTGGAGCTAAATTCAAGAGAGGGTAGAGGGTAAAATGAGCAAAGGGGGTCAAAATCATGATTAGGAAAAACATAGACACAGCTGACCTGAAATAGAGGGAACTCATGGACTTTGGACTGACAGCTGGGGTATCTGAACTAGGCTGTCTGAATGTGAGTAACCATTATATGTCTTTGAATTGTTGGCATGGTCCCTGCTAGTCAGTCTAGGACTCATCCTGGGTGCATGAACTGGCTTTTTGGAGCCCATTCCCAATGGATTTGCACCTTGCTCAGGCTTGATACAGGAGGGAGGGGCTTTCTGGGTATGTCAGACTTGTTTATCCCCAAGGGAGACCTTACCTCCTCTGAAGAGTGATGGGGGTGTGGTGGGGGGAGTGTGGGAAGGATGAGAAAAGGGAAGTGAGGCAGAACTGGGGTTTGTATGTAAATTGACAAAAATAAATAACTAAAAAGAAAAAGCAGACAAATCTTTACATTTTTTTTGCAGGCAGAAATATCACTATATGCAATATTTATCTGCATTTTCCTACAGCATAATGGACTGAGAATAATTGTTCTTGATTATTATTAAACATTTTAGAAATGTATCTACATAGTGTTTTACATATGTTTTAGCATTTTAATATCTATTTTAAAAGTCATAAACAATTACAGATGTGTAAGTACATTATTGCCTACCATGAGCTGATGTGATAAATCTATAATGTTGCAATTCAAGGCACAAAAGTTTTTAAATTTTTATGTACCGTTATCTACTTTTTGTTAAGGTGATATATGGATCTAACCAAATCTCATGTATTTGAACTATGAATACCCTCCATTTTTTAGTGTTCCTAGAATTGTAATTTATTTTTGGAATTTTTAGATAATGTGAGTCCAATTCCATTCCTTAATCTGGTTTTCACAATGCACATTATTCAAAACTTATTATTTGTTGATTTATATTGTCATAGTTTAACATCATTGGCCATAATAGGTTCATTTATTATGGCCTCAATAGTATCACAGTGTTGAATATGTTGCTTTTTATGCTTGTCTCAGGTTATCAGAATTGGTGCAAAATTTGCTGAAATTTTAATTCAGCAAATGTGGTTCCTCTATTTTTTAATTTTAATAATGCTTTAGCAGTTTTAATTTCTTCACATTTATTTAATAATATTGAAGTTAAACTCTAGTTTGTTTCATGGACGATTGTCATGATAATGTAAAATATTTTATCAAATCTGTTGGACATTGGGAAGGTAATAGTAAAAACACTAGTGTATCTTATTGTTCTTTTTATACACATGTGATTATTTTAACAATTTTCTTCTTTTTAGCATGTGATTTTCACTTTTGTTACATTGCTATTTTGGGTTGCTATTGATGCAATGGAATACCATGCACAAAAAGCAAGTTGCAGAGGAAAGGGTTTATTTCAAATATACTTCCACCACACTGTTGACCATAGAGGAAAATCAGGAGAGGAACTGAAACAGGGCAGGATCCTGGAGGAAAGAACTGATGCAGAGGCTTTGGCAAGGTGCAGCTTACTTGCTTGCTTCACATGATTTGTCCATCCTGCTTTCTTATAAAACCAGCAGGCAGGAATGTTACCACCCACAATGGACTATCACCACCTCCCCCTGCCCCAAATTCTGGATTCTACTGATCACTAGTAAAGAAAATAACTTGCATCTGGATCTTTGCAAGCATTTTCTTAATTGCGATTCCTTCCTTTATGGTGTAAATGCCTTGTTCTCAAATTGACAAATAAATAAAATAAACAGAACAAACAACGAAACAGACAGCATATCACATTTATTTGAAATTTACTTGATTTTGCTACACTGAATTGATTTTATTTAGATTGCATAGAGCTTGGATTTTGTTACCTGAATACTTAATATTTAGAACCTTTTTTTATTGGATTCTTTAAATTTTGTATATATAAAATTGAATACTATCCTAAAATACACTTTTCAGTTAGATCTTTGTGTATATTTTAAAAACCTTTTCATGTGATTTAACTAATTGTACATCTAGAATTGTCAATAGAATATGGAATTTTCAAGCTTATTCAGTTGCTTAGGTATAATACTTTGTCACTAAGTATTTACCTCTCTGGAAATATTTTCTAATTCATTTTTATGATTCTTTCCCTCGATATAATTGCCTTGTTTCGTTTAGTTTTCTGTTTAAAATTTGTCTCTATTTAGAAGCCATTGTCGGTCATGCCCTTAATTTTAAAACTTGGTTTATCTTAGTCTTTGTTATTGGTGTATATTCAATTTCTTTGAATATTTATTCAAATCTATTTCTCTGAGGCTTTTTATTAAACCAATTTTTTAACTAACACACAAACATTTCTATTTAAAAGTTGGAAAGTAGTATGAACATTAATGTTGTTGAAATAGAGAATTACAGTAATTCCAACTTCACCTCACTAAGAGGTAAACCAGATCAATTTAGTTGAATGTCTTAGGCCTTTGCTCAAAATGTTTTATGGTTTTACTTACTGTAACAATCCAAGTATTTAATATAATTAAATGATGTTAAATTTTGAAGTGTTACACATATCTCCTGATTATTTTAATTTGATAATGCATTTTTTATTTCTTTGACATCTTATTTTTAAAGATTACAGAATTGTGCAAATAATATGCACATAATCTGTAGCATCACAGTTTTGCAAGCCAAACACTATAAATTCTGAAATGACATGATCAAAAACCTTAGGAGGGCTTGAGAAATATACATACAAAAATACCCATTATTTAGACTTAATTCAATTAAACTTAAATAAATGATATAACAATTAATTCTTAAAGTAGTTAAATTAGTAAGTATTCCTGTCATGGTGGTTTATCTACCATAATTCATGCACACTAGAAATTGAAATCCAAACAAACTGATGTACAGAAGTATATTCAATCTCAACAAAAACCACAACAAAAGAGTTTGAGAATTCAATCATGTGTATATCAATGTCTATATTAAACACAGTACCAATTTGTTTCTATTTTCAATTTCTTTCCTTCTCACTCACCAGCAATGCACATAGGCATACATTTTAAGATCCTTTAAAAATGGATTGGTAGATAGATAATATAAAAAATGAAAGCCTCACATGGGAAAAGCTTGATGATTGAAGACCATGTATAAACTACAGAATAAACAATAATTCAAAAGTCCCCAATGTCCTGAATAGTCTATAATATTCCTTGTAACATCTGCTACCATGGTATATCACCTCCATAACACCCACCTTACGATAAGGCATTTAATAAACAGATAAAAATATAAGATATCTATATTTAAAATATGTGATAAGCCCCACAGTAATCTTTAAGAGAAACTGCAGTTGATCATTTCTGTAACTATAACTACTTCACTTTCTTCTTCCTGTGTTATGATGTAAAGAAAGTTAAGTTCATTTTCATGTTTCTAGGTTTGCTTAGAATGTAATGAGTCCTATAATCTCATCTCCATTCCTTTACCTTGCTTTGCACTCTGTAACCAGCACACTTCCTAAGTATTGTACCTATGGATGAAGGTCTTTAAAAAGAAGCATAAAATTCTAATAGCTCATGTTATCTTTAGTCATTTGAAGCAGGGTGGATAGCATGTATATTATGCAGCTACTTGGCAATTTCATGAAATATCATGTAAATAATATTACTTCATGTACAATTATCAATGATATATTATGCCTGGTATTTTATGATGCTGCTAAGTAGACTATGATTCTGAATATTTAAAACAGATAACTCTATATATTTTATTTGAAACAATTAGTTGTTTATACTTTATTTGATAATATTGAGGTTTTTCTGATTAGTGTCTTACACCTTCCAAAATCTCTAGTATTTATAAACTTAATCCTTATGTCAGGTTTTATTAAAAAGTATAACTAAGATGACTGCATACTGAGATTGTGCAAATCAGTGTTATCTTTTTTTTATATAGAAGTCCTTTACCCCAGTAACTTGTCCTTGAACTTAAATTTTGGAGTCAAAGCATTTTTTTTTAATTTATTATTTTACAGATCGATCCCAATCCCCTCTCCCTCCCTCTGTCCTCCCTCCCTCACTTTTACCCTCTCTGCCTTCTCACATGCACTCTAACCACCCTCCCCTCCCATCCCCCAACCCCCATTCCATACATAGAGGAATACCATCCAGTTGGGGTCATGTAGATCTGACAGGTCATGTGAAGTGTGGACTAGGGCTTCTCTCCTGTCTCTTGGTTAAGGCAGTTATCCCTCCATGGGGGATGTGTTCGCAAGGACCTTTTGTGCACCAGGGATGCATCCTGGCTCCACTGTCTGAGGTCCCTTAGACTGCTTAGTCCTTCTGGCTGAGACCCATATTAAGGGGGCCTGAATCAGTCCCATGCTGGCTTCCCAGCTATCAGTCTGGGGGCTGTTAGCTCCTCCTTGTTCAGGTAAGCTGTCTCTATGTGTTCCTGCAGCCTGGTCTTGTCCTCTCCATGTGCATCTGGGTTCTAGTTCGACTCAATGTTTATGTATGGGTGTTTGCTCCTGTTTCCAACAGGTATTAGATGAGGGCTCCATGGATAAGTTAGTTGTTGATCTCACTATCTGGAAAGGGCATTTATGGTAGCTTTTGCACGGAAGCTCAAATTGTAAGTTGGCGGCAGTCTTGTAGTTCTCTAGATCTTTAATTTTGTTCAATTTTATCTTCAAATCAATATTGGCTCCCTCTTTTATGTTCTCTCTCTCTCTCTCTCTCTCTCTCTCTCTCTCTCTCTCTCTCTCTCTCTCTCCTGTCTTATATTCTTAACCAGGCTCAATCTTCCTAGTTGCATGTGTTTTCCTTTCCTCCACCTCGTTTTCTCATACTTCTCTCTCCATTCGCTGCCCCCATACTTCCCCTGTGCTCTGGGGGACAGCTCAGCTGTTAAAGGCTAGGCTCACAACCATAAATATAAGAAATCAGTGTTTTCTAATCTTATATTTGAAATTATTATCTAGTTATTTAATGAATGAATTACTTTTCTTATTACAAATATTTCCTCTCACCTTTCATAAGAGAGATTTAATATCATAGAAATATCATTACTCATAAATACTGGGAATCATATTCTGTAACTAATTCAGATGTTGCGATATACACCAGGCCGGTAAAATTTCTAGATAAATCCAATGTAGCTTGATAATACAATCTTATATCCAAGACAACTTACAAAATTGCAGGAGAAAAAAAATAGATGTACTGCTGTTAGAAAGTACTCAAAGCCTATTATGTCTTGTTTCATATCACAGCACACAGGCTATATGTACTGTCACCTGCCTGCAGGCTGAATTGCACCTAATCTATCAGAAAGATGACACTTTCCAATTTTTAAAATACTCCTGGGAAGCAGACACCAGAAGTTTTCTTAATGTTAACAAAGTAAGAAGGAAAGTAGGAAAAGCTACAATCAGAATATTATTTTTAATACCTATTTTTAACCATATATTAAACCCATAATATTTCTTTCATACAATTTTCTCACATAGAGTTCAAAGAGAAATATCTGATAATAATCAACTCCATATTTGAAAGCAAGTCATTCTCTTTCAATCAAGATTTCTAAATAAAATTAACTGGCAATCAAGATTGAAGCAAATGAGAATCATATGAACGTTAAGTGTGCAAAACTACAATCACAGAATACAACAAGAGGCAAGAGGAGGAAAAAATTGGTCAGAAAACCTTAAAAATGGGATTCATGAATGGCAAGGAAATGAATAAAAGAAGATAGAAAGAGTAGATCTCAAAGGATAGCCAAAAGAATTAATAATATATATTATACATTAAACTAATAAGTACAAAAACAAAGTACATTTTAGGTTTTACAAATGTTTTCTTTAGAAAAGAAAATTTTAAAAAGAGTATGTATAATGTGTGTAATTACCAGTTATATGTGCAGTTGCTGCCATGTAAATATGTACACATTTTATGCCATTCTTTTCTCATTGACCCATCCTCTTAACAATTGCATGTATAGATTAGAACATTAAAACTTCTTTATTACAAGATTACTCTCTTTGTCTATGTTTTCTTACGTGTTTACCCTATAATGTATTTTAATTTAACATTTTTAAATTTCTTCAAAACAAATTTGTTATATTATTTTCTTCTTAGAAAATATCAAGAAAGACAAAATTATTGCTGCTCCAGACACCAAATTGTCTAAGACACTAACTTAATTATTCATTGTCAAGCTGTAAGTAGTCTCAGATCTCTGAAACATTCACCCAAAACACTATGAGAAATAAGTAAATGTAATGACAATATTCATTAATGGAATTGATAGAGACACTCAATTTTAAAGGAAATCCATGTCACAGATAATAAATACGTAGTGCAAATATATGCTTGTCAAAATCACACTCCTAAAGGAACCTCTTTTGGTCTATTGAAAAGTCCCAGAAACAATATGCAAAGGATAACAAATCAATCTTGACAAAATTAAACAAAAACAATTTTAATGAAACTTCATCAGTCTCAGATTATTATTTGTACAGTTTTTATTTTGTGTTCTATTATAGGCAAAATTGCATCTAGTCTGTCCCCAAAATTAATCCTTTCAATTATTCAATTCATTCTATGTAGAAGATAAAACAAGTTATGTTATTATTAAAGAAAAATATTATAAAATTCATTTCCCTTAACTCATCATATATTGGGGCCACAAGAATTTTTAACATTTTATTTCATGTAATTTACTTACTTAGTTTTAGCATAAAGACATGTATGGATCAACTAAAATAATATATTATTTAAAGTTCTGTTATTTTCTACAAGATAAAACATATTTCATTATTTACCCTATGTATCCTAAGTATGATTTGATTAAAAGCATGAAAATCAAGTGTATTAGTGTCATATATTACTTAAAAGAATATCTTATTTAATGTCTGTATTAGTCTGTGTTTTCTTGAGCAACATAAAAAAAGAAAAAGAGAGAGATAAAAAGAGATTAAAATAACTTGAAGGCTATGGTATAGCTGATTCAACAATGAATCATTATAACTTTTGATACCAAGATGCTAGCTATTTCAGCTGTTGCTTAGTATAAGTGAAAATTGAGAGGAAGTGGACTCTAATGCCAGTAAAGGAATAGATTTGTTAGTGATGTAAGAATAATAATGCAAAAACGTCTTTCTTTCATGTTCTTGGCTTCCAGCTGAAGTTGTACCCAGATTGCATGTGGGTTTTCACATCTCAAGACATCTGTACCTTAATTAAAGTTTATCTTTCTATATCAAAGATTAGGATTGAAGGTGTGCCTTCCCACCTCAAAGTTGTGAATTACCACTACAAATTCAGCAAAACTCCCTTACAAGTGTACCCCTCCCTTGTTTGGTTTCCATTATTCCACATGTAAACAAATTGGAAACCAATAATAGCTGTCACAGTCTCCATTGTCCTTATTGAATTTCTCACTTCCAAACCTGTTCTCAATTTAAAAAAAAAAACATCAGCTGTTCGTGAAAACTAGTAACCTTCTAAGATGTTACTATGAATGTTCAGTACATATATCCACAGAGAGGTTAAAATGTAATTTAAAAAAAATCTCACTTTGAAACTTGCATTTCCAAATGAGGGTTTCTATGGTATCTTTAGTATATTAATATTCTAGTAATAGTTATAATAACCAAAATATGGAAACAATATATTATCTGTGTGATAATATATTGCTTATGATTTATTAAAACCACTGGATATCAAATCGCACTAGATTGCTATAGAAGTCAGGTAGTCATGGCACACAACTTTAATCCCAGGATTTAGGAGACAAAGGCAAATGGATCTCTCTGAATTCAGGGGGCACCTGGAGCTATATGATTGAATCAGTCTATAAGAGTAACAGAGCTCATGCCTTTAATCCCATGTAAGACATGAAAGAAGGCTCAGAGCTGGCATTCATTCTCCAGCCACATCGAGAATAGAAAGCCATTTATTCTCCAGTCAATTGAGGATAGGAGGACATTGATTCAAAGAAAACGTGTAGGAGTTAATAAAGAGGAGGCAAAGGAGAAAAAGAAGGAAAGGAATGTCACAAAACTAAAAGTGCCATAGGTTGATTTGAGAGCAAAAATTTCCTTTGGCTTTCACTTGTGTCACTAATTTAATCACAAATGTCCTTATTTTATTAACATAATCATATGTGTGTCTGTAAGTTCGTATGTAAGTGGTATAGAACTGATCCACAGATTATAATCAATTTATGACTAAAATTAATTGACCAAGTGAGAGTTTTGTAGCTATTGCTACCCCTGAAGTTATCCAAATGCTCCATTTGTCATGTTTTCTGAACATATGATTACAGAGCCAAATGTCCTGTCAACTCAGAGTTCAAATTTAAGGAAAAATGTGGCTATCCTGCTCAGGGTAAGTCAATACCAAAAGCACACATAATTTTAATAATACTTTTCTCATATAAATAATAAGTAGTCATCATTTTTAGAATATTTCCCACAGTGGGAATAATAAATTAATGTAACTTTTCACTGTCAACATCCATATAATTGTTTATGAAACCTATTGAAAAGGATATGGAATCGGGGTGGGGTAATGGGAGCAGAGGGTGGTCAGGGTGCATGTGAGGGGGCAGAAAGGGTAAGAGGGAGGGAGGGAGAGGAAACTGGGAATGTCCTGTAAAATAATAAAATAAATTTAAAAAAAGAAAAAAGAAAATGAAACATTTCTTAAATATTTATAAAAATAAATTATTAAAATTGCTAAAAATCTGAACCACAGTTCTAAAGATAAATTATCTTCCATCTAAGCTGTATAATCTTTAAACCCTTAAATATTAAGTCACAACAACCTTTGCAACAATGCGAGACTAAGTTAATTGTAGATAGTCTTCAATAGACTAATACAAATTTAACATTGGGAAAAACTATGGGCTGTCCATCATTTATAACTTCTACGACTTAGAATTTATTATTTCTTTGTCAAAACTTTTGTTGTTATACTTGTTTGTGTGTGTGTGTGTGTGTGTGTGTGCTTTCATGATGTGTGTTGAGGCAAATGTATCATTATCCATGTTGAGGTCACAGAACAATTTAGTGGAATTAATTCCTTTATTCACAACTTTACATGGCTTCTAGGAACCAAAAACTAACAGCCATGCTTCCTGAGCTAGCAGTTTCACCTGCTGAGCTGTCTAATTGGCCCAGGTTCAAGCATTTAATTGGAATTTCATATGCAAAAGTACATTATCTCATGATAATGTGGTTTACTAATTTCTTCAAATCTAAATATATAGACTAATTTGAGTAAAGTATCACAATGAGTATAATGCTACAACAAAATCATTATTAGCAAATATATTTATTTCTAAAAGTACTCCCCTATCAACATCTACTTCTATGCATTATTATTTTTTCTGACAAAAAGCCTAGTAATGAAAATGTATGATCATATTATTTGGTGAAATAGACACATTAAGGATAATAACTTCTTAAAATATATCTCAGTTTCAGTACTGGATAAAAAGTAATAGCTCTTCAGATTTGAAATATCAATATTAAAATCTCAAAATCTCTCTATGTCTCTCTCTCTCTTTCTCTCTCTCTCTCTGTGTGTGTGTGTGTGTGTGTGGTGTGTTTATGTGTGTGTTATTCAAACCATTTACCTAGGAAGAAGAGTATTATGTGGATCAGTATATTTTAACTTGACTCTTGGTCTTAAAAGAAACTTGGAGGTGTTGAAGTAAGATTTTGGTATTCTCTCTCTCTCTCTCTTTCTCTCTCTCTCTCTCTCTCTCTGTCTCTGTCTCTGTCTTTCTCTCTTTATACTGTGGCTTAATGTACTTCTCTTTCCCAGAGGATTAGCTTTATATCATTGATTTGCCACATAAAAAGCACTGCTGGAGTAGTTAAAGCATGAGTGGCACTACAGAAGTTCCCTGGGTGGGTTTTCACTTCCCTCTATAAACAATATGGATATTCAAGGTTTGATCTTGAATGCGTTCTTATTCACTGTTCTTCAGTGGCTGCAGCTGCACTCAGGGAGTCCTTCTTTGTTTATGAGGCCATTTCGCTCTAACAGATGAGAGTTATTGGGAGTTTACTCTCATGGGATTACACACAACTTCACCTAGATGATAGCTAAAGGAACAGATATTTCTTTTATTACACAGAATTTAGGAAAGAAATCAATTTCTTTACATTTTATATGAGTTGTACTACAAATTATAATATTCTGTTTCTCTTTAATTGCTTTATGCTTAAAACAACCCTAAAATTTCAATGAATCTTGCTGTAGAAAGAGGTGATTTCTTCATCACATAGAGCTCTGTTTGTGAGCTACTAGAAGCTCTGATATTGCTCCAGGATATAAATAAGCCTCCAGTCAGGTTTGCTATTCTTTTTCATGGGCTCTGTCTATTGAAGCAAGTTTTATTTGGAGTATATGCTTTGCAGTACAATGAAAGTGTTGATTGGAATGAACAATGGATTTTTAAATTTTTCTTCTGTGCAACATAAGCTATGTCCACTGGTATTCCACTGAATACAGGGAATAATTTTATTGTAGTTGGGAATGGTAGAAAATACCCAGGACACTGGACAGTTCCAGGCACTGTATTATATTGGATAATTAGTTTAAAGAGATGTGGCATACTTATTACACTTTTGAAATGTCTACTTCTAGTCTCTCTCAATCAGTACCACCATTCTTTCCAAAGTTAATTTGATCAATGGAGCATTTGGCTACTTAGTCATTAAAATTAAACAGTTTGCCTCACAGCCAGTAGGGTTAAGTTTAGAATTTATTTTTCAACTTTTCTGAAAGGCAAATACAGAAATATCCCCATATTTACTTTGTTCTATGCAATGGTAATTTTTTAATTCAATATGCACTTGCCTAAGTCTCTGTCTTTTCAACTTTGTTTAAAACAATATAATATTTTAACCTGCAATAATCTTTTGTAATTAATATCTCCTCACTACATCCTCACTACAAATAATCAGTGTTATCGGTCCTGCTATTCCTGGATGCTGCTAAAGCAATAGAAACACTGTCAATTTTGTTTTATCATAGGAAATGATTTTCTGTATGTTTTGACAATGCATAAACAAGATGTTATGTATCATATCAATATTATGTAATGTGACTACTGATCTCATACCATATGTTTTATTTAATTTTTTCCATTTGGCAGCACTCCATTTCAAAGTATAAGCCCAACATATTAAAGCGATTCTAATTAATACAACAGATTCACTGTTAAACCCAGCCAAATATGTTTACATTTTGATGAAGATTTGTGTATTCATGATATGCACCCAAGTTCAGATTTGGTATCATCAGCCAGGTGGCTAGTGTTGGAAGAGAAAGGATAAAGTATGGGAATGTGATTATGTCCAAGGAATTTGTATCTAATTCATTGCACATTTTATTGAGGAAAACTCAGTTATAAGTACATATTTGGTAGGGAATCTAGAAAATCTGAACTTTACTTGTGTTTGAGACAGAAAACAAAGCTCTTTTTCAGCCATGTGCATTAAGAAACTTTGAGTCTCTGTCATTCTAACACAGTAAACAAATGCATGAAGCAAAGCAAAATGTTTTTAGCCAAAAGTTTTAGTTTGTTTTACTTTGATACGCTTTAAACATAATTTTTCATAGCATCAAACTCACTGAAACTCAGGTATGTAGTTTAATGAGTAGATTCCTTGTTTGAATAGGGTGATATTTACATTATTTTCTACAAAAGTAAAGTAAAATACATGCATAAGTCATAGAGTATAAACCTGACATGTATCGGTCCTGGGTTTTATCTCTGCTACAAAAAAAGTAATATATGGTAATATGTGCATGTTTTAAAATTGCTTAATGGGGGGAGGATGAAATGGGAAGGTGGTCGGGGGCCATGGGAAGGTGGAAGAATGGGAGGGAGTGATGGAGATAGAACGGAGATTGATATGTAAAATAAGAAAAACAAATAAAAAAATGATGCAAGCTACCAAGAGCAAAAAAAATCTTAAAATAAGATTTATGAGATTTTTAATAAGAACAATAACTGAATAAAACCTTAGTTTATAAAAAAGAAAAAGAGTTTTTCAGTTTTTCAGTTTTTTCATTGTAGTTTCATCTTATTCATACTCTCCCAATTCTTTCCCAATAGTCCATTAATCTTCTCTACCAAACTCAACTTTTTAAAATTTCCCCCCCTCCAATCAAATCCAGTTTCCGTAACCAAGATACTTATTACTATGAGACATGCTTTGGGATGTGTTTGACACTGAAGGGGTCATATCATTAAAGGTAGCTGATTCAACCTCTTGCAAAAGCAATCACATGTTCCTATAAACTCAGCTTGTGGTAGAATTTCATACCTACCTCTTTCAGTGTTGCAACTTTAGTCTCACATAATCTGTTTTAGAAGGTCCTGAGCACACTATCACAATCACTTTGGTTTCCTATGTGTAACTATTTTGCAGACATCTCACTTCTATTTATCACAATACTCTTTCACTACCACACCCAAGAAGGTTCCTGAGGCTTGTGTGTTGAAATAATCATAGGGATGGCACATTTCTGATGACAGTTGAGAGATGATACTATGTCCATTTACCAGAATATTCATTCTCTTTTTTTCTAAATATCTTTTTTTTAAATGTATTCATTTTTATTTTACATATCGATTCCAGTTACCTCTCCCTCCCTCTCTCCATCCCTTTCTCTTTCCCTCTCTCCAACCCTCTCATGCCCCCCTGACAACACTCCCCTCCCACTCCACCCCTACTCCACATGTAGAGTGATGGCTTCTGGGAGGGGTCATCTACATCTGTCAAGTCATTGGTAGTATGGACTAGGCCTTCTCTCCTGTTGCTTGGTTCTTTTGTGCACCAGGGATACATCCTGGTTCCACTGTAAGAGGCCCCTTAGACTTCCCAGGCCTTATAGCAGTTAAAAATAAACAAGGAACATTATTACAATAATTTTTCTGGTGTATTCAGAAACATTTAAAAGCTAGTATACTTAGCTTATGACATAAAAACAACATTATGAATATAAGCATCATATGAAGCTGGTTAATTTTAGGTTTTTATAACATCATTAAAATTTCCAGTTTTATTATTCAAGAAACTTTGGAACAATGAAGTGTTTGCCTTTTAGCATAAGACAAAGTATCCATAATCACTGGCAAAGTGATCTGTTAACTATGGCTGTCTCAATAAGAGAGAAAGCAAAACATTGATTTGGCATCATTATTATTACACACTGAAAACATAAAAACACACTGTCTATCTTGGGACCTAAGATTTCCTTTTTTTCTTTTTTTAAATTCAAGACAGCACTTCTCTATATAGCTTTGTAGACCAGGCTAGCTTTGAACTCACAGAGATTTGCCTGCCTCAGACTCCTGAGTGCTGGAATTAAAGGCATCAACCACCACTGCCCAGTTGCGGACCTAAAATTTAAAAGCCTAAAGGTATTGATTGTTTATTATTCAACTTTCCTATTGTAAATGATGTTGAAGCTACTTAAACATTCTTAATTGTAATTCTTAGACATTTGCAGTGTACTTTTGAGATTGTAAGCAAATTACTATTTTTAATCTTTCATTTCCTCCCTCCTAAACAACCGTATGCCCATCTCTTCTCTCTTTCAACTGTATGTCCTTTTTTGTTATCAATTGTTATTCCACACATGTGTATTTATGTATTTGAAAATTCATATATATTCCTAGATACAAGATGTGAGTATATTTATTACTTTGTCTTCTCAGAACTGAATATTTGACACTAGACAAACAATTGAGGAGGATATATTCCATTCCTAGTTTTATGCAGTTTTCTGTAGTTCTTTATGGAGATTTGAGAGCTTGTATGCTTTTTTCTGTCCTATTTATTAGTTTGTTGGCATAATGAGGCATTCATATTGGTAAGACTTAATAGTTTTAGCTTGTGATGTTAGTAGTGGACACAATCTCAAAGAAAAACTTCTTGATATTCTACTAAGAAGATCCTCCGACTTTTAAAATCATTTTTATTTAGAACAATATCCAGCTTAAATATTCTGAAAATAATTATGAAAAATGTTTCAGACTTTTCCTGAATCCAAATACCAGAAGTTCTCAAAAAGGTGAGATTTCATAAAGGTGTATGTGTAGAAAAATTCTATTATGTGAAGTGTTTCTTATCTTGTAAAATATACGTTGTGGTTGCCTCAAGTTGCAGGCTTTTCCCAGGGCTTCATGAATTATTATTATTAATGAATTCCAATTTTAAATTCAAATTTGGTTATCCCTTTTTTGGTAACTATATCAAAAAAACCATTGTATCTTATTTTTTAAATTTATTTGAGAAACTACATTATTTTCAATTGTATATATTTTATTATAAGGATAAAGGAGGAATCCATGTGGTTCCAAACATACTTGTACATCCTATCACATGTATATTTCATAAAATGAGAAAATAAAGAACATACTATAGGGGTCATTATATGTTAAGGAGTCAAAGATACAGAAAATCATGCCTGAAAATTAAGGCCTATTGAATGTGTCAATATATGCATACAAAACAGTGAGAGAATTGGCCCTGACTTTAAGATAAAGCAGAGGGGTATGGGAGAATATGAAAGAAGGAATGCAACTTGGAAATATGGTCACTAAGCATATATGAAACCAAATAATAGTTTAATAAAAGAACATAAGTATAATATAGACTAATGAGGCCATTTATAGAAAATATACAATAATGATTACATTTCTGATGCTACTTATTGAATAAGGATGGAAAAGACTATTACTTAGAGCAACATTAAGGAATTAGGATGCAAAGTGTAAATACATATAATAATGGGAAACATTAGGTTATAAAGTGAGAATGTGCTTCCTTAATACATTCTCCTATTAATATTAATGAGTTTTTGGAAAATGTTTAATGAATTTTTCTGTATCTAATAGAATACTATAAAATATTCATGAAAATCATTATAAATACAATGAAATCTGATAGCAGTCATTTGTAGGTTATTTTTCAAAATGCCTTCTTTATCACAGGTAAAACAGAACAGAAATACTTGGTATGAAAATTTAGAGGGCATCATCAAAAATTAAAATGAATTTAAGTTTTGGTATATACTTAATGAACCAAAGCTTGTTTACAGAAGTTTTATTTTTAGAATCAATAATACAACTGAGTTTGTATGATTTGGAGTAATCAAACATTAAATATGTATGAGTTAGAGTTATTCATGAATACTTTAATTGAAGTATTGTATTTATGACATAGTAGTTACATCTTAGTCTTTTCTATTTCATCTTTTTCACTTCTCATAAATACTTTCACATTTTTTCATGAACTTTTTCTGTTTTAACTATTCCATTTCATTAAACTGTGGTCATGATGTAATATATGAAGAAATAAGAAAAAAGAACTTATTTTTAGTAAAAGAGAAAAACAAACCAAAAAAGACAAAGAAAGAAAAAAAAAAAAAAAGAAAGAAAGAGATAAAAGTTAGTGCTATTACATAGTTCTGTGACATGGTTTGCCAAACAGGGTTTCCCCCTGAGAACTAACTTTTGAAAGGACCAAGTTAGCAATGTATCTGCGTGCCTAGTAATCAAAACATACCCAAAATTAAGAATGCTCTCAGTTTATCATCTTAGGAACATACATAAAATTCTGAGAATGAGGTAGTTTCACTCCAAAGTAATATTATTTGAAATTTTGCATTTTATTAATAAAATACTATGTTCAGAAACCTAGGAAATGTTGGACACATTTAATGTAAAAGCCTGGTAATTTATTCAGTGTCTCCAGAATGAAGGAAGATTTATATGTTCATTCATAACTCCACAATAAATGCTCATAAACTCAGTGCTGATAGTCAAGTAAGAACAGTAGGACATTAGTCTCCAAGAACTAAACTTATTCTGTGAAATACTCAGTCTCTTGTTAGAGTAGTGATTACTTATTGAAAATTCAAAAAATTGAGGTAATTATCTATAAATCTATAACCACTATTCACATTTCCATATTATATCCTTATATCAATTAAGATCTAAGAACAAAATAAAAAATGGGGATTATTCGTGTGGACAATCTCACTACTTGAAGGAATTATCAATTTTATTATCATTCATAATAGCACTAAATTTATTGAAAAATCATTTCAAGTGTGTTATTTTTATTCTACTTTTGATACTTTTTTGTAAAAAAAAAATCAGTTTCTTTGAAAGATAGTATTTATTTTTTGGCAAATGTCAGACCTGAATAGCATTCAGATATAATTTGCATACACAACACAATAGATTTACCTTTCTTGAAGCTTTAGCTATACTAACTCCATCTGATATAGCAATGAAAATGAGTACAATGTGAAGTCAAAAGAAAATCTGGGAGGTAAACTAAGTTGTTGAGGTGGATTTCAGATATCACAAGCCATGATTCTTAGGGATATTACCTACTATAAAAAAATAACATTTCTTTTGTTGACTAATTCCCAGAGTATCAACCATTGACCATTAGATCAGAACAATGTCAAAAAGAGACAGATAAAAGTGACTGGAGGAGTTTGTAAATCGAGTTAGTGTTCTCAGGCACAACCTGAGGGGTTTGAACATTATCCTGACATAAATAAGGTTTCTTGAAATCTCCCTCTCCTTGAACCTCTGGAACATTTCATGAAGCATCACAAAAATAGTAATCCATCATGTAGTCTATCATTTATGTAACAACTGACATTAAGTTTAGAGACACCTGTCATCAATAAATTATACACTCTTTAGTATTTGTTTTAAGAGGACATCCCTTGAGAACTCCAGGCAGGGAAGAAAAGTTCTATGGATGAGGGGCCAGAACTATGCTTATGAACTTAGGAAACAGTCAATCAAGTAAAAAGAAAGCACCCCAAAAGGGATAAATTATTTTTCAGGTATACATCTGATAAATGATTAATATTCAGAATACTTAAAGGACACAAATAGAAAGTTAAAATGTACCATGTGACACATTAAAAAATGTGTCCTGGACCTGAACAGAGTTTTCTCAAATGAAGGAAAAAAAAAAAACAAATGAGAAATATCTCAAGAACACTCATCTTCTCTAACATATAGAAAAATTGAAAATGAAACTAACTTTGGGATTTTATCTAACCCAAGTCAGAATGCCAAAGACCCATAAAGCAATCAATACTGAGCACTGGAGCAGTTGTAGTGGGAAAGGAAACCAATCCCTGTTGGTGTGATTGCAAATTATTCCAGCAGCTCTGGAAATTAGTGTGGAAATTCTTCAAATGACTAAAAAGAACTCTCCTATATAACACATCAATGCCACTTTGTAATAAGTCCAAATGACTCACATCCATATCCACAAATATTTGCTCAGCCCTGTTCATCACTGCTATATTGATGAGAGGTAGGAAATGGGAACAAGATAAATGCCCTTTAACTAACAGATGGATAATAAGAAACGTTAATTTATGCATTTTCCAGGTTAATAGAAGGAACTAGAAAAGGTCATAATGAATAAAGTAACCAAGACCACCAAACACAAGTTTCTCATGTTCTTACACCTGAGGTATAAATAACAGGAAGGATGTCTAAAAATAGATATAAGGAATAATACTATTAACTGTATACCTAGAGTATCTATTATATACTATCTAAATATAAACATACAGTTCAAATTAAGTCCTATAGCTCTAAAAGTGTGAATTTCTTTGCCTAGAGGATTGACTGCCTAAACATGATTGGAACAAAAATGACACCAAGAGATAAGCCAAAATGGAGGAGGATGGGAATGTCAGGCTAACCCAACTGCACAAAACATTATTGAAAAGTAATGCTAAGCTTTCTTCTTTAGAGGCAAACATACTAATTAGTATTTCAATAAAAAAAATCCTTGAAAACATACACAGGCAAGTAACTTCAAAGAAAATGATTCTATTCTACTCAGGAATATGCAATCCTAATATGTGAAGTGGAAAGATGAAGACATTTATTTTAGACGTAGGGCCCAGACCTGGAACCCTATTGACAAAGGAATATGCAAGCTGTAGTCATCTCTTTTTACAAATCTTCCTGAAGATTTTCATGATTGAATGCTTTCTTGCTGCTGGGGCTTTACTTTGCTTCTCTTCTTCAGTAACAATTCAATGTACGTTGATCGATTGACTTTTTCATCTGTAATCCATTTTTATCTAAGATTCAATTGTCATTAAATATTGTGAAATATTAATGTGAAATGAATTTCAAACTCTACTGTAAAGACATGAATTACATTAATTCAATATCCTCTTCCAAAGAAAATCCTTCAAGCAACACAGTAAACATGCTGGATAGCACCCAAGAGTTTGAATGGAAAAGGATCCAAGGGAATTTCAAATAAAATAATCAGTTTAATGTATATTTGAAGATAACTAAAAGACAGGAGTATATGACTCACATCGAATATGTTTGCTATCTGAAGTCTGCAATTGACTTCATATTCATATGGAGGTGTCACTGATTAGAAAAGCTAATCTGAAACGACCTTGTACTTTGATCCATAGAAATCCACTTAGAGATGCAATTAATTGTCTTGGTAAAATGTTGCTCCTTGCTTCTATTTTGAAATCCTATTTTCTTTGGTCTGAAATAAGTTATGGAAAACCTGCTTTTATCTTGCAATATTGCTCACTTTATTTCTTTTTAGTCATATCTGTATTTGTTTTTCTTTACAAAATGAGGAACTTCATAATCAGCTCCATTTTTTACACAATAAGTTCAGAGATGAAGGGATCCTTTTGCTAACAGAGAATTTAATCATAACTGCATTTTAAAGAAAACTGTTATTACAAGTATAGATTTTATTTTCATTTAGAATATTGATAATATGTTTAGAATATAATCTATTTTACTTGAGTTTTCTAAGACCATTATAGCAATTGTATTTGGTCAGTCTCAGCCAGAGTATGAAGTAATGATTTGAAAATCATCTGTTTAGTGAAACTCTAATGAAAAGTAATTTGTTTTCAAACATATTTTCAAACTATGGTAGACAAAGGGATAGGAAAACACAATCCTATTTTATCAAGGATGTGTTTAGTATGTCCTTGAAGTTTGCCACAACTGTCCAGGTTTATAATTAGAAGTAATCACATCTTAACACTGCACAAGAATGAATATAAAATCTGGAGTTAATGAGATGTGTCTAACATGGGTAAGTAAATGCATATAACCCAATTTTGACTTTTACTCCACAGATAATATTCCCTGATGTACATCTCATTTTCTAAGTTTGGTTACATTTTGTTTTGTTTCTAAGTTACTTTTCTATATTTGAATATGATTACTTAAAAATTCAAGAATAATACCCACGTTATAATGTATTAATTGGTAGTGGTGGGGTGTTTAAAAATCATTCACAAAGAATATATTCTTTGGATATATAAAAAGAGCATATCCTAATTAATAATTAATCATTGGCTCATTACCTTTTTTCAAAGCTTATTAAAACTAAGATCACTTTTCGATGTGTAGGTTTGTATGCATGAATGCATTTTGTGTACATAGTGTGTGAGTGTGTGTATACACGAGTATATGAGAGTGATCTTCAGGCCAGATTTGGGCATCTTCTTCAGTATTTGTAGGATGTTTGAGCCATGGCCCTAGGGTTCTTCCTGTCCCTATCTCCTATGTATGCAATCACGGGTATATGAATTCATGCTTGCATGGCAAGCACTTTATCTACTAAACGTTTTCCTCAGGCTCATAATATCATTTTTGGAAATCAGTCACCTTTACCAAATAAGGAACTTGCCCTAAATTCGTTTGGTTTATTTGCTTTGTTTTGTTTTTAGATAATCTCCTGCTTAAATGACTGGATTATGGTATTGGTATTACTTATAATAAAGTACATAATTACCTATTTATATGTATTTTAATTGTATCCTTGCTCTTTCACAAATCCTTTCAGATTCTATCTTCCTTTTCCAATAAACTAAAAGTTCTTTCTGAAACAGCCAAATAAAAACCCAATGAAACAACAAAATCCCCCAAGCCAAGAAATTGTAGCACCCAAAAAGAAAATGAAAACCATAACAAAATAAGAGCAAAGACATAAAACTGTGGAGTCTATTATATGTTATTCAATTACTCCTGTACATGAGCTCCGCCCTGGAGTGATTTTATACCTTGTTTTACTCCAATGTAGACAACTATTTTTCCATCTCCCAGAAGGTATGAGTGACAGTTCACTTGCGAACCTTTCACCCAGTGGCTAGAATTCCCTTCATTCATTCATGCATTCATTTAAATTATATATATATATATATATATATATATATATATATATATATATATAATCAATGAGAAACAAAAATACAAAAAAAATGATACACTATCAGATTGAAGTTGAACAAGACAAACAAACAGCTTAAAACGTGCACAAAAGATGGCAAAAAATACAATTGTTCACACATTCAAGAATCCCATGCAAACACTAGACTGGAAGCCATAATATAAGAGCAGAGAGCATGGCGCAGATCCTGTGTAGGCCCTGTGTGTGCCATGTCAGTCCCTATGAGTACACATGAGGTTTGCCCTTGTTGATTTACAGGGCCTTGTTTTATTGCTCTCCTAAATTTGATCTGGCACTTACATGCTTTCTGACTCATCTTCTGGGCATTGGGAGTCCCTGAGCTGTGGGAAAAAGAATTCATGGCAAAATCCTACTTAGGGCTGAGAGTTCCAAGCTCTGTCACTATCTCTGTAATATCTGAAAGTAGGTCTCTATATTTTTTCTCATCTGCTGCAAGAGGAAGATTCTCTGCTGCGGCTGGACAAGGTACTGATGCTGATAAAGCAGAGTACCATTAGGACTCATATTATCACTACTATTACCATTTCATTTTGGTTTTCTTTAGACCAGTATTGTTGTGTTTTGTTGTTGTTTTTCTTGTTTTTTTTTTGTTTTGTTTGTTTTTATGCAGGTCCTTTGCCATCTAGTCTAAATTTCTTGTTCACCCAGGTAGTGTCAGATATGGGTAGATCTTAAGTCAAAATGTCTATAATCTGTTTTTACTTCTACAAGCTTTAATATTTTTGAAAAAATAATCCATCATTTTACTCTTACCGGCTACCTAACCTGTCTTTCTTCTTTTGTTTTTGACTACTTTGTATTTATTCTATTCATCTGGGGTCTGGAAGCTTGCTGTGATATTAGCCAGGTGATATTACCAACTTTTAGTCTAAAGAAATAGTTTTTCTTTTTGTAGACTTGCTTATCCATCAGTATATTTACATCCTAATTTATTATAAACAAAGCTAGAGAAAATATAGCTTCTTACTTTTTTGGCCTTCTAACTAAAATATTGTTATCAATAAACTTGTTAATACAAACTGTCACTGTGTTGTCACAAAAACCCCACAAAACTCTCTTATATTAGAATAGTTATACAATATTTAAATTTTAACAAGAAGAAAGACTTTTCAACTTTATTATAAAATCATAGAAAACAAAACAAATAAATCAAATAATTCTGTCCCTTCTGTTTTCAATTTCTCCAACACCAGTTCCTTCTTCCATACTTGGTACCTATATTAATTTAATGTTTACTTTTCATTCAATTATGTTTTATAAAAGGTGCCAGTGATTAATGCATCCATAAAGATATTTTTAGTGTTACATTCACTATAAACATTAGAAAGTATCTTATCAAGTGATCAATGGAAATGTGCTTTGATTATTTATTATTATTATAATTTCATTCACAGAACCAACTCTTTATTGGATACTCTTTCCTATCAAGGAAAGAAATTCAATCCATACATAAACAATCTTTCAGTTATGTGAAAACTCTCATGAATATCATTTTTTATAGCAAATTGTACATGATGCAAATGAGAGTGTTTCTTTTTGTATAAACCTTAAATTAGTAATGTGAACATTTAAATACATCATATAATCGTTTTTTATTTAAAGTCACAGCAATGGGGTATATATAGTGTGAAAAGTTTGGACACAGAATTTCTGGACTTATTAATGCCAAGACATTTTGCTGCTAATTTCATCAGTTCTCTTACTAGTATGCAAAAACTGCCACACTAGCAATGCATAGAAGTTTCATCTTTTATTAGTTTATCAACAACCATGTTACTTTATCTATGTCCACATCTATCTTCCACACAAGTGAATAGAAATTAGCCAGATTATCATAGAGCTTCCTATGTTTTCAGGGGGACGGGGATGACCTAGAACTTATAGTCCTTTTGCCACCACTTTTGGAGAGTTTCTTTAGAGACATGTACTACTGATCTTTTTTGTGCAGTTCTGGATATTGAACCTAAAGCTCTGTTTATGTTAAAAAATCAGACTAATCCCACACTCAACTTTGCATCCATAGCCTCAAAGCAAAACATCATAAACATCAACATATATTCCTTGCTAAAATAAAAAGAAAATAATATAATGAAACATTTTGTTAAATGATTTTCTAAGACAGTATGTTGATTTTTCTAAAAGAAAATGGAGTGAAGAGCAAGTAACTGTAGAGGGCCTGAAATATGGCTGTTTAAAGGAGAGATGATGCGTAGCATTGAATAATGCTTTCACAGTATGCTGTTCTGTTTTATTTCCAGTAATTATACAGTAAGGGACAAAATTTCCCAGGAAAATTAATTTGGGGGAGATGAAAGTAATAACACCTTGACAGCTTTGTCTGCTAAAAGGTAAATTAAGAACCTAAGCATATCATAGAAATGTCCCATTATTGGCTACTGCTGTGTATGAAGAATATAATAAAAAAGTATACCTTGTATATTACAAACTTTTTCATAGCTCTATTAAAATAGTAATCTCTGCATATTAAATATCGACTTGGATGTTTTGCAGTGATTAGAGTATACTGTGAGCTATAAATCCTGTTTAGATAAAATCAAGCACACAATTATATAGAAATTTCAGTGAGATGCTATCCAGAGGAATGCAGCATGTTGAGTGTTGGGTCACAAACAAAGGGGAGGGAAAATATCCATGGATTTATTCACAATTATTATTTATCATATCCTGCCATGAATTTTCAGGATGTATTTATAGTCTACTAACATTTCTCCTAAACAACAAGAGGGAAATGAGAATGTTATTTTTATATTTTTTTATGCACTTCCACATTCATGGTATTGTGGTGTGTGTGTGTGTGTGTGTGTGTGTGTGTGTGTGTGTGTGTGTGTGTGTGTGTTTGATCTATGGCAGAAAAACTTGCAGGAATCTGTTCTCTCCTTCTAGCATGTCATTGTGGAGACTAAGTTAGTTCTGCTTACTTGACACAAGAATCTTTTCCCACTGAGACATCTTCCCAGCCATAGTTTGGAAGTTTCAATATATAAATGACTTCATGAATGTGAAATTGGAACAATTTAAGTACTGACCATATTTAACAGGAAACCAAGTAGAGGATTACTTATACTTAAGTAAAATGCTTGAGCATCAATACTAAGGCCCCATGACTCATTAACCTCCACAGTAACTATTAGTTCAACAAATCAAATGGTTTAGGGGTCTATGACTGTAGACATACCTTGTTTTAAGATTTGGATGATTGTATATCTAATTCATGTCACATGTCACTTCACCCTGTCAGCAATATCAGCATTTGAGTCCTCTATTCCAGGATGATCCCTTTGAAATACTTAATTTCAAACTGTTTACCAGGGTGTGACACTATGCTAGTTTGAAAAATGAGATTTGGGGAGTAGTTCTCATGCTTAAGACACCTGGCAGAGATTTGTGCACTTTGTATGTTTTCTCTATTTCTTTATTGTGGCCAAATATCTGATATCATAATGAAATAACCAATTGGGAGAAATGGCAGAGAGGGTTTCTTTTGCTTATAGATATATGAGCTTGGGATAATCATGGAGGGGGATTCACGATGGCAGACAGCTCTAGGAATACTGAAGCATGCATCTTAGACTATCCTTATTATGATGGACAGGAAGTAAAGAATAAACAGAAACAGGGAGAATGTCATAAAACATCATGGCCTTCCCATAGCAGTCCTGCTCTTCCAGTGAGATACCCTGTTTAAAGACTTCACAACTCCTTGAAGATATACTAACAGTTGGTTATCTATAGTTCAAATGTATAAATCTGGAAGGGCATTTCATATTCAAAAACTTTAATGAGACTTATTTGAGGTTTTAGAAATGTACAATGGTGGCTATTGAACACAAAGAAAGGTCTAGAGAACTACAAGACTGCTGCCAAATAACAATTTGAGCTTCCGTGGAAAGGCTACCATAAATGCCCTTCCTGGATAGTGAGATCAATAACTAATTTATCCACGGAGCCCTCAACTAATGCCTGTTGGAAACAGGAGCCAACGCCCATACATAAACACCGAGTCGAAGTAGAACCCAGATGCAGATGGAGAGGAAAAGACCAGGCTGCAGAAACACATAGAGACAGCTTACCTGAACAAGGAGGCTAACAGCCCCCAGACTGACAGCTGGGAAGCCAGTATGGGACTGACTCAGGCCCCCCTGAATATGGGTCTCAGACAGAAGGACTGAGCAGTCTAAGGGACCTCAGACAGTGGAGCCAGGATGTATCCCTGGTGCACAAAAGGTCCTTGCGAACACATCCCCCATGGAGGGATAACTGCCTTAACCTAGAGAGAGGTGAGAAACCCAAGTCCCTACTTCACATGACCTGTCAGATCTACATGACCCCAACTGGAGGGCATTCCCCTACATATGGAATTGGGGTGGGGGGATGGGAAGAGAGGGTGGTTACGGTGCATGTGGAAGGGAAGAGAGGGTAAAAGGGAGGAAAGGAGGGAACCAGAGAGGGAGGGAGCGAGGGAGAGGGAACTGGGATCGACATGTTAAATAATAAATTAAATAAAAAAAAAATGCTTTGACTCCAAAATTTAAGTTCAAGGACAAGTTACTGGGGAAAAGGATTTCTATTTTTGTTTCCAGAGAAAATGAAAAGCTGTGGCTTACTTCCAGACTAATGTGGTTTGATCAAGCCAGACCACCTGAAACAGAGTACAAGCTAATCCTACATTCAAAACAGCTGGACAAAACAGCCAGGATTTCTGCATCTTCTTAGAATCCCCTATGACAGCACCCCTTACCAGCAGGAAGTAGTTTGGAAAGAACGAAGCCCAAATTCCCAAATATTGCCTATAAATGTTTGTTTTCATTTAAATGGACTTGGTTATATTAAATAAATAAATGAATAAATAAATAAAAAGAAAAAGAAAAAGGAAAATGGAAAGGGGGCCTGGCTGACCCCCCCAAAAATAAGCGCAACAACACCCAGATCTCTAGCCTTGGAGAGGGTAGAATTTTACCTCCTCGTGAACCATGAGATGAAGACTATGCTGAGGTAGAAGTCTTGCCACTGAGGATCATGGCCATATTTGGGCCTGGGCTGCTAACAAGGACCATGACTTGATATGTTACAGTGATTCACATGTTGGGGTTTATGTTGATGTCTTTGGCTACTATGGGCTGTGTGGCCAGCAGTCTGCCTCCCTAACTGTGACCAAGCTGATGTTCAAGGGATGTGTTACATAGGAACTATGCCAATCCAGGATTCTTATGCTGTAACCCAGGGCCATGGTGATGTCTGCTACTGGGTGTGCATTTCTGAATCTATAGCTGCCCTGGTCTCTGAGTAAGGCTTATACCTCCTGTTGAAACCAAGGACTCTGTTGAGGCCTGCAGTCAGGGCTGACACCTGGGGCTGTGTTGGCCTTAGAGCATCAAGCTGCTGCTGGAGCCATACATACCTGGGAGCCCTGTGCTGCCACCCTGGGTCATCAGTCTACAACTGAAACCATGGGTCATATGTGTATCCGTGAACCTATCACAGCCAGGGTCTTGTTGATATCCATGGCCCCTCTTAAAGTGGAAAGTTGTATGGATACTTGGGGTCTGGTCTGCTACCTGAGGAGGTTGGCATTTGGGGGATTATGTAGCCACTTGAGCCATGATGATCTTGGTGATATGCAATGCCATAGAAGACAATAATGATGTCTAGGCTTCTACCAAGGATTAAGTCTGACTCTGTGGTCGTACCACAGCCTGAGTCTGTGGCCCGTGCTGCCAAAAAGGGCCACACTGATGCCTAGGATCTGGACCTCTACCTTTCATCATCTTGGTGCCTGAAGGCTTTTACAAGCATTTTCCCACCAGCCAGGGCCCACAGCCCCTTCAGTCCCTAAATAACACAGAGAGACACTATTAGTTATGAATTTTTGGCATGTTACTATTGTTTCTTATTGGCTAGTTCTGTCTTAAATATTAAGTCATTTCTATTTATCTAAATGTTTCCATGTGGTCTTAACTTACTGTAGAGAGGGTATGGACCTCTTATTCCTCTTGAGTACTACATATCCACTCCTGTCTATTACATCTCTCAGAATCCTCCTTGTCTCTTAGTCCTGCCTATTTTGCTTCCCTATAGGCCAACAGTGCTTTATTCATTAACCAATAAGAGAAACATATTTACAGAATGACATTTCCCATCAGAAGGCTATTCTGCTACCAGGCTCACATAGACCTGAGTAACATTCCCTGCTCCCAGAGGCTAAGGTATTGTGAGGGCCTGAGCTTGATGTATGGCCCTGCTGCAGACATTACCTGTGCTGATATCCAGGCTCCTGTTCCCATCAATGGCATTGACAGATGCCTGCAATTTGGGCCTACGCCTGGGTCCATGTGGGGTTATGCAGTTTTGAGGGCCACATGGCCATTGTACACATTCTGATCTAAGTGCTCTGCATTACCAACCAAGACAATGGTGACACCTGAGCTGGGCTGCGACCAAGGTCCATGTCAGGTTTCACAGTCCAATCACAGCTGGGGTCACTACTGATGTCCATGCCCTGTAGCTTTCCCCATTTAGGCTATGCAGACAAAAGCGACTTGTGCTACCAGCTATGGCCAGGTTAGTGTCTGAGGTTTCTGTCTCAGCTGGTGGCATGCAGATATGAGTATTCTATGCTGCCACTCAGTGCCGTGGTGTTTTCTGGGTATGGACTGTTTCTAGGGGCCACATCTGGTTCCATGGCCCTGCTGTAGCTGCTGTCTGATGGGAGATGTCATTCTGTATATGTTTCTCATACTGGTTAATAAATAAAGCACTGTTGGCCAATAGGAAAGGAAGATAGGAGGGACTAGGAGACAAGGAGGAAGAGGAAGTAGGAAGGAGGGACAAAGATGGAAAGTCTGGAGAGAGCTGTATGCGGCAGCCGGCTCCCAGTAAGAACACATGGAAATACATAGATTAACACAAATGGGTTAATACTTAAGACAGAGCTAGCCGATAAGAAAGTAGTAACTGGCCAACAGTATAATATCTAATACAGAGTCTCTGTGTATTATATGGGGCTGGCGCGGCGGCGGGACAAGACTGGCGGCGGGAGGAAAAACCCATACTCCTTACAGCTGTCTGTGTGGATGTAAATGGCTTCTCTTCCTACTGAAAGCAGCAGTGAGGAAAAACCTGCAGAGAGTTGGTTCTGCCCCTTACTGTCAGTGGCACTGACACCAACTGCCCCACTATGGAGCGAGGGTCCATTATGTCCCTAAGGTAGAACTGTATAGATGTCACAGCTGGTAGTATGGGGCAGCTGGCCCTGAATATGAAAGAGTGGGAGAGCTACTAGCCCCATGGTCGGTCACTCATAGGTGAGGGAAAGATTCCCTTTATTGCTCCTTGTTCCTTGTCCCTTGAAGTCACCTACAGCAGGTGGGAAAAACTGGTTCTGGACTCAGGAGAGTAGGACAGCTCATCTTGCCCTTCACAGGGTGCTGTATTTGGGAGTTGAGCCCAGCATCTGGTCCAGGCAGCATAGCAAGCTGACCCATGGATGGGGACACAGATGAAAAGGCCCACAAAAACGTGTGGGAGATTTGGCCCCACCATTCATTATACTATATGATAGATTGGGCAAAGGAGAAATGACCTCCCCACTCATTGCTGGCATTGGTGGCGGGGGGGGGGGGGCTGGCCCTGAGGTCATGAGAGTGGGAGAATTGGCACTGCCCCCACACACTGGCAGTAACTCTAAGGAGGGCATGCCTTGCACCTGGGCAGCACAATAGAGCTGAACCTGTTGGCTGTGGTTCAGGTGTACTATTTTAGGGTGCACACAAAAGGAGGATTGATTGCATCTGCTCTTATCTAGTTGTGGTGGCATGGAGGAAAAATGTGCTCCCATTCCCTGTTCAAAACAGTAGAGCTAGCCCTGCTGTTGTTAGGATGGGTGACCAGGGTACTGCTGGAGATTCTGCCTGGATGGTGATGATGAGAGAAAGCTGGTAGGCTGACGAACTTTGCTACCACATAGGACTAGAACCAGGACTATGAGGTAGCCCACTACAACAACTGCCTCATCAATGAATTCCAGATCATGTGAAGGGGAGGAACCAAAAAAATCCAAAACTACAAAATCTCTGTGACACAGGGCAACGATAGTATATCCAAGAGGAGTCCTAGTAAGGGCCCAGTATCATGGAGGCAGAAGCTAGTGTCCTTGGACCAGACGACCAATGATTCATTGCAATGAATTCATTGAAGTAAAAACATATAGACAAAGGGTTATCCTCTTTGACTCATTGAGCCAAATTATAGCGTCCATGCCAAAACTTTATTTCATACGTTTTATTTTGTTGGTTTTATGGATTTTACTTTTCAATTTTGTTTTGGGGGAGGTTGCAAGGGCAGATAATGGAATTGAGGAGACAGGGAAAGGTGTTGCATCAGGATGCATGATGAGAAATAAAAGAATAGGCAAAAATGTATAAAAAGAGAGGAAACAGAGAGAATGGAAACTATGGAGAAAATAGATTTAGTTTTGATTGTAAACATGATATTGTGAAATACTGATAAAATATTTCCTACTCCCAAAGTTATAGTTATATTGCATATAATATAAATGAAGCTCTTAGCATAGTTATCAGGACCAAATGAGCAATAAACATTATCTCTCTTATTACTTGTTTTTTTTCTGCATGACTTACATGCAAATCCTAGAGAAATTATGGCCCACAAAACATACAGAAAATGAATACTTCTTAGAATTTCTGAGACAATGCCCTGTTTATCTAATTACAAATTGTCATTCATATTTTTTTTTCCATCTCTAAACCATCATGGTCATTTTCTTTGGATTCACAGGAAGGAAAATTGGCTTGAAAACTTCAGACACTATTCTCTACCATAAAACATAAAACAAAATGTTATAAGAGAATTATCAGTTTCTTACCCATACTAGGATTTTTTATATGTTATGTTTTGAACAACAAAACAAAATATAATGCATGTGAAACAGACCCCACAGTTTCATGTGTTTGAACAATTGGTCCCATAGTTCCACACACAATTAAAAAGCTTGGGAAAATAAATTTGTTGTCAAACAAGTATGACTGGGTGCACTTTTCCATTTTTGTTTTGTCTCTGTTTCCTGCATCATAAATAGTATGAGCAAGCCACCTAAATTTCATGTCAAAATGGATGGCCATCTTTCAAATAATAATTTAAAATAAAACTTGGTTTCTATAAGTTGATTCTAAGGGGCTAATTTGATCTCAGTGATGAGAAAAGCAAGTAATACAGATGCATAGTGAATCTCTTTGTAGCTAATTATATATGAGTTGGAAGAAGAATAGATAACATTATCTTACTGCATTAGTTACTTGAAATTTACTGTGATAAAATACTATCACCTAAAACAGTTCATGGATCAAAGAGTTCATTTTAGTTTGGGGCTTAGGATGGCTAGAATGTAACATGGAAGTGAAGGCTTAGAAGCATCCTTTGGAAACCAGAAGTTGCATGATGACATTTCTATTTGTACATAAGAAGCAGAGTAAGCAACTAGAAAGTGTGACATGCCATTAAACCTCTAAATCCCATGGATACGACAATCTTCTAGCAATGATCGCCTCAGGAAAGGATCCACAAATAGCAGCACCAACTGGGGACCATGTGTTCAAATAAACTATTGGAAAATTTAATTATTCAAACTCCCACATTGTGAAATAGTTTTAAAAGTTTTTGTTATTCTGTGAAAATTCCATGCGTGTGTACCATATAGCTTGGTAATATGTACACAATAGTTCAGTTTACCTGTTTCTTTTGGGACAATCTGTCTATCCTTGCCTTTATATCTCTTTTTAAAATTATTACTATAAAGCCAGGGAGTTGTGGCACACAGCTTTAATACCAGCACTCAGGAGACAGAAGCAAGAGGATCTCTGTGAGTTTGACCAGCCTAATCTACAAGAGCTAGTTCCAGGACAGCCTCCAAAGCCACAGAGAAATCCTATCTCAAAAAAAAAAAAAAAAAAAAAAAAAAAAAGCATTACTATAAATAACATTTGAGTCCACTTAGTGGTGACTATGTGTTAATAGATATGGGGCCATTTCCCGGGAATGAATAACTTTTCACAATTTAAAGCTCCAAAGGAAAGTATTTTTAACTTTGCCAGTCTTTATCAACTTCTAATAACTTCCTCATTGGCATAGGAAATCCAGATCTCTATAATTGTGAATATCTCATATTGAGATTTTTGTGTTTGTTTGTTTGTGTGTATATTTGTGTATCTACAATGTCTATGTGTTTATGAGCTTATATGTTTATTTAGATAAAAGAGAATAAGAGGTTAATGCCCCTATGGCATCCCAATTGCTTCTCATTTGTCCTGAAGCTTTCATGTTGTATTATATTGGCATACAAGTAGATACACAAGTTCTATCCATATTTTTGTCTAATCTCTGCCAACTCTAGTGCTGGGGTTACAGACATGGGATATGTTATAGTCAGGGTTTCTATTGCAATGATGAAGCACTATGTTTTTCGTCATCCTCTTTCATCTTTTACTAAAAGAAAATATTATCTGGATCAGGAAAATTCTGCTCCATATATTCTATTTATCATTCTGAACAAAATAGGATTGGAACACGGAAATTGTAATATTGAGATGAACTTCATGAGTTTAAAAAGCTTCAATGAGCTCTTGTAAAATGGTAAATATAAAGGAAATTTTAATAGCTGGTAGAGTTTGCATGCCATTAATTTAAAATATAAACACATCAGGGAAGTAAATTTTGTGTTTATTTCGAACAGTGTTTATGCGAACAGTGTTCTTATGCTGAACTTTTAACCTTTTATTGCCAAGCTGCAAATCTGAAACTGATTTTGTAGCATTTTGATCTTTCAATATATTTTCAAGTTCTGTCTTAAGAAATCCCCTTATATTAAATATATCTGTTACAGATACTCTGTTGCTCAATGTAATACCCTCTTTATTTTCAAAATGAATCACAATGTATTATTTGCTCATATCTCTAGCACATCTCATTTCCCTTTTGCTTTCCCATGCTCTTAGTGAATGTTTAAGGTAGACAATTTACAGTAATGTCTCATTTTAGTTAAAATTATGTTTACTCGTTTTCTGAGTCAGTGTGATTGAGGATCTCATGGATGACTTTTTCAGTATGAAACAAATTCAATACTAGTGATGAAGAGCCACATGTTGATGTCATGCTGGAGCTACAATGAAGCAATCCACAGTGCAGCGTTTTATGATCACTGGCTCCTTTGTCCTGTTCCATGGATACTGCAAATGTTTATGGTTCTGAAGTAGATGACAGTAAATTGAACTGTTTTGAAATTGTTTCTGTTTTTCTTATGCTTTTAAAATGATGCTATTCATAAGGCAAGACTTTGTTACAATTGCTTTTTTAATACTTTCATGAATGCAGTCATTTTTTATTTCAAAACTGTTATTGTTGAGAATAACAATAGTTGCTGAATGCAACAATATCTATTACACCCAAAGGGTTACATTTATGCCAAATTTTATGTAGAAACTTTGACACATGTACAGGTACAGGAATTAAAGTCATGAATGTGTATAGAGAAACATATTACTAAATGGATCATCTTGCTATTTTGTGAGTAGATGTGTTAAATTTATAACACTGTCAGCCACTAATATAATTTGGACTTATATGTTTTTCATATTTCAATAATTTCATAAGTAAGCCCCCAGTTATATTTCTAGATTTAAAGCTATGGTTTATGTGGTCACTCTAATTTTGGGTCATATTTCCTTTACACTCACAAATGACTTGGAATTTTAGCACTATTGAATGGTGTAGAGAATGTTAAAGACTGGGGAATTTTGAAGTTGAATAATATACATTCTACATTACACAATTGGGTGTGTGTCAATGGCTCTCAAGGAAAAATAGTGAAGTTTGCTTGGAAAGTGTACCCCTTAGGCTCATGAATTTGAACAATTTGTGTCTATATAATGGTGCTACCTGGAGAGGTTATAGAACTTGAAAGACTAGGATAGTTGTTGGAAGCACGATGTAGCTATCTTCTAAATATCTATCAAATAAATGATCAACTCCCACAATCATTTTAAGGACCAGATTTACAATGAATTAACTTATTTCATCATGACTCTAGTAATGGCTTGCTTTATTTTATTTTATTTTTTTTTTTGTTCTACCTAGAAATCTTCATAAATATTTGCATCAACCCTACTTTGGTTCCTAATTTCTTTTCTCTATTATTTTTAGCAGGGTATCTTAGGAAAAAAAAATTGTACAGAAGGTAGTTGTAGGTAAATTGGAATTATACACAGAAAAAAAATGAAAGGATGTGAATCTGATTTTGCTCTACTATCTGTCTTTATCAATGTGAACTCTGTGTTTGACTAAAGATAAAGAGAAAGTGCAAATGTACGTGTAGAGGTAGCAGTAATTGTTAACAGATTAGAATCAGAAGGTGAAGAAGTATGATTAACAGCAAATCCTGGATCTGCGATATGATTATCTAAGAATCTGGTATTTATATTTCTTCAAAGATGAGAAGGTGGAATATTAAATTATTATAATTAATGTAGACCCTGGATTCCGTTTTTTGATTTTCATTCATTTCGTTTGCCTTTGTGGCATACCTTTACCACCACCAACCCTCAACTACTAAATACTTCTGACCTTCTATTTCTTATTCTCATAGGCTTGACTTATGTAGAAAACTGGCACTTATCAGTGACATTCAAGGTCAATGATTCTCAAACAGTAATGTATATGCACTCAAACTTGGAACTTAATAAAGTCAAGATTTTGATTCAATAAAATGAAAAAGACCTGATATTAAGTACTTCCTACTTCTTCCCCATTGAACTAGTCCAAGTAAAACTAGAGTTGAAATAAAAAAGGAATGTGCAAAAATAACGTAAATGTGTGTGTTGATTATCAAGTATGTATGCTTCTGATATTTCACCATTGTGTCTATTTACAGAATTCTTTTTTACTACAGGAGATTATAATTTCAACCAGATGATTCAGTGCTTAAGGAGGAGGCAAAACTGGGTCAGTTCAGTGATTATTCCTCGTTGGAGCAATGTGACAGAGTGTTCCGCATCCAATGAAGACAGAACATTGGCTGAAGGAACAGTATGTTGCCATTTGGAAATTGCACTTTTGCTAAGACTCAGCTGGGGTTCATTGCATCCTTACTGATTAGGTCAGAATTGTTCTCAGTTCCTCAGGGCCTGAGTCACAGCTGCAAGCTGACTTTGCTAGGATTGGTATAACACTACATATAATCATACTCAGCATAGAACTCTTGTTTTATCTACCATATCTGTGTATATCAACAGCTCTCTAAGTTGCCTGATTTATCAGAACCCTAGAGACTATCATTTCATGTTAGTATCAGGACTTGAATTCTAGCTTCATTTTAACTCATTGAGTTAAAAATAGTAAGACAACAATTTGAAAATTTGCTTCCTTTGTAGTAGAATAATTGTCTTAAAAACCAAGACATTATTTACACATTGAATCAAATATGTTTCCCTTGTGACTTCAGCCTTAAGTTTGATTATTCTTTGCACTGAATTATTCTTGGGTGTGATTACTTCTTTTATGTTCTATATTGCTCAGGTGTGATATTATGTACTAGCATGAAACTTCTCCAGTTTTTTTTTTTTTCTTATACACATTTAGTACTATTAATTTCCCTCTTAGCATCACTTTGATTCTTTCGTATAAGTTTGACTATGGTGTGCATTTTTAAAATTTTTTCTCTCTTGAGCTATTTTTCATTCAGGAGAGACTTGTTCAGTTTCCATGATTTGGTCATGTATGTCTGACAGGTCATGTGAAGTAGGGACTAGGGCTTCTCTCCTGTCTCTATTTAAGGCAGTTATCCCTCCATGGGGGATGCGTTCACAAAGTCCTTTTGTGCACCAGGGATACATCCTGGCTCCACTGTCTGAGGTCCCTTAGACTGCTCAGTCCTTCTGGCTGAGACCAATATTCAGGGGGGCCTGAGTCAGTCCCATGCTGGCTTCCTAGCTATCATTATGATGGCCCATTAGCTCCACGTTTTTCAGGTAAGCTGTCTCTATGTGTTTCTCCTGCCTGTTCTCTCCTCTCCATCAGCATCTGAGTTCTAATTCGACTCAGTGTTTATGTATGGGTGTTTGCTCCTGTTTCCAACAGGAATTAGTTGAGGGCTCCATGGATAGGTTAGTTGTTGATCTCACTCTCCAGGAAGGGCATTTATGGTAACCTTTCCACAGAAGCTCAAATTGTTATTTGGCAGCAGTCTTGTAGTTCTCTAGACCTTTCTTTGTGTTCAATTTTATCTTCAAACCAATATTGGCTCCCTCTTTTAATCTCTCTCTCTCTCTCTCTCTCTCTCTCTCTCTCTCTCTCTCTCTATTTTCTGACTTCTATTCCTAAACAGGCTCAATCTTCCTGGTTGCACATGTTTTCTGTTCCTCCCACTCATTTTCTCCTACTTCACTCTCCATTTGCTGCCCCCCCACTTCCACTGAGCTCAGGGGGACTTGTCCCTTCCAGGTTCTGTGAGGGACTTGATAAGAATGTCTTAGAATACACCTTGTATCCTAGTTATTCTGGTAGTGTGAATTATAGGCTGGTGATCCTTTGATCTAGGTCTAAAATCCGTATATGAGTGAGTACATACTGTGTTCCTCTTTTGTGACTGGTTTCCTCATTCAGGATGGTTTCATCAAGTGCCATCCACTTGCCTGCGAATTTCAAGATACCATTATTTTTTTCTGCAGAGTAGTCTTCCATTGTGTAGATGTGCCATATCTTCATTAACCATTCTTCAATTAAGGGGCATCTAGGATGCTTTCAGGTTCTTGCTATTAAAAATAGTGCTGCTATGAACATAGTTGAAGAGATGTCTTTGTTGCATGGATGTGAATCCTTTGGGTATATGCCTAAGAGGGGGATTGCCGGGTCCTGTGGTAAACTAATTTCCATTTTCCTGAGGAACCTCCATACTGATCTCGAAAATGGCTGTATTAGTATGCCCTCCCACCAGCAGTGGAGGAGTGTTCCCCTTTCTCCACATCCTCTCCAACATAAGTCATCATTGGTGTTTCTAATTTTAGCCATCCTGGCAGGAAGAAGATGGTATCTCAAAGTTGTTTTGATTTGCATTTCCCTGATAGCTAAGGATGTGGAGAATTTTCTTAAGTGTCTTTCAGCCTTTTTGATTTCCTCTATTGAGAATTCTTTCTTCAGTTCTGTACCCCTTTTTTAATAAAGTTATTTGGTGTTTTGTTGACTAGTTTCTTGAGTTCTTTGTATATTTTGGAGATCAGCCCTTTGTCAGATATAGGATTGGTGAAAATCTTTTCCCAGTCTGTGGTCTGCCTTTTGGTCTTATTGACAGTGTCCTTTGCGTTACAGAAGCTTCTAAGTTTGAAGAGGTCCCATTTATTAATTGTTTCTCTCAATGTCTGTGCTCCTGGAGTTATGTTCAGGAAGTGGTCTCCTATACCAATTTGTTCAAGGGTACCTCCTACTTTCTCTTCTAAGAGGTTCAATGTGGCTGCATTGATGTTGAGGTTTTTGATGCATTTGGACTTGAGTTTTGTGCATGGCAACAGACATGAATCTATCTGAAGTCTTCTACACACCCTCATCCAATTGTGCCAGCACAATTTTTTGAAGATGCTGTCCTTGCCCCTTTTTATAATTTTGCTGTTTTGTGGAAAATCAGGTGTTCATAGGTGTGTGAGTTAATATCAAGATTTTCAATTGGATTCCATTGGTCTACCTGTCTATTTTTATGCCAATACCAAGCTGTTTTCAGAACTATAGCTCTGTAGTAGAGCTTAAAGTCAGGAATGGTGATGCCCCCTGAAGTTCTTTTATTGTATAGCGTTGTTTTGGCTATCCTGGGTCTTTTGTTTTTCCATATAAAGTTGATTATTATCCTTGCAAGATCGGTGAAGAATTGTGGTGGGATTTTAATGGGGATTGCATTGAATCTGTAGATTGCTTTTGGCAAGATTGCCATTTTTCTATGTTTATACTACCAATCCAAGAGAATGGGAGATCTTTCCATTTTCTGGTATCTTCTTTAATTTCTTTCTTTAGAGCCACAAAGTTCTCATTATATAGGTATTTTACTTGTTTGGTAAGCATTACACCAAGATACTTTATGTTGCTTGTGGCTATTGTAAAGGGTGATGTTTCTCTGATTTCTTTGTCTGTCTCTTTTGTCTGAAAATAGTATGGCTACTGATTTTTTTGAGTTTATCTTGTATCCTGCTAGTTTGCTGAAGGTTTTTATCAGCTGTAGGAGTTCCCTGGTAGAGTGTATTGGGTCTCTTATGTAAACTACCATATCATCTGCAAATAGAGACAGTTTGACTTCTTCCTTTCCAATTTGGATCCCCTTGATCTCCTTTTGTTGTCTTATAGCATTAGCTAGATCATCTAGTATGGTATTGAAGAGATATGGAGAAAGAAGGCAGCCTTGTCTTGTTCCTTATTTTAGAGGAATTGGTTAAGTTTCTCTCCATTCTGTTTGATGTTGGCAGTTGGTTTGCTGTATATTGCTCTTATTATGTTTAGGTATGTTCCTGTTATCCCTGACCTCTCCAAGATCTTTATCATGAAAAGGTGTTGAATTTTGTCGAAGGCATTTTCAGCATCTAGAGAGATAATCATATGGTTTTTCTTTTTCTGTTTGTTTATATGGTGGATCACGTTGATAGATTTTTTATATGTTAAACCATCCCTGCATTCCAGGGATGAAGCCTACTTGGTCATGGTGGATGATTTCTCTGATGTATACTTGAATTCGGTTTGCCAGTATTTTATTGAGTATTTTTGCATCGATGTTCATCAGGGATATTGGTCTCTATTTTTTTTTTTTTTTCTTAGTTGTGTCTTTGTGAGGCTTGGCTACCAAGGTTATTGTGGCTTCATAAAAAGAGTTTGGCAATGAACCTTCTGTTTCTATCTTGTGGAACAGTTTGAGGAGTAGTGGTATTAGTTCTTCCTTGAATGTCAGGTAGAATTCTGCACTGAATCCATCTGGCCCTGGACTTTTTTTGGCTGGAAGGCTTTCGATGAATGCTTCTATTTCATTGCAGGTTATAGGTTTATTTAAATTGTTTGTCTGTTTTTGATCTAATTTAGTAAGTGATAGTTTTCCAGAAATTTTTCCATTTCCTTTGAATTTTCAATTTTTGTGGTTTACAGATTTTCAAAGTATGACCTGAAAATTGTCTGGATTTCCTCTGTGTCTGTTGTTATGTTCCCACTTTCGTTTCTGATTTTGTTAATTTGCATGTTCTCTCTCTCTGCTTTTTCTTAAATTTGGATAAAGGTTTGTCTATCTTGTTGATTTTCTCAAAAAACCAACTCTTTGTTGCATTGGTTTTTTTGTATTCTTTTCCTGGTTTCTATTTTGTTGATTTCAGCCCTCAAGTTGATTATTTCCTGGTGTCTACTCCTAAGGGGTGGATTCACTTCTCTCTATTCTAAGGCTTTCTATTGTGCTGTTAATTCTCTTTTGTGACTATCAGCTGTAGGAGCACTTAGTGCAATGAACTTCCCTTGGAGCACTGCTTTTAAGGTGTCCCATAAGTTCAGGTATGTTGTGTCCTCATTCTAGTTGAATATTAAAAGTCCTTAATTTCTTTTTTTATTTCTTCTTTGACCCAGGAGTGGTGCAATTTCACATTGTTAAGTTTCCATGAGTTTGCAGGATTTCTGCTATTTGTGTTGTTGTTGCATTCCAATTTTAAAGCATGGTGATCCGATAAGATACAGGGGACTATTCCTATTCTCTTGTATCTGTTGACGTTTGTTATGCCACCTAGTATGTTGTCCATTTTAGAGAAGTTTCCATGTGGAGCATAAAATAAGGTATATTCTTTTGTCTTTGGATGGAATGTTGTATAGATGTCTGTTAACCCCAGTTGAGTCATAACTTCTGTTAGTTCTTTTGTTTCTTTGTTGAGTTTCTGATTTTTGGTCCTGTCTAGTGTTGAGAATGGTGTATTGATGTCTCCCACTATAAGTGTGTGAGGCTTTATATGAGCCTTGAGTTTTAGTAGTGTTTCTTTTACAAATGTGGGTGACTTTGTATTAGGGGTATAGATGTTCAGAACTGAGAATTTGTGTTGATGGATTTCCCCTGCAATGAGTATGAAATGACCGTCTTCATCTCTTTTGATTAATTTTAGTTTGAAGTCTAACTTGTTAGATATTAGGATAGCTATGCCTGCTGGCTTCTTATTTCCATTTGATTGGAAAATCTTTTTCCAAACCTTAACCCTGAGGTAATTTCGATCTTTGAAGCTTAGGTGTGTTTCTTGTATGCAGCAGAAGAATGGATTCTGTCTTCGGATCCATTCTGTTAGCCTGGAAATAGAAAAACTGGGCAAAACACCGGGAACTACAGACACAAGTCTAACCAACAGAATTCAAGAGATGGAAGAGAGAATCTCAGGCATAGAAGATAAACTAGAAGAAATAGATTCATCGAACAATGAAAATCATAAATCCGACTTGGAGTTCCTGCAGGCAAGATCCTTGACCCCCAAATCCGGGCCCCTGCAAAAGAACGAGGTCTCAGCTGGAGAGCGCCAGTTTCCAGTGAGATCCCACTACCCTGCAAAACCTTCTCAAGTTCCAGCCCAGCCCTCGTCCTCTTCTGCCGGCTATTGGCCAGAGGTGAGTCTGGGCCCAATCGGGGCTGCCTGTCCCCTTCAACCTCTTTACCCCCCTCCCCCCGCCTGAACTCCCTGGATTGGCCCCTGATCCTGCTGCTCCTGTCTCCGGTCCCCTTTGAGTGCACCCTTGGAGCTCTGATACACCCCCCACCCATCCCAACCTCCAGCCTACCCCCCCCCACCCTGTGCCCTACCCCACCTACGGTCCTGCCGCTCTGGTTGAGCACTGGGACAGAGGGTGGAGCCAACAGTCCACCCTACTTCGGAGACCTCTCGGAGCAACTCCGAACAAAGGAGACCTGACTATCCACGTGGGACCACCTGTAATTTCCACCGGCTTGGTCCCTGACCCCGCCTCCAGTCCTCTGCTGGAGTCCCAGGCCCCTCCCAGAGATCCGCCTATCTCTGCGGGTCCACTTGGAGTTCCTGCAGGCAAGATCCTTGACCCCCAAATCCGGGCCCTGCCAAAGAACGAGGTCTCAGCTGGAGAGCGCCAGTTTCCAGTGAGATCCCACTACCCTGCAAAACCTTCTCAAGTTCCAGTCCAGCCCTCGTCCTCTTCTCCCGGCTATTGGCCAGAGAGAAGCCTCCTAGAGAGCTTGGACCACACAGAGATACAGACATTGAATCTTTGATCCACATAAGCCCATCTGGGAAGGACCATAGAGAGAGGGAAGAGACACCACCAACACCTACAGGAAGAAACTATGGGAAGAAGGCAATACAAGAGAACACCTAACAACAGAAAGACAAACATGACACCACCAGAATCTAGGGAATCTACACCAACTAGAATGGAACACAACAACAAAGCAGAGGAAGCAGAAGGGTATGACTTAAAAATCACCCCAAAAAAAAAAAAAAAAAACCCACAAAAAAAGAAAAAAAAAAAAACACAAAAAAAAAAAAAAAAAAAAAAAAAAAAAAAAATAAAAAAATTACAAAAAAAAAAAAAAAAAAAAAAAAAAAAAAAAAAAAAACAAAAAACAAACAAATATTAAAAAAAAAAAAAAAAAAAAAAAAAAAAAAAAAAAAAAAGAAGGGAGGGAGGAAATAAAAAGCCCAGCAAAAAAAAACAACCACCCCCACCAACACCACCAAAAAAATACAAAAGAGGGGGGGGGGAACCCCAGCCCCGGAGGATAAACTAGAAGAAATAGATTCATCGACCAAAGAAAACCATAAATCCAACAAATCCTTAACACACAATATCCAGGAAATGTGGGACACCATGAAAAGGCCAACCCTAAGAATAATAGGCATAGAGGAAGGTGAGGAAGCCCAGCTCAAAGGTGCTGAAAACATATTCAACAAAATCATCGAGGAAAACTTTCCAAATCTGAAGAAGGACATGCCCATGAAAGTACAAGAAGCATACCGAACCCCAAATAGGCTGGACCAAAGAAAAAAGACCCCTCGACATATAATAATCAAAACACCTAGCATACAGAATAAAGAAAAAATATTAAGAGCAGCGAAGGAAAAAGGACAGGTAACATATAAAGGCAGACCTATCAAAATTACACCTGACTTCTCCATGGAAACCCTCAAGGCCAGAAGGTCCTGGATAGATGTTCTAAAAGTATTAAGAGAACACGGATGCCAGCCTAGGCTACTATATCCAGCAAAACTCTCAGTCAATATAGATGGAGAGAACAAGATATTCAATGACAAAACCAGATTTTCCCAATATGTATCTACAAATCCAGCCCTACAGAAAGTATTGGAAGGAAAATTCCAACCCAAGGAAGGTAACTACGCCCACAAAAATGTAGGCAACAGATAATCCAACTACACCAGAAACCTAGGGTGAAGCAGAACAAATATATTCACAATACCACTGCCAACAACAAACCTAAATCAAACAACCATCAACAATCAATGGTCCTTACTCACCCTCAACATTAATGGTCTTAACTCACCTATAAAAAGACACAGATTAACAGAATGGATACGAAGACAGAATCCATCCTTCTGCTGCATACAAGAAACACATCTTAGCTCCAAAGATAGACATTACCTCAGGGTAAAGGGTTGGGAAAAGATTTTCCAATCAAATGGAAATAAGAAGCAAGCAGGCGTAGCTATCCTAATATCTAACAAGCTAGACTTCAAACCAAAACTAGTCAAAACAGATGAAGATGGTCATTTCATATTCATCTCAGGAGAAATCCATCAACACAAAGTCTCAATTCTGAACATCTATGCCCCTAATACAAAGCCACCCACATTCGTAAAAAGAAACACTACTAAAACTCAAAGCTCATATAAAACCTCACACACTTATAGTGGGAGACTTCAATACACCACTCTCAACACTAGACAGGACCACAAATCAGAAACTCAACAAAGAAACAAAAGAATTAACAGAAGTTATGTCTCAACTGGGGCTAACAGACATCTATAGAACATTCCATCCAAAGACAAAAGAATATACCTTCTTCTCTGCTCCACATGGAACCTTCTCTAAAATCGACCACATACTAGGAGACATAACAAACCTCAACAGATACAAGAGAATAGAAATAGTCCCCTGTATCTTATCGGACCACCATGCTTTAAAATTGGAATTCAACAACAATACAAATAGCAGAAAACCTGCAAACTCATGGAAACTGAACAATGTGCAATTGCACCACTCCTGGGTCAAAGAAGAAATAAAGAAAGAAATTAAAGACTTTCTAATATTCAACGAGAATGAGGATACAACATACCCGAACTTATGGGACACCTTGAAAGCAGTGCTACGAGGGAAGTTCATTGCACTAAGTGCCCATATGAAGAAAACAGAGGATAGTCACATAAATGAATTAACAGCGCAACTGAAAACCTTAGAACAGAGAGAAGCGACACTTTCACCCGCAGGAGCAGACGCCAGGAAATAATCAACTTGAGGGCTGAAATCAACAAAATAGAAACCAGGAAAACAATACAAAAAATCAATGCAACAAAGAGTTGGTTTTTTGAGAAAATCAACAAGATTGATAAACCTTTATCCAAATTAACGAAAAAGCAGAGACAGAACATGCAAATTAACAAAATCAGAAATGAAATGGGGAACATAACAACAGACACAGAGGAAATCCAGACAATTTTCAGGTCATACTTCGAAAATCTGTATTCCACAAAAATTGAAAATTCAAAGGAAATGGACAAGTTTCTGGATAACTATCACTTACCAAAATTAAATCAAGAACAGACAAACAACTTAAATAGACCTATAACCCGAAATGAAATAGAAGCAGTCATCGAAAGCCTTCCAACGAAAAAAAAGTCCAGGGCCAGATGGATTCAGTGCAGAATTCTACCAGACATTCAAGGAAGAACTAATACCACTACTCCTCAAACTGTTCCACAAGATAGAAACAGAAGGTTTATTGCCAATCTCTTTTTATGAGGCCACAATAACTTTGGTACCCAAACCTCACAAAGACACAACTAAGAAAGAAAACTACAGACCAATATCCCTGATGAACATCGATGCAAAAATACTCAATAAAATAATGGCAAACCGAATTCAAAAATACATCAGAGAAATCATCCACCATGATCAAGTAGGCTTCATACCTGGATTGCAGGGATGGTTTAACATACGAAAATCTATCAACGTGATCCACCATATAAACAAACTGAAAAAAAAAAACCATATGATTATCTCCCTAGATGCAGAAAAAGCCTTCGATAAAATTCAACACCCTTTCATGATAAAGGTATTAGAGAGGTCAGGGATAACAGGAACATACCTAAACATAATAAGAGCAATATACAGCAAACCAACTGCCAACATCAAACTGAATGGAGAGAAACTTAAGCCAATTCCTCTAAAATCAGGAACAAGACAAGGCTGTCCTCTCTCTCCATATCTCTTCAATATCGTACTAGAAGTTCTAGCTAATGCTATAAGACAACAAAAGGAGATCAAGGGCATCCAAATTGGAAAGGAAGAAGTCAAACTGTCTCTATTTGCAGATGATATGATAGTTTACATAAGCAACCCAATAAACTCTACCAGGGAACTCCTACAGCTGATAAACACCTTCAGCAAACTAGCAGGATACAAGATAAACTCAAAAAAATCAGTAGCCCTATTTTTTTCAGACGACAAAGAGGCAGAGAAAGAAATCAGAGAAACATCACCCTTTACAATAGCCACAAGCAACATAAAGTATCTTGGTGTAACGCTTACCAAACAAGTAAAAGATCTATATAATAAGAACTTTGTGACTCTAAAGAAAGAAATTAAAGAAGATACCAGAAAATGGAAAGACCTCCCATGCTCTTGGATAGGTAGGATAAACATAGTAAAAATGGCAATCTTACCAAAAGCAATCTACAGATTCAATGCAATCCCCATTAAAATCCCACCACAATTCTTCACCGACCTTGAAAGGATAATAATTAACTTTATATGGAAAAACAAAAGACCCAGGATAGCCAAAACAACCCTATACAATAAAAGAACATCAGGAGGCATCACCATTCCTGACTTTAAGCTCTACTACAGAGCTATAGTTCTGAAAACAGCCTGGTATTGGCATAAAAATAGACAGGTAGACCAATGGAATCGAATTGAAAATCCTGATATTAATCCATGCACCTATGAACACCTGATTTTCGACAAAACAGCTAAAATGATACAATGGGGCAAAGACAGCATCTTCAACAAATGGTGCTGGCACAATTGGATGAGGGTGTGTAGAAGACTGCAGATAGACCCATGTCTGTCGCCATGCACAAAACTCAAGTCCAAATGGATCAAAGACCTCAACATCAATCCAGCCACATTGAACCTCTTAGAAGAGAAAGTAGGAGGTACCCTTGAACAAATTGGTATAGGAGACCGCTTCTTGAACATAACTCCAGGGGCACAGACACTGAAAGAAACAATTAATAAATGGGACCTCTTCAAACTTAGAAGCTTCTGTAAGGCAAAGGACACAGTTGACAAGACCAAACGGCAGCCCACTGACTGGGAAAAGATTTTCACTAATCCTATATCCGACAAAGGGCTGATCTCCAAAATATACAAAGAACTCAAGAAACTAGTCAACAAAACACCAAATAACCCTATTAAAAAATGGGGTACAGAACTGAAGAAAGAATTCTCAATGGAGGAAATCAAAAAGGCTGAAAGACACTTAAGAAAATGCTCCACATCCTTAGCTATCAGGGAAATGCAAATCAAAACAACTTTGAGATACCATCTTACCCCTGCCAGAATGGCTAAAATTAGAAACACCAGTGATGACTTATGTTGGAGAGGATGTGGAGAAAGTGGAACACTCCTCCACTGCTGGTGGGAGTGCAAACTCATACAGCCACTTTGGAGATCAGTATGGCGGTTCCTCAGGAAAATGGGAATTAGTTTACCACAGGACCCGGCAATCCCCCTCTTAGGCATATACCCAAAGGATTCACATCAATGCAACAAAGACATCTGTTCAACTATGTTCATAGCAGCACTATTTTTAATAGCAAGAACCTGGAAGCAACCTAGATGCCCTTCAATTGAAGAATGGTTAATGAAGATGTGGCACATCTACACAATGGAATACTACTCTGCAGAAAAAAATAATGGTATCTTGAAATTCGCAGGCAAGTGGATGGCACTTGAAGAAACCATCCTGAATGAGGTAACCCAGTCACAAAAAGAGGAACACAGTATGTACTCACTCATATATGGATTTTAGACCTAGATCAAATGATCACCAGCCTATAATTCACATCACCAGAGGAACTAGGATACAAGTTGTATTCTAAGAGATTCATATAAAGTCCCTCACAGAACTGGGAAGGGACAAGTCCCCCAGACCTCAGGTATAGTGGGGGAGGACAGCTAATGGAGAGAGAAGTAGGAGAAAATGAGAGGGAGGAGAGGAAGGCATGTGTGACTAGGAGGATTGAGCCTGGTTAGGAATGGAAAATAGGAAAGAGAGAGAGAGACAGAGACAGAGAGAGAGAACATAAAAGAGGGAGCCAATATTGGTTTGAAGATAAAGTTGAACACAAAGAAAGGTCGAGGGAACTACAAGACTGCTCCCAACTAACAATCTCAGCTTCCGTGGAAAGGCTATCATAAATGCCCTTCCCGGAGAGTGAGATCAACAACTAACTTCTCCATGGAGTCCTCAACTAATGCCTGTTGAAAACAGGAGCAAACACCCATACATAAACACTGAGTCAAACTAGAACCCAGAAGCAGATGGAGAGGACAAGACCATGCGGTAGAAGTACATAGAGACAGCTTACCTGAACAAGGAGGAGCTAAGGGCCACTAGACTGATAGCTGGGAAGCCAACAGAGGTCTGACTCGGACTCCCCTGAATATGGGTCTCAGCCAGAAGGTCTGAGCAGTCTAAGAGACCTCAGACAGTGGAGACAGGATGTATCCCTGGTGCACAAAAGGACTTTGCAAACATATCCCCCATGGAGGGATAACTGCCTTATTCTAGAGATAGGACAGAAGCCCTAGTCCCTACTTCACAGGACCTGTCAGATCTACATGACCCCAACTGGATGGCATTCCCCTACATATTGTATTGTGGTGGGGGGTTGGGAGGGGAGGGTGTTTAGAGTGCATGGGAGAGGGTAGAGAGGGCAAAAGGGAGGGAAGGAGGGAGGGAGGGCTTGGGGGGAGGGAGGGAGGGAGGGAGAGGGAACTGGGATCGACATGTAAAATAATAAAAAAAAAAAAAAAAAAAAAAAAAAAAAAAAAAAAAAATAAAAAAAAAAAAAAAAAAAAAAAAAATTATTTTTTTTTTTTTTTAAAAAAAAAAAAAAAAATATATTCCCTTCCAACAAAAGTGTTTTGATCCCACCCCACCCCCCAAAAAAAAAAAAAAACACAACACACAACCCAAAAAAAAACAAAAAAAACCCACCCACCACAAAAAACCTAAATAAAATATTTTTCTCACCCCCCCCCCCAACACCCCCCCCCAACAAAAGGAAGTATTTAGAAAAAAACAACCCCAAAACCCCAAAATTTTGTAAAAAATTTTTTTTTCAATTAAATGGGCTTTTTTAAAAAAAAATAAATAAAAAATACTCTATATGCAAAAAAAAAAAAAAAATAAATAAATTTACACAACAAAAAAAAAAAAAAAAAACGCTTTGACTCCAAAATTTAAGTTGAAGAACAAGTTACTGGGGAAAAGTATTTCTATTTTTGTTTCCACAGAAAATGAAAAGATGTGGATTCCTTCCAGACTAATGTGGTTTGATCACACCAGACCGCCTGAAACAGAGTACAAGCTGATCCTACATTCCAAACAGCTGGACAAAACAGCCCTACAGACTACAGCTAGGATATCTGAATCTTCTTCGAATCCCCCAAGACAGCGCCCCTTACCAGCAGGAAGTAGTTTGGAAAGAACGACGCCCAAATTCCCAAATATTGTGTATAAATGTTTGTTTTCATTTAATTGGACTTTGTTATATAAAATTAAATAAAAAATACTCTATATGCAAAAAAAAAAAAAAAAGAAAATCATAAATCCAACAAATCCTTAACACAAAACATCCAGGAAATGTTGGACACCATGAAAAGGTCAAATCTAAGAATAATAGGCATAGAGGAAGGTAAGGAATACCACATCAAAGTTGCTGAAAACATATACAACAAAATCATCTAGGAAAACTTTCCAAATCTGAAGAAGGACATGCCCATGAAAGTACAAGTAGCATCCTGAACCCCAAATAGGCTAGACTAAAGAAAAAAGACCCCTCAACATATAATACTCAAAACACCTAGCATACAGAATAAAGAAAGAATATTAAGAGCATCGAAGGAAATGGACAGGTAACATATAAAGGCAGACCTATCAAAATTACACCTGACTTATCCACGGAAACCCTCAAGGCCAGAAGGTCCTGGATAGATGTTCTAAAAGTATTAAGAGAACAGGGATACCAGCCTATACCCAGCAAAACTCTCAATCACTATAGATGGAGAAAACAAGATATTTAATGACAAAACCATTTTTTCCCAATATGTATCTACAAATCCAGCCCTACAGAAAGAATTGGAAGGAAAATTCCAACCCAAGGAAGGTAATTACGCCCACAAAAATGTAGGCAACAGATAATCCAACTACGCCAGAAACCAAGGGTAAAGCAGAACTAATATATTCACAATACCACTGCCAACAAAAAACCTAAATAAAACAAGCATCAACTATCAATGGTCCTTACTCACCCTCAACATTAATGGTCTTAACTCACGTATAAAAAGACACAGGCTAACAGAATGGATATGAAGCACATCCTTTTTTTTTTTTTTCCTAGATTTTGTTATAAATTATATTCTGAGCCTTTAAGCTGATGTTCTCACTTGTTTACTCTTCTTACTCTTAGGTTTGATTTTTCCTTACTGGTGCAGATTTTCTGGATAATTTTCTCAGGAATTGTTTCGATTTAACATTTAACATTTTCTTTTACTATTGTATACAATTTATCTATCATATGATTAATATCTGATATTCTGTCTTCTGTTTTTTTGATTTCTGTTAGAGAATTTTGCCTTTCTAGTTCCAACATTTATAAATAACTCACAAAACTAGACATCATAAAATAAATAATCTATAATATATGGGTACCCATCTAAAACAGAGAACTAGTAGAGGAAACTGAATTAGCTTAGATACACTCAAAGAAATGTTCAACATTCTTAGACATCAGAGAAATGAAAATCAAAATTACTTTTAGATTCCATCTTATAATTGTCACAGTGGCTTAGATCAATAACACAAATGATTGCTCATGGTGCAATGATTTATAGCAAGTGGAACACTCCTCCATTGATGGTGGCAAAGTAAATTTGTACAGCTACTATGATTGACCTTAAAACAAAGCAATTCTACTCTTGGCAATGTACCCAGAGGACACTCCTTCTTACCCCAAGGACAGTTGTGCAACTATGTTTACTATGGATTATTCCTTAAAGATAGAAACTGGAAAAGCCTAGAATTGCCTTAATAGCAAAAACAAAACAAAACAAAACAAATGGATTTAAAATGTGGTGCATGTATACAGCAGAGTATTACTGGAGTGTTTAAAAATGAAAAAATGAAATCATGAAATTTGCAAACAAATGTGTAAAACTAAATGAGGCAACTCAAACTTAGAATGATAAAAATGCTATGTTTTTGACTATAGATAGATATTAGTCATTAAATAAATAACAAACAAACAAAAAAAAAAAAAACCTACAGCATGTAGTTTCACAGAGGTGAAAAGAGGAAGGCTTAGGAGAAATGCAACAATGTTCCTAAGAGAGGAATTAGATTATATTTCATGGGTGGACTGAGGGTCATTGGGGATGAGAGTGAAGGATCAGGTATTGAGAGATAGGTGGTATAGAAATAGTAAGGGAAAAGGCAACTGGATTTAGAAGCCATTTGGGAAATGGTGTGGAAACCTGGTACCATCAAAGTTCTGAGGAATGTATGGGTTTCTAATACAAAAAGTTTCTATTTCCAAAGCAACAGTAGAAATCCATTCCTGAGGACAATAGACATAAAACTCATTGTACTTGGAGAAGTCAAGCTGGTGCCTGCATGGAGCCTTCACTGCTCTGTTATACCAAAATAGAGAATATGGACATCAACCATGCTTCCAAACATATGACCTACAATTGTTCCTATCTGAAAATATCAATGGTGACAGAGAATTTGTGAGAGTATCCAGCCAATGCCCCATTTACCAAAGGCCTGATCCATGAGAACGAATCCATGCCTCATATTGTCTGGATAACCATGAACCAGAGACGGGATAACCCACAGAACTAGTATTAAATATACCACTACAGGTGAAAAAAAGTTTGAATAAAATGAGTCCTAATATAATTCTATTATAGATGAAAGCCTTAACCAGTAATCATCTGAGAGTTCTCCTCTGGCAGGAAGTGGGGCAGAGGCAGAGACCCACAGCCACATATTACATGGAGACAGTATTTAATGGGAGTTCTTCTTCAAATCCTTCCTTGCACAGCTCAGAGAATCCCATAAAATGGGGGCAGAAAAATTTCAAGAGCCACAGGGGATGGAAAGCAGCAGTAGAACAAAACATTCTGAATCAAATAAGAAAGTCACATATGATCTCCCAGAGACTGAAGCAGAAATCACAGGGCCTTTAAGAGTCTGAACAAGGTCCTTTTTGTATATATTTATTATAGCTATTAGCTTAGTGCTTTTTTTTTTTTTTTTTTTTTTTTTGTACTCCTAAAATGAGAACTGTGAGTCTCTAACTCTTGTGTCTAATCTTGGGACTCTAATCCTCCTCTTGGTTTACTGTGTCCAACATCTTTGTGACAATTTTTATTTCATTTTATTTTGTCATGTTTGCTTTTTTGTAGAAAACTGTTCTTTTGTAACGACAGTTATAAAGGCAGCAGATTTAGACAGGATGGCAAATGGAGAGTGGGAAGTAATAGAGGAAGGGCAAACTATAATTGGGACATATTATATTACAAAAATATCTATTGTCTGTATAAGAAAAAAATTAAAAAAAGAAGTATTACTGTAAACCTCATTTACCTTTTTCTTTGAGGCACTAGATTCATTAACTTAAGCATCAAGATGTAGACTCAACATAATATGAGTTTTGATTCTAGTCCAACCTAATTTTGACTAGGGATGTTCTGTGTCCTTGTTTAATATCAAAGAGTATGAGGACCCAGTAGCACACCCTAAACTAGTGAATTTGAGTGTTCTATCCCCAGGTAGGGGTACTGCTTTGGAAAGCTCTGAAATTTTTTAGACATGGGGCTTGCCTGACAGATAGAGGGTGATAGGGTTAAGACGCTCTTACTTCCTAGTGGACTGCCATGGAGAATGACTTGCCATGTGTTCTCAACATCGAAGAGCTCCCCCAAAGCCTTGCTCAAAAGGAGCCAAAATGAACCCCTCTCACTTTTATGTTGCTTCTGATTGGGTATTTGATAGCAGCAAAAAGAAAAATAGCATGTATTTCTACCTATTTTTATCCTTGTAATTATGTCACTACCTAGACAATAAGAGAACAAAACAGGCCATTTCATTATTTTGTACCATTGAGATGAGGACAGGGACTTCACAACACAAACAAAGCTGAAGATTTAAGTTAAAAAACAAAAAAAAAAAAAAAAAAAAAAAAAAAAAAAAAGAAATTTCCCAGCAGTCAAAAGTGGTGGAATACCATTTACAGAGTATAATCTTCTCTTTTCTACATTTAACATATCAACCTCATTGGGTCCACATTTCATTGTGGTATATGTAAGCATTCATGGTGATGGTCCTTCTTAATATCTCTATGAAGCTAATAGGCCATCAGCATCCTGGTTCAACCTAGATACAATGAAAGAGGTGGCAGGAAACATGTCAGTTAGAAATGGATAAGATTACCTAGAAACACAGCTGGTCGTTGGCTACACTACCTGTTAGAGTAAGATTAGAAGCCAAATTGTATAACCTTTGTCTCCTTAAAGGTAACTCAGAAATTTTATATGTTATACATGTTCAGGCTCAATACAAAAAGGCAGTGAATGCAAGGCAAAGTTACCTGTTATACTAAATGACTCAAAGTACACTCAGACATACAATAATGTACTATGCAATGGGTAAACTCTGTCAACAGATTCATGAGAATACTTGCCAAGAGATACAGAAAGTGCCAACTTCAATCACCAGCAGCACATAAACTTGGCTGTGGAGTTACAGACCAGGAAATATCACTGTTCATGGGTATTCTTGACTCCATAGTGAGCTCAAAGTCTGCCTGGGCTATGTAAGACATTGTCCCAAAACATCAGTGAAAATAAGGAAGCAACTGCAGTAAGAGATCAAGATGAGTTCATTGGAAATGATGAAGTTAACTAGAAATGTGGATAGTATGCAATAACTCTACAATGAGGAAATCTGTAAAGCAAAGGGATATCATCCTGCAGTGCCAGTTCTGTGCAGGTTGAGGTAAAGGGATCATATATTTCATGCAAGTCTGGAGAAAAAGGAGCTGCTATCAAGCCTGATGATCTAGATTTTCCCCCAGTACTAATAAAGTTGAAGGAGAAAATTGGTTCCATTTGTGCACCGTGACACACACACACACACACACACACACACACACACACACACACACACACACCCAGGAGATGGAAGAAAGAGACAGATAGATAGAAAGAATAAATAATTATAATTTTAAAAGATTTTTGAGTAGGGTATGCTGAAAAGGGAAGACATTTGAATGGACTTGCATTTGAAAATTTAATGCAAGTCTATTTGAGTTAGTGTGTCTGGACATATTGCTTTTTGGTACTAGCTCTTACTGGTCCTTCAGAGGACTAGGATTCAGTAGTCAGCACCCATACAGCTTATAACACTAGCTCCATGGGGATCAGAAGCCTTCTTCTGGATTCGCCAGACTGCACATGGTATACATATATACATGAACAAACGTAAAATAAAAACCGAAACAAAATAAGCAAACCAACAAATAACAAAAACTTCCTTCTTTGATCTCCTTCTTTCTAAGTTTCTAGTGGAAGCATACCCATATTAGATCCCAATTAAACGATTTTATTCCTACATAAAAATTCTGAATTATAAGTGGATCTTTCTACTTCAAATTAAGTAAAAGTCCTTCATTTCTTACATCTATATTCAGTCAAGTTAGCAACCACAAACAGACATCAGAATGAGATGAATTATGCAGTAGGGAATCCACATAGGTACTGTATGAAGAAAACATGTGCACTATTGTACCTGAAGAAAATAAACCAAAGAATTGGAAAAGAAATAAAAATAATGACATAAAGAGCATATTAAAAGTTGGAAGAATCATCATGAACAGACGACTCAGGTTGTTATAAAGGTCTAAAGCAACAAGAAGCCAAATAGAAGCTTTGGACAGGTTATTGCTTTGTAGCCTGTCATGGAACTTGCTCTGTAGACCAGGATGGCCTCCACGTAACAGAAATCCTTCTGATTTTGCTTCCCGAATGCTGGGATTAAAGATGTGTGCCACCAACACCCACCGAAGGTTTTAAATCTTTGTGGTGATATAATATTAGAAAAAAAAATGAACTTTGACTTTTGAAAAATTATGGAAGTAATGGCAAAAGAAATGAGTCAATGAACAGGAGGATACTGACATGTGAGTATAAGACAAATGAGGAGGTTGATTGCAGTTGACTAGTTCTTGATGAGAAACCACTGATCTTAAGAAAGATATGGATTATTCATGTTCCAAAAGCCTCCCATGGCCAAATCAAGTTCCTATAATGTCACCAGTATTTTTGAAAATAAGTGTTTTCTAGAAATGTCATTTTTATCATATGAATACTTTGTTGATAACCTAGGAAATACTATAATTATGTTCAATTATAATATGTTACACTTAAGACATATACTATAACAGAAATAAAACCTATTATAACATATTATAGTATAACTTAGTGTTATACAATAATTTATAGTAAGAGTTACTTATAGGGAAATTAATAAAGTAAGAGAATAAAGAAAGATAATTAGGAAATGGTATTGTATGTGAATGTACTTTTAATAGTCTCTCCTGAGACAACTAAATAAAATGAACTTAAATATAACATGAGCTGATTGAAAAGAAAATACTGTTTAAGTTTAGGCCTCATGTTTTACTACAAAACTACTTTAATTATTTCAGATTAGTAGATATAGTAATTATTAATTTTAATTTTTTGAAAATAACAATTATGGCAAATATTTGAATTTACATGTTTTTAATAATTTCATGTTATTTTGCTTTGTTTCCCATTTGAGATCTACCTTCCACACAGTTACACTAGTGTGGTCAATAAACCAAATATATTTCTATCTCATAGTGAAATTACAGATTTTTCAAACTAGTTTATGTGCTTCCTCATACCAAATATGTCAATATTTTTCATTAGAGTATTGTGGAAATTATGAACATATTATTTTAAACTCCAATTTTATTTTGTAGAATTGTAAGTTTATATTAAGAGCTGCACAATTTTTCTTTCCAGATAGCTGTAGGAAGAACACCCAAACAACATTGCCAATACACACTGAAGTCTTAGAGTCTCCCTAAACCGAATTCATTATGGAATAAAGTTTATTTCCCAAAAAGATTTCTTCTAAGAGCCTTTTATATGATTGCTATGAGTTTTTTTAAATTTCTATATAGATAGTATGATTCATAAATATTTAGAAGAGGATACAAAGAAATTAAACATATGGGTGAGGAAGCAGGTTTTTAATTTTTTTCTTTAAATTTTGTATATATCCAAAAACATGTAAATCTGAGCATATTGTCATTAGGGACTTATACCTCAAAAATAGAAGCTGGAATGTGTTACACACCAATTCCTTACTCTGTCGATTAGTCTATTCACATTCTCTGT